>NC_016134.3:27249605-27895782 GCF_000005505.3 Brachypodium distachyon
AGGAGGCACCGCCGCACCAGGGAAGACAATAAAGGCAATATCTCCACATTCATTTTCATGTTCTTAGACATAGGAGTTCACAGAGGAAGCAATTCTGTGTCTTCCTAATGAAGGTGAAGATTGTACAAATAATAGAAAAATCTTATAGGAACCTAAATGACACAATGTGCTCCTTCAGTGCACCTTATGTAGCAAATAGTCGGCGGTTTGCATCAGCACTGCCTTATAAGGCGCTTTCAACAGACTATGATGTCGCATGCTTGATACCATGTCACTCGATTAGACAAATCCGAAGTCAATTCACTTAGTATTTGTACCGGTTTATGTAGAAACCTACGAGAGTATTATTTATCTTATATATGACGCTATCCTTAGTTAAATGGAATGTCACTTTACCAGAAACATGTTTGATTTCTTTCCAATATATATGGATATATGGATCAGGTTATGTAATAATGGTCCTTCAACAAGTAATCTATCAATCGTAAAATGTTTAACTTGCGTGTTTGATGCATCCATATATTTACCTTCCCACCAGTTTATGTGATTTAAATGGTGCTTCAAAATCTCTTCCTCTATTCGTCTAAAAGGATACATACCATGACTTCTGAGTCAATACACCCCCTTCTCCCCAACGAAAAGACAAGGACGATTCAGATCACTCCGTACCCTTTCATTAAAATTGGTATGATGGACATTAAATAATATTTTCTTCTATCCCTTCCACCTGGCTCCGGACAGCACTCGGTGTTTTTGATTTTGCCGGAGAGTGCACCGTTGGATCTCGTCGAAATTTCATGAGATTGTAGTAGACACAATTCCTCACAATCCCACAGAAGGGATCAGCGAAATATTTCTTCATTCCAATGGGAAACATGCGAACAATTCGGATGTTCGTTCTGTCCTGCACGGCCGCAAGAAATCCAAACATCACTCGGTGTTTTGCAGTTTTCTGAAGATTCCACCATTGGATCGCAACGAAATTTCACATGGTAGTGGTAGACAAAATTCCGCACAATATAACCGAAGGGATCAGCGAAATCTTTCTTGAGGAAGCGGGAAACATGTGAACAAGTAGGACATTTGTGCTGTCTGGCAGGTTTGCAAGAAATTCAAACAACACTCGGTGTTTTGAAGTTTTCTGAGGATTCCACCGTTGGATCGTCAGGAAATTTGACACTGTGGAAGTAGACACAATTCTGCACAGTTCCACCGAAGGGATCGTCAAAATAATGCTTGAATCAACGGGAAACATGCGAACAAGTCAGCCATTTGTGCTGTGACGCACGGCCGCGAGTAATCCGAACAACACTTGGTGTTTTCAATTTGGCCAGAGCTTTCACCGTTGGATGGAGATAAAATTTAACAGCGTCGTAGTAGACACAATTCTTCACAATCTCACCAGATGGATCGTTGAAATAATACTTGAGTCATAAGACACCTTGCGAGAGAGAAAGGAGGTAGGAGAAAGAAAAAGATTAGGCGACCGGAGAGCAAAAGAAAAAGAAAAAAAATCGTGAAAAGACCTTGTAATTGAATTAGGCCTCACATACCATATATGATTTGAGTTGCGTAAATCCAAAGAAGACCTTGTAATTCAAAATATTCACACCTTCATCGAGATTTGCATCGGCTAAGGTCACCTCAAATATTTGTATTATTATTTCATCAGCTACCACCAATTCACCTATTCAGGTTTATTGTCGAAACTGATGGGCGTGGCAATGCGCGCCATCATGATCTAGTATGATCATATGTTCGTAGACGCACCCTACTGTTGGAATTGTGATTGGTAAATCTGCAGTTTCACCAAAAGTGGACCCCTTTGAGGAAAACAGATGTTCCTGGCCATAGCCCCTGCGGATTCTATATTATTGCGGATATAACAATATAGATACATCATATTTATATTCTTAAGAAGGTAAATGCAGATGAACTTTATATGATCATCATCATCTTTATTCACAGAGATGGGGGCAAGGGCCCAAACATGGAAAAACAAGTTCAAGAGGCACTCATACACTAGATGATCTAGGATAGTGAAGCTGATGGGACTTTGCCTTTTGACAGGCATCACAAACCGACTTTTGACTGGACTCCTTTGTCCATGGAAGACAAAATTAAACTTGCTAAGGATCCGCTGAATGATGACTAGGAAGGATGTCCTAAATTAATGATTGTGCCATCGTGTCATAGTCGGCTTCGAAGAACCAAATACTTGCTTGAGTGTTCATGACAGATTTGGACGACAGAAGGTAAGGGCCGCCTCTCCCAATTTGCCTCGATGAAGAACCCTCTTCTAGATCTGATCCTTAACAACAAAGTAATTTGGACAAAACTAAAGAGAAACACTTTTTGATCACATGCAATCTCATGAACAGAAATCGAATTCTTGGAAGCTTTTGGGATGTGCAGGATATTTTTAACCTGGAGAACGCGATGGGGTGTCGGGGTGAGTGGGTATGAAATGCAGAAATGACCAATGTGGTTGATCTCCACACCTGCGCTGCTGGCACTGTACCTAATCGTGCCTCATGTACCGATCTCTGATTTGGGACCATTTTCCGTGGAGTTCAGTTTTTGTCGTCCTTCATCCTTTTGACATCGATTTGCTTAATTCAGTGGCATGACGATGGTTCCTTCGGGGATGACCGCGAATCGATGGCATGATGTGCGCCTTCCACAAGAGGCAGTTTTCCCGATTGAGCTTCTCGGTGACAGGGTGGCCAAGCTGCACTGCCATGTGCACAGCTGCACCGGTCGAGCTCCATTAGGAGGCCGGAGGAGAGAATAGTAGATGCAATTGAAGAGCGAGGCTCTGAACTATATAAATAAAATGAGGTTGATTTGGGTACAGATTTGGATGTATGAATTATCATGTAAAAAAAGATGGAGTATCAAGAAGGAAAGGGTAAAAACATAAATGCATAATCTAACCCACAGGGTAAAATGGAGAAAGAAAGACGTCTGCAGTTTCTTATTTTCCCCTTCATCTCCATCGATCTAGTTCTCTCTACAGAGACAGGTAAAAAAAATCATACTTAACTAAAATCTAGAATAAGAAAATATACTAAACTACACTTGCTCGATCGGTACTCCGGTCCCTCCCAGAGGCGTACTGGGTACCGGGAAAATAAATCTCATATGTATATACATATATATAATATATAGGTCATGCATCAAATACAACAACTAGCTAACCTTGTAATCTACGTACAACATAACAACTCAACAGATTAGCAACAAACTATTCATTTAAACACAAATCAAGATTATGTTTTTGAGGATTCTGACTTCCAACCAAACAATTAGCAACAAACTAATCGTCTCAACACTCACACTGTCAAGATCGAGTACTTGCTGGTGTCTAGAGGGAAAATTAATAAAGTGACCAAGGTTTCCAATCGATGGCCAAATTTGTTATATTACCTGAATCCACCACGACACCATGCTCTGCAACCCCAGTTGACGATCCTCGGGCCTCTCACTGCTATGATGCCATCTTCTCAGCTTGTGCTGTCCAGACAGGTGCAAATTAATCCTTCAATGATATAAAGGTTTTGTGCATCGATTGAAATTTACTTGTAATAAAGCTGCAGCTGGTGTATGCATAATGTTTATATCCATACAAGGCTGTGCAGGTAAATGACCACCACAAGATTTGCAACCAGCTCAAATGTCCATTCAGCACACACAGAAAAGACACGCATCCAGGTATGATATATAAGTATAAAAACAGTATAATTGTTAGTTTCTCCTGTTTACCATTAGCTTTTACGGCTGACATCGATTGAACTGCACTGGGGGAGGAGGCAGCAGGGGAAGACAACAAAGGGAAGATCTCAGACATCATAACCAAGTACATGATCATATATATGTTGGTACGCTGTACAGTCGGAATTGTCAACTGTAAACCTGCAATTTCACCAAAAATGGAAGCATTATTTGAAGAATAAATATGTTCCTGGTCATAGCTCCATTTTCTATATCATTGCGGACATAAAAAAAGAACAAAAAAATGATCTATGCGACATCGGCGATGATGGCTGGGTGGGGAGGAGCACCATGCTAACCTGGACCTAGGACTAACGAGATGTGAACAATTAGAACTGGCCAGTGGTCCTCCCGTTTATTACAGACCGCCATTTTAGAAAAAACACAGATAGCCAATACCATTAAGATGATGAGAAAACAAAACTTATGTACAAATAACGATCTATAATTATCCACCATGCCCAGATAACCAGTTTGCATAAAATGGCATGGTAACAAGAGTCCATCCACAATTAGTAGATAATGACAAGGTTAAAATAATTCATACCTTCAAAGGTACATGAGGATAAGTTAGCCTCTAAGAATATGAGAATCCAAACGGTTCTCCTGATCCAATTAGAGTACTGTTTATGCAAACTCAAATTTAAAGCAAAATAAAATTAAAAAAATGAAAAATACTTGCAGCAGTAGAGATAAAATTGCATCTCTCACGATACACCCTGTGTGAATAAACACATGCAGTAGAATATGAATACAGTAGTATTTATATTCGTTATGGTGTCATGGCAGCAAAATCTGGACAACTATCCCATGATTTTGAAAAAAACTAAGCCAATACCGATACGAGGGTGTAGAGGAGGATTGAATCATATATAAATCCCCATGCATAATTAGCATCCAAGAAACTAAACCTTCCAGTAGATATCAAATTGCAAATCGTATATCGATCCAATTAATATCATAATTTTTTTCCGAGAGATTCAACTTCAAAATGTAGCGATGAAGAAGAAGAACGAAATCCTGAGAAATTAATAGCTGGAGTCGCAGCACATCAGGAAGCACGACAGTGGCGCCTGGGTCTGGACGTTAACACGTGACCACAAGTATATATAATTATCAACCAGGGAGATCTACCAATACAATGATAAGAAAACAGAAACTATGTCCAAATAACCATAAATAATTACACCATGCCCAGATAATCAGTTTGCATAAAATAGCATGGTACCATGCTAATCTGGACCTAGGACCGATGAGGCGATCTGGATAATTTGAACTGTTGCCAGTGGTCCTCTCCGTCGACTCGTATGTATTTTAAGAAAAAAGACAGATAGTCAATCAGGGAGATATATACCATTAAAATGATAAGAAAACAGAACCTATATTCAAATAACCATATATGATTGTCCACCATGCCTAGATAATCAGTTTGCATAAGATATGTCATGGTAACAAGAGTCCATCCACAGTTAGCAGATAATGACAAGATGAACACAATTCATACCTTCAAAGATATGAGTAAATTAAGTTAGCCTTAACAGAAAAGGCAGGAGTATTGCTGTTCACTAAAAAGGAGAATTAGATATTTACAAGAAAGTGCCTAGAATTGGAGGGCCAAGGCGCACAACCCCCAAAAAACACAGAAAACGGCTACACTCTAACACCAGTCCACACAACCGGGTTAACCTCGTTAGCCCACAAAAAGGACTTGAAATCCTCCTGATAAGCCTTGGAAGTAACTTCATCCTCCTTCATGGACTCATTGTTGAAAATTTTGGGGTTACGCTCTTTCCACACATGCATTCCAAAGACAATAGATGAGTATTCCGTCGAAATATGCCACCTATGACCATGACCTTCTGATCCAGTTACAGTGCTTATGCGAACTCAAATGTAAAGAAAATAACATATATAAAATGAAACAAAGTACTAGCAGTAGAGATGAAATCGCATATGATTTGCCGTAGGAAAATACAGTAGTATCGTTATTGTGCCGGATATGAGTTGTAAAAATAATTAAGCCAATACGGATATGAGTGTGTAGGGAAAAATAGGATAATATATAAACCCCCAAGCATAATTAGCATGCAAGAAACAAAACCTTCCAGTAGATAGCAAATTCCAAACCGGATTGTCTATCCAAAATCATAATTTTCTCCCGAGATTCTACTGCAAAAACTATGTAGTGGTAAAGAAGAAAACCTAAATCCCGAGAGATTATATGATATATAGCAGGAGTCACAGCACATCAGGAAGCTCGATAGTAGCATTGGGACATGGCTGTGTGCATTTATATATTGATGCAAAGGCTGGGGCGCTATTCCCCTTCTCGAAGGAAAAATCACAATGTGACCTGGCCTGGCGGCGGCACCCTGCAATATATAGTTCCTTGCTTCCTGCCACATGGTCAGCGATCACATAAGTACCACTATGGTCCATGACTCCCTTGCAAGCATACAATAATTCAGATGCATTCCTATGAAAGTAAACCCCCCGTGTTGATTCCCTTGCAAGACAGCTCTCCATACAACTAATTTGATTTAGATATAATTTTGACATGGCATATTACCTGGTGATCGATGTACCATAGCTAGATAATCACTCTGGTACGTTTCTGTAGTGTTGAGCTGTTCCAGTACACCAGTTGTGGTAATCAGCAAAGGAGCATATGATTCCATGTTTATTATGTACATGTCAATATGTCCCACAGAATTTTACCAATCTGCCATATCATGATCAACTCCTGCTATAAACGAAGAATTTGATGTAATAGAAATGCGGCCACACACTCCCTTTTAAAAGCACAGCAAACGGAGCACAAAGTTCTCACAGGTAGCTAAAACAGAATGATAACAAGTCTGGAAATTGAGCCGGATTGAAGTCTTACAAACAAGAGTAATTAATTAAAGCAGATGCCTTGCAAGAATTAAACTAAAATTTGCATAAACGAGGATGGGACGCGACGAGAGGATGATGATGGGACGACGATGGACAATGATGATAGGTTTTCCTTGGCATCACATGATGGAGCAACCTTCCAGATTCTCGTCGTTGAAGTAGGTAAAAGGCGTCTCGGGGCGCGGTTGCGGGGGAAGCGGCGCCATCTGGAACGGCATCATCTGCTGGCCATGGTACGGTTCCATTGGCAGATGGCCATCGCCGACGTACCCGTACCCCATGGCCGGAGGTGGCCTCGGGTTATTATACCCTGCCATCATGCCGGTACCATGGTAGAGGCCATGAGGATGACCCTGCATCATCATCATTTGCTGCTGCATAATCTCTTGCTGCTGCTGCTGCATCAGCTGTTGTTGCTGCATCGTCCGCTGTTGTTGTTGTTGCTGGTGCTGGAGCTGCATCATCGCCATGTACTGCTGCAGTGCCCCGGGGTTCCCGGCCGCCGCCGCGGCCATGATGTTCTCGGCGCAGCCCTGGTACGCAGCCACCGCCTGTGATGGTGGAGCGATGACGCCGGGCGGTGGAGTAATGACGCCAGTCTGCTCCTTGATCGGGTCCATGCCTGATGGGATCTCCTGGTCCGGGAAGAAGCCCATCATGTTGTTGGGCTTGGGCGGCCTCATCATAGGAGCCTGCTGCTGCAGACCATTGCCGCCCATGTTGCCACCGGCAGCAGCAGGGCCAATGACACTGACGCTCTTATTCTTTCCTACCGGCTGGCCAATGACACCAACTGGGTTCTTGCTTCCTCCGGCAGCTTGGTTGATCTGCTGCTTGCTCTTGATCGGCAGAGGCAGGCACTTCGTCTTGCCACCATTGTTGTCGTCGGGGAGGTTGAACTTGATGGACTTGGGGTCCTTGGCCAGTACCGGCATCTTGTTCTTCCCATCCATGACTTGCTGCGCCATCTGCTGCTCGATCTGCTGCTGCTGCTTCATGTGCGCCATTTGCTGCTCGATCTGCTGCTGCAGCGTCGGTTGCGCCTGCGGCATCTTGTTCATGTTGTTGTTGCCGTCCATGAGCTTCATCTGCTGAATCTCCTGAATCTGCTGCTCAATCGTTGGCTGCTGCGGCTGCGCCTGCGGGGGCATCTTGTTCTTGGCCATCTTCATCAGCAGGTCCTCCTGCATCTGCCGAATCCGGTGCTGTGCCAGGGGGTCCCCGGTGGCGGCCGCCGCCTGAAGGTTCTGGAGGCTGACCTGGGCCCGGGAGGACGCTGCCGGCGCCGGTGGGGCAATGGGCCTGGGCCCGCCAGCAGCAGCAGCACCGCCTTGCTGCCCCTTCATCGGGCCCATGGGCCTGGGCCCGCCCGTCGGAGCTCCCATGTTCGGAGGAGCAGGCCTCGCCATGACCTGCTGCTGCGGGCCACCGAGTCCCATAGCGCCGCCTCCAGTACCCATGGCGTTGTTCGGCTTGACGGCAGAAGCTTTCTGGGCTCCACCGTAGTTGATCTGCGAAGCAGGGATCGCGCTGCCACCCTGGCCTCCGCCTGCGTGCATCTGCTTCTGCATCATCCTCGCTTTCAGTTCTTCGTCGCTGACGTCCTCAAAGTCGCAGCCATCATCCCAAGACTCGTCATCTTCTTCATCTTCGTCGTTGTCATCGTCGTCGTCCATGGGGAGATTATTATTATTCCCCATCGGCACGAACGACGAAGAAGACGAAGGCGGCATCATCTTACTACTGCCGCTAGTCTCGCCCATGAGCTGCGGCAGCGTCATCCCCTTGGTCTGCAGCTCCTGCTGGATCTGCCTGATCTGCTGCAGCGCCACGGGGTTCCCTGCCGCGGCGTCCGCACAAAGCTTCTCGAGGGCGGGCCGGTAGTAGTCCGGCAGGGCAATGGCGGCACCACCGCCAGAGTTGCCCTGCTGCCTCTTCATGTGCGACTGCTGCTGCTGGAGTTGCAGTTGCTGCTGCATCTGCTGCTGCTGGGGCGTCATCATCTGCATCTTGGGTTGTTGCCCTATGAAGGCGTTGGAGGCGCCCCAGATCTCGGCAGGCTTGCCGGCCTTTTTCAGTTTCTTGATCAGGATAGCCGGATCTAGCAGCCCGGACATTTTCAGGGTCACCTTGCCTTGCTCCCGGTCGATGATGATCTGGTACACACCTATAGCACCACGAATTCCAACGGATCTTTGTCAGATTGTTATTACAAACAAGCGCAAAAGAAGGGGAACAAAAAAACCCAGATATGGAGACGAAAAACCAGATCTAGAGATGAAAAAAAGCCAGATCTGCAGGAATTCCTCCTCCTTGGAAAATAAAAATAAAGCAGCAGAATTCGTGATTCACTAAACTATCGCCTACTTTTATTTGCTCCTCTTTCCAGGAGAATTTTGTGTTGCTGATTCGATCTAGCTTCCCTTGGATCAAAAAAGGACGAAATTCTACATCTAAAGCATCAATCAGCCTTCATCCAAAAAGGAGGAATTACAGATCTAAAGCATCATTTCGATAGTCAAGTGAATAATCACGAATTTTCTTTGGAAATCTATGAATTTCTCACCTTCGATCTTCTGGAGTGTCTTCTTGACCTTCTTCTGGCACCCATCACAGTCGATGCTCACTTTCAGCACACAAGTCTGGGGAATTTTGAAGGATCAACAGAGAACAAGCAGGTTCACCAAAATAGCAAAAACATTGAGGTTTCGAAACAACACACGGCATATATGGAAGGAAAAGCGGGTCTGCTTACACCTAATCAGATCAAAATAGCAGCAAACAAGAAGATCACACATACTAGAAATTTTTTGATCGAAAGAAAAGAGAGAACTGACCTGGATCCGGAGTACTTCCGCCATAGGTACTGATGGCAAAGTCAAGGAAGTGTTGCAAAATAAGGTCATGCCCACAATCATCATCCAATCGATATCCTTAGCCTTTTATAACACGCGTCCTGTGAAATAAAATAGAAAATAATTAAATGCTTTGCTTGCTAATAAATATGAGGCGCTATTGAACATATGAGGCTACTAAGATTACAGTATTTATTACATACACTAATGCTAAAAAATGCATGGAAGTCCGTTTGACCGATTTCATACCAGCCTTCGCTCTCTCTCTCTCTCTCTGCGACTTCAGTTGGACACTTGGACTGTAGTACAGTAATTGACTATTATCTCTGGACGTGCATATAACCACCATCAGAGGAATATTTCACTATTATTTTTCTAAGGCTTTAGCAAGGGCAATGAAGTAAAGATGCAAAAGTGATATAGTTAACTTGTGACTAAATAAGGTGTAATAGAGATCCGAAGAGATAATCTTGTTGAATGAGTTATCGGAATATAACAACCTTTGTTTTGAGAGTGAATTCCATTTTTACCCCCTTTTTCAATTTTGTTTTGAGAGTATTTTTTAGTCACTAGTGTGTTGGTAATTGAGGGGATTGGGTGTTCACCCAATACTCAAAACCCCATCTACCCTAAAACATTAGGTGTTTTGTGGCTCTAATCCACCACTACCAAACAACTTGAAGTTGGCTTGGTCTAGACAAATAAGATGAAGCCCAAACTGCAAGCCGGTGTGCGCCTGTCCCCTGAGCCGGACCAAACCAGGGAAAACGTGAGATTTGGGGAAACAATAATAGAAAAAGGGGTAATTAGTGGCATATGTTTGGTTAAATGGGGTATAATTTTGGAATTTCTCTTAAATGCGGTAGATTGTGTAAAAAAATGAAAGAGGGGCTAAAAAATGATCCTTCGAAGAGACAGTTACGATAAACCAGCAGATGTTAATTCATTTTGATCAAGACTTCTACACACACTTTTACAAAAATTAAAAGAAAATGGCATTAGCAAACGAGTACCCTCATATGTTGAACATCTATTTGTAATTATTAAGAAGTGACAAATGTGGCATTTAATTCCTTGTTTGGATATCTTTGCCAATCGCCAAGAGCCCAAAGTAGATATAAAAGGGTAATGATGTATGGGATGATTGTGCCCGTGTGTTAGCTATTTTTTACTTTAATTAGGATACTGATGATCAAAACATTCTAGTATGTGACCTTCTTGTGTAGGGATATCAATCATAACAGAGTGAGTATTTCATATTTGGCTATAAGCTAGCATAGGGAATTCTCAATTACTTGCAAGGCTCCTTCTATACATAAATGTCACAATAAGAAAAAAAGATATGCTCCAGAAATAAGATACTCTAGAAACTAAGAAAGTGCATTGGGTCGTAAAGCTTTTAAAGAAATAAAATAAAATGTATGTAGCGCCCAGTAGCTAGACATGCATATGTACCTGGAGAATTACCTAGCGTGTATTGACTGCATGAAAGGCGTAGGCCGCATGGTATCTATGGACCTCACACTGCATGTTCGGCCTTTTTCCTTGAGAAAACAAATCATCTTGCTGGCAAGAAGTAGCAATCTTTAGTAGTTTTTTTCATGTCTGTACATTTTTCCATTATAAACATAATGAAAAACGAGATAATCCATTTCCAACATAAAATGAAATAAATCGTGTCGTGCTTTTGCTGTAGATATGTGATAGTGTTTGATTAATCTTGACGCAAATTGGATTGCCAACTAGGTTTAGGGTCGGTGTCGTGCCTTGCACAATTGTTTCTCCTGGAGATTAATTTGTCATTTTTCTCTCTAAAAGATGAGTTTTGGGGAAATTCATAAAGTATTGCGAGATAGCAGAGTATTAAATGCCACAATTATGAATCCCACTACTAGAAAAGATATCCCAAGAAATAATTAAATGCCACAATTATGAATCCCACTACTAGAAAATATATCCTAAGAAATAATTAAATGCCTCCTTTACTATAACGACATCTTGAACATATACATAGATTATAGTATTAAATTTACTAATGCTGGTTCCTTTTCATTTTCTGTACAAGGTGTGCATCAAAGTCATGTTCTCCTGACAATTTCACAACCCCTCTCTCTCTCTGTAAAAAGTGTGCATCAAGTCACTAGGCCAGCCATCCGACATATACATCTTGTTGTGCAACTCGGTTTTGTATCATTCCCAATTATTTTAACCAAATACAGAAGAGAAAATATATTTTTGGTCCCTCAATCGGTACGAATGTATAGAATTGGTCCCCAAACTTTTTCTTGTATACATTTAGTCCCCAATTGGAAAAACCAGATAATTTTGGTCCTTTCTCCCGCTCGAAGCTGTATTGATGCCAAGTCGGGGTGGTTTTGCCGCTGACTTTGCCACATAGATCGTCAAGCTAGCTAGTACCTTACCACCCTAAACCCTAACACTAAGTGTCTAACAAGGTTAGGTAGTAATATTCTGGCGGTCTACATGGCCAAATCAAGGACAAAATCATCACAGATTGGCAGCAATACTGCTTTAAATGGGAGGAAGGACCAAATTTATCAGGTTTTACCCATTGAGGGACTAAATGTCTAGCAAAAAACTTGAAAGGCCAGTTATATACTTTTGTGGCAATTGAAGGACGAAAAATATTTTTCTCTATATATAGAAACAAATTTTACCAGTATTGTACCATTTCCCCTAGTCGTAGAGTCGCCGCAGACTTCTCGGCTCCCAGCTCCTGCTGCCGTTCAGTCGCTGAATCAACACAATCATTATTCTAATTATCTATTTCCACGGACAACAAATAGTCAAACTAGGGTATTTTTTAACAGGAAAAGCAGCAGGAGAGGCTCCTTCTGCATCAATATATTAATTAAAAGAACAAGTACAAAAGAGCTTTACATCATGTGTACAAAAGAGGAAAAAAAAACACAGGGGAGCGAAGTCCCAAAATCAAAAAAGTTCAGCAAGGATCAAAGATAGCTTGGATATGAACTTCTCCACTACTACAAAACGGTCTATATGCAATGTCACATCAGTAACGGGTCCGGCGCGACCTTTACTGATGAAAAACATCAGTGTTGGTCGCTGCCACGACCGTTACTGATGATCTGAGCGGGCACCGCTTGTCTCCGGCCAGCGACACATCAGTGGCGGTCGCCCCAAAAACGACCGCCACTGATGTACACTCATAGCTCGCGAGTAACATCAGTGGCGGTCGTTTTTGGGGCGACCGCCACTGATGAACCATGCATCAGTAACGGTCGGTCCAGCTCGACCGTTACTGATGTGTACACGATTATCAGTAACGGTCGACAAAACCTCGACCGACACTGATGTTAATCGCGTTTTAAATACGCTGAGCGGAGCCGCAGCTGGTCGCACTGCGCGTCGTACCCGACCAGCTACGGCCCCTTCCTCTTCGACGACGGCGAGGTGCCGCCCGACCGCGCCATGGCTGCCGGTGAGCACCCCAGGTACGCCCTCCCCCTTCCTCCTCCCTCCCCCCGCGCCGGCGGCACCGCCTCCATGGCCGGCGAGCGACCATGGCCGCCGAGCTCCATTTTTGGAGCTCCGGTGGCCGGCGAGCTCCGATCTTCGAGCCCTAAGCTTCCATCTCCCTCCCGATGTCTCTCTCCCCCCGATCTCTCTCGCCGGCCTCCAATTTCTCCCCGAATTTTCCCAATTTCAAACTCTTGAGCCCCACGGCCGCCGGCCGAAATGCGGCCTCCTCGTCATCGCCCGGAGCTTCCCTCTCGCTTGCGAGCTCTCTCTCCCTCCCGATCTTTCTCGCCGGCCTCCAATTTCTCTCCGAATGTCTCTAACTTAAAAAATTTAGTTAGCTCCGGTTAATAAGCACCTTAATCTCCGTGTCAATGATTAGGCTAACTATTTTGCTTTTTTGTTTTCTTGTGTATTGTGTTGTGATCGAAGGACCGTTCTTGGATGTACGCCAAGGAAAGAATCAATGCTCGATGGATAACCGAATGGACGGTCTTTTTTGGAGTCACGAAAGGTGATATGGAACGAAAAGGACTTTCGATGATGCGTTGCCCATGTCACAAATGTGGAAACACATGCATGATGAAGCCAGAAGATGTGCAGATGCACGTGCTGGCATCGGGTTTTGTCGATGGTTATTCTCGCTCGACTTGTCACGGGGAGGATGCGGTTGATGTCGGTAGCGGCCGGCGGCGAACCCCGTAGGTATCCCTCCTCCCTCTCCCTTCCTCCTCTCCCCCCCACGCGTGCCGGCAGCCCCCATCCCCAAGGCCGGCTGGCGGCCGGCCATGGCCGGCGAGCTCCGATCTTCGAGCCCGAAGCTTCCCTCTCCCTCGCGAGCTCTCTCTCCCTCCCGATCTATCTCGCCGGCCTCCAATTTCTCTCCGAAGTTCCCCAATTTCAAATTTTTTTGAGCTCCGGCCGCCGGCCAAAATGCGGCCTCCTCCTCGTCGCCCGGAGCTTCCCTCTCCCTTGCGAGCTCTCTCTCCCTCCCGATCTTTCTTGCCGGCCTCCAATTTCTCTACGGATGTCTCTAATTTAAAATTTTTAGTTAGCCCCGGTTAATTAACACCTTAATCTCCTTGTCAATGATTAGGCTAACTATTTTGCTTTGTGTTTTCTTGTGTATTGTGTTGTAGATCGAAGGACCATTCTTGGATATACGCCAAGGAAATAATCAATGCTCGATGGATAACCGAATGGACGGTCTTGTTTGGAGTCACGAAAGGTGATATGGAACGAAAAGGACTTGTGATGATGCGTTCTGCATGTCGAATGTGGAAACACATGCATGATGAAGCCTGAAGATGTTCAGATGCACGTGCTGGCATCGGGTTTTGTGGAAGGTTATTCTTGCTGGACTTGTCACGGGGAGGATGCGGTTGATGTTGAAAGCGGCAGCGAAGATGATGATGTCCTGCGGTATGATCTGGCGAATGATTCCGAGGAAGAAACAAGGGTCGATGAGGAGGCTAATGTGGAAGGTGAAGGAGCTCCACGTGGCAGGATTGCCGAAATGCTAGATGACCCGTACCTACGGGACCAGCTGGAGGACCCTGAAGATGAGGCAGAGTCTGCTCGGTTCAAAAAATTGTTGGAGGACGCAAACACACCCTTGTATGATGGAGCTGGCGAAGAAAATAACGTGCTCGAAGTGACGCTCAAACTTTTGAGGCTGAAGGCAGCATCATGCTGGTCAGACAAGGGCTTCACGGACTTGTTAGTTACCTTGCTACGGTTTTTCCACGGCCAAATAAGTTGTCCAAGAGCACATACGAGGCGAAGAAGATTACATGCCCGCTTGGATTAGATTGCGTGAAACATCATTCATGTCCAAACGACTGCATGGTATACATTGGAGAGTACGAGAACCATGAGAGCTGCCACATATGCGGTGCATCGAGATACAAGAAGAAAAACGCCAGAGCTGGCGAAAACGATGGGGAAGAAGTGATGAAGGGCAGGCCGGCAAAGACTGTCTGCTATCTTACGACAGGTGGCCAAGTTGAACGTTGGATGCAGAACGTTAAGGACGCAAGGTATCTCGTCCATCACGATCCGGCGCAGGCTGCATTCGATCCTGACGGGCACTACCGTGTGGAGGAACCTGGGGTCCTAAGACATCCTGCCGATGGGACTTAGTGGAGGAAATTCGACATGGCATTTCCGGATTTCGGGGCAGAGCCCAGAAACCTGAGGCTCGGTCTCAGCACTGACGGGATAAATCCTTTCGGAAGCATGAACAACAAGCACATCACATGGCCAGTGATCTTGTTTGTCTACAACCTTCCTCCATGGTTAATCATGAAGAGAAAGTACATCCACATGTGCATGCTCATACAGGGTCCAAAGCAGCCGGGAGCTGACCTAAATATGTATCTGCAGCTAGTGAAGGATGAGCTGAAACAGCTTTGGAACCCTGGCAGAGTGGTTTCGGACGCAAACAGGAGGGAGTACTTCACAATGAGAGCAGCGCTTCTGACCTGCGTGCATGACTACCGCGCGAATGGCAATACTTCATGCCAGGTGACACATGGGTAAAAGGCCTGTACAAAGTGCGGGCAAAACACGACATCGGAGAAGTTGCCTGCTTCATCCAAAATTGTGTACATGGGCCACCGAAAGTGGTTGGATGCTAAAGACCCTTGGAGGGATGACAAGGAAAGGTTCAATGGGAAGATGGAGCACGGGACAGCGCCGAAGGAGAATTCTGGTATGCAAATCCTCGAAATTGTGAACGATCTTGAGGTTGTCAACGGAAAGATTGCTGCGAAGAAATATAAGGAACCTGAAGGTGTCGTGTGGAAAAGGAGGTCCGTATTCTGGGACCTGGAGTACTGGGCACATTTAGAATGTCGCCACAGAAAAGATGTCATGCACGTGGAGAAAAATGTATGCGACAACGTGCTGGGGTTGCTGATGAACATTCCAGAGAAGACGAAAGATGGACCCAACGCACGAAAGGACCTGGAACTCATGTCTATCAGGAAAGAATTCTGGGGCAAAGATCAAGTGTCGGTAGCCGACAAGAATGGTTTCATGACGGTGACCACGCGGTGTCGTCTTGCATGTTACAACCCGTACAAAGACAAGTTGCATAGGATGTGCCAGCGCCTGCAAGGCATTAAAGTCCCATCGAACTACTCGTCGAGCATCAAGCATCTAGTTGACATGAAGAGTCACAAGCTATCTGGCATGAAGTCTCACGACAACCATATCATACTGACTCAGTTACTTCCAGTCGCAATCAGAGGTATCATGGAGCCGCACGTAAGGGAGACAATCATGAAGCTTTCTGACTTCTTTGACAGCATCTCGCAGAAGTCAATCACCGTTAGACGATGCCAGATACTGAAGGATAGTATGATACAGATTCTGTGCGAGCTCGAGATGTTCTTCCCTTCATCATTCTTCGATATCATGGTCCATCTAATGATCCACATATGCGATGAGATCCTGTCCCTAGGGCCCTCGTTCCTGCATAACATGTATGGCCCTGAACGATACAACGGGGTTCTGAAGCGGTACGTTCGTAACAGATTGTGTCCAGAAGGTAGCATCGTGGAAGGCTTTAGGGAAGAAGAGTGCATCGAGTTCTGCACGGATTGGTTGGCCGATCAGAAATCAATAGGTGTTCCCGAATCACGGCACAAGGGCAAGCTCGACGGCGAAGGTGGCCTTGGACATACATACCTTAATGTCTATGGAAGAGGAAGGGAAGCTGACTTTGAAAGAGCACATTTGATTGTGTTGCAAACTGTCGGTTGCTGCCGGCCTTATCAGGAAAAGCACATGGAACAACTGCGAAATGAAAACCCTAAAAGAGGAGAAGTCTGGATGCACTGGGAGCACAATAAAACATTCGCAGCGTGGCTGAAGAATTATTGGTACGGCAGGAAGACGACCAATGTATTCGAAGAGACGGTTGCATGTTTGTCATGGCAACCTGCTTACCACGTCTCTACTTGGCAATCATATGCAATCAACGGCTATAACTTCTACACTGCGTCTCTGGACCGTAAAAGCACGTATCAAAATAGTGGTGTAGTCATGACTTCTGAGACCGCGACCGACGACAACAGCAAAACCAAAGCGTTCTTCGAGGAGATCTAGGAATTGGAGTACTCGATCACAAAGATCCCAATGTTCCGTGTAAGATGGACCAAAGGTCACAAAGAAGAAAGTCACAGGTTCACGATGATGGTGCTACCTCCTGAGATCCCTCGTGAACAAGTTGACGTAAGAAAAATCCCGGCAAGAGAGGATTCATGGGTCTTTGCTAAACAATGCAAGCAGGTATTCTACATAGATGACCCGGCAAATAAAGGTCGCGTCGTAGTAAGAAGAGGGAAAAGAAACATTATTGGAGTGGACGGAGTTACTTCACAAGAAGACTACGAAGGTTTCCATGATCCGACGACCGCCGCAGATGACGAAGAAGCGGGACGCACGATATTAACGAGGAAAAGGAGAGGGAAAAGAAGAAGTGATGGGAGCGAGAGCGAAAAAATACCACAAAAACCCTACCTCAGAAGAAGTTCTGCGAGGAGTCAAGTTATGACTTATCGAAGGAAGGAGAAGCACTAATAGTCACATTGTAAAAATGTACTCGTACTGAATCTTAATGCAAACATTGTACTAAGTAAAATTATGTGTGAAACTTTGTACTGGTCAAATACTAGAGAAATGTGTGATCGATGTACTTTTGTGTATGCATGTTAGTACATGGCTTTGTCACTCCCGAAAATTCAATCCAAATTAGCAAAAAAACTAGACAAAATGCATTAATTTATTCATCAAACTTCAACTTCATCTATCTCAACACATCAATAATGGTCGCTTAGTTACTCGCCCATACACACATCAGTAACGGTCGTGTAACTAGGCGACCGTTACTGATGTTCTGTTGAGCATTGCTCACTTGAGCACATCAGTGGCGGTCGTTTTGTTCCACGTCCGTTACTGATGATTGAAGGAACATCAGTAACGGTCGCGTTGCTTACCCGCCCGTTACTGATGTCTATGGGGTATATAAGGGAACCGGCCGAAACAGTTAGAATCATTCTCGCCTATGTGTCCTCCCTAACCCGAGAGACCAGTTGTGGGTGCTTCCTAACCCTAGTGAAAGCGCTGCCAGATTTTCGCGCCGCCGCCGCCACCGTCGACCCCGCACGCTGCCCCGAGCCCGCCCCCGTGCCTCCCCGTCCTCGACCGGAGCCCGCCGGCACCGGCCTCCTCCGCCCCGAGCCCGCGCCTCCCCGTCCTTGACTGGAGCCCCGGCCGTCTTCCTCCTCACCGAGCCCGCACGTCGTCCTTGCCCCGAGCGCCGCCACCGCGCCCGATGCTCCTGCCTCGACCATGCGCCACCGAGCTCGACGCCACTGTCTCCCTCCTCACCGAGCCCGCGCCGTCTCCATCCTCGCCACAGGTGCGCGCCTCCTCTGCCTCCTTCTCCTCTGCCTCCCTCCCTGGCCTCTAATTTTGTCGCACCAGTGGCACCCGGGGTACCCCCGCTGCGTGACTCGTGGGCCCGCCCCCGAGTTCTCGGGAAGGTTTCATCCCGGGCAGCGGCTACGAGCAGCCCGGCAAGCTACCAGCCCAGAAGGGCTAGCGGGGCTTCGGGGAATATTCCCGCCTGGGCACCACCCGGGAAGCCGCTTCCCGGGAGGAGGTTCCTGGGTGCGTTGGGCCCGGGCGCTTCTGGGGGCATGACTTGCCGGGATGAGGGGTTCCCGGGCGGAGGCTCCCGCCTCAAGGGTGGGGCCCAGTGGGCAGATCAACAGCGCCACGCGGGCGCGTGGCGGGCATGGGGTGCGCGGCCCCACCGGGGCAAGGAGTAAGGCGCACGGCTCATTAAATGAGCCGACAGGAGGGGCGTTACCCGTCCGATCAGGTGAACAATGGCTGTCCAATCCTACTCTAGGGTTTTAGACCCCTAGCGGCGGAGGTGGCATCCATGCATGCCACTAGCTCACCAGCGGGGGGGGGGGGGGGGAGTTGTATGCCTCTCCGCTCGACACTTGTAGCCCATGCACCGTGGCACCTGTGGCATCCCCTTGAGTATAAAAGGAGGACCCCCGCCAACGGTCAAAGGGTTCGGGGAGAATAGGGTTGTTGGTTCCGGTTCCGGTTCGAGGTTAGAGGTTCGAGGGTTCCACGTTCGCAAGGTTGGTTAGTTCAGGGTAGCAAGTAGCGTTCGCAAGAAAAGAGAGAGCCCGGGGACCTTCCCCCGGCAAGGTGTAAACACTTGATTCATAATCAATACTAGCTCAGACAAGCAGGACGTAGGGTTTTACACCTCCGGGTGGCCCGAACCTGGGTAAAAACGTGCGTGCATGTGTTCTTTGTTTGTGCGCATCCTGAGTACATCATCTCGCCGGCCCCACAAGGCCGCATCGGCCGTGCCGCCGATCGCTGGGGCGAACCCCGACGCCCCTGCCGAACCTAAAAGGGGGCCGTGACCGCATGCCCCCGGTGTCAGAGCACCGTGCGACGACAGATTTAGCTTGATTTAGGGTTAGGATTTGTTCCTGTTAATTTAGGGTTAGGATTTGTTGCTGTTAATTTAGGGTTAGGGTTAGGATTTGTGAATTTGATAATTGAGTTAGATGGGCATGTTAGTTTAGGATTAGCATTGTAGTTTGTAGTTTGTAGGATTAGTATTTGTTCCCCGAGCCACATAAGCATGTTAATTAGGATTTGATAATGCCATGCTGACTATCAGAATAGTTTATTTCCCTCCTTAACTGAGTTAATGGGTTCAATAATAAAGGTTAGAGATCAAGCCTGACAACGATGGGTCTGATTGTTACTCTCTTTGCAATTCAAACTGATGAAGTACATTAAGATTGACGTATATTAGACACTGTTTGCTAGTTGTGCTGTTTATATAGACATAAGCTTATCAGATGTGTTTATAACACATGTTTATTCTTGCATATATTCTACTGCTGTTATTTCTCAGTAGCTAGGAGCATGTTTATTCTTGCATATATTCTACTGCTGTTATTTTATTGCAATCTTCAATCATCAGCTCGGTTTGGTTGTTATTTCTCAGTAGCTAAGAGCATGTTAAACAGATCATATGCTATATACATGCTATATATGACTTATATACGTGCTTCATTTATGTGAATTGTGGGCCTGACCATCGTGTCGGGTCATTAGAGAAGGGGCCGGCCATCGTGCCGAGGGGGTACATATGTGGGTGGGTTTTTTATGCAGGTTTCGAGCTCCTAGGTCATGCCGAAATTTTTAGTATAGGTCATGCCGAAATTTTTGGCCGATATATATTTGATGGTTTCGATTGCATAGGTACGAAATGGGCAAGAGTAGCCAGAAACCAATTCTTGATCGGGTGGAGGTAGATCGTGTCGATGAAGAGTCGTCATCGGGAGAGCAAATTGCCAGCTCTGGCTCAGGTAGCTCTCATTCAAAAGAGCGTGACAACGAGCGACGGGTGGAAGAGAGTAACCCGCTGCCTTCTAAAACTCCCGCTAAGAAGCAAAGGAAGAAGACGCCGAGGGGGAGCCACAACTTAAAGGAGTTCTGTTACGTGGTCACCCGGCACTCTAAGAGAGGCCGCTCGGAGTCGCCTGAGAGGGCACAGAAGGCCTTCGCAACGACCTATGGAGCCGTTGCATGTAAGTATTGCAAGATCACCGACGAGTGGAGTGACATCTCCCAAGTCGTTAGAGACACGTGCATCGCGGACGTTGCAAGGAGGTTCCAAGTCACCGACGAGTGGCGCGAGCGATTCTTAGCGGCCGTCAACATAGCAGTCTGCAATGGACTTGCTAATTGGAAAACCACCGCCAGAAGTTGGATGGACAAACCGTACGAGATCATCAAGAAGAAATGGCCGTCGGTAACTGATGAGGCCGAATGGGAAAAGTTCAAGAAGGAATCGTCTGACCCCGCCTTCATTGCGAAGAGTGAACGCATGAGGGCGCTGCGCTTAAGGAAGCCCCTTAACCACATGCTAGGGAGTGCAGGGAAAGAGGGGAAGAAGAAGGTCTGGCGCAAGCAGGACCAAATTCTCGAGGCGGCAGGCAGGGTGCCTCCAGTGCATGACATGCTGGAGGACCAACGTGCTAGAGAATATGCACGTGAGCACATGACACCCGAGGAGTGGGCGGGCATTGAGCCAATGCCGCCGCCTGTTAAAAATGCCCACAGAATGCAAACAGCACACATACAAGAAACAATGCCTATTTACCCACAAATCCATCACTCCACAGCATGAAAACATCACACATATTTGAAAACATCACTCAAGAAACAGTCGCTACTTCAGTGTAGAAGATATTTTTCGTGTTGCAAAATCCAATTTTTTGAGTTCCGCTATGGTAATTAAGTTTCCCCCCAATAGAAATAAGATAATGGAAGAAGATTTAGACATGAGCGCCTACACCCAACTCAGTGAGGTAAACAACAAGTTTCAACAATGACATCATCAATCCGAAGATCATTTAAACCCTCTGAAGATGCAAAAAAGATATTCCTAAAGAATAATGAGCATGGATTTGAATATGTCTACTCTATGCATGATTAATTACTATATATACTACTCCAGGTATCGAAATAATTGCGACAAGCAGATCAAGGTAGTGTAAATCGACACACTAGCTACATGGCTAAAATAGCATGCATGTTTGTAAAACAGTGAAATAACTAATGCCCAATTAAAAATAGAGGGAAGGGAGGGCATACCTCCATTGATGAATTTTTCTTCATCATATTTAGTCTTTTGTCCTTGGCCCACCTCATCAATCTCTACTCCTCGTCATGGTAACTAAAATCAACAAAATAAATACAAATCAATAACGTTAAATGAGATAGAATGAGAGAGTGAATAGATGAGGAGGCCAAGAATCGGTTTGGAATAGTTTTGATAGGATGTGATGTTGCATGGTAAGTTGGAGAAGAGAGCTTGATTCCTTAAATACATGAAATCATCCTCATTGTGGTAATGAGACTGAGGTCCCGAACTTGGCAAGTTGTAGTGACATGAAAGATCCATGTGTCTATGTCATGCATTTCTACGCTCTCAAGATCAGTGAACTGGATATCACACAAACATTGAGTGGGCAATGGTCGTAGACAAGCATGAAATTGCTACGGCCTCAACAGTCTCACCGATGCATATATAGGGAAATTGCACAAATTTCAATCGGTAGCGCCGATTCATGGAAAGAACTTACATTCTCACCGCTTCACCCGAGGACAAGAAGGACGATATGTGGTCAAGGATACCGTTTTGGAGGTCACAGATCACTATCGAAACTATGCGGGGACAGAGGCTGATCCACAACTGGTCTGCCGTCCCTCATCACGGGTAGATCTATGTTGTACATCCAGCAGACAAATGGCATTTTCAGAATGGTTTCATAAAATATGGCCACTGCCTCCACTAGTCGAGTTGGTGTCAATGTCGGGAAGCTGTTTGTGGCTTTATAGGGTGGAGCAGTTGTGCGGGCAGTGCACAAGGGTCAAATGTAAGGGCAAAGAGCAACGTGCACACAAGAGAACACATGTCCCCACAACAACTGGGAATAAGTGGAGCATAGATGAAAATTCATGGAGGGGAGGAAAGACGGGAGAGATTCCATTTCTTTACTAATTGGGCTGCACCACAGGAAATGTCTTATACACCTAGACCGGAATGGAATATACACCTGGTTATTTACAAGTCTAGGGGAATACGTTATTAACATGCAGCGTATCGTCGCCATCATTGTAAATGATCTTCCATACATGCATAGTTGGTTGCTCGCGGATGCGAAGAAGGTTGTTAGCCAACTCATGTACATGCACGTGTAACTAACTGCATGCTAATAATAAGTGATCAGAAAATGCTTTTAATGTATGTTGCAAACACAAAACTCATCGATGCCTTCGTATTCCCACAGGAAGTACCGCGGAGATCTCCCCTTGATGAGGAACAACACACCAATTGTCGAAGCCTTCTATCCACCCAAGGTCTCGATAGTGATCTCTGACCTCCCGAACAATATCCTTGACCACATATTCTCCTTCTTGTCCTTGTGTGAAGCAGTGAGAGCGTGTGTTCTTTCCAAGAATCGGTGCTACCTATGGAAATTTGTGCCAATTCCCTATTCGTTAGGGAGACTGTTGGGGACTGCAGCAATTTCTTGCTTGCCCGCAACCATGCCCCACTCAATGTTTGTGATATCCAGTTCGTGCATAGAAAGATGGATCTTCATCTCACTACGACTTGCCAAGTTCGGTGCCTTAGTCTCATTATCCACAGTGAGGATGGTTTCATCTAGTTAAGGAATCAAGCTCTATTCTCCAAGCACATGGGAGCTCTATGTTGAAAAGGTTAAGTTAAAATTTCATACCATTGTATTCTTCACATACACTTGGAAAGGCTGCACAAAAAATGTGCTCTACACACTTGGACCGGCATGTGTTATTACACATAACTCGTGTCAGCCCGTCAAGCCAGCATGGTCGTCTCTTCCCCAGGCTGCCGGTGGCTCGGGCTCCAGCCTGGAACGGTGCGTTTCCGGCCCCGCACTTCCAGCCCAACTGCAACATCCTCGGCCCCTCCCTCCGCTGTGGCTCCGGCCTGGAATGGTGCCTTACGGGCCCAGCACTTACAGCCCGACGACAACATCCTCGGGCCCCTCCCTCTGCCGAGCACCGGGCCGGTTCCGGTGCCTCTGAAACAACCCAGGGGTCGTTGGGAGCCCCTGCCTCTGGAATGATCGACAGTTCGTTTGGAGCCACAGCAGCCATGGCGCGACTCCTCTTATCCCTCCAAGAGATCCGGCAGAAGGCTGCATCCACCCTCCCACGTGCCGTGGAGGGAGGATCCTGCTCCGTCGCCTTGCTACCCCTTGCCACCGTGCCGGATCCTGTGCAGCCCGGTCTACTGCCAGATCCCATCACGCTCACCGCAGATCCAGTGAGTACGTACATTTCCTTTTTTTTTATGTTATTGCAAAAAAAGCCAAATTTAAGAAACTACCATATGGGAGTTGGTCGGCCAATTTCTCTTTCCGGAGGAACCCGTCAAGCTACATCCATGTGAATGGATAAGTAGGTCATATATAGTCATTAGAGGGAGGGTAAATACAGGGATTTCTTCTTCTTTGCGTATATGGAGAGGGCATCACACGTGTCAAAACATACCCTCCCATACTGATATCTCTGGCCCAAGGTAGAAGAAGACACACACAAACACAATGAATTCACGGAGGCTTTTGGCACCCGCACACCTCGTGCCTTTTTTCTCTTGTTCACATATAAACACAGCTGATTACAAGTCTTAAGTAGAGAGGAAAACACACGCACACACTACTGCCCTGATCCGCTAATTGCTCTCCACTAGCTGGTAGCAGGCCACGAATAATCACGTTGGATACGGCTACACGATTCAGCCGGAGTCCTCCTCAACTTGCTGATTACTCGGTCCACACCTGAAGCCTCTAACGGCCATGCAACTCGGTCGGCAACAGCACATGTACCTGCATGCTACTTATCCTATCGATGCGCACACATGCATCCATTCTCCACCAAACTAGCTAATTCAGCTAACTAAAGTACTAAACTCACTTAGCTTGCATGCACACACGTGAACACATATCTGCGTGTGCGCTGCCACGGGTGCTACCTGGACGACACAAAGGAATGAACATGATGAAAAACTCTAAACAACAAGGTTAACTCCAACAAACACGTACGTCATCCTGACCGACTTGTAGGCCCTCACCTTCAAAAAAGGTCAGCATCCCATTCTTCTTCATTTTCATTCTCTTTCTTTCTGGATTCTTTTAGAGCCACACATTTGGTTAATGGATGCTCATCTTCAGTTAGGTCTACAACAAAGTAGACTTTACTGATGAACAGAGCGCGGTCTGCCCGTCGCCGCCCAGCCATACATCAGTGGCGGTCACGCGAGGAGCCCGCCACTAATGTACCATCATACCTCGCGAGAGACATCAGTGGCGGTCGGTTAAGAGACGACCGTTACTGATGAACCACGCAACAGTAACGGTCGCCCTAACACGACTGCCAGTGATGCGTGGTACATATAAGTAATGGTCGCTCTCGGCCCGATCGTTACTGATGTGTGGTACATCAGTAACGGGCCGTGTTAAAGTGACCGTTACTGATGTATCCCCTATTATCGTTAACGGTCGCCCGTGGCTTGACCGCCACTGATGAGGGTCGCGGTTTAAATACGCAGACCAGAGCCGCATCTGGTCGCGTTGCGCGTCGTAACGGACCAGCTGCGGCCCTTCTTCCCCGGCGACGGCAAAGCCATGCCTGATTCGGCCGACGGCGAACCCCGCAGGTATCCCTCCTCCCTCTACCTTCCTCCTCTCTCCCCCCCACGCGCACCGACAGCCCCCATCCCCAAGGCTGGCTGGCGGCCGGCCATGGCCGGCGAGCTCCGATCTTCGAGCCCGAAGCTTCCCTCTCCCTCGCGAGCTCTCTCTCCCTCCCGATCTATCTCGCCGGCCTCCAATTTCTCTCCGAAGTTCCCCAATTTCAAATTTTTTTGAGCTCCGGCCGCCGGCCAAAATGCGGCCTCCTCCTCGTCGCCCGGAGCTTCCCTCTCCCTTGCGAGCTCTCTCTCCCTCCCGATCTTTCTTGCCGGCCTCCAATTTCTCTACGGATGTCTCTAATTTCAAATTTTTAGTTAGCCCCGGTTAATTAACACCTTAATCCCCTTGTCAATGATTAGGCTAACTATTTTGCTTTGTGTTTTCTTGTGTATTGTGTTGTAGATCGAAGGACCGTTCTTGGATATACGCCAAGGAAATAATCAATGCTCGATGGATAACCGAATGGACGGTCTTGTTTGGAGTCACAAAAGGTGATATGGAACGAAAAGGACTTGTGATGATGCGTTCTGCATGTCGAATGTGGAAACACATGCATGATGAAGCCTGAAGATGTTCAGATGCACGTGCTGGCATCGGGTTTTGTGGAAGGTTATTCTTGCTGGACTTGTCACGGGGAGGATGCGGTTGATGTCGGAAGCGGCAGCGAAGATGATGATGTCCTGCGGTATGATCTGGCGAATGATTCCGAGGAAGAAACAAGGGTCGATGAGGAGGCTAATGTGGAAGGTGAAGGAGCTCCACGTTGCAGGATTGCCGAAATGCTAGATGACCCGTACCTACGGGACCAGCTGGAGGACCCCGAAGATGAGGCAGAGTCTGCTCGGTTCAAAAAATTGTTGGAGGACGCAAACACACACTTGTATGATGGAGCTGGCGAAGAAAACAACGTGCTCGAAGTGACGCTCAAACTTTTGAGGCTGAAGGCAGCATCATGCTGGTCAGACAAGGGCTTCACGGACTTGTTGAGTTACCTTGCTACGGTTTTTCCACGGCCAAATAAGTTGTCCAAGAGCACATTTTGCAAAAGTCAATCACCATTAGACGATGCCAGATACTGCAGGATAGTATGATACAGATTCTGTGCGACCTCGAGATGTTATTCCCTCCATCATTCTTCGATATCATGGTCCATCTAATGATCCACATATGCGATGAGATCTTGTCCCTAGGGCCCTCGTTCCTGCATAACATGCATAGCCCTGAACAATACAATGGGGTTTTGAAACGCTACGTTCGTAACAGATTGCGTCCGGAAGGTAGCATTGTGGAAGGCTTTAGGCCAGAAGAGTGCATCGAGTTCTATACGGATTGGTTGGCCGATCAGAAATCAATAGGTGTTCCCGAATCACGGCACAAGGGCATGCTCAAAAGCGGCCTTGGACATACATTTCTTAATGTCTATGGAAGAGGAAGGGAAGCTGACTTTGAAAGAGCACATTTGGTTGTGTTGCAAACTATCGATTGCTGTCGGCCTTATCAGGAAATGCACGTGGAACAACTGCAAAATGAAAACCATAAAAGAGGAGAAGTCTGGATCCACTGGGAGCACAATAAAACATTCACGGCGTGGCTGAAGAATTATTGGTACGGCAGGGAGACGACCAATAAATTCCGAAGAGAGGGTTGCATGTTTCTCACGGAACCTGCTTACCACGTCTTTACTTGGCAATCGTATGCGATCAACGGCTATAACTTCTATACTGCGTCTCAGGACGTAAAAGCATGTATCAAAATAGTGGTGTAGTGATGACTTCTGAGACCGCGACCGACGACAACAGCAAAACCAAAGCGTTCTTCGGCGTTATCGAGGAGATCTGGGAATTGGAGTGCACGATCACAAAGATCCCAATGTTCCGTGTAAGATGGACCAAAGGTGACAAAGAAGGAAGTCACAGGTTCATGACGATGGTGCTACCTCTCCTGAGATCCCTCGTGAACAAGTTGACGTCAGAAAAATCCCGGCAAGAGAGGAACCATGGGTCTTTGCTAAACAATGCAAGCAGGTATTCTACATAGATGACCCGGCAAATAAAGGCCGCGTCGTAGTAAGAAGAGGGAAAAGAAACATTATTGGAGTGGACGGAGTTACTTCACAAGAAGACTACGAAGGTTTCCATGATCCGATGACCGCCGCAGATGACGAAGAAGCGGGACGCACGATATTAACGAGGAAAAGGAGAGGGAAAAGAAGAAGTGATGGGAGCGAGAGTGAGAAAATACCACAAAAACCCTACCTCAGAAGCACTACTGCGAGGAGTCAAGTTATGACTTACCGAAGGAAGGAGAAGCACTAGGGGTCACATTGTAATGTACTCGTACTGAATTTGAATGCATACTTTGTACTAAGTGAAATTAAGTGTGATCGATGTACTTTTGTTTATGCATGTGATGAATTTTTTGAGTTTAATTTAGCAAAAATACTAGAGAAATGCATTAATTGATTGATCAAACTAAAAATACATGAATTCCATGATGTACAAATACTAGACAATTGGAGTCCATGTCCTATGCTCATCAGTAATGGTGAGGCTGCTATGCACCCGTTACTGATGAGTCCCTATACTCATCAGTAACGGTCAGGCTTCTATGCGCCCGTTACTGATGAGTAGTTGGGCATTGCACATAGGAGAACATCAGTGGCGGTCGCTTTCTAGCGCGACCGTTACTGATGATTGAATGATCATCAGTAACGGTCAGCTCCCTTACCCGACCGTTACTGATGAGTGTCGGGTATAACAGAGAACACTTAGCAAAATTTAGGATTATTCCGCCCGCGCGTCGTCAACATACAGAGCGACCAGTAGTGGGCGATTAACCCTAGGAGAGGCGAAGCCCTGCCGGATTTTTTCGCCCCGAGCCCGCCGCCCCGCGTCGAGCGCCCCCCCCCCTCCTCTCCTTGTCCTCGCCTCCTTCCTCCTCCGCCCCGAGCCCGCGCCGGATTCCTCCTCCGCCCCGAGCCTGCGCCGTCTTCCTCCTCCGCCTCGAGCCCGCGCCTCCCCGTCCTCGACCGGAGCCCGCCACCGACGGCCTCGTCGTCCTCGCCCGGAGCAGCCGTCGACCTCGCCCGCGACCTCCTCGCCGTCTTCCTCCTCCGCCCCGAGCCCGCGCCGTCGTCTCCCTCCTCCGCCCGCCGTCCCTGAGCCCGCGCCATCGTCCCCGCGCCCACCGTGTCATCGAGCCGTCTTCCCCGACCCACAGGTGCGCGCTCCCTCTTCCTCCCTCCCACTGTTAGGGTTAGGGTTAGGGTTAGTCTAGATTGTTGCAGCTTCTGCTCCTGTTTTACAAATGTTGTTACATGCTGTTTACTTAGGATTTTAGCTATATACATGCTGGGATACATGCCAAAATTTAGGATTTATATACATGCTGGGATACACCAAGTATATGATTTTAGCTTATATACATGTTGTTTACTTATGATTTTAGAGTAATTTAGGATTCATATACATGCTGTTTACTTATATACATGCTGGGATTTATATACATGTTGTTTACTTATATACACCAAGTATATGATTTTAGCTAGATACATGCTGTTACTTATGATTTTAGAGTAATTTAGGATTTATATACATGATGTTTACTTATGATTAATAATTCATTTCTAGACCCTTGAACAGTGAAATTTAGGATTTGTATACATGCCGGGATACACCAAGTATATGATTTTAGCTATATACATGCTGTTTACTTATATTTACTTATGATTTTAGCTATATACATGCTGGGATACACCAAGTATATGATTTTAGCTATATACATGCTGGGATACACCAAGTGCTTCATTTATGTGAATTGTGGGCCCGACCATCGTGTCAGGTCATTGGAGAAGGGGCCGGCCATCGTGCCAAGGGGGTACATATGCGGGTGGGTTTTTTATGCAGGTTTCGAGCTCCTAGCAGACAAAATTTGCTAGTTTTTTTAGCATAGGTCATGCCAAAATTTTCGGCCGAAATATATTTGATGGTTTTGATGGCATAGGTACGAAATGGGCAAGAGTAGCCAGAAATTAGTTCTTGAGGACGTAGCTCCTGAGGAGGTAGATCGTGTCGATGAAGAGTCTTCATCGGGAGAGCAAATTGCCAGCTCTGGCGGCGACCCTAGCTCTGGTGAAGGTAGCTCTCGTTCAGAAGAGAAGAAGCCAAGGAAGAAGACGCTGAGGGTGAGCCAAAACTTGAAGGAGTTTTGTTACGTGGTCACCCGGCACTCTGACAGAGGTCGCCCGGAGTGGCATGAGAGGGCACTGAAGGCCTTCACAACCACTTGTGGAGCCGTTGCATGTATATATTGCAAGATCACCGACGAGTGGAGTGACATCTCCGAAGTCGTTAGAAACAAGTGCATCGTGGACGTTGCAAGGAGGTTCCAAGTCACTGACTAGTGGCGCGAGCGATTCCTAGCGTCCGTCAACATAGCAGTGCGGAATAGTCTTGCTAATTGGAAAACCACCGCTAGAAAGTTGATGGACAAACCCTATGAGATCATCAAGAAGAAATGGTCGTCGATAACTGATTAGGCCGAATAGGAAAAATTCAAGAAGCAATCGTCTGGCCCTACCTTCATTGCGAAGAGTGAACGTATGAGGGCTTTGCGCGCGAGGAAGCCCTTGAACCACAGGCTAGGGAGTGCAGGGAAAGAGGGGAAGAAGAAGGTCTGGCGCAAGCAGTACCGAATTCTCGAGGCGGCAGGCATGGTGCCTCCAGTGCATAACATGCTGGAGTACCAACATGCTAGAGAATATGCACGTCAGCACATGACACCAGAGGAGTGGGCGGGCATTGAGCCAATGCAGCCGCCTGTTAAAAATTTTACGGTAAGGGTTCACGTGCATTAATTTGTTTTCGGCGTTAGGCGGCGTATTCGGTGAAAACCTTCATTCGGTGCAAACTTCATAAAAATCATGTTTAAAAGTTTCAAAAAAAATCTACGAAAATATCATATGTTGGGATTGTGATGTTCTACAAACCTGCAAAATTTCAAGTTCAAAGTCAAAATCATTTGGAAGGAATTAAAAAGAGAAATTTATGATGAATAGTGTCAGACATTGAAAGATCACTATTCATGCAGAATTTGTTTTTTTCTCTGCTACCAAATGCCATTGAATTTGGACTTGAAATTTTGCACATATATAAAACATCACTTTTCTAACATATGTAATGTTTTCGAGAATTTTTGAACCTTTTTCGATGGAGTTTTCACAGTTTGCACCGTAGAGGTGGTTTTCACCTGATATTTTGCCTCGGCGTTAATTATGACACTCATGATCCATATAGACTCACGTCCTGTTTTATATGATAACAGGAAAATGCCCACAAATGGGAGGAGAGCAAGAGGTCAGAAACATCGGCCGACTCCGTGCAGAGCAAGAGGTGGGAGTCGGCTGTGACCGCCAGCTTGCAAAAGGCGGAGCACATGGGCCGTGTTCTAGGGGAAGGCGAAGGGGCCTGCTGGGATGATTATTTCCCGCCTGCTCCGAAGCGAAGCAGGGTCCAGAAAAAGCTCCCCGCTTCTGCTGAAATAATAGAACAAGCTAAGGCGGAGACGCGAGAGCAGGCATCTATGGTGTGTCAAGAGGTGTCAAGAGAATATGCCGTGCAAGCCGTCCATCATTTGGTGTCGGCATTGGCGAAAGACCACCCCGCCCTTGACGCCATACTCGGGGGAGGAGTGGAAGGTTTGAGGAACCTCCTTCCTCCTCTTCCTTCTCTTCCCCCGCGAAAGAGCACCCCGCTGAAGAGCAGCGCCGCCTCTGACACATGTATGGAAGACGATGACACATACACCCCAGGTTACGGCCCGGCTCCTAGCATGGACCACCCCCCCGCTAGACAACCGGACCCAAGCGAGGGCATCCGAGATAACGATCCGGGTTCGAACAACAACATCTTTGTAAGCATACTTTTCAGACACCTTTTCACTCCTTACCTTCATGAATAAAGATCTTACACACATATGCCTTCTTCTTGTTACGCGCAGGCACCGGCGAAGTGTCGTATCCACGTAGACAAGCCTGGGAAGCCTGTAGGCGCCATTGGCCGCCTGATGCCCAGACAATCACCGCCATTGGTGCATGGCATTCTTATGAACAACACACAAGTGAGTGTAATGGTGGACTCCGTCGTCAACGACAATCGTGATTATGCTATCCCGCTACCTCCGGAGGAAGGCGTGGATATCCTAGGCGGTTGTCCAAACTACCGCATTATGTGGCCTAGGAGCTTGGTATCTCTCTACAACCAGCGCCAGCCCTCTATGACTCCATCTCTGTCCGCCCACAAAGGTACTTCTCAATCGCCGCTCGGCCTTTCCCCTAGGATACTTCCTCTTGTCGATGCCGGCGGAGATGAAGAGCTGGCAATGTCGATGCCTCCACAGCTCAAAGATAGCCAGACAATGGCTGGAAGCGTCCCTCCTACCTTCTCTCTCTTGGGTGCCGCTGAGTCCATGGGTGGCCGCAAGATCGATGACAAGTACAAGGCAGAGGAGCAAAAGGCATGGGACAATAAGAGGAGGCATAAAAAGAGGGGGCGCGGCGGCAATACCATCAAGGAGTCCTCCAATGTCAATCAAGATGAGATGCACTATGTGCCTGACATAACTGGAGTCTGGGAAGACAATAGGCCTGACATTCTTATGAAGAACCCCCATCAAGGCCAGAGATTTGAAGACGGATCCTATTTCGTGGCTAGGGAGTTTGATCGGGTGCTTATTACGACAAGTAGACAATGACGATGTGGAACAAGGACAAAAAACTAAATCTAAAGAAGGACAACCACGACACGCGATTGATTACGTCTAACCTCTACAACTGAAGCGCTGCATGCGCTCGAGACTCGCCTCTGACATGTCGAAAACGTACCGACCTTCCTGATCACTTTACTAATTATTTGCACTGAATGAAATACAATAGATCAATTACAATGATGGCAAGGACACGCTGCGCGTTAATAACACATCTCCTCTGATTTTCCATGACTATTTCAGATTCCGTTGGTCCAAGTGTAGAAGACATTTTTTATGTTGCAAAATCCAATTTTTCGTGTTCACTATGGTAAGTTTCCCCCGGAATAGAAATAAGATAGTGGAAGAACATTCAGACAAGAGCCCCTACACCCAACTCAGTGAGGTAAACAACAGGTTTCAACAATGACATCATTAATCCGAAGATCATTTAAAGCCTCCGAAGACGCAAAACAAATATTCCTAAAGAATAATGAGCAATATGGATTTGAATATCTCTACTCTATACATGGTTAAGGAGGTGATTGTTGGAGTTAACCTTGTTGTATAGGTTTAGTCTCATATTTATTTCTAATTGCATGATGTTGTTTTAGTAGCCGGCTAAGCTTTACCTAGCTGTATGCATAAACATGGCAGAGAGATCGGCAAGAGAGCACAGCACTAAGCGAGATAGAGAGAGTGCGTGCAGTGCAAGCCGCCAGACTGCAGCCATGAGTTGAGTACTTGCATGCACTAGAATTAGTCAAGGTGATAAGTGTTAGTTAGCCGCTGCATGGAGTTGGCCGAGTCTTGTGTGGCCGTTGGGATAAGGCTGGTCAAGTGCTCAGGTGTGTGCGTGCATGGTAGGAAGTCGTCAGTTAGCTAGTTGTTAGGAGCTGCATGTAGGTTGTTAGTAGGCTGAGACGTGTGCACATGTTAGCTTGGTTTGGCCGGGTCTTGAGGATCCTGGAGCCAATCTAGGAAAAAGAGGCGAGGCGTTGGGTTAGTACGTGTGTTGATAAGCACGTTAGTGGCACGAAGCAAAAGTCAGTTTGTTGCTCTGGTCGGCTACTTAAGCCTTGTAATCGTGTTGTGAACAGGTTGAGTGGAAGTGAAAAAAGCACAAGTTGCGGTGCTGCGAAATTCCTCTCGTGTGTGTATTATATCCAGTCAATTAGCGTGTGCGTTGATCCTTGGCTGACATTTGGTATCAGAGCCAGCCCAAGATCCTACGATACTACCTCGACGACGATATGGTCATCGTCCCGCACGGTGCCGGGGGGAGCATGGTGTCGCTCTCCCTACCGATGCTCACGCTGGCGAACTACACCGTCTGGGCAATCAAGGCGGAGTCGATCCTCGATGCCCAGGGCGTCTGGGAGGCAGTGTCCCCTGCGGATGGCGAGATGGTGGACGAGAAGAAGAAGACGGCGAGGGCGCAGCTTTTTGGCGCGCTGTCCGAGGATATCCTCATGCAGGTGTCGACGAAGAAGACGGCGAAGGTGGTGTGGGACAGCCTCAAGACGTGGTTCGTCGGCGCCGATCGCGTCAAGGCGGCGCGGCTCTCCACCCTCTGAGGCGTGTTCGACATGTTGTGCATGGCGGAGGGAGAGCCGCTGGAAGACTATGCCGGCAAGATCAACGGCATGGCGGCGAGGTATGCCAGCCTCGGCTCGACGCTTGACAACGCCGCCATGGTGAAGAAACTCCTCGACACCGTGCCTGACCGGCTGTACTCCGCGGTGGCCGGGATTGATCAATCTGCAACGTGGAGACGTTGGCGTTCGAGGAGGCGTTGGGCGGGCTCAAGGCGTTCGAGAAACGTTCACGGCGGCGCGTGCTGCTAACCGGCGGTGTGGACAACAACGACCATGGTGGTGGAAGTCGCTTGCTCCTCACGGAGGAGGAGTGGCTCACTCGCTACAAGGACCGCAACGGCACCGGCAAGAAGAAGAGCACTTTCGACATATGGAAGGTGCGCTGCTACAATTGTCAAGACTACGGGCATTTCTCTAGAGATTGCCCCAAGCCAAGGAAGGAGCAGGCGCATCTTGCCGTTGCCGATGATGACTACGAGCTGGCGCTGCTTTGAAGGTCTGCGTGGAGGTTCAAATAAATGCCAACAAGGTTAAGGAGGTGATTGTTGGAGTTAACCTTGTTGTATAGGTTTAGTCTCATATTTATTTCTAATTGCATGATGTTGTTTTAGTAGCCGGCTAAGCTTTACCTAGCTGTATGCATAAACATGGCAGAGAGATCGGCAAGAGAGCACAGCACTAAGCAAGATAGAGAGAGTGCGCACAGTGCAAGCGGCCAGACTGCAGCCATGAGTTGAGTACTTGCATGCACTAGAATTAGTCAAGGTGATAAGTGTTAGTTAGCCAGCTCCATGGAGTTGGCCGAGTCTTGTGTGGCCGTTGGGATAAGGCTGGTCAAGTGCTCAGGTGTGTGCATCCATGCTAGGAAGTCGTCAGTTAGCTAGCTGTTAGAAGCTGCATGCAGGTTGTTAGTAGGCTGAGACGTGTGCACATGTTAGCTTGGTTTGGCCGGGTCTTGAGGATCCTGGAGCGAATCTAGGAAAAAGAGGCGAGGCGTTGGGTTAGTACGTGTGTTGATAAGCACGTTAGTGGCACGAAGCAAGCAAACGTTAGTTTGTTGCTCTGGCCAGCTGCTTAAGCCTTGTAATCATGTTGTGAACAGGTTGAGTGGAAGTGAAAAAAGCAGAAGTTGCGGTGCTGCGAAATTCATCTCGTGTGTGTATTATATCCAGTCAATTAGCGTGTGCCTTGATCCTTGGCTGACATCACTGATGCATATATAGGGAATTGAGACAAATTTCAGTAGGTTTCATGGAAATAACATACGCTCTCACTGCTTCACGCGAGGACAAGAAGGACAATATGTGGTCAAGGATATCGTTCTGGAGGTCAGCGATCACTATCGAGACCATGCAGGGACAGAAGGCTTCAAGAATTGGTGTGTTGTCCCTCATCACGGGGTAGATCTTCGATGTACTTCCTACTTCTTTAGGCCTTTTCCCTTTTTCTGATGGCATATCCATACTTTAATAACCTAGTGGGGGAATACGATGGCATCGATGAGTTTTGTGTGTTTCCAGCAGGCATTAAAAGCATTTTCAGAATGGTTACATAGAATATGGCCACTGCCTCCACTAGTCAAGTTGGTGTCAATGTTCGGAAGCTGTGTGTGGCTTTATAGGGAGGAGCAGTCGTGCGGGCGGTGCACAAGGGTCAAACGTAAGGGCAAAGAGCAACGTGCACACGAGAGAACACATGTAGATATGAAAGTTCAAGCAGGGTAGGGAAGACGGGAGAGATTCCATTCTTTACTAATTAGGCGTTACACCACAGGAAATATCTTATACACCTAGACCGGAATGGAATGTACACCTAGTTATTTACAAGTCTAGGAGAATGCGTTATTAACATGCAGCACATTGTCGTCATGACTGTAAATGATCTTACATATATGCATAGTTGTTTGGTCGTCGAATCGAACAAGGTTGTTAGCCAACTCATGTACGTGCACGTAACTAATTGCATGCAAATAATAAGTGATCAGAAAATGCTTTTAATGTCTGTTGGAAACAAGAAACTCATCAATGCCTTCGTATTCCCACAGGAAGTACCGCCGAGATCTCCCCATGATGAGGGACGACACACCAATTGTCGAAGACTTCTGTCCACGCAAGGTCTCCATAGTAATCTCTTTCCTCTCGAACAATATCCTTGACCACATATTTTCCTTCTTGTCCTTGCGTGAAGCAGTGAGAGCGTGTTTTCTCTCCAAAAATTGGCGATATCTAGCTATGGAAATTTGTGCCAATTCCCTATTCGTTGGGGAGACTGTTGGGGACTGCAGCAATTTCTTGCATGCACGCAACCATGCCCCACTCAATGTTTGTGATATATCCAGTTCGTGCATATAAAGATGGATCTTCATCTCACTATGACTTGCCAAGTTTGGTGCCTTAGTCTCATTATCCACAGTGAGGATGGTTTCATGTAGTTAAGGAATCAAAGCTCTATTCTCCAAGCACTTGGGAAGGCTGCATGTTGAAAAGGTTGAGTTAAAATTTCATACCATTGTATTCTTCACATACACTTGGAAAGGCTGCACAAAAAATGTGTTCTACACACTTGGACCGGCATGTGTTATTACCATAACTTGTGTCCGCCCGTCATGCCAGTATGGTCGTCTCTTCCCCAGGCTGCCGGTGGCTGGGCTCCATCCTGGAACGGTGCGTTTCCGGCCCCGCACTTCCAGCAAAACGGCAACATCCTCCGCCCCACCCTCCGCGGTGGCTCCGGCAAGGAACGGTGCCTTACCGGCCCAGCACTTACAGCCCGACGACAACATCCTCGGCCCCTCCCTCCGCTGTGGCTCCGGCCTGGAACTGTGCCTTTCCGGCCCAGAACTTCCAGCCCGACGACAACATCATCGGGCCCCTCCCTCCGCCACCCAGGGGTCGTTGCGAGCCGCTGCCTCTGGAACGATCGACAGTTCGTTTGGAGCCACAGCAGCCATGGCGCGACTCCTATTTTCCCTCCAAGAGATCCGGCAGAAGGCTGCAGCCACCCTCCCACGTGCTGTGGAGGGAGGATCCTGCTCCGTCGCCGTCCTACCCCGTGCCACCGTGCCGATCCCGTGCAGCCCGGTCTACTGCCAGATCCCGTCACGCTCACCGCTGTCAGAGCTCGTCAGGCCCGGCGCAGATCCAATGAGTACGTGCGTTTCCCTTTTTTTATGTTATTGCAGAAAAAAGCCAAATTTAAGAAACTACCATATAAGAGGTCGTCTCCCAATTTCTCTTTCCCGGAGGAACCCGTCAAGCTACACCCATGTGAATGGATAAGTAGGTCATATATAGTCATTATAGGGAGGGTAAATACAGGGATTTCTTCTTCTTTGCATATATGGAAAGGGAATCACACGTGTCAAAACATACCCTCCCGTACGTCATCCTAACCGACTTGTAGGCCCTCACCTTCAAAAAACGTCAGCATCCCATTCTTCTTCATCTTCATTCTCTTCCTTTCTGGATTCTGCTAGAGCCACACATTTGGTTAATGGATGCTCATCTTCAGTTAGGTCTTCAACAATTAGTCAAGTGTATTGCTACTTTCTACAATGTTGCTATATATTGTAGTATAAATTATTATTATGTTAAAGGTTATGACTAGTCAAGCTATATATATCCCTCATTCCAGGTATATCTTTAGTTTTGTTAGAATTTATCGCAGTATCACATTCTACCAAAACTGTTCCAAACCGATTCATGGCCACTTTATCTATTAACACTCTCATTCGTATCTAGTTTAGCGTTATTGATTTTTATTCATTCCGTTGGTTTTGGTTATCGTTACGACAAGTAGACAGTGACGACGTGGAACAAGGACAAAAAACTAAATCTAAAGACGGACAACCATGACACGCGATTGATTACGTCTAACCTCTACAACTGAAGCGCTGCATGCGCTCATGACTCATCCCTGACATGTCGAAAACGTATCGACCTTCCTGATCACTTTACTAATTATTTGCACTGAATGAAATACATGAGATCAATTGCAATGATGGCAAGGACACGCTGCGCGTTAATAACACATCCTCTCAGATTTTCCATGTCTATTTCAGATTCCGTTGGTCCAAGTGTAGAAGACATTTTTTGTGTTGCAAAATCCAATTTTTCGTGTTCCTCTATGGTAAGTTTCCGCCAGAATAGAAATAAGAGAGTGGAAGAAGATTCAGACATGAGCGCCTAAACCCAACTCAGTGAGGTAACCAACAAGTTTCAACAATGACATCATTAATCCGAAGATCATTTAAAGCCTCCGAAGACGCAAAACAAATATTCCTAAAGAATAATGAGCAATATGGATTTGAATATCTCTACTCTATACATGATTAATTACTGTATACTACTCCAGCTATCAAAATAATGGCGACAAGCAGATCAAGGTATTGTTAATCGACACACTAGCTACATGCCTAAAATAGTATGCATGTTTGTAAAACAGTGAAATTACTAATTCCCACTTAAAAACAGAGTTAAAGTACGAACAATGGAAGGGAGGGCATACCTCCGTTGATGATTTTTTCTTCATCATCTTTAGTCTTTTGTCCTTGGTCCACCTCATCAATCTCTACTCGTCGTCATGGTAACCAAAATCAACAAAGTAAATACAAATCAATAACGTTAAATGAGATACGAATGAGAGAGTGAATAGATGACGAGGACAAGAATCGGTTTAGAACAGTTTTGATAGGATGTGATGTTGCCTGGTAAGTTGGAGAATAGAGCTTGATTCCTTAAATACATGAAATCATCCTCATTGTGGTAATGAGACTGAGATCCCGAACTTGGCATGTGACATGAAAGATCCGTGTGTCTATGTCATGCATTTCTATGCTCAAGATCAGTGAACAGGATATCGCAAACATTGAGTGGGGCATGGTCCTAAGCAAGCATGAAATTGATGCGGTCCTCAACAGTCTCACCGATGCATATATAGGGAATTGAGACAAATTTCAGTAGGTTTCATGGAAATAACATACGTTATCACTGCTTCACGCGAGGACAAGAAGGACAATATGTGGTCAAGGATATCGTTTTGGAGGTCAGAGATAACTATCGAGACAATGCAGGGCTAGAAGGCTTCAACAACTGGTGTGTTGTCCCTCATCACGGGGTAGATCTCCGATGTACTTCCTACTTCCTGGGGGAATACGATGGCATCGATGAGTTTTATGTGTTTCCAGCAGACATTAAATGCATTGTCAGAATTGTTTCATAGAATATGCCACTGCCTCCACTAGCCGAGTTGGTGTCAATGTCGGGAAGCTGTTTGTGGCTTTATAGGGAGGAGCAGTCATGCGGGCGGTGCACAAGTCAAATGTTAGGGCAAAGAGCAACGTGCACACGAGAGAACACATGTCCCCACAACAATTGGGAATAAGTGGGGCAGAGATGAAAGGGAAAGACGGGAGAGATTCCATTTTTTTTTACTAATAGGGCATTGCACCACAGGAAATGTCATATGCACCTAGACTGGAATGGAATCTACATCTTGTTATTACAAATCTAGGAGAATGCATTATTATTGTCGCCATCACTGTAAATGATCTTACATGCATGCATAGTTTTTGGTCGTCGAAGCGAATTGGTCGAAGAAGGTTGTTAGCCAACTCATGTACATGCATATAACTAATTGCATGCAAATAATAAGTGGTCAGAAAATGCTTTTAATGTCTGTTGGAAACACAAAATTCATCGATGCCTTGATATTCCCATTGGAAGCTAGTACCGCAGAGATCTCCCTGTGCAAGGTCTCAATAATCATCTCTGACCTCCCAAACAATATCCTTGACCACATATTGTCCTTCTTGTCCTCGCGTGAAGCAGTGAGAGGGTGTGTTCTTTCCATGAATTGGCTCTACCTATGGAAATTTGTGCCAATTCCCTATTCATTGGTGAGACTGTTGGGGACTCAGCAATTTTTGCTTGCCGGCAACCATGCCCCCCTCAATGTTTGTGATATATCCAGATCATACATAGACGGATGGATCTTCATCCCACTACGACTTGCCAAGTTCGGAGCCTTCGTCTCATTATCCACAATGAGGATGGTTTCATGTGTTTAAGGAATCAAGCTCTATTCTCCAAGCACTTGGGAAGGCTGCATGTTGAAAAGGTTGTGTTAAAATTTCATACCAATGTATTCTTCACAATTGGGAACGCTGCACAAAAAATGTGTTCTACACACTTGGACCGGCATGTGTTATTACCATAACTCGTGTGGTCCCAATCGTTGGAATTAATCAGCTGCTTCACTGATATTCTGGCGAAAGCTGAGGAGGCGCATTTTGTCAGCAGGCGCGTCAAGGTCTAGGAGATCCTGGTGGAATCCATGGCAGGCAGCTGCCACCAAGGGGTCGCGTCGAATAGGATGCAGTCTTTTGGGACATTACCATCGTGGAATGAGGATACAACATCAACAAACATCCTGTTAGTGGTAGAGGTGGGCGTGGGGCTGGGTCGTCTGCCATTGAACCGTTGGCAGTGTACCACCAGACCTACTGCAAACTTTGCCAATGCAGGCCCTTCGCTCTCTCTCTCTCCACTTGCCGCCTCTCTGTCTCACACTCCTGCTCTCTCCCTCCTCACCATGCGCCGGCGCAACCCCTCCTTTTCCCTCCAAGAGATCCGGCAGAAGGCTGCAGCCGCCCTCCCACGTGCCGTGGAGGGGAGGATCCTGCTCCGTCGCTGTGCTGCCCCGTGTCACCGTACCGGATCCCATGCAGCCCAGTCTACTGCCAAATCTCATCACGCTCACCGCTTTCAGAGCTTGTCCCGGCACAGATCCAATGAGTAAGTACGTTTTCATTTTTTTTTTGTTATTGCAACAAAAGCCCAATGTAATTATGAAACTACCAGAGTTTGTCTGCCAATTTCTCTTTCCAGGAGGAACCCGCCAAGCTATGTACGTGAATGGATAAGTAGGTCTCCAGCGAGCTTCAAGTTGACCTCGCCGTGCCGAGGAGGTGGGCCCCGCTGTCAGTTTCGCTGTTAGCAACGCTGACAACAAGATTATGGGTTCTGCGCTACACTTTGGTCCACGAATACGGGTTATGTGATAAAAAAAACCCAAAATGTGTAGTTTTTCGATATAGTTCGTCGGAAACTAAGGGTTTTGTGATATTTACTCTTTCTTTTTCATCATCTTGTCTCTATTCGGTCGCCTACTCTTTCCTTCCTTCTGCCTCCTTCCTCTCTCGCAAGGTATCTGCTGCCTCAAGTATTGTTTCGATAATCCCTCCGATGAGATTGTGTGGAATTGTGTCTACTAACGGTGAAATCTTGGGCAAATTCAAAAACACCGAGTGTTGTTTGGATTTCTCGCGGCCGTGCGTAACATCACGAATGCCTGACTTGTTCTCATGTTTCCTGCCGATTAAAGCATTTTTTAATGATCCCTTCGGTGGTATTGTGTGGAATCATGTCTACTACCACAACGCAAAATTTCTTCACAATCCAATGGTGGAATCTCCGGAAAATTTCAAAAGGCCGAGTGTTGTTTGGATATCTAACTACCGTGCGGGACAACACGATCGTCCGACTTGTTCGCATTTTTTCCACTGCCTCAAAAAAGGTTTTGCTGATCCCTTCGATAGGATTTTGCGGAATCCTCAGATGACAGGTGTACAGAATCAGAAGTCATACATTAATAACCTTCTCTAACAATGACTAGTGTCCGTACATACCCGGCCAGTTAATAACTTGTTCGTGGAACACGAGGAGGGCCATGCTACCTATCTACCTATCTATGGGCAACAGGAAAAGATTGTACGTAGCGTGTAACATTCTTACACCTTTTGATATTTTACTGCTTGAGTCACGTTTGGCATTTATATAACCAAGTAGTCGGGCACGTCATACTCTGTGCAGTGTTTTATTGGCTATGCATAAGATATTGGAACTAGAGATGGCGATAATATGAAGTGAATAGCTTGGGAAATTTCTGATCGACATCAGGGTAGGAAGTAGTAGAGCTGTCAGTGGTCGCTTCTAGATTGACCGCCTGCGCTGAGATGGACCAGCTTTATTCTTTTACGAATCTGTCACCAGAAGTGAACATATACTACGTAGTTTAATCTATCGTCCCATCTAACTTTCTTGCCACAATTGAAGCATTGTACCTTTCTTCCCTTCATTCATCTACCAGCTCTCGTTGAGATTCTCTTCTTCCTTGAACTCCCACGGAATAGCTGCTCTCCCTTGGGCACCACACCTCTCATCTTTTGTCAAGTTCTCCTTCACCGCTACTCGGTTCCTTAGTGGACTCTTCTTCCTATAGGTGAAGATCGCATCCTCTTCATCTCTTTCTTTCAAGGTGATACTGCGCATCTGCTTGGCTAATGCTTTGTTGATTAGCCAATAAATTCCCAAATTGGTATCAGTGGCGGTGGTATTAGATAGAGGTGTGTAGCAGTAGTGGCGGTGGTTTAGGACAGCCACCAGAGGTAGGTAGCATCAGTGGCATTGCACATCACAGCCACTGGTGGCTCATAGCACCAGTGGCGCGAGGTTAGTGGCTGGTCGGTTTCACCACCACTGATATTGATTTCGAACAGCCACTGGTGCTATATTCTGTAGCAGTTGTTTGGTCGTCGAAGCCAAGAAGATTGTTAGCCAACTCATGTACATGCACGTAACTAATTGCATGCAAATAATAAGTGATCAGTAATGTCTGTTGGAAACACAAAACTCATCGATGCCTTCGTTATTCCCACAGGAAGTAAGGCGGAGATCTCCCCGTGATGAGGGACGACACACCAATTGTCGAAGCCTTCTGTCCACGCAAGGTCTCGATAGTGATCTCTGACCTCCCGAACGATATCCTTGACCACATATTGTCCTTCTTGTCCTCGCGTGAAGCAGTGAGAGCGTGTGTCCTTTCCAAGAATTGGCGCTACCTATGGAAATTTGTGCCTATTCCCTATTCATTGGTGAGACCGTTGGAGACTGCAGCAATTTCTTTGCTTGCCCCCAACCATGCCCACTCAATGTTCATGATATATCTAGTTCGTACCTAGACAGATGGATCTTCATGTCACTACGACTTGCCAAGTTCGGGGCCTTAATTAGTCTCATTATCCACAATGAGGATGGTTTCATGTATTTAAGGAATCAAGCTTTGTGATATATCCAGTTCGTGCATATAAAGATGGATCTTCATCTCACTATGACTTGCCAAGTTTGGTGCCTTAGTCTCATTATCCACAGTGAGGATGGTTTCATGTAGTTAAGGAATCAAAGCTCTATTCTCCAAGCATTTGGGAAGGCTACATGTTGAAAAGGTTGAGATAAAATTTCATGCAAATGTATTCTTCACATTCAGGGAGGCTGCCCAAAAAATGTGTACTACACACTTGGACCAGCATGTGCTATTACCATTACTCGTGTTGTCCTAATCATTGGAATTAATCAGTTGCTTGAGTATGGCGGTGGAGGACTGCTCACTAAAAAGGAAATACGAAAATTGATGCAAACAACTGGTTAATTCCAATGATTGGGAAGACACGAGTTATGTTAATAACACATGCCGGTCCAAGTGTGTGGAACACATTTTTCTGTGGTTTAATTCGTCCATTTGTTAAGGAAATGGAATCTCTGGTTTGACGTCTATGTCTTGCTCTTTGGTGTTGATTGGGTTTTGTGATGTTCCTAGATTTTTCAGTTTCAAGCAGGAAAACGAAAATCTAGGCATTTGATGGATGATGGACATACCGGGTGTGTTTGGTTCTCTCGTAAGCCGTACCAAATTTTGGCAGCCTATACTATTTCGCTCTTTATTTTGTTGGCAGATGTTCGTTTATTGTTGTCGCTTGCATTGCTAGCTAACACCATTAATGAACACCACTTTAGAGATCACACACCATCCTGCATTGAACGGTGGAAATAAAAAAGGGGTAAACATAAGGAATGTATTAATGTGAAAGGTACTATCAGAAAACCCTCCTTGGCCGAAGGCTTTTTGTCGGGGCCTTCCGTGCATGCGTTTTCCGGCAAACCGCTCTTTGCTGAAGGCCTTTTCTCAATCCTTCGGCAAAGGCTTTGCCGGAGGCTTTTTCTCAGCCCACTGCGAAGACTGCGTGCGCGAGGAGAGAGAGAGAGCACAGGTGTGTTTGCTTCTCTCGTAATTTAAGCCATACCAAAAAAATTGGCAACCTATACTATTTCGTTCTTTGTTTGGTTTGTAGATTTTTGTTTATTATTGTCATTTGTTCACACCATTAATTCACTGAATATTTTCAACAATAATATTCTCAAATGTGTAGTAAGATACGACCTTTAGCGGCTCAAATTTATCATTATGCGACGAATTAAACATATATATGTCCCAGGCCCAACGCAGGAGAAGGACATGCATCTGCTCTCCAAACGCAATAATGACCAACGGAACCTGCATGCAGGACACACACATTATTACATTGACTAGGCTCCAAGATCAAGCAGCAGCTGCAGGTACACATCGATCTCCACGACGCCTCCGGTGGCCACGTCGTAGTCGTAGCTCCTGCTGTGTGCGTACCCCCTCGCTAACCGGAACCGGCCGGTGCCCCCCACGATGACGGACTCCCTAACCGCGGTGTCCGTGTCCACCCTGCCCTGCACCGCCAAAGAGCTCCCCGCGTACTCCCCGGTTTCCAGCACCAGGTGCAGGCTCAGGGCGTTCACGGTCCCTCCCTCCGCCACCCGCACCGTGAACCCCTGCGCCTTGCCCACGCGCGCGCTGCCGGGCTCCGGACCCTCCGTCAGCACGTTGTTCATCACCGCGATGTCGCCGAACCTCCGTGGGTTGTTGTCCTTTTCGCCGGGTGTGGCGTTGTCTTTATTGTTGTCCCTTCCGGCGACGATGAGCGCGGCCGTGGGGTGCGGACCGGTGTAGACGTCGTGCATGTAGAAGTGGAGGTGCGTCGTTGTTGTCGTGGGGATGCTTGGAACGTTTATGCGGTGGGAGTAGTAGTAGGAGGATGCGGCTAGCAGGGCCGAGGAGACTACGAGGATCCAGGAGACCGAGCTAGCCATGGTGATGAGTACAACTGGTCGATCGAAAGATTAACGGCGCTGTGGAATGATATATAGGCAACACAAGAAAAGAGGGTGGTGGGTAGGATACCGATGAGGATAATTTCAACTGGATTTTATTAAAGGAAAATGGAATGGAGGATATGTCCCAAGTTTCTGATCATACACAAGCATCTTTGTTAAGGTTCTGAAGTACATACGACCATGCATCTGGACAAAGCACAAAAGTAAGTATTGTGTACTAACAAGCTATATATACGGTCAGTTTAGGTATAAACCGATCGATTTTGCACTGGCCGAATGAAGAAGACTTGTGTTTTAGTTTATTAATATACTCCAGTATAGAGCGTGCAACCATTCTGGTAGCATATATGGATCTATTAAATTCGTGGATTTGTTTTTCATTCATGAATTCTTCTATGCTTCTGTTTTTCTTGATTCAGTGAAAAATTTAGCATTCATAGCCTGTCAATCCTGCTTCCTTTTGGCAACATAAGGAGATCTAATATTGATTTGGTTGAGCTTCATGCTATAGAGAGCGAGGGATCGAGGAGGTCATTGTTGACCTTCTTGGATCGTGCGGATCTTTTTTTCCGATGACGCGAGCTTTATATTCAATTAGGATGTAGCATGAAGGGATACATCAAACCAAGTTCACACCTGGCCTCTTCCTAACAGGATGCGCATGTGCACAAACCAAGAAAACAAAAACGCAAGAAATATGTGATATTACAACCCGCCAAAAAGAACCAAGGAGACGGCAGACCTAGAATCACCCACTGTGGATGAACACCTCCCTAAATGCCCGCTCCACTTGCAAGCATGCAGCGATAACAATTGGCAGTCTTGCTCTCGTTGAAGAAATGTCCACAAATGTAGTCAATGCATTCACAGGTATATAACTTTTTTTAAACGATCATACGATCGTGCTCCACTATCAAGAGATAACGGAACAGTAGTTCACCGCACACAGAGTCTTACCACAGGTATATAACTTGTATAAAAGATATAGAATGTCGTTTGCTAAAAACGATGTCATTCTACATAACCAAATTGACCAACAAATCTGACATTGCTTCCTTTTGGGATTTAAGCAGTAGTACTGCAATAAGCTTTGCATATATTAGCCGTTTGCCTTTACAGAACACATTGCAACCTATGTACGTATATGTATTAGTCACTTGCAAGTTGCAGTCGGGGCAATTAATGAAGCAAACGGTTGTTTTAGCAGTTTAATAACTTCAGTTCTCGTGGAACATGAGGAAGGGCTAATTGTACGTGGCGTGTGATTCTTGCACCTTTTGACATCTTACCGTGTGTAGCGTGTGTGCCGTGCAAATAGACCAAACCACACCGGACAAAAGAATATGAACACTGGCGACATGTACTGATGATAGCAGACAACTAGCTTCATAATATATATATATTATGAACATCTAGTTGGGAGAAGCAGCAAGTAGAGCTATGAGTGGTGGTGGTCCGCTATATATGTGGACTATGGCGACGTTGTGCCAGTTTATAAAGACAGCAAGTTATGTCTCGAAGAATCTACCTAAAGAGGTACAGGAACCGCCACACCGATCGTTCAATGAATTAAAAAAAATGGAAATTGGATTTGTCCGCTGGCCCTGCTATCCCGTCGGGCGTTCAAAAATTGGATAATGGTCACCGGCCTAATTCAAAAAATTATAAAATTGGATAATATACGCAGGACGCAGCTCTCCCACCAGCCAAATTCAAAAAAATAAAATTATAGTGGTAGCCGGGCACTCCTCTCCCACCGATGGAATTGAAAAAAAAAAACCTCTAGCTGTGCTCCACCGCCGGCCGCCTCCCGCAGTGCTCCTAGTCGGTGCTATCTGGCCGCCGCCCCCAGAGTCGTCTGTCAAGCACGCTGTCAAAAAAGTCCGGCCCGAACTTAACAAACGACGACTATGGCCGGGGCAAGGCTTCGAAGGCGCCCTGTACCTCCGCTGGCCACCTCCCGCCATGTTCCCCCTCGGTGGTTCGCCTCTCAAAAAAAAAAGCGTTAACCGACCAGAGTAGTCTGTCAAACACAGTGCTAAAAAAAGTTCGGCCCGAGCTTGACAAAGACTCTGGCCGGGGCAAGGTTTCGACCGCAACAGCACCGGCTGGGGCAAGGCTTCGACACAGTAGCCGTCCATGGCCTAAAAAGCCGGGCTGGTCATGCGAAAGAGCTGGCCTGGTCATGCACTCATGCGTAGCATGTGATTCTTACACATTTTGACGTCTCACTGCGCGGGGCGTTTTTGGCGTGCAAATATATAAACCCAACAGCTAGCTGGTCATATAATATTCCTCGGTGCTTTATTGGCCAAGCATAAGATAGCAACTATTAACTAGAGGCGTCAGGATATGGACAACGGTAACATACATGAGCAGATAGCGCTGATTATCTCATTTATCAGTAGAATTTTAATTTTGATCAAAGTCCCTGGTTATCTCGAGAATTTCCTATCAACCTCGACCCAGTTATGAGGCAGTAAAGCTATCAGCGGTCGCTTGATGCACGAGATTTATTCTTATGTTGCATGCATTTTGGTGCAGGCCAGGCAGGGGGATTACGAATTCCACATACCACAATAAAAATCATTACCATATGTTTATCCTGTGTACTATTAAACGTACGAGTCGTGATGGACCCAATATACGTAGAGGGGTACAACATGTTTTAATTACCCAACAGTACCACCGGCCGCCCGGGGCGTGTTTGGCGTGCAAATAAACCAAACGGCTGGGGTCATATAATATTCTGCAGTCCTTTATTGGCTAAGCATAAGATTGCAACGGGAGGAACTAGGATAGGAACACTGACGACAAAGATGAGCAGAGAGCTGCGAACGTAAACTGTTGTTTGTGTCTTGTTCAGCTGTTTAGATTCAGAGTCGTAGAAGGATATTTCGTTTCCGAGTAGAGCTTGTGGTATGTCTTGCCGCATTGAGTCGGAGTCTTTGTTAACCTCCTCTTGGAACAACATGACAATATTCTAAGAGTTCTTTTACGGCATGCCTGAATAAATAAGGACCTTCTATTTCTCTTTATCCAATGGATGATCTCAAGTGGCCCTCCGGTGCGATTACCACGGAATACCTACTAAATAAGTCAGGGAGTACCTCAAGCTTATAGGGTTAAAACCGTAATTTAGAAGGCAATTTATATGTATGTTATAACAATTTTATTTCATTCATATTTCACGCTGCTAGTTATGGATGTCAGAATAGCTATTCGTTTTTATCCCCGTTAATCATCCCTGAAAACCTAATCCTTCGTTGACTGGGATAGCCGCCGGAGCAAGGAAAGAAATATACATCGACCATCTATCGCTGGATTGATTGGTACAAGGCGAAGGAAACCATGAAGATGATCCGGTTGTAATAGGGAGAAGAATGCAGATGCACCTGTGCGTAGGATGAGACTAGATGGGATCCATGCGCAAGGATGGCCGGCCGGGGCGCATACACATCACATCAATACATCCACACAAAATCATACACGCATACACATATAGCATTCACATCACAAGCATATAAACATCTCATGAAAGTCTGAAAACATCACATATCTCACAACAAAAGTATTACAAGGGTTCATCACATGGTAGCAACATATTACAAGTGTTCATACATGAAAAGAAGGTGCTCGGGCACCTTCAACATCCACCAGCAATTGCACCAGTATAAACCTATGAAATAGAGTTGGAATAGCATAATTAGATATAAATAAAGGCATTGAAGTGACAATTGTAGTATTTGAAGCGGAACTTAGCCATTTGGCTAAAAAATGATGCAATGGTCACATAAATAAGCCAAATGGCCCAGAAATGCTACCAAGGCACCATTTTGAAGCCAAATGAGCCAGAAATGGCTCCAAGGCACCATTTTGGAGCCATTATGGCTCATTTGACTCCAAGATGGTGCCATGGTCGCATAAATGAGCCAAATGGCCCAAAAATGCCACCAATGCACCATCTTGGCTCAAAAACGAGCCATTTGGCTACATTATGCCACCATGGAATCATTTTTGAGCAAATATGGCTCCTTTGGCTCCAAACATGGCACTAAGGCACCATTTTGGAGCCAAATGACCCCTAAATGCTCTAAAATGGCACGATGGCACCATTTTGGAGCGAATATGGATCATTTGGCTCCAAGACGGTGCCTTGGTCGCATAAATGTGCCAAATGGCACAAAAATGCCACCAAGACACCATTTTGGCTACAAAACGAGCCATTTCGCTCCATTATGCCACCATGGTTCCATTTTGGAGCCAAAATGGCTCATTTGGCTCCAAAATGGTGCCTTGCCAAATGACCCCTAAATGGTCTAAATGTTAGAGCCAATATGGCTCATTTGGCTCCTAAATGGTGCCCCTGGTGACATTTTTGGGCCAAATGCCACCAAGGCACCAATTTCGAGCCAATATGGCTCATTTGGCTCCAAAATGGTGCCCTGGTGGCATAAATGAGCCAAATGCTCAAAAATGCCACCAAGGCACCATTTTGGAGCCAAGTGAGCCCTCTTGGCTTTAAAATGGGATCTATGTCACTATGTGATACTAGGTTATGCAGTTCTACGTGTGGAGACAAGAAAGTAAGTTTTCAAAACAACGGACCTCGAGATGAGACAAGTTTGTGGCAACTTACCCGAGTCAGTGTCCAGGAGCAGGTGACTGGCCAAGAGGGTTGCCTCCAGCAAGGCTTGCGTGTGAAGAGGGGTCATTCGAGCCACGGCCGGATTGATGCTGTTGCACAGATGATTAGGCATTGACCCAACCCTCAACGAAAGCAAGAAAAGTCATGAATGGAGATTGAAATGTTTCGAGTGAACTCACCAGAGTCTGTGGAGAAGGCCGTGGAGCATGCTCAATCTGGAGATTGACAAACGCCAAGTCGAACGGCGGTGGTGCCGTAGGCGGCTCTTGAGAGGTGGCGGCGAGGTACGGCTGCATATTGAAAAGACAAAGAGTTGCATTACGAAACTAATACCACGCTTTCTTGGCTATTATGTGTGGTAAACATACCCTAAGGTGGTCATACTGAGCCCTCAGTGCGGCCTGCATCTGAGCCTGAACCTGAGCCACCACCTGAGCCTCCTGAGACTGCCTCTAAGCCTCCATCTGAGCCTGCACCTGAGTGGCCACCATACCCGCCACCTCCTGCAATGTCATTACAAGATCATTGTCGTTACAATGAAATGCGAAAAGACACGAGATGGTGAATGAAGAACAACTAACCTCCTGTGAGAACTGCCGTGCACCTGGACGACTGCGTATACTAGCACTCGAGCTCGTGGAAGTAGCCTTTAGGTGAGGTAGGTGGGGGGAAGGTGGCCGGAGGGGGCGGAGAGGGGAGGCAGGCCGACAGGGGGAGGAGGCCGGGGCGGCGGGGATGAGGGGTAGCGGAGTCGGCGGCGGCGGTGGGGCAAAGGGGGGAGGACGGGGCGGCGGGGTGGGGCAGGGTGGGGGAGGAGAGGAGGGGAGGCGGCGGTGGGGAAGGAAGGAGGGGACCGCCGGCAGTGGGGGAGGGGGGAGGGGAGCACCGGTGGTGGTCGCGGTGGGGGGAGGCGGGGTGGGCCGGGCCGGAGAGGCAGGGAACGGCCGGATCCGGCCTTGGAGGGGCGGGGGCCAGGGATGCGGCAGCGGCGGCGGTCGGGCACGAGACGAGGGAAGGAGTGAGTGAGAGAGAGAGAGAGAAAGAGAGATAGGGTTAGGGGGAGGTTTTAATTTTTTTTCATGAATCTTTGCTGGCGGCCGATAAAAAGCCGGGCCGCCAGCAAATAATCCTTTGCCGGCAGCCCGACAAAAAGATGCCGGCAAAGTCGTTTTCTTCCTTTAGTTTTTTTCTGTTTTTATTTCACTTATTCACTAAAAACTGGTGTTTTTCCATGTCACTTTAGACTTCCTTTAGGGTTAGGGGAACGTTCGAGCGGGTTAGTCTAGTTTGTGAAGGAAGTGCAACCTCAGATACTTGGATTGTGTTTTCCTCTTAACACCATCTTTATATAACCATTTGATACATCATCCAAGATTTCAAGTTCTCTGGACCATTCGTCGTGTAATTTGAGGCATCACCCTCTCCTGCGGGCCTCGTGGCGTCTGCGGGATAGCTTTTCACCAAAACTGGGGTTCTCAAGTCACTTTACTCTACATTTGTGTTGTACTAGCACACGGGGACATGAAAAACCAAAAGGCTACCCAAGCCCTGCAAAGAATTCTACTCCGTCCGTCCGAATTGCGACTTTTCCCCCCTAAGTCCGAAACTTCCGTGCGGGTTAGTCTAGTTTGTGAAGGAAGTGCAACCTCAGATATTTGGATTGTGTTTTCCTCTTAACACCATCTTTATGTACCCATTTGATGACATCATCCAAGATTTCAAGTTCTCTAGACCATTCGTCGTGTGATTTGAGGCATCGCCCCCTCCTGCAGGCCTCGTGGCGTCTACGGGGTAGCTTTTCACCAAAACATTGGTTTTCCTGATGTTTTGCTCTTACTTAGTGTTATATTGCCACATGGGCACATGTAAAACAAAAAATCTACCCCAAGCCCTCACAGAATTCTTCTCCCTCGGTCCGAATTGCGTGTTTTCCTCATTCTAGGGCTTGGGTTTTAATGTTCCTTAGTGTTTTGTTACTAGCTTTTCACCAAAACTTGGGTTTTCATGTCACTTTACTATATCATAGTGTTGTATTAGGACATGTCAACATGAAAAAGCAAACATCTACCCCATGGACCGACTAAATTATGTCCCATCGGTCTGAATTGATACTTTTCCCGTTAGGTGTGGAACATTCATGCCCATTCGCTAGTATTGTTTGCAAAGGAAGTGTCACATAAGGGCTATGGATTTGATTTTACCATTAACAAACCTTTCATTTACATATACATGGCACACCATGCACAAGGCGAAAGCCGGGAAACCACTTGTTTCGTCATTTCATGCTTTGATGAACCGATCGTAACCAATTAACTCATGGGCATGCAAACTTATGATTTGGGAAACTAAAATTTTATAAGTACAAACTGGGTTCAATCTAAACAACAATATATATTGCTCTATGCGTTTACAATATGGTTGATTTCATCACAACCAAACAAAGAAAAGAAAAAGAAAAATATCCTTTGCCGGCGGCTATTATATGGGCCTCCGGCAAAGGTTTCTTTAAACCTTTGCCGGGGGCCAATTCTCGGGGCCGCCGGCAAAGCGATCTTTGCCGGCGGCCTTTTCACGCGGCCGCCGGCAACGTTTTTCAATTTTTTTTAATTTCCGCGCTCCTCTCCAAGATTTGAATTTCATGCGGACGTGGGAATTATTTCAGGCTTTGCCGGCGGCCTATTCTCGGGGCCACCGGCAAAGATTTAACTAACAAAAAAATTTGGCCCGCCCGGCCTGACCGTGGCTCAACCAGGCAGACCCGAGAAACGACACGGCCAGGCAGGCCCACGGGGCATTGAACCGACCCCACACACCAGCGAAATAGGTACTGGGCCCACTAGGCAGGGGAGAGAGGAGCATGTGCAGCTTAATACAATAGGAAGTCATCCTCCCAAATGGAAGGGGGTATATAAACAGGTAGGCGCGCACCTAAATTGGCGAGGTGGGACTAAATGTCCCACTCATCCCAGTTTAAGCGGAGCACGCCCGTTAAATGGGCCGCGAACGAAGAAAGGCCGAAACGGCCCGTTAAGCGGCCAGCCCAATGAGGCCTCCAAAGGGTGTCGGTTTTTTTCCGTGATCCTTTCTGAGATTTGAATTTCGGGAGGCGCGGGAATTATTTGGAGCTTTGCCGGTAGCCAACGGCCGGCAAAGTTTTGCCCTATTTTTTTTCTCCGGGCGCACCGTCTCGCCCGCCGTTAGCCGCACGAGGTGGCCCCCGTGCAGGGTCTCTTTGCCGTGGGCTTCCCTTTGCCGTGGGCCTCGGGCACTCTTTGCCGGCGGTCTGTTCTTTGCTGGGGGCTTTCCAGGTGGCCCACAGCGTATGTGTCTCTTTGCCCGCGGCCCGACGGAAAGCCGCCGGCAAAGTGGAAGGCCGCCGGCAACGAGCGGTTTTCCTGTAGTGTCAAGGTTAACTCAACCCAAAATACTAGCTTGATGGTTGAGGTTTGTCCTATCTCGTAAGTACGCCGTGCTCCTTCACAGCCCATTTCGGATGTGAGACTAAAACTAAATAGACGAGTTTGAAGAAATTTTGCGCCAAGGACTACAGCATATTCCAAGTCTTGGCAGAGAGAGAAATCGTTTAGCATCGTCAGTGATATATGTTGTTAATGAAACAGCTAATTAAAGATTGTTCTGTATAGAAGAACGAGCCATCACCCATCTCAGTGATATTTTATTGGAGTTTCCTATATAAACCCATACATCCTGAAAGGCATCACCTCAAATTCCCCATGGCTTACCCTCTTCTCCTCGCAGCACTACTTACCTTGCTCGTAGCAGCAATTCTCCAACTCCTTTACAGACACTACAGGTACTACTCCACCTACAACCTGCCTCCAGGCCACCTGGGCATACCCATCATCGGCAGAACCTTCTCCCTCCTGCGTGCCTTCAGCACCAACTCCGATGACCAGTGGTTCAGGGACCGGATCAACAAGTATGGGCCGGTGTCTATGCTTACGCTGCTGGGCTCGCCGACAGTTCTGCTGGCCGGGCCTGCGGCCAACCGGTTCATATTCAGCAACGACGGTCTGATACTAACGCAGACAAGTGCCCTGAGAGCCCTTGTAGGTCGGTCCGTGCTGACGCTGGCCGGGGTTGAGTTGAAGCAGGTCCGCGGCGCGCTGCAGGGGTTCCTGAAGCCGGAGATGGTGAGGAGGTATGTGTGCAAGATTGACCACGAGGTCAGGAGCCATGTCGAGCTCAACTGGGTTGGTCGCGACATCGTGACGGTATATATGAACAAACGCTGTTAATTAGACGTATGACATCAGTCGCTTTTTAGGCGAATTTTAGTGCCTGGCTATGCGCAGATAATCTTTTTCTGTCATTTGTTTGTTTGCATGCTTTTGGCTGTGGTTTGGAATCTTGGGATTGAGTTTACAATATTGCCCTTGGGCTTTTCCCCTTGCTTTCTACTCGTGGGGAGGGGTAATTTGTTTTTTTATTGTGAAGATGAAGATTAGGAGAGAGGAGAATACCTATGGTTATCTTGTTTTGGTTGTACAATATTCCCTAATCCCTAGTAGATTACTATTCTTTCATATTAGAATACAACAATCACCTTATAGCAAGGAGCTCTATAGGTTTTCCACAATCATAAAGAAGAGGGATGGAACAATTTTGTTATCAAAACTCAAGTTTTCCCAAAAGTTTACCGACAGTTTGCGTCATCATTGACATTGGAAAACAAAATGACAGACTCAGAACAAACCACTTGATGACTGATATTATCGACCAAATCAAGTTTGTCGTTAATTATACAAACATTTATGCTGATATACTTTTGGTGTTCTTCGGCCGGGGCATAGTATATATTGCTCCTCTAGAAATTTAGGAACATTTCACATGTGCAAAACGTTTCTAGGATGGTTTATTAATTAAGTGTCATCTGATGATATATGGCCCCCTTCTTTTCGGCTTCCAGGACGAGCTTCTCGGAGAAGCTGCTCTCCCCCAGCTTCCGGAGAAGCCTCCTGAATTTTTTGCTAGGTTTCCAGATTAGGTTAGGCTAACCTAATTTGGAAGCCTAACAAAATTTCACATGTGGCTTCTCCAGGAAGCTGGGTGAGAGCAGCTTCTCGGAGAAGCCCATCCTAGAAACCGAAAAGAAGGTGGCCTAAATTTTTAAATTGTAAAAAAAGCTTTTTTATCTCACAGACCATCGGTGTCAATTTTTTCAATTGTAAAATGTTCATGAGAATTTCAACTTTGATGATGAAAGATTGAAAATTAGTTATAGCATCCAACAGTGTTGTAATTCTTTGAAAATGAATGCTCGCTATTAACGATACAGGTCTTGCCAACCGTGAGGCGTCTTGCACTTGGCATCATCTGTTCGGCTGTCTTGGGCCAAGAGGCAGCCCATTTTAAAGAAAGCCTTTGCACTGATTTCGTCACTCTTGGGAAGGCCATCTTATCATTTCCCGTGAAGATACCTTTCAGCAGGTTCAGCAAGGGCATGACTGCGAGCGCGAAAATTAGAAAGGCTATCACAAATATTGCCCAAAAGAAGCAAGAATCACTGTTGCACGCAGGCCATGGCGCTGCTGGCAATGATTTCATCACATACATGCTCATTCTTTGCTCTCAAGGTGTCCACTCCCTCACAATGGAGGACATTGTGGATAATGCGATGAGTCTCATCGTTGGGGCGCACGAGACATCGTCTGTTCTTATCACCTTCATGATCCGTTATCTTGCCGGTGAGCAAGACATTCTTGACAAAGTCACTAAAGGTCTCTATATGTGTGTGTGCTTCTTTGCTTCCATATTCTAATCAGCAAGGATTCTTATTGTGCACCATGGAGAATAAAATTATCTTTTGCACTTTTTGGTTTCCTACAGAACAGGATGAGATTGCATCGAACAAGAAACCAGAGGATGCTCTTACCTGGGATGATGTTGCAAAGATGAAGTACACCTGGAAAGTTGCAATGGAGACACTTAGAACAGTTCCTCCTGTATTTGGTAGCTTTCGGACAGCTACCAAAGACATTGAGTACCAGGGCTACCACATCCCAAAAGGCTGGAAGGTAAGTACCTATATTTCTCTGCGATATTAATAAAAAATCATTTCACATGATTCTCACAGAAGAAGAAAAAATATGCCACAACCATTGTCCTGGCAGGTCTTCGCCGCGCAAAGCGTCACACATATGGATGCACAGATCTTTCATGAGCCTCACAATTTTGATCCTACTCGGTTTGAGAAATTTGTTCCACCATATTGCTACATGCCATTTGGTGGAGGTCCCAGAATGTGCCCTGGGAATGAGTTTGCCAGGGTAGAAATCATGGTGGCCATGCACTATCTAGTGAGGCAGTTCAGGTGGAAGATCATGTGTAAAGAAGAAACATACAAGAGGGATCCAAAGCCAACGCCTAGCCTTGGACTTCCAATCAAACTCAACATAAGATCCATGCCCTAATTAAGTCTTGGCTCGAATGTATATTGAAATACTTACATGTTGTTTATAGTAATAGAAAGTTTATCTTCCATTGAAATATATAATTCTTACATCACCATTACTGGCCGGATAAACTGAGATTCTTTGCTCACAAGCATGGATGGCAATATTATCTTCGGCAAGCATTATAAACATCCAAAACAGAACACGCTTGCACAAAATATTAATTATGCGCGCTTTGTTAAGTTTATGTCCACTAAGAGTAGTGTTACATTTGGACTTTCAAAATTGCAGTTGTAATCAGCGGTATAAGAGCATCTTCAGCAGTAACCCTTATATCAAAGCCCCTAAATGATGTTTATAGGGGCTTTCTTCTAAATTTTTGAGCCCTTATTTCAATTCCATCTTCAGCAGGAGCCCCTGTTTAATTTTTTATTACACTGACACATGGGGCCCATCTGTCACTGGGACATTTTCCTTTTTCTTCTCTCCACTGTCTTCTTCCCCGAGCCCATACGAGAGGCACGCAGAGGCATAGCCCAGTGGCGGACGCGGCGCGGCCAAGGGAGGAGATGGGCGGTGCTGCGGGAGGAGGAGATGGGGGGAGCAGCAGGGACGAGGAGATGGGGGCGGCGGCGGGAGGGGGAGATGGGGACGCGGCGGTAATCAGCGGTATAAGATAATTCCAAACTCATAACCTGGGCTCCATATAGGGGTGTGGGGTGTAGGGGAGGGTCTTGGTGTACTCACTGCACTAGAAAGTAGAAACTGCAACCCCACTTGTGTGAAAATTAAGATCCCATTGGCTTATGGGTGCCGATTGGAGCAGCGCGTAGAGGAGCGGGGAAGCACGGCAAGAGGTGGCCGGCAGGGAAAAGCAGCGCACGCCGAGGAAAGCGGTGTCGTTTAGGTTTTCTTTGGGTTGCTGCGATTAGAGAACGTAGAAATAGGAAAACACAAGATTCAAATGCCACCTGCATTGAATTCTTATAGGATTTGAAAACAGAGGAATTTGGCCAGCGATGTCTTTCAATGGTGCATGGGAAATGAACATAGCAATTTTACAGGAATTATGGAAGATCTAAAGGGTTCTTATCGAAAAAGTTTCTAAAGATTAGAATCTCAACAAAAAAAAATGTTACAATATCCAAAGAGGCCCTTAGCATCCGTGAGGCAGTTCCGATTTTCTTCCGTCACTTTCCAAGGCTCGTGTGAATTAATGCTGTTCTCTTTGCTTTTGGTCCTTTCGTCTTCCGTTGGTAGAGTCAAGGTGTTAATGCAGAATGCAGAGGGATCGGTGGGGGAGGCGATGCGATGCCCGTGGTGATATAAACTCGATCCCCGTCGTTGCCTTCCTCTCCACAACCGAGCGGAGTACTGCAGATCGCGAGCCGCCGAGGGTGGCGATCGACTAGAGGTGAGTTCTTTTGCATCTGATGATTCTGGTTTGCTATTCTTTACTCATTCCGTATCCACCACCACCATGGCAGTTTCGGCGCGGACCACCTGTTCGACAGAATGGCCAAAAGGCTCAATCCACCACCATGGCAGTTTCGGCGCGGACCACCTGTTCGACAGAATGGCCAAGAGGCTCAATCCACCACCATGGCAGTTTCGGCGCGGACCATCTGTTCGACAGAATGGCCAAGAGGCTCAATGAAGATGGAGAGAGGAAGGTTGCCGTGGACGCCGACGAGGAGGACCGAATCAGCGCCCTCCCAGAAGATGTCCTCCAGCAGTTGCTGTCATGGCTGCCCTCTTGCCATGCCGTGCAAACGTGCGTGCTCGCTCGTGACTGGCGGAACCGCTGGAAGACCGTTCCACGTCTGTGCATCTATCATCCTGCTGAGGATATGGAGACCTACGGGAGTTTCGAGGGCTTAAACAACTTTGTGAATAACCTTCTGCACTCCCGTGAACAAACACCTTTGGATGAATGTGTGATTAATACCTTTGAAGATGTCATGGTAGCCCAATACGTTGAGCTGTGGATCCGGTATGCTGTCTCTTGCAAAGTAAAAATGCTTAAGGTCTTTGACAACTGTGGTGCTCGGCATTTGCGGCTATCTGACGGGGCTCTTGTCTCCTAGCACTTGACGGTGTTAGACTTATCCCATATAGAGTTTTCACTAAATTTTGGGATCTGCGAAGCACTTGAGGTGTTAAAGATGGAAGATTGTATTATCGATTACCTTTGGAGTTCTTTGCCGGAATCTTTATGACGTCTGACAACCAGAAATTCATTGATATATCCTGTGGATGACCCTGATACCCGGCCATATATTTCTGCTCCAGGTCTGGTTAGCTTAGAAGTATCCGACTGATTGTATTCGACTCCATGGCTTGATGGACTGCCGTCATTGATGACAGCATATATCAGGGTCGCAGAAGATTGTGAAGATTGTTGTTCTGAATTTCGCAACTTTGGGGAATGTGGCGAAAAGTCATGTGAGGGGTGCCATGATGAAGATGATTGTCTGCTTTTTCTCAAAGCTTTGTCGGGTGCTACGAATTTAGAGCTAATGAGTGCAACATATCTGGTACGCTTTTGTTGATTGTGATCCACCCTTGCCTAATGATATCAATCAATCAAAGCAGGTTAAGCTAGTTCCTTATGCACATTGGCATGTTTGTTACCAGTTCACACTTTTGATTTGGTTTGTTAAAAAAGGCGGGACATCATGCTTGTATTTGTTTTATAGTGCTACTTCATACTTCTCACATTGTACTACAGTTTAGTTGATAGAGACTAATTTGTTTTAATGCATAAGATGTAGATTAATTTGCTAGCCGTGTTAGTATATGCAACACTTAATAAAACTATTCAGATCAAACAATATCTCTATCTGTTATAAATCTCTGCATTTCCTCACATTTTTAGTAGCTAAGAAAACAGTCTAAAAGCTTTTATTCAGTTGAGTAATATTAAATCATGTTTTTGATGTTGCAACTTCAATTTTTCTTAACCCTTTGATACTTCTTGGAAAGGACTTGAAATGGTTACTCTGTTATAAATCTCTGCATTTCCTCGCATTTGAGTACCTAAGAAAACAGTCTAAAAGCTTTTATTCAGTTCAATAATATTAAATCCTGTTTTCGACGTTGCAACTTGAATTGTTCTTAACCCTTTGATACTTATAGAATTTTGGAAAGGACTTGAAATGGTTCCCTGTGTTTAGCAATCTGAAAACATTGTTGCTCAATGAGTCAATGATTGGTGTCTGGCTTCATACTTCAATGGACTAGTTTACTTTCTCCAGAACTCACCAATTCTTGAGAAGCCCTTCAAGTTAGATTTTTGCAAGAGGTATATGATTTTCAAATACAATACCTTTCGTCTTTGAAGGCTCCATGTACTGTTGATAAACTTCAGTTAACTAGTTTGTTTGCTGCAGGAATCTGACACCATAATGGGTGAATTTGACTACCCAAGGAATCAATTCTTTGTATCCAAGCATCTCAAGGTAATTAAAATCAAATGCCGGAAGCAAAATAAATGGATTCACCAAATATTAAATGTCCTCAGTTACCATGGAGTTCAATCTGAACTATTTACCATCAAAGAGAAGTTCCGGTGTTCTACAAGTAAGTAACCATTATCACTATTATTATGTTTATATAGGGTGCATGTGTTTCACTAAATTTAGAAGTTGGAACATGTTGTAGTAAAATAAAACCCTTATATGGGCCGGGCCGTAAATCCTACGTCGCGACGGCCAAGTTAACATTTCGCAAACACAAGTCAAGACGCCTACATGGCACGGTCAATCCTACGTGGCAAAGTAAGACTAGTCAACGAGTCAAACCTTTCATGCCATGGTCAAAGGGTCAAATGAACTAGAGTGGGGGGCAAGAAAGGTGAGAGGAGGGGGCCCCTAGTCCATGGTGGACCATGGACCAAGCCCTACTTTTCTCACATGTTGCACACAAAAGCTATGGACCAAAGGAGCTACTTTTACCATTTTGCCCCCACTTTTCTCTCTCCTCAAGGTAGCCATGGTCTTTTGTCATGATCCCCTAGGCTATAAATATCCCCCCATGGGGGCATGTATCATTCACTCTCAACTTGAATAAACTCAAGGGGAGAGGGCTAGAGCCTCTTGCAAAGAGCTCTAGTTTCGAGATCCGGGAAGACGCGTTCGGCCCGGACTCGAAGGAGAAGGGGTTGGGTTAGAGTTTCGAGGGTATCCTAACCTCGATACTTGGAAAGACGCGTTCGGTCCAAGTGCGAGGCGGCCCCGACGAATCTCTCGCCAAAAGGTGTCTTGGAAAGATCCGCTCGGCCCAAGCCCTTGGCTAACAACCCCCTCGAAGCCTTTCCTAACATAGGATTAAGTCGCACCCGCAGGGTCGACCGAACCTATTTAAAAAATATCGACGCGTCAACTTGTCCAAGTGTACGGCGACCTTCGCTATAAGGCCGGCGTACACCCCCTACATTTATACCCGCACCTGTGCCATCGAGCATTGGCACCCCTTACTCTAATTGTTATTGAGAACAACAACAGCGGCACCGACCGTGAGGAACCCTTGCCGCAATTGAAGATCTAATGGCTCCGACGAAGCCTACTTCATCAGGTCCCCAACTTGCCGCGAAGTCTACACGGTTGCAAATGAAGAAAGCAAGTGCCTCGGGGGCTCCCGAGGAAGAAGGAAACATAACCAATCCGGATGCCGCCGCAAGCATGATCGCCACGACAGAAGTCGCGGTCGCCCCTCCGCTACCGGTCGTCCCAGAAGGAACCGAGGTGCTCGAAACCGTCGTAGGCGGTCCCTCGACACTCACCAACGTAGTGGCAAGGATCGGCGAGCTGCCTACGGTTGCCGCCCCCGCAGGAGATACGGAACTCGGCATGCCTCTCTCGATGGGCTTCGCGCCACCTTCCCAACGACCGGTGGTAACCCTGCCCTCGGAACCTACAAGAGGAAACAATGTGGCGTCAGGAGGATCCGTGCCAGAAAACCAAGGAGTCCCGGCCTACGACCTCTCCAACCCGGGATTACCTCCATTGGTGCTCGCCGCGATCGCCCAAGGAGCTCTTTGGTATCATCCTTATTGGGGGCTTCCGCCGCAAGGTGCTCTCCAAATCGCACACCCTCAACATTAACCTCGCTTTGCGAATGCCCCGCAAGCGCCCCTTGCTCCCCCCACCAGGGTCGAACAAGGCGGTCATCAGGTACCACCTCAAGCTGCGCCCCGCGAGGAACGAGACCCTAGCGTGCAAGGAAACGAGCAAGTGGCGGAATCCGGAGCCCGTGCCGGCGGCAAAAGGAATTCCCGTCGATGCTTCGACCCTCCAAGAAAACGTCGAGATTATTCTCCAAGCGACCCCCTCTAGCGACGAAAGCGACGAGGGAGGACCTCGCCATCGAAGGAACCAAAAAAATCGACCGACTTGCAACCCGCTCATTCGGGAGACCCAAGACATGCCTTTTCCACCAAGGTTCAAGCCGCCCACGATACGGCCGTACGACGGGGAGTCAAATCCTCTTCAATTCTTGGATGTCTACTCCACCGCCATACGGGCTGCCGGGGGAGGTCCCGTCGAGATGTGCAACCTCTTTCCGCTCGCGCTCACCGGAATGGCGCAAACTTGGTTTTACAACCTGCGGAGGAACTCCGTGCACTGATGGGAACGCCTTCAGGAGGTCTTCATCGCCAACTTTCAAGGAAACTTTAAGGAGCCCGTGCAGGCTCATGAGCTATACGCCGTGAAACAAAAGCCGGGGAAATCCCTCCGAAGCTTCTTCCATCGCTTTGCGAAGGTGCGAAGCCAAATCGCCTGCCGTCGACCACCGTGATCGACGCATGCATGCAAGGTCTTCTCCAAGGAGAAGTGAATCGGGCCCTAAGTCGTAACCCACCGAAGACGACCGAAGAGCTTTATCGAATCTTGCAAGAATACGCCCGGGGCGAAGACGGGGACATCGCGAAGAAGGACGCGCCACGCGTCGCTCCCGAAGGAACTCCCTCGTCCGACAAACCTCCTGCACTCGCTTCGTCTTCCAAGAAGAAGAGGAGGTGGGGGAAAAAGGGGGCCGGTGACCAAGCCCGAAAAATCTTCGCCGTTGAAGGGCAAGCACCACCTCAAAAAACTTGGCAAGCCAAGAAGCCACCTCGTCCGACCGAGGGAGTGGCTGGAAGGTGCCTCATTCACAACTCAGCAAGCCATACCACCGAAGAGTGCAACACGCTCATCGCAGCCCGCGAAGAGTTCCAGGCGCGAATGCAAGCCCGGCGCAAGGATGAGAAGACAGCCGAGGCTCCGCGCCCCGCCAACGTCTTTATCGGTGACCCAGCACCCAAGGAAGACAACCTCCCGTTCCAGGAACCAGCACATCATGTAGGAGTGATACTCGGGGGCTCTGCAACGGGACAAGGATCAAAGCGATAACGCAAGGAGTACGCTCGTGAAGTCAATGTCGTGGGAACCTTCACCCACCACCACCTAAGTGGGCGAGCATGCCAATTGCCTTCACCGAAGAAGACGCTAAGGGGATACGCTTCCCACATGACGACGCCCTCTTTGTGACGGCGATCGTCGCCAATTGTGAGCTCAAGAAGATTCTTGTGGACGGCAGAAGCTCCGCCGACATCCTATATCTGAGCACATTAAAGAAATTGATGGAGCCACAAGGGGGATACAAGAACGGCTCGCTTCAGCCATCCCTTTATCCCCTCACAGGTTTCGTACCAGGGAATTCCATTCATCCGCTCGGACAAATTGAGCTCCTCACGACCTTCGGAGACGCCACAAATCACCGAACTGAGCTCGTACACTTCGATGTGGTGGATATGGAGGCCTCCTTCAACGCCATCCTCGGGAGGACGACGCTAAACCGTGTTTGCCGCCACCCACCACAATTTCTTGTGCATGAAGATCCCAGGCCCGAAGGGCGTGATAACGGTCCGCGGCGAGTAATCTTCCGACAAGAAGACACTTTACCGCCATGAGACCAAGTGCGCCGAAAAGGGAGAATCATCCAAGAGTATTAACTTGCTTTTGAGCATCGGAGCATCCGAAACCGATCCTCAGGAGTGCTACGTCCCCAATCCTCTCCCCGAGGGAGAGCTCAAGGAAGTACGCATCTCCCAAGATGACGCCACACGCACGGTGAAGATTGGGGCCGACCTCCCGAGTAAACTCGAGGAAGAACTCGTCGGCCTGCTCAGGAAGAATTCCGACCTCTTCGCTTGGTCACCTTCCGATATGGGAGGAGTCCCGCGTGACGTCATGGAACATCGCCTCGCCGTGAGACCCGACAAAGCTCCCGTGAAGCAAAAGCTTCGGAAACTCTCCGCCGAGCGAAGCGAAGTCATCAAACAAGAAATCGCTAAACTCTCCGATGCCGGGCTTATCCGAGAAGTTTGGAATCCCGAGTGGCTAGCCAATCCTGTCTTGGTGAAAAAGACCAACGGCAAGTGGCGAATGTGTGCGACTTCACCGACCTGAACAAGGCATGCCCCAGGGACGACTACCCGCTCCCTCAGATCGAGCAACTGGTCGACTCCACGGCGGGATGCGAGAGGTTGAGCTTCTTGGACGCCTATTCGGGATATCACCAAGTCCACATGGCCAAGGAAGACGAGGAAAAGACCAACTTCATCACTCCTGTCGGCACTTTCTGCTATCGCAGAATGCCCTTTGGATTGAGAAACGCTGGCGCGACCTTCCAACGCCTCGTCAGCCTCATCCTCAAAGAACAGTTGGGGAGAAACGCCGAAGTATACGTTGATGACGCCGTCATCAAAAGTTAAATTGCAGGAACTCATCCCAAGGACCTGCAGGAAACCTTCGACAATCTCCGCAAGTACGGCGTAAAGCTCAATCTGGAGAAGTGCGCATTCGGAGTTCGAGGAGGAAAACTCCTGGGCTTCCTCGTCTCTCAACGAGGGATCGAGGCTAACCTGGAGAAAATTCGGGCCATCATGGAAATGGAGCCTCCTCGCTCCGTCAAAGATGTGCAGCGCCTAGCGGAAAGAATGGCGGACTTGGGATGATTCGTCGCCCGATCAGCCGAGAAGGATCTTCCTTTTTCCAAAGCCTTGAGAAGCCTCGACAACTTTGAGTGGACCGACGAAGCTCAAAGGGCCTTCGAAGAACTCAAGACCTATTTGTCGACCCCTCCGCTTCTCACGAGCCCAAAGCAGGGGGAGCCCTTGCTCCTGTACCTTGCCGCGACCCCGGTCGCCGTGAGCGCAGCACTCGTGAAGGAGGAAGATGGGTCACAACGCTCGGTATATTACGTGAGCGAAGCCTTGGGAGGAGCGAAGGGTCGATACACCCAGATCGAGAAGATCGCTTACGCCCTCCTCATGGCCTCTCGAAAACTCCGTCATTACTTCATGGGCCATACCATCATGGTGCCAACCACTTTCCCACTCAAGGAAGTCTTCAGCAATAAGGAAGCCACCGGAAGAATCGCCAAATGGGCAACGGAATTGGCCCCTTTCTCATAGAGCTCACGGCGAGAACGGCCATAAAATCCGAAGTCCTGGCTGATTTTGTGGCCGAGTGGCATGCTCCACTAGCCCCACCCGAAGAAATCACATCCAAAACCAAGCCCTCCGAACCACATTGGATAGTGAGGTTCGATGGCTCCAAGCGCCTCGACGGCGCCGGAGCCGGAGTCATACTCATCAGCCCTGAAGGAAAAATCCTGGAGTACGCCGCCCATCTACACTTCAACGCCACCAACAATATGGCGGAGTATGAGGCGCTACTTCTCGGACTTCGACTGGCCAAGGCCATGGGAGTCCGACGCCTTCTCATCCAAAGAGACTCCCAACTGGTGATAAACCAAATGGACAAGTCATATCAATGACTTGATGAAAGGATGAAGAAATATATCGAAAAAGTTCGCAAGATGGAACGGTATTTCCTGGGTATGGAGGCGCGACACATTCCCCGAGGAGAAAATCACCTGGCCGACAGGTTAGCCAGAACAGCCGGTTCCAAAGAACTGCTGCCACCCGGCGCATTCTTCGAAGTGATTCACACCCCATCCATAAAGGAGGAAGCCGACGCCCTTGACAAAGCTTTAAAGACCAGCATGGTCATCAACGCTCCACCCTCTTGGATGACACCGATTATCCGTGCCTTGAAAGGCTAGGTGGACGAAGAAGCAGAAGGCCCGAGCGCCAAAACTCTGCTCGCAAAAGCCAAGATGTACGTCCTCCTCGACGGCATCCTATACAAGAAAGGGGCGGCCGCATTGTTTAAGTGCATCACTCCTGACCGGGGAGCCGAGCTCCTCCTAGGAATCCATTCGGGAATATGCGGCCACCATCTCGCGCCAAGAGCCACCGTGGCGAAAGCCTTACGACAGGGATTCTATTGGCCCACCATGGTGCAAGACGCAATCACCATATTGCGGAAATGCGAAGCTTGCCAGAAAATGGCTAAGTCAATCCATGCGCCCGTGACTTCCCTGAAGAATATCCCGATAACATGACCGTTTGCACGCTGGGGAATGGACCTTCTCGGGCCTTTCCCTGCGAAAAATACGTTGGGGAGCCTGCAGCATAATTTGCAAGCAGCGTTCTTGCTGTGTGCAATTATTTTGCATGCATCGTAAGAAATTTATGTTGGGCTTCCGGCAATATAATTTTCAGTTTTTCACCAAGCATTCTTGTTGTGTGCAATTATTTTGCATGTGACATAAGAAAATTATTTTGCATGAAATGCCCTTTCTACGGTAGCTAGCATCGTACTAGGTAGTTGTACTGCCTTCAGCGAAGTATAAACTTCTTCCTGTTCCATCTAACTTGAGCATATGAAGGCGATGCAGCTCAATTTCTACCAGGCAAGCAAACCCCACATTAGATGGAGAAGTAAATAGTTTGTTTGGTACCTTGGAATGAAGCAAGAACTTGTTTGATTTTCAAAATAGAGTGGCAAACAAAATATTTCAAGCATCATTACAGAGGGCCAATTAAGCACTCCGGGAGCATAATGGAGGGAGCTAATCTTTTTTTGTCACAGAAGCAACGAGCACAAAAAAACACATGCCGCACTTAACGGCTCAAGCACTACAACAACAGAAGAAGAAAGGTATACACATGATTGTAACTATGCAAGCCTTTCAGACTAATCATTCCTCCCTCAGGCCGGTAACACTTGTCCTCTCCATTTGACACAATGACTGCCTGCAAAATTGCCCAATATCCTGCAAATAATACCATAACACAATTTTGCTCAACTCAGTGATTTTTTAAAGTATATCAATAATTCAATATGATTGAGAAATGCACCTGTAAGTATTTGCACATTCTTGCTTGGGAGTATCTGTCATGAGACATGATGAAACAACAAGACATTAGGTTTCAGATTATATCATGATCACATTATCGGCAATCATATCTTAGACTAAGCATTTCCCGTTTCATCAAACAAAGAGTCAAAACCTAAAATATTTAGTCAAACTCACATCTGATAATCCAGTGGGCTTCGAATCTTGAACCGTACATAAAGTACTTCTGACTAACCTCCTAACCTGCAGCGTGTGACTAGAGGAAAAGAGTAAATAAAGGTGAAATACAAGTAAACAAGTTCTCACCAGAACAAAAGTTCAAGTTTTATTATCCTTAGAATTTCTTCAACGCTGAACAAGAGTTAGTATAGCATACCTTACAACATGCTCACAAGTAAAATTAGTGGAAGTTTATGTCTATGTAGCTCTTTGTGAATGCTGTAACAGCTCTTCCACCTCAATCCTAGAGCTAAAAGTTTCTCTTCCTCTGGTGGACAATCTCAACCTCTGCCATGAAAATACGGTACACTGGTCTATGGTCGGAGAAGCGAGACTCTCCACGAACGTAAGATAGCTCATTGAGACCATTACCGTACCAGAGAATGCAACACCTTTCAATCCATAAGCCAAACATGAAAGGGTTTGAGATCCACAGGAAGCAGTAGTGTACTGTAAGCAACTCTATCTGTATGTTATAGAAACTAAATAAACTTACCATTGTAACGGACTGATTTTTGGAGCTTTGAAAAACTTTTTCATAAAAATGTTGATCGAAAAATTTCATTTGATTTATCAAAGCTTAATTGGAAATTTATTAGAAGGTTTGGTTTTAAATTAACTTAACACCGGCTAGAGTTTAAATTTGAGTTTTACTTACCCTTTGATTTGTTTGTATTTTTATTTGAGTCGACATATTTGAACCTACAACCTTGAATGTTCTCGAAACTCCTGGAGCTTGTTTGCATTTTATTTTTGGACATTAGAGTGTGTGATCATGTATTTAAAAAGGAAAAGCTTTCTTTTCTTTTTCATGGGCTGAAGCCCAGCTTCTGCTCCTCTCTCCTCACACTTGCATGGGCCCAGCTCGTCTCTTCTAGCCCAGCCCATCTCTTCCCCTTCCTCTCGTTTTTCTTTCTCCTGGGCCTTCCTTTTACCAGTGACGTCGATGGGCAGGAGCAGAGTGCACGACCGCTCAGGGCCCCCGAAAAAGTTGGGCCTCCAACTCCAAATCGGTAGGAAAATGAAAGAGTTATCGATAGGAGCGGGGTGCATGAGCTTATTAACCGTGAAAATAAAAGAATTATCGATAGTATCGGTAATCTGGATCCAACCTTGTGAGGAATGAGAGATTGATCAACCTCCTAATGATGTATGTTTGTTTCATAAAAGTTCTTATATTTAAGCTTTTGGACTGAAACGTTTTCCTTTGTGACCTTACATATGTCACATTTAGTGCAGGGAGTTACTTGTTTATCATGCCAAGCTCATGCTATTCACGCGCATAAAGATGGTAAATAGTTGCGCATTAGTATATAGCTCTATATTGAGGTGGCTGAGTGGTCACATTCGGTTTCATAGTGTAGGTTACGCCTTTACAAGTGTGCCACTCTAGCTTAAAAATTAAATTGTACATCAACAGCCAGGAATAACTGTAAGTTATAGATCACGGGATTACAGATGACCACTAGATTCACCGAGCAGGGGAAGTAGAATCATAAAGTCCGATCCGATGAAGTGTGCGGCAACGCTGTTGAGGTAGGCATGCTGGTGGAACCTTCTAGCACCATGCGACCGTCACAAAGCACCGCGGATTGTTCTAGATTCGCAGCAGCAATGCCGAGCGCTAGAGAGCTAGTGCCGGTTGCCGGTTCACACTTGATTTCATATCTTCACACCTGGTGATATGTGAAACATCATCATCTCCCAACACATGTGCTGGTCTGTAGTTCATATGTGTTCTTCATACCCTTTATGACTATCGAATCATGGATCACTTAGAATAACATCATAAACATTATATAGTCCCACATAGTTGCTAATCAATATTAATAACATTCAAAGAACACAATAACATATTATTCGGAAGATTATAAACATAAAGTGATTGCCTTGAGGGCATATCATGAACAAGCAAGAGACACATAACACAGGACGTATCGCTGCACCTCCTGAGGCAGGTGTTTCTTACACTTTTGACGATTAACTTTTAGCATTTCTTTGTATTTTCAGCAACATACGGATGGTACAAGGGATCCATGGTCCCCAAACAAGGGTAAGGGGCAAAAGGAGGCTCAAAGGTGAAGCAAGAGGCAAGAATTGAATGGAAGAAAAAGCCTGTCAGGTCTTGCTTCTGCACGTTCAAGATGAAACCCTATTTTTCCAAACAAATACGGATGATCTTATTTTGTACTTTTGTGGAACGTTATCAGCATTTGGTCTTGCGTGGGAATCTGGTTTGAGACGAAGCTTAAGAGTACGGTCAAGGCCTTTGCAGGAGTGGCTCGGTGAAACATTCGTATATGGGCGTATACATGGCAGTAAGTACACTGTTTTACTCTATCTGGGATAGCCTCTCTATTTGCTGTTTACTCAGCAAATGCTGCTGGACAGAAGCTTGTACTTTTATTAACTATATCACTCCTATAAACAAACCTGTTGGTGGTGACGGTTCATTTGCTTTGGGGTTGTATAACTGTCCAATGGTTGATTGAGATGTGATTGCTCACCGACCACTTAAAGTCTTAAATATGCTTTGCAAAATCACCCCAATCTACGATGAATCATCAGATACACCTAGCAGTCCCTCAATTCAATAAAGTAGTTAATCTTGTAAACATGTAATGTGGTTTTTTTAGTTTGTAGCAACTCATGTTTTCTTGCTAGTATTTGTTAGTTCTCAGGCAGTTTTAGATTTCCCCTGAACCCCTAGAATAGCATGCCTATAATCCTGCAATCTGTGGGGCTCATGCTTACTAACTTTAATAGCCTTTAAACCACAATGTATGACTTGGTCTCCAATCTTTTGCAGCAATGAGAGTCATTGGCGTTAAATTTTATTCTCCCAGTCACGACGGCAAGGCTGCATTGAGAGTGAAATCCTTCGTGCTAGAACTATATTCAGATGTACTGAGGCCCCCCCACCCCCCCGCAACGCATCGATGTGTTGCCGAATGTCTATATAGGCGTTGCTAGTGTCTGCACCAACGCAAGCTGCATGTGTTGAATTTTGTGGCGTTGCAAGGATCCAGTGCAACGCATATGCCTGCGTTAGTAAAAGCCATGAAAAAGCGTTGGAAGATTGCAACATATATTTGCTGCAACATATATTTGGTAACACTTCTGATAACAACGGATTTGTATGCGTAATTTTGGTAGTGTTGCAGCGGATTTATTACTACTCATTACGATGATACGTATGTTTTATGGAAAGAACCTTTGCATGCTATTATCCACTGGATATATGTCTTATGGAAAAATCTCTGCATGCTATTATCCGGTGGACATTTAAGTGCAACACCTATTATCCAGTAGGTAGAAGGATCACCTGTCAGCCCCATATATTAAGCATGCCATTACACAGTGGACATTTCAAGTTTTCAACCTGTCCCATTGTTCGAAACACATGTATTACCCCATTAAGAATGTTCAGTCCAACGACGTGGTACCCCGGGTGCATCTAATTTGTACTTGAGTATACATGTGTTCGTACTCATAGCCAGGTGCGGGCCTACGGCCCGTGCTACCCGGGCTGACGGGTCCAGCCTAGCTACTTTATACAGGATATAGAACTTTTTTGGCCCGTGTAGTTGATTGCATAGCCCATCTATCCAACACCCCCATTCTCCCAACCCAACGTCTTAGGCCCACACAACACATCACGGCAGCCCAGGCGCCACGACCCTCCGTCTCACGATGCCATCGATCAACTCCTGCGGCTCCTCGTCTTCTATGTGCCCGGTTTCCCAATATGCGGGCAACTAAAACCTAAGCCGTCCAAACCCCAACCCTAACCTCCCAAAATCCCTAGCCGGCCGGCCCTGCCACAGTGGCGATGGGCGCCCGGTGGCAGTCTGCCCAGCACGTGACAAGGTGGACACAGGACGCGGATCCCTGATTGGCTGATTTTAACTCAATGGCCAGGGCACAGCTGGAGCCAGGAGCGCACTGCACGCTTTTGGTTTGTGTTTCTTCTCTCATTAGAGATTTTGATTTTTTGAATGACTCATGTCATGATCAATCATCGGTACTTGATGTTTGAGGTCTAACTAGATTATGTTTAACTTAGAATAAGATGGAGAAATTATATCCAAGATTAGAAGGCTCTAGTAGTGCGGAGCATAAACGTGCACGCATTGAGCTTAATTGGGATGATATTAAGGTGATTCTGGGCTTCGAAAACCAATTGAAGATTTTGATCCTGATATTAGAGATGCCATTGGAATCTGACGTGAATCAGGCCACCGCTCTCCTGATTGTTTTTTTTTCGAAAAGGGGAAGCGATCCATGGATTGGTACTTATCTTAAAAAATACATTTTGTATGTCCTTAGATTATCTTTTATTGCTTTAGAGACGATTGAATTGTTTGGGCCGTTGATTAAGTATTTTTACTATCGTGCAATTTATTGCCGTTTAGCAAAAAATTTAGTGTACCATAAGTTAGCCCCCTCTTTTATTCGTTCCTGGGTCCGTCACTGCTCATAGCAAAACTCTCGGTACTTGGGTTCACTTGTTCGGTTCCTCAATAAATAACACTCCCTCCATTCCATATTACATATTCTCTTCGTTTCATAATTCTTGACTCAAATTTACCCAAAAATAAATGTATCTATTTCTCAAAAGCGTCTAGATACATGTAATATTTTGACAAGAATTATGGAATGGAGGGAGTATTAAGTAACGAAAAATTACATGTATCTAAACACTTTTGGGATATAGATATATCCATATTTGGAAAAATTTAAGTCACTTAATATGAAACGGAGGGAGCAGTACCTAGGGTTGAAAATACTTGTGCCTAGTAAAAATCATTGGATCTTTCTGTTTAGCAATTGAAACAATTCGGTACTAAAGACCAAACAACTGGGTACCCCAGTAAACTTGCATCCGGTGCTCAAAGTTAGAAGACCCGTTGCTACTAAAATTGTCTGTGCCCGTTTAAATTATCTTCGTGTGACTAATACTTTCGGTACCCAAAGTCGAAAGACTCGGCACCTTGATGAATATGCAATCGGTACTGTCAGAGCCTGAAACTCCGGCACCGGGGATGCTGGGCACCCCTTTTTTGGTTCGGTGGAGGGCGAAGGGGGTCGCTCCGGCGATCGCCGGCGTGACCAAAGACACGAAGTGTGGACACGAGCTTTTACCCAGGTTCGGGCCACCCGAAGGTGTAATACCCTACATCCTGCTTTGGAGTTGTATTCATTAGTATGAGTGTAACAGGTTGCCGGGGGGTTTCCCGGGCTTTGCTACCTCTAAGGGCTTGTCTACCTAGGTGAATGCTGAACCCTTTGACCATTGGCATTGATCCTCCTTTCATAGTCAAGGGGATACCACAGATGCCGATGCATGCAACGCGACACGTTAACCCAACGCGTGTCAACGTAGCAAGTACTACTCTATTGATGATCCTCGTTGGGCTTCATGCAGCGTCAGGCCACTGTACGTGGTAAATAAAATGAGCTATAGGGTAGCCGTTGTAGCCTTGCTGAGCAAGACAAGCCCTGCATGTGACTTCTGTCAGTGCATTAAATGCTCTCCCTCTGTTGTCTTCACGGTTCTGCTGGCCCCACTTGTAGGCCCGGGCACAGGCACCGGGTAGCACTTCAATACTAGTGCCAGGGATGTTGCGGGGGCAGTGTGTTGTTTCCTTGCCGGGGGAAGGCTTCCCGGGTAGCCACTGCGGTGGCTAGCTTTCCTACTCCGGATCTTGGCTTTTGACGTTGTCAATTGTGTCAAAGCTTTCAATCTCCAGTGCGGTGGTCTTGCCAGTGAGTGTCTTCTCGTAACCCCATTAACTAGCCTTGTGGGGGTGGGCTTCCCGGGACGGGATCTCAGTCATTGCGACCCACGCGCCCTGCATCAGTGGGACCTCGCGGGCCACTGGTGCGACAGTCGCCCACGGGCGTGGATCGGCAACCTTGAGTTCCCGGGTCGCGTTGTCCTCTGTCGGTTGCCGGGCTACTCCCTTACCGACGCATGGGTCCCAGGAAAAGGTCCTGGTACCCGGCCACGTAGGCCGCATCCTTCGTTCCGCTCAACAGAGCGAAAACGGCCGGGTGCACGATCTCCTGCCTCGTTCCCCAAGTTTAACCGGGAGTTAAGGCCACGTCGCGCACCCTGTCTTGATTCCTCCGAAACTTTAGGACACTTAATTGCTGATCGTGGGGGTGTTCGTTGCAATCCGCCAGCCTCAGATAAATACCCAAGGCCGGCGGCGCCAAGGCACCCCAACTGCTCCTGCGTCTGCCACTGCCCTCCAAGCTCACCGTGCCCCAACCCTTGCCAAGCTCGCCCCCACCTCCGCCAATGTATTCCAAGGGCCAAAACCGCCCCAAGGGCAACATCAGCAAAGGAGAGATGTGCGAGAAGGCCTCCAAGAAGGAGCTGTCGGAGAGAGCGCGGAAGGACGAGGAGATGCGAGCCAAGTCCGCCTTCTTCACCCCCGGGTACAACGACGAGGGGGTGGAGAAGATGGGCTTGGAGCTTGCCACCAAGCATAACGAGTACGGGCCGACGCGGGTCTTGCCCATCGGCGCGGACCGCGACGAGCAATACTTCCGGGTCTTCGGACGGTTCATCCTCGCCAGGTTCGTGCCGCCGCATTCCCTCTTTCTTTCTGCTATCATGGAGACCTATGGGCTCATGCTAGCGCAAGTTCACCCCACGTCCTTCTTCACACTGGCTGTCTTCAACACCTCTGTGAAGCGTTTGTGGGGGTGATGCCATCGGTGGCGCTGTTCCGCCACTACTACTACCCTAGGACAGAGAAGAAGGCTCCCCTTTCCTCAGACGTACTGTTCCGGTTCCGCGACAAGCTGAAGTCGTAGTTCATCCAGCTGGGGAAGAAGAAGATCGAGAGTGAGTGGCACTACAACTAGTGTTGGATGCGCACCGACGAGCTCCAGTAATTCCACGAGGAGCCCCTCGGGCCGCCGAAGGGCTCGAAGGACTGGACTTTCCGCGACCCCAGGGACGAGGAGCTGGCCCCCATCTGCAGCAAGATTCGGGCGCTCCGTGATGCCGGGCTCACGGACATGGATGTGTCACGCAACTTCATCGGGAGGCGCGTAGCTCCCCTACAGCGGCGCTCACATTCGGCGTGGATGTACACCGGGCCGGACGACCGGACCGGCTACATCCGGCTACATCGCAGAGACCTGTCCCCAGACGAGATCCAATTCTGGGTGAAGGGCATCACCGGTGAGGACGGAGCCTTCCAGTTGCTGCCGCTTGGAGCGCATGTGCTCCACGCCGGGGTCCCGAACCCAGGAGCTCGGGACTTCCCACTCTGCGACAAGTGGGGGCTTGTGGAAGATTCCACATCGAGGGCCCCTCCCCCGCAACCTAAGAGCCGTGCCGGCAAGGAGTCGGCCATGGAGCCAGAGGAGGGAGAGGACTCGGACTGGGACTCCCCCAGGTCGGAGGAACTCGGGCTCCGGCGATGATTCTTCGCTTGGCACCGGTGGAGACTCGGGGGATGACGCTCCCCGGGAAGCCGGTAGGGGCGTGCCGGAGGAGGGCGACGATGACGCCCCCCTGGTTAGGCGGACGACGTCGCAGAGGTCGAGCGCGCACGAGGCGAGACCACTGCCCCAAGCATCACCGCTGGAGGCGGGGACAGCAGCGCCCGCTGGCAGCGGGGTGGTCACGGAAGTCACCCCCGCTGCTCCGGCGGCTCCGCTGGCTCCCCTGCACGAAGGGTACCACCGGCGAGGAGCATCCTGGCAGACCGGGTGCTCAAGCTCAACCCGCCGGAGTAATACTACTTTATCCAAGCATTTTAGTTTCTTCGATTTCCGCTGATTTCGCTAATTTCCACTTCCGCGTTTCTGCAAGTTCTTGAAGAAGAGGGGGCGGCCTAGCACTTCGCCGACGGCCCCAGCCAAAAAACCACACCCGGCAACGGGTGGTGGAGACAAAGATGTCGTTGCCACGGCGGGAGCATCGGCGGATGCCGCCGCTGGGGATGCGAACATCACCGGCCTTGACCAACAGGGAACTGGCCCGGGAGCAGGTAGCCCCGCCCCTGCTCGTACCACCCCGCCGCTGATCGCTATTGTTCCCCATCCAGATGCCGTTGCTAGCTGTTCGCTGTTCTTCCTCGACGGCCCTCGATTGATGCGCAGTTGGGGCTCTCAGATGGCTTTGATTGCTGTGGGTGCGTGAATTCCGACCGAATTTGGTATGTGTGGGCGCGAATTCCGGTCAAATTTGGTTTATGTGTGTGCGTATTTGGATGAACTGTCGATTTCTATCTGACGAACTTTCGTTTCGGTACCTCTTTACGGTTTTGCACGGACCCGGGCAGAACAGATACTGAATTCCACGTTTTCGGGCCAGTTTTCAGTTTCGGTAAAAATGGAACCGAAAAATACTGATTGAGTAGACCGAATATCCGTTTTTTCAGGCTAATTTTTTCAGTAACCGTTAGAGTTTTTTTTAACCGTAACCGTTAGAGTTGGCCTAACATGTGTATTTCCCTAAAAAGAATATCAGATTGCTTAAACGGTTATGCCAAGTCAAATTTTCACAAGAGTGGGGGTCGTTTTCAGGAAACTCACAAAACCCCGGTCTGTCTTCCTCGACACACCTCTCCCTCTCTCTTCTCTCTGGAACTCTCCACGTTCCAAAATCAGCTCCTGCATGTCACACCACTAGAATCCCCATTGCTCAAGTTTTCCACCCATACTAGCATCGTTCGCATGCACGCAAGTTCTGGCCTTTCTGGGAGGGAAGAAGCGGGAGGAGGAACTATTTCTCCGAGTTGAGCAGGGCGGCGCGGGCTCCGATCTGGTACGCACGGATGAGCTCCTCCTCGGAATCTTCGGACTCCTCCTGCTGAGCGGAGTGTTGAGCTCTGGCCGGCCAGGTGAGCCCATCTCCCTCTCCCGTTCTCTGCACCTCTGCGTTTCGTTCATCTGATGGCTTCTAGTGTTGGAATTTTGGGTTAGCCCCAGCGCCCAATTTCAGATTAATTCCTAAAAAATCTCAAAAGCCCGTTTATGGAGTGGGATAATGAAGTGGAAATAGTCTCGCCTTGCTAGCTTAAGAGGAGTTGGACCAGGTATGTTGGTTCTCACCTCTTGAGCAAGTGAGCAAGGGAAATCCCCACGCGCACTCCTCCTCCGTTGTCTCGTCACGACGCGCGCGCGTGCCGCGTTTCATGGATCGATTTCGAGTTCGAGCCGTGCGGGGCGGGGTCGTGCTTATCTTTTTGGCAGTCGGAATCCATTGCGGACGTGTAACAAATCCCGATAATTGCAGAGTTGGTTTTGGTTTCCTAAACCAAACTGAAGTCCGACTACGTGCTTATATAATAAGACGACCGCGGCCTCCGGACGTACCACGCCGCAACCCTAGCCATCACGCCCACGATCCAATCTCGCTGTTCACCGCCAACCGCTACTCCGTGATTCAAACTGGATATCTGATGTTGATGAGCTAAAGGCCATGAGTGGATATGTGTTCACACTCGGAGGGGGCGTTGTTTCATGGAAGTCTTGCAAGCAAACGATCTTAACCAGATCAACAATGAAAGCTGAACTTTCAGCATTAGATACATCCACGGTTGAAGTCGACTGGCTTCGTGAGCTCTTGATGGACTTGCCGATTGTTGAAAACCAATACCGGCGATTCTTATGAGCTGTGACAATCAAACTGTGATAGTCAAAGTGAACGGTTCTAAAGATAACATGAAGTCATCAAGACATGTCAGGAGACGTCTGAAATCTGTCAGAGCAATGAGAAATTCCAGAATAATAGCATTGGGATATATCCCAACGGCTAAAGATCTGGCAGATCCCTTTACAAAGGGTCTGTCAAGGAATGTGATAGAATCTGCATCAAGGGAGATGGGGTTGCGACCCACGTGAGTTACCATGGCGGTAAACCAACCAATGTGATTGTAGATCCCGTGAATTAGTACCTGGCAAACAAGTCATTGGATAACTGAGGAGAGTGTACATTTTTTATCCCACTCCGTTGACGATGCATTACTCTCGTGTACTGTATGGTAGGTTGTTTAACTTAATGTGTTCTAACGCATTGCATTAATTTGCAAAGGAGATACTGTTCTACAGAGTAGTTTCTAAAGAACACACCTATATGAGCGTGACTGTTGGTCGCAGTTTATGAGATTTGGGTGGTCTCTAGTAAGCTCATGAAAAGGCCTAAGAATGACTTATATGCTTCACACCGCGGGGTAGCTGTCACAGCACGGGGCTTTGACACTAGGGATGCGCGGGCACCCCCTTTTTGGTTCGGCAGTGGGCGACGGGGATCGCTCCGGCGATCGCCGGCGGGGCCAATGCGAAGCGTGCTAACACTCAATGAACACGAGCACGCGTTTTTCCCCAGGTTCAGGCCACCCGGAGTGTTGGGTTCGTTGCATAGGAAACCAAAAATTTCCTACGAGAAGTGCGGAAGAAACCCAAGAATATATATACTAGATGTATGTAACGAGAGGGATCATGAACACCATACCCTCGTAGACCGCTAAGCGTTACGATCACGAGATCGTTGTTGGTGTAGTGGAACTTTCAATGAGATCAATCTCAGTGCCGAACGGACAGCACCTCCTTGGTATCCACACGTTCAGCTTCACGTTATCTCCTCCTTCCTCGATCCAGCAAGTGAGAGGGAGAGGTAGACGAGATCCCGGCAGCACGACGGCGTGGTGACTATGGTGAATATTCTCACGGGCAGGGCTACGCCGTGCGCGTGAGAAGAGGAGGAGAGGAGGGCTCAGGGGAGAGAGATCCAACTGAAAGCTTGGGGTGTCTCTCTCCCTTGCCCCCCCTTCTATTTATATAGGGGTAGAGGAGGCGTGGCCGGCCAGGACTATCCGGCGGCCAGGACTCTCATGCGGCCAGGACTCTCCCGCGGCCAGGACTCTCCTCCTGGCCGCATGGGCCCTGTGGGCTAGCCCCTCGGCCCATTAAGGCCAGGGTGCTCCCTCACAGGCCCATTTAGCCCAGGGATAGGTGGGCCTCAAGGTGGAACCCTCCGGATCCCTCCGGAACCTTCTAGAAGCTTCCCGGTCAAAACCGGGAAATATTCCAAACTTTTCAGAACCCTGAAAACAACTTTCCATATATAAATCTTTATCTCCGGAACATTCCGGAGCTCCTCGTTGCGTCTAGGATCCCATCCAAGACTCCGAATCATAATTCAATGTCATCATCATTTATCTCATCTAACCCAAGCAACATGAAACGTTAAGTGTGTGACCCTACGGGTTCGAGAACATGTGGACATGATCAAATATCAACAACCAATAGCGGGACCTGGATGTCCATAATAGTTCCCACATATTCCACGAAGATCTCATCGGTTGAACCACTATGTCGAGGATTCAATTAATCCAGTATCCAATTCTCTTTGTCTCGCGATATATTAGTTGCCCGAGATTTGATCGTCGGTATCGCCATACCTAGTTTAATCTCGTTACCGGCAAGTTCTCTTTACTCGTTCCGTAATATAATACCCCCGCAACTAAACACATTAGTCGCATGCTTGCAAGCTCATTAGGATGTTATATTACCGAGAGGGCCCAGAGATATCTCTCCGTCACAAGGAGTGACAAATCCCAGTCTTGATCCATACAACCCAACAAGCACCTTCTGGGATACCTGAAAAACACCTTTATGATCACCCAGTTACGAGATGACGGTTGATGCCCACAAAGTATTCTTCCGGTACTAGGGAGTGGCATGATCTCATGGTCTAAAGAAATAATACTTGACATAATAAAACATAAGCAACTTAAACTTAAGTGACACGATCAAAAGTTATGTTTAGGTTTGGGTCTGTCCATCACATCATTCTCCTAATGATATGACCTCGTTATTAAATGACAACACATGTCTATGGTTAGGAAACCTTAACCATCTTTAATCAACGAGCTAATCTAGTAGAGGCATATTAGGGACACGGTATTTGTTTATTTATCCACACATGTATTTGAGTTTCCAATCAATACAATTATAGCATGGGCAATAAACATTTATCAAGAACAATGAAATATGATAATAACAAATTTATTATTGCCTCTAGGGCATATTTCCAACACGGAGGTGTAAAACCCTACGTCCTGCTTGTCTGAGCTTGTATTGACAGGAGAACAAGTGCTTACAGGTTGCCGGGGAGAACAACTCCTCCAGCTAACTGCACCACCATTCAAAATAAATACGTATCCGGATTGAGACTTAGAGTCATCCGGATCAGTGTCAAAACTAGCATCGACGTAACCCTTTACGACGAGCTGTTCGTCACCTCCATAAACGAGAAACATTTCTTTAGTCCTTTTTAGGTACTTAAGGATATTCTTAACTGTTGTCCAGTGTTCCACTCCTGGATCACTTTGGTACCTGCTAGTCAAACTAACAGCATGACACACGTCTGGTCTAGTACACAGCATGGCATACATAATAGAGCCTATGGCTGAGGCATAGGGGATACTATTCATCTTTTCTCTATCTTCTGCCGAAGCTGGACACTGAGTCTTACTCAATGTCTTACCTTGCAACATGGGCAAGAACCCTTTCTTTGCTTGATCCATTTTGAACCTTTTCAAAACTTTGTCAAGGTATGTACTTTGTGTAAGTCCTATCAGGCGTCTTGATCTATCTCTATAAATCTTGATGCCTAATATGTAAGCTGCTTCACCAAGGTCTTTCATTGAAAAACTTTTATTCAAATAGCCTTTAACACTTTTAAGAAGTTCTATATCATTCCCAATCAGCAATATGTCATCCACATACAGTATTAGAAATGCTATAGAGCTCCCACTCACTTTCTTGTAAATACAAGATTCTCCGTGAGTTTGGACAAATCCAAACCCTTTGATCACCTTATCAAAACGGAGATTCCAACTCCGAGATGCTTGCTTCAGCCCATAAATGGAACGCTGAAGTTTGCATACCTTATTAGCATCCTTAGGATCGACAAAACCTTTGGGCTGAACCATGTATAACTCTTCCTCAATGTGACCATTAAGGAACGCGGTTTTGACATCCATCTGCCAGATTTCGTAATCGAAAAATGCAGCAATTGCTAACATAATCCGAACAGACTTTAGCATCGCTACGGGTGAGAAAGTCTCATCGTAGTCAACTCCTTGAATTTGTCGAAAACCTTTTGCGACAAGTCGAGCTTTATAGACGGTAACATTTCCATCAGCATCTGTTTTCTTCTTGAAAATCCATTTGTTCTCAACGGCCTTTCGGTCATTCGGTAAGTCTACCAAAGTCCATACTTGGTTTTCATACATGGATCCCATTTCGGATTTCATGGCTTCTAACCATTTTTCGGAGTCTGGGCTCATCATCGCTTCCTCATAATTCGCAGGTTCATCGTTGTCCAACAACATGACATTCATGACACGAACATTGTACCACTCAGGAGTATTACGTGTTCTCGTCGACCTGCGAAGTTCAGTAGTTGTCTCATTCAAAACTTCATGATCATTATCATTAGCTTCCTCTCTAGCTGATGCAGGATGCACGGGAACAGTTTCTGGTGCTGCGCTACACTCAAATTCGAGAGAAGGTTCAATAACCTCATCGAGCTCTACCTTCCTCCCACTCACTTCTTTCGAGAGAAACTCCTTCTCTAGAAAGGACCCGTTCTTAGCGACAAACACTTTTCCTTCGGATCTGTGATAGAAGGTGTACCCAATTGTTTCTTTAGGGTATCCTATGAAGACGCATTTTTCCGACTTGGGTTCGAGCTTATCAGGTTGTAGCCTTTTTACATAAGCTTCGCATCCCCAAACTTCAAGAAAGGACAGCTTAGGTTTCTTGCCAAACCATAATTCATACGGTGTCGTTTCAACGGATTTAGATGGTGCCCTATTTAAAGTGAATGCGGCTGTCTCTAATGCATAACCCCAAAACGACAGTGGCAAATCAGTAAGAGACATCATAGACCGTACCATATCCAATAAAGTACGATTACGACGTTCGGACACACCATTGCGTTGTGGTGTTCCAGGCGGCGTAAGTTGTGAAACAATTCCACATTGTCTTAAATGCGTGCCAAACTCGTAACTCAAATATTCACCTCCACGATCCGATCGTAGAAATTTAATTTTCTTGTTACGATGATTCTCCACTTCATTCTAAAATTCCTTGAATTTTTCAAATGTCTCAGACTTGTTTTTCATTAAGTAAATATACCCATATCTACTCAAGTCATCTGTGAAGGTTAGGAAGTAACGATATCCACCGCACGTTGTAACACTCATTGGTCCGCACACATCAGTATGTATGATCTCCAACAAGTCACTGGCCCGTTCCATTAAGCCTGAAAATGGGGTTCTAGTCATCTTACCCATGAGGCATGGTTCACATGTATCAAATGATTCAAAATCAAGTGATTCAAGTAGTCCATCAGAATGGAGTTTCTTCATGCGTTTTATACCAATATGACCTAGACGGTAGTGCCACAAATATGTTGAACTATCATTATCCACTTTGCACCTTTTGGCATTAACATTATGAATATGTGTGTCACTGCTATCGAGACTTAATAGAAATAAACCATTCACAAGTGGTGCATGACCATAAAAGATATTACTCATATAAATCGAACAACCATTATTCTCTGATTTAAATGAATAACCGTCTTGCATTAAACAAGATCCTGATATAATGTTCATGCTCAACGCAGGCACCAAATAACAATTACTAAGGTTTAAAACTAATCCCGAAGATAAATGTAGAGGGAGCGTGCCGACGGCGATCACATCAACTTTTGATCCATTCCCGACGCGCATAGTCACCTCATCTCTTGCTAGTCTTCGTTTATTCTGTAGCTCCTGTTTCGAGTTACAAATGTGAGCAACTGAACCAGTATCAAATACCCAGGTGCTACTACGAGTACTAGTAAGGTACACATCAATAACATGTATATCAAATATACCTTTGACGTTGCCAGCCTTCTTATCTGCCAAGTACTTGGGCAGTTACGCTTCCAGTGGCCAGTCCCCTTGCAGTAGAACCACTCAGTATCCGGCTTAGGTCCAGATTTGGGCTTCTTCGCGGGAGTGGCAACAGTTTTGCCACCCTTCTTGAAATTTCCCTTCTTACCCTTTGCCTTCTTGAAACTGGTGGTCTTATTGACCATCAACACTTGATGCTCCTTTTTGATTTCCACCTCCGCGGTTTTTAACATCGCGAGGAGCTGAGGAAGTGTCCTATCCATCCCTTGCATATTGTAGTTCACCACAAAACTTTTATAGCTAGGTGGTAGTGACTGAAGAACCCGGTCAATGCCTAATTCATTAGGAATCTCAATTCCCAGTTGTCTCAGGCGGTCGGCGTACCCAGACATTCTGAGCACGTGCTCGCTAACGGAGCTGTTCTCCTCCATCTTGCAGTTAAAGAACCTTTCGGAGGCATCATACCTCTCCGCACGGGCTTGGGTCTAAAATAAAGTATTCAGTTCCCCAATCATAGCATATGCCGAGTGGTGCTCAAAACGCTTTTGGAGCTCAGGTTCCATACCAAGCAAGAGGCCGCACCTAACTACATTGTGGTCCTCAGATTGAGTCAGCCAAACGTTCCTAACGTCAGCAGACTCAGTTGCTGCGGGTTCTGCACCAAGCGCTGCATCAAAAACATAAGCCTTTTTGGCAGCTTCGAGGATAATCCTCACATTCCGGAACTAGTCCGTAAAGTTGCTTCCATTGGACTTCAGTTTATCTTTCTCTAGGAGAGTATTCATATTGAACGTAGTACGAGCCATTGATCTACAGCATATTTACAAAGGCAATTAGACTAAGTTCATGATAATAAGTTCAAGCTAATCAAATTACTAATGAACTCCCACTAAAATCAACATCCCTCGGGTTGTTTAGTGACACATGATCCAAATCCACTACACCAAGTCCGATCATCACGTGAGATGGAGTAGCTTCAATGGTAAACATCAGCATGTTGATCACATCATTCATATGACTCATGTTTAACCTTTCGGTTCCTTGTGTTCCGAGGCCATGTCTGTACATGCTAGGCTCGTCAAGTTAACCAAAGTATTCCTGCATGTGTAAAACTGGCTTACACCCGTTGTATGCGAACGTAGAGTTTATAACACCCGATCATCACGTGGTGCTTCAAAACGACGAACTTTTGCAACGGTGCATACTAAGGGAGAACACATTATTATCTTGATATTAACAATTAGGGATCATCTTATAATGCTACCGTCAACTAAGCAAAATAAGATGCATAAAAGGGATAAACATCACATGCATAAATAATGTGACATGATATGGCCTTCTCTTCGTGCGCCTTTGATCTCCATCTCCAAAGCACGGGCATGATCTCCATCATCACCAGCATGGCGCCTAGGTCCTCGGGCGTCATGTATAGTTGCCTCCACCAACTATTGCTACTACGACTATTGCTACTACTAGCGATAAAGTAAAGCAATTACATGGCGATTAAATCATTGACACGAAGGTCATACAATAATTAATGAGACAACCATACGGCTCCTGCCGGTTGCCAAACTCATCGACATGCAAGTCGTGAAATATTACAAAACATGATCATCTCATACATCAAATATATTATATCATATCTTGGCCATACCACATCACATGCCCCTGCAAAAACAAGTTAGACGCTTCTACTTTGTTGTTGCATGTTTTACGTGGCTTTAGGGGCTGCACTAAAAGAACCGTTCTTACTTACGCAAAAGCCACAACGGTGATATACAAATTGCTTATTAACCATATAGGCCTCCCATTGCAAATCAGATTTCAACTATAGTGGGAGAGACAGACACCCGCCAGCCGCCTTATGCAATACAAGTTGCATGTTAATTGCGGAACCGGTCTCTTGTGCGAAGACAAGTAAGGTTGGTCCGAGCCGCTTCATCCCACTATCCCGCAAAATCCGATAGTGCACAAAGGAGGTAGCAATATGAACATCAACGCCCACAACTAAATTGTGTTCTACTCGTACAAAACATCTATGCATAAACCTAGCTCTGATACCACTGTTGGGTTCGTTGCATAGGAAACAAAAAATTTCCTACGAGAAGTGCGGAAGAAACCCAAGAATATATATACTAGATGTATGTAACGAGAGGGATCATGAACACCATACCCTCGTAGACCGCTAAGCGTTACGATCACGAGATCGTTGTTGGTGTAGTGGAACTTTCAATGAGATCAATCTCAGTGCCGAACGGCCAGCACCTCCTTGGTATCCACACGTTCAGCTTCACGTTATCTCCTCCTTCCTCGATCTAGCAAGTGAGAGGGAGAGGTAGACGAGATCCCGGCAGCACGACGGCGTGGTGACTATGGTGAATATTCTCACGGGCAGGGCTACGCCGTGCGCGTGAGAAGAGGAGGAGAGGAGGGCTCAGGGGAGAGAGATCCAACTGAAAGCTTGGGGTGTCTCTCTCCCTTGCCCCCCCTTCTATTTATATAGGGGTAGAGGAGGCGTGGCCGGCCAGGACTATCCGGCGGCCAGGACTCTCATGCGGCCAGGACTCTCCCGCGGCCAGGACTCTCCTCCTGGCCGCATGGGCCCTGTGGGCTAGCCCCTCGGCCCATTAAGGCCAGGGTGCTCCCTCACAGGCCCATTTAGCCCAGGGATAGGTGGGCCTCAAGGTGGAACCCTCCGGATCCCTCCGGAACCTTCTAGAAGCTTCCCGGTCAAAACCGGGAAATATTCCAAACTTTTCAGAACCCTGAAAACAACTTTCCATATATAAATCTTTATCTCCGGAACATTCCGGAGCTCCTCGTTGCGTCTAGGATCCCATCCAAGACTCCGAATCATAATATCATCATTTATCTCATCTAACCCAAGCAACATGAAACGTTAAGTGTGTGACCCTACGGGTTCGAGAACATGTGGACATGATCAAATATCAACAACCAATAGCGGGACCTGGATGTCCATAATAGTTCCCACATATTCCACGAAGATCTCATCGGTTGAACCACTATGTCGAGGATTCAATTAATCCAGTATCCAATTCTCTTTGTCTCGCGATATATTAGTTGCCCGAGATTTGATCGTCGGTATCGCCATACCTAGTTTAATCTCGTTACCGGCAAGTTCTCTTTACTCGTTCCGTAATATAATACCCCCGCAACTAAACACATTAGTCGCATGCTTGCAAGCTCATTAGGATGTTATATTACCGAGAGGGCCCAGAGATATCTCTCCGTCACAAGGAGTGACAAATCCCAGTCTTGATCCATACAACCCAACAAGCACCTTCTGGGATACCTGAAAAACACCTTTATGATCACCCAGTTACGAGATGACGGTTGATGCCCACAAAGTATTCTTCCGGTACTAGGGAGTGGCATGATCTCATGGTCTAAAGAAATAATACTTGACATAATAAAACATAAGCAACTTAAACTTAAGTGACACGATCAAAAGTTATGTTTAGGTTTGGGTCTGTCCATCACATCATTCTCCTAATGATATGACCTCGTTATTAAATGACAACACATGTCTATGGTTAGGAAACCTTAACCATCTTTAATCAACGAGCTAATCTAGTAGAGGCATATTAGGGACACGGTATTTGTTTATTTATCCACACATGTATTTGAGTTTCCAATCAATACAATTATAGCATGGGCAATAAACATTTATCAAGAACAATGAAATATGATAATAACAAATTTATTATTGCCTCTAGGGCATATTTCCAACACGGAGGTGTAAAACTCTACGTCCTGCTTGTCTGAGCTTGTATTGACAGGAGAACAAGTGCTTACAGGTTGCCGGGGGGAGCCCCCGGGTGCTCTCTTTTTGGCTAAGTGTCCTTTGCTACTTTTGGCTACTGCTAGTGTGGTAATACGAGTTGGTACAGCAAACCCTTTGACCGTTGGCGGGGGTCCTTCTTTTATTGGCAAGGGGATACCACAGGTGCCACGGTGCATGGTTTACAAGTCGCGAGCAGAGAGCTCGGGCAGCTCCTCCTCGGTGCGCTGGCATACATGCAAGAATAGTAGCCCTGTCACTAGGGGTCTAAAGGCCTAAAAATTACTCTTGAGCAACCACTGTTTGCTTGACTTGACGAGGAATCCCCTTTCTGTCGGTTCATTAAATGCGCCGTGCGCCTCACTCCTTGTCCTGACAAATCCTGCGCACAGGGTGCCTGCCGTGCGCCCACGTGGCGTCGCTATTCTGCTTGCTCGGTCCCGCTCTCGCAATGGAAACCTACGCCCGGGAACGCCCCTCCCAGCAAGTAGCTTCCCGGGAGGCGCCCAGGCGGGAATTCTCCCCCGAAGCCCCGCTAGCCCTTCCGGGCTGGTAGCTTGCCGGGCAGCTTGGACACTGCCGCCCGGGGTGTGATCCTTGCGGGGAGCAAGCAAGGTGACCCACGCGTCATGCAGCGGTGGTACCCCGGGTGCCACTGGTGCGACAGTAGCCCCCAGGCGTGGGCCGGCAACGCTTGTTCCCGGGCGGACTCCTCGCTGGTCGGTTGCCGGGCTACGCCTTCAACTGACGCGTGGGTCCCGAGCCGTCTCGGACCCGCGTCTCTCCGTTGTCCTGAGGACTTCGTCGCCGTTACGGACGGAGTAGTGGTTGCGAGATTTCCGCCGTAACCTCTCCCTTAAACACGGGAAGTTAAGGCCACTCTTCGCATTATCTCCACGATCCGTAATTATCCCAGCGCACCCGTAGGGTACGGATGCGACTGTTACTAAGCAGCGGGGTGCTATAAGGCCCCCCTGCTGCGCCGAGGGACAAACACTTAGCCCCCCAGCCTTTCTCCTCCGTCTTCTCGTTCCTTGTGCTCACGAACGTTCCTAGCTTCCGCCCACGCTCCCCATGGCGCCCCCCACAACCAGGAAGGAAGGGAAGGCTCCAAAGAAGCCGGCGGACAGCAAGAGCGAGGCAGCCACCAAGGCCGCCGCAGATAAAGAGCAGAAGAAGCGGCGATGAGGGCCACGCTCGCCTTCTTCCGGCACGGCTACAATGGCGAGGCGCTGGACAAGATCTAGCACGCCGTTGCCTCCGGGTTCAACGAGTACGGGGAGACCCTGATCTTCCCCACTGGCGCCGAGCACCAGGAAAACGACTTCCGGGTGTTCGGGCGCTTCATCCTCGCAGGGTTAGTGCCGCCATTCTCCTTGTTCCTCCATGCGCTCATGGAGTCGTATCAGTTGCGGGTGGCGCAACTCCACCCCTCCTCCCTCTATCTCCTCGCCATCTTCCAGTTCCTCTGCGAGGCGTTCGTCGCAGTAATGCCGTCGGTGGCGTTATTCCGGCACTACTTCTACCCCCGCATCGATAACGCGAGGACGATGTCGTCGGGGTGGTGTTCCGCGTCCGTGACTGGCTGAAGTCCACGCTCATCGTTCGGTCGGACAAGAAGATCGAGAAGGAGTGGCGGCGCGACTGGTGCTGGGTCCGCATGGAAGACCCCGAGGAGTTCATCTACGCACCCACCGAGCTGCCGCAACCCAACGGCGGTTGGCGGGACCGGTACCACCGCGACGCCGATCTCCTCCCCATCGTGGAGAAGATCAAGGCCCTGCGGCTAGCAGGGCTCACCGACCTCGATGTGGCATGCGACCCAGGTAGCCATCCCCGAGGGCGACGAGGAGGAGGAAGAGGAGGATGATGCGCCGCGACCACCTCCGCAGCGGCCCCCGGCGCCACGGCGACGCCCCTTCCGCGGCGGCCGTCGACGCCACCGTGGGGACCTCCGCAGCAGCAGCCACCAGCGCCGCGGCAGCGACCACCCCAGCAATGGCCCCCAGCCGCGCGACGGCGACCCCCTCCGCGGTGGCCGCCAGTGCCATGGCAACTTCCTCGATAGCTCCCGCGGCGCCTCGGGCGGCGGCGACCCCACGGGCGCCCACGGCCCCGCCTGCGCGGGGGCTCTTCCGAGGCTTCAAGCTCCAGCTCAACCCCCTGAAGGACGGCTCGCCGGCTAGCGCCGGCAAGAGGGGGAGGGCTGATTCGCCACCTGCCGCGCCGAGCAACAAGGCGCGCACGCAGGCCGGCAGCAACGCCAACCCGGCCGACACGGGGGCCAGCGGCGCCGCTGCTGCGCCTGCCGCTGCCCTGGCCCCGATGGAGGTGGCGCCGGCGACAGGTACTGCACCTTATCCCGCTCCTTTACTTACATCCCCTTTGCTAGCTGATCCGCAACCGTACTGTTCTCTCTACCCACAGGCGAAGTCCAGCCCGCAGCAGGCGTCCCGGCAACTGCGGCCGGAACGGAGGAGGAGGAAGCTCCTCCCGCAAACCCGGCGGTCCCGCCAGGTACTCGCCCCGAGCCTCCCGCGTCCGCCTCCGGGTAACTTGGCTAGCCCTTCGGATCTTAACCCTTCCTTCTGTTGCAGGCCCGACCGCGCCCGCGCCGGGAGCAGGCGCTGCGGTGATCGACCTTGACCCCGTCGTCGAGGTCGCGGGGACGGCGGAGGAACCGGAGGTAGCCCCCGCGCCAAGCCCCACCGTGCCGGCCGCAACGGTGGCGGCAACCGCCGCCGCCACCGAACCGGCGCTCGGAGACGCGCCCGCGGCCACAAAGGCCACCGGCGCGGACTCTTTGGCAAAACCAGCAGGAGGCGGCCCCTGCTGGGGGCGCGGCAACCCCACCAGCCCCGCAACCCTCAGGCGCGGGTGCTGGGGAGGCTGCAGCGGAGGAGCAACCGGACGCTCCGCCGCAAGCGGACGACCCCTTGCTAGGCCAGACAGTGGCGGCGGGCGCTTCGTCGTCTCCAGCTGCGGGAGGAGACACGCCTCGCCCGGGAAGCCCGGGATGAGGCCACCGTGCCGGTCGTCCCTGAGGTGGGGCTCTACCGGCGACTGGAGGCTCAACGTGCTGAGCACCAGGAAGCCTTGGACTCGCTGGTGGCGGCACAAGCGAAAGCCAAGAAGGAGCACGTGGAGGTGCTCGCCGCGGCTCAGGCTCGCATCAACGAGAAGAGCGACCTGATCAGCAGCTACCTCGGTCAGATCCAGGGCCAAGGCCAAGGCCACGGAAGACGCGGTAGCAACGGCAGCACAGCAGGAGGTAGAGCTCAACTCTGCCAAGGATAGGAGGGCCCGACTCGAGACCGAGCTAGCCACCATCTGGGAGGAGCTCGTCAAGGCGGGCGAGGATAATGTGGCCAAGGCCGCACAACTCTCGGCGCAGGCGAGCCTCCTCCGCAAGGGCAAGCACGCCGTGCAGGTGGCTCGGACCAACCACGGCACGCTGATTGGGCAGCGGGAGCTGCAGACCAAGAAGTTGCTTGGAATCGCCCAATCGTTGCACGACATGCTGCCGCGGTTCGAGCTGCGGGTTGCACGGGTGGACGGGACGGACGTCTCCACGCTGATCCCGTTCTTCTCCGACTTGGTGGGGAAACTCGCGGCGCTCGATGTGTGGATCTCCAAGTTCTGCAACGAGAAGATCGCCAATTGCGCCCGGGAGGTCGCCGGGACGGTCCTTCCGAGGGTACACCTCCAGCACCCTGAGTTCCCCTTCGAGACGCGACTGGATGCTTGGTCGGACAGCGAGGATGCCCCCTCCCACTGCCAGGCGATGAGCGGGTTCGTCGACGAAGTGGTCGAGCGGATGCAGCGGAAGCCGGACCCTGAGCCGGTGCCGGAGCCCCCGGCGGAGGGCGCCGGCAACTAGTCGCCGCGGTCTCCAGCGGAAGCCGCCACAGCTAGTCTCCCGCAGCCCCCCGCTGGCCCTCGCCGTTCCTTAGTGTTGTTTTCCTTTGCTTTTGTTCCCTGCAAGTGTGGCGCCTGGCGCCGTTTAAACAATTAATGCCTTATTGGTCTATGCAACTGTTCACTGCTTCTTGTTCTCGGGGTTTTCTCGCGGGGTGGATCCCTTAGCCTTTGTGTGTTATGCCTTGTGTTGCCGGGGACTCACGCGCCACGCACTCAATCGGACCAGGGACCCGGGACGGACCCGCAGTGCCGACCTGGGGCCAAGTAGCGGCGACGAGCCACTCCACTTGTGGGATAGCTACTCCCAAGCATGCGCTCATGGGACGGACCCGCCAGCCACACGAGGAGCGCACTCCCCCCGCAAGCATCCTTTCAACACCCTAGCCACACGCAGGGTTTGGGCCGTGCTAGCGAGGCAACGTTCAGCTTTAGACAGTTTAACGTTCAAGTTTATGCACTTAGCTTTTCGTTCGTTCCCGTGCTTGGAATGCTTGCCGGAGGGATGCGGCAGGGATGCTACGGCGGTGCACCCATCGGCGCTAAGCATTGATGGCATGCACCACCATAGCGTCGCCGCGGCAGCCCTCACCTTTGAATCCGCCTGTTTGAGGGATGCGGCGAGGATGTTGTGGTTGGGCAGCCGTCGGCGCCGAGCTCCGATGGCTGCGCCACCACGGCACCCCCGCGACAACCCTCGCCCTTGAAGACACTCTTCGGAGGGGTGCAGCAGGAACGCTGTGGCGGGGCCGGCGCCGACGCCGAGCACCGGTGGAGGCGCCACCACAGCGTCTCCGCGGCAACTCTTGCTTCGGAGTAGCCTGGTGGAGGGGTGCGACAAGGACACGATGGCAGTGCACCCATCAGCACAGAGCACTGATGGCATGCACCCCCATCGCGCCTCTGCGGCACCTCTCGCATTTGCAGCCTTTTCCTTGGCTCCGCTCTGAGCTTCTCCATGGCCGGCGCGCCCTTTTATAGGTGCGGGGGAGGGGCTTGCCACCACGCGCACTGGGTCACCGCGGCACACGTGGCGCCACACCCCCTTGAAGTGCGGCATGGTTCTCGCCACCATGCATGCCAAGTCACAGCGGCATACGTGGCGGCTCCCTCCTAAAGCAGGGGCCTTGAAGTGCGGCGTGACCCTTGTCGTGCGGTCACTCCACACCACAAGGTACCAGTAAATGCCACAACCCGTGGACAGTCCACGAGCGTTACAGTGCGCCAGATTCCACCTTTACCCTGCATGTGAGATTCTTACCAAGCCTGAGATGCTGCAAATTTTTTTCGAAATTCATGAATAGCAACATGGATAGATCTCCTGCCTCCCAGCTCCCGGGCACAGCAGGGTCGATGCCAAACTTGGGTGTGAGCACTCTTACATTTCAAGACGCAGCGTCTGCGTTATGCACGTTGCGGTGAGCCCGGCAACTGCATGCCCCGTGTCGGAGTGATCCGGCAACGGGTAATCGTTTCCGAGGCTCCGGCAGCCCCCTGCTCACAACCAAGTATGGAAAGAGACTTCTGTGCACGTATAGCAGGAGACAGAAGGAGGAGAAACACACAAGTAATCGAGGCAACTTGAAATTCATGAAACAACACTTATCCTCATTCATAGCAACTAGTGGTTTACAATCGGGGGTTGCCCGGCTACACTAGTTCGAGAGGCATGCTTCAGCGGCATCACCTGTGGGTCGGGCTCCGCCGCTTCACGAGTAGAACTTGCGCAAGTGCTCAATGTTCCAGCTATTTTGCACCGGCAAGCCTTCTTCGGTTTCCAGTCGGACAGCCCCCGGCCTGGTCACATGCACTACCCGGAAGGGCCCCTCCCATTTCGGAGCCAGCTTGTTCCCGCCCTTCGTTCCTTGTATCCGGCGCAGGACAAGGTCTTCGGTCTCGAGCTTCCAAGAACGGACCCGCTTGTCGTAATAACGGCGGAGTCCCTGCTGGTAGCGCGCGGCTCGCACAGCAGCCTGGCATCGAAGTTCTTCGATGAAGTTCAGATCGTCAACCCTCTGCTCGTGTTGGCTGGAGTCGTTGTACGCGCGTACCCGGGGAGATCCGTGCTTGAGCTCGAGGGGCAGCACCGCTTCTGCCCCATAGACAAGGGCAAAAGGAGTCTCACCCGTTGCCCGACTAGGTGTGGTTCTGATCGACCACATCACGTGCTGGAGTTCTTCGACCCAGTGCTTCCCGTGGCCTTTGAGCTTGTCAAAGGTTCGCGTCTTGAGCCCCCGCAGCACTTTTGTGTTGGCTCGCTCCGCCTGCCCGTTACTCCTTGGGTGAGCAACAGACGCGAAGTGGATCTTGGTGCCCATGCCATCGCAGTAGGCCTAGAACACCGCGCTCGTGTGCGTGCCATTGTCGGTGATGATGTGGTTAGGCACACCAAACTGGCAGACAATGCTCTTCAAGAATTTGATGGCCGTCTGGGCGGTCACCTTCCGCACTGGTTCCACTTCCACCCACTTGGAGAACTTGTCGATGGCCACGAGCAGGTACTCGTAGCCGCCAACCGCTCTCGGCAGCTTGCCGACAATATCCAGCCCCCAGACCGCGAACGGCCAGGAGGACAGAATGACTTGCAGCGCCTGCGCCGGCTGGCTGCTCTTCTTCGCATGGAACCGGCATGCTTCGCACGTCCTGACCAGCTGCTCAGCGTCAGCCAACGCCGTGGGCCAGCAGAAGCCATGCCGGAACGCCTTGCCGGCCAGAGCCCGGGAGGCCACTTGGTGCGAGCAGGTGCCCCGGTGTATCTCCTCTAGCAGCGCGCATCCCTCGTCTTGGGGCACGCAGACGAGCACCACCCCGTTAGCACGCCTCCAGTAGAGGTTCCCGTCCACCAGGGCGTACACCAGGGCGGGTGCTTGAGCCTGCGCCTCCCCTGGCAAGCTCTTGCGGGGCAGCGCGGGCCTTTTTAGTTGCCGGGCCGTCGCCCGGCGATCCTTCACTCCCGGCAACGTCGTCGTCACCGATGTCGGCTGCGGCCCTAACGACCTCGCCAACGCACCACGCCGTGTTCTTGATGTCGCACCTGATGGAGAGGACTCCGTACACGGACGGCATCTTCATCACGGCGTAGGCGCAATGAGTCGCCGCCATGAACTTGATCAGCGCCGGCCGACCAAGGATCCCGTTGTAGGGCAATGGGGTGTGCGCGACGTCGAACACTACGTGCTCGGTCCTGAACGCCCAGGACCCGAAGGTCACCGGCAGCGTGATGCGCCCCAAGGGGTGCACGATCCTGGGGTTTACTCTCCGGAACGGGTCAGTGGGCTTCAGCTGCTCCACCGGCAACTGGAGTTTCTCCACTAACCTGGCGGACAGGAGGTTCAGCCCTGCTCCGTTGTCCACCAGCACCTTGGTCACCGTCATGTTGTTGATGATCAGTGAGACCACGAAGGGTATGACCCCTGAACCGAGCTGCCGCGCTGGGTGATCGTCGGCGATGAAGGTGATCGGGACGTGCGACCACTTCAGCGGCTGCTGCGGCTCCGCATCCGGCAACAGCGCACACACCTCCTGGGTGAGGCGCTTCACCGCGGCATGGGATGAGAGAGCGTAAGCTCCCCCATGGATGCAGGCGACGCCGCGGGGCTCCTGGAAGCCCGGCTCGTCGCCCCCGGTGCAGTCGGACTCGCGCTGCTCCTCTGCGCGAGCCCTGTCTCGTCCCCGAGGAGGGCGCTCCCTGCCGGCACGGGCCTGGCCGCAGCCCCCCTGGGCTTCCTCCCTGCCGGCACCCCCACAGGCAGGCTTCGGCCCCGCCCTGGGGTCGTTCGGGCAGTCTCGGGAGAGGTGCTCGATGTCGCCGCAGTTGAACCAGGCGCCGGCTGCTCGACACTCCTCATGGCGCTGCTCGCGCCGCTGCTTGTTACCCTGCAGGACGCGTCAGTCCTGCGCGCCATGGGTAGCGTTGGCGTGGATGGGGCAGCGGGACGTGTCACCCGGCTTGCTGCCAGACTCGCCACCATATGAGGCCTTTTTCGCAGGCCTCACGGTAGCCCCCGACTCTGCAGCGAGAACTTGCTTCCCGCTACGCTTCTGGGAGCTCTTCTTCGGCGAGCCCTCAGCTGGGCTTGTGGCAGCTTTAGCTGCGAGCTTGGGTGCCAAGCGTCCTTCCTCGGCCATGGCACACTTGTGCGCCAGGGCGTGCAGATCATGCGTCCTCCGGATCCGATGCGTGCTCAGCTTCTCGCGCATCTTGGGGTCGCGGACGTTGATGGTGAAGGTGTTAATGATGGCAGTGGCCTCCGTCTCCGGGATGGAGTAGGAGAGGTTGGAGAAGCGGTTGACGAAGCTCCGCAACGTCTCTCCCGGCTTCTGCACCACGGTGTGCAGCTCCGCCATGGTTCCCGGGCGCTTGTAGCCGCCCTGGAACGTGATCACGAACTGCTCGCGCAGGTCCGCCCAAGTGGCGATGGACCCAGCAGGCAGGTTGAGCAACTAGGTTCTCGCTGATCCCTTAAGGACCATCGGGAACCAGTTGGCTCTGACCTTGTCGTCGGCGCCGATGGCATGCATCCCCAACGTGTAGGTCAGGAGGAAATCTTTGGGATTCACGGTCCCATCATACGTACTGAGCGCGGGCGTTCGGAACTTGCGGGGCCATGTCACCCGCCGCAGCTCGCGCGTGAACGCGGTGCAGCCATCCTTAGGGCCCATAGGAGCGTCCTCCTGCTCCTGCGGGTCCAGGCGCTCCACGGCGTGCCGGCGCCGGCACTCCAGGCGCTGGCGTAGGTCCTCCTGCTGGCGGGCATTCAAGATACCGCGCGCGTCACCTCGTGTGACGGTGGGTGACGAGTCCGAGGAGCCCTTAGGAGCCCCGCCTCCTTGCCCTCCCTGCGGGGGAGGGTTTTCTCCCTGCCGCAAGGCGCAGGGCGTGTCTCTGCGCCCCAGGTTTTGCCCGCGGCCGGAGCCTGCCGGGGCGCCCTCGCCTTGCGCCTGCTGGGCGGCGAGTGCGAGGAGCGCGTCCAACTCCGCGCTCCATGCTTCGTGTGCCGGCGTGCCCTGCTGCGGCTCGTACCGTACCACGACCCGCGCGGCGATGATGGCTTCTGCAGGGGTTTGGGCTGGGGGCAACCAATTCTCCGACCGGATGCCCTCCGCCATATCCCCTAGCGCACCCGGGTGAGTGGGGTGCGACCCCGGCGGCGTCGCTCGCGACGCGGTGTGCTCGTGGCGCGACCGCCGCTGCGCGTCTTCGGCCTGCGACTCAACTTGCTGGCCGGCGCGAGCGGCACCGTGCCCACTCGTGCGACTGGCCTCAGCACTGGGGGCCGTCGGCCCCCTCAGCCGGTTGTCTACCGACGGCCAAGGAGGCGGGGGTGGCAGCTGCGACTGCTGTGCTCGTGAGGGCTCAGGATTTTCCTGAGCCCGCGACGCGGGCTGCGCGTCGTGCGACCGCGTGTGTGCTGCTGGGGCTTCACGCGGATCAATCCGGGGGTCACCAGCCCGCTTAGGAGGCATGGTGGTTGGCTCCGCTGTTGGAGTAGACAAGGCCGATGTCGACGTAGACGACGGAGCCAGCGGTCATCGGCGAGCTCTCCTCACGTGCCCCCTACCTGGCGGGCCAGATGTCGCGGCACGGGGCTTTGACAACAGAGATGTGCGGGCACCCCCTTTTTGGTTCGGCAGTGGGCGACGGGGATCGCTCCGGCGATCGCCGACGGGGCCAATGCGAAGCGTGCTAACACTCAATGAACACGAGCACGCGTTTTTCCCCAGGTTCAGGCCACCCGGAGGTGTAAAACCCTACGTCCTGCTTGTCTGAGCATTTATTGAAAGGAGAACAAGTGCTTACAGGTTGCCGGGGGGAGCCCCCGGGTGCTCTCTTTTTGGCTAAGTGTCCTTTGCTACTTTGGGCTACTGCTAGTGCGGTACTACGAGTTGGTCCAGCGAACCCTTTGACCGTTGGCGGGGGTCCTCCTTTTATAGCCAAGGGCATACCACAGGTGCCACGGTGCATGGTTTACAAGTGGCGAGCAGGGAGCTCGGGCAACTCCTCCTCGGTGCGTTGGCATACATGTAAGAATACTAGCCCTGTCACTAGGGGTCTAAAGGCCTAAAAACTACTCTTGAGCAGCCACTGTTTGCTTGACTTGACGGGGAATCCCCTTTCTGTCGGTTCATTAAATGCGCCGTGCGCCTCACTCCTTGTCCTGACGAATCCTGCGCACAGGGTGCCTGCCATGCGCCCACGTGGTGTCGCTATTCTGCTTGCTCGGTCCCGCTCTCACAACAGAAACCTGCGCCCGGGAACGCCCCTCCCGCCAAGTAGCTTGCCGAGAGGCGCCCAGGCGGGAATTCTCCCCGAAGCCCCGCTAGTCCGGTAGCTTGCCGGGCCGCTTGGACACTGCCGCCCGAGGTGTGATCCTCCCGGGGAGCAAGCGAGGCGACCCATGCGTCGTGCAGCGGTGGTACCCCGGGTGCCACTGGTGCGACAGTAGCATTCGGCAGCCCTGTACCAGACAACAATTTAGTGAAGCTATTTGTTTAGGTCGATGTTCAACCTTAACCGGTCTCCACTGAAACGCTGATATATCAAAAACAGAGTTTTGGATTAATGGCAATTTTATGTGGTTATGAGATATGGTGGGGGATTGTTGAAATTTTGGGTTAGGCCTAAGGCCCAATCTGAAATTAATTCCAGGAAAATCTCAAAAGCCCTTTCATGGAGTGGGATGAGAAAGTGGGAATAGTCCCACCTTGCTAGTTTAGGGGTAGTTGGACCAATATATAAGGTATGTTGGTTCTCGCCTCTTGAGCAAGTGAGCAAGGGAAATCCCCACGCGCGCTCCCCCTCCTCCTCCGCTCGCCTCGCCTCGCCTCGTCACGACGCGCGCGCGCCGCGTTTCGTGGATTGATTTCGAGTTCGAGTTCGAGCCGTGCCGGGTCGGTGCGGGGCGGGCTCGTGCTTATCTTTTTGGCAGTCAGAATCCTTTGCTGACGTGTAACAAATACTGATAATTGCGGAGTCGGTTGTGGTATCCTAAACCAAACCGAAGTCCGCCTGCGTGCCTATATAATAAGACGATCGCGGCCTCCGGACGTACCACGCCACAACCCTAGCCGTCACGCCCACGATCCAATCTCGCTGTTCGCCGCCAACTGCTACTCCATCTCGTCGACTGCGTGCACAGATCGCTAGGAGGGCAGGCCTCCGGAACCCCGACTTTCGAGATCCTACCCGGGAGACGGTCGATAAGGTTTTTGGGGAGCATTCTCACGCGACTGCTCGCTTCTTCACGTCCCTGTTTCGTCGGCATCTTCATCACCAATGGCCGACGACCTCGGAGATCCCGCGGCTCAGGTTGCCGCTCTAGCTCTGCAGCAGCAGGCTGCCCAACTCCAAGCACAGTAGCAGGAGACCCAACTCCAAGCCCAGTTAACTGCTGCTGCACAGGCGCAAGCGCAAGCGCTGGCCGCTGCCCAGGAGGTAGTCAAGGCTACTGCTGCTGCCGGCATGAACATCGACGCCGCCGGACTCGTCACCGACCTCAACAAACAAACACAAGAAAAGAGTACAGCACCGTACGTAATCTGCTCTTTCTTGTTGATTTTGATTAGTAGTTCTATTATTCATGCCGTGAAATTAGATGATTTTTATTGCTGTGCATTGCTATTTAATTTGTCTAGTTTGCATGATATAATATGCTACATGTTTTACACATTGTTTTTCTGGATTAAATATTCATCGAAATTACCTATTTATTCAACAATCCAAAAACCTTATACGTGTAGGCAATTTTCGATGTCTCAATTTGCTGTTGCATTGAAACCACCTGTGTTTACTGGACTGCACTTTAAGAGGTGGCAGTATAAATGTCATATGTGGCTCGTGGCTATGGGCGCATGGTGGGCGGTACAACACCGGTAGACTCAAACAATTGCTCCTCAGTAGTTGTATGTTGAGGCTTGTGTTGTAGTCGTCGGTGCGATCTGTAGTGTGCTGGGAGATAAGCTAGTTGATGCTTATCTGCAGTATCAGGATGCAAAACAGTTGTGGGATGCGCTCGATGCTAAGTTTGGTGCATCTGACACTGGCGGTGAGCTGTACGTCATGGAGCAGTTCTTTGACTATAAGATGGTTGCAAACCGATCTGTAGTGGAACAAGCTCATGAGTTACTGACTATGGCTAAGGAACTTGAGCAATTCAAGTGTCCACTACCCAACAAGTTTGTCGTCGGGGGCATCATCGCCAAGCTTCCTCCCTCGTGGAGGAACATTGCTATTTCACTAAAACACAAGAGACAAGAAATCTCTGTGGAGAACCTGATTGAGACTCTTGATGTTGAGGAGAAGGCGAGAGCAAAAGATGCTGGCCCCAAAGGCAACACACAAGAGTGTACGTCCACTACTAACATGGTTCAGAGGAAGAACCGCAATAACAGTAATAACAAGGGAAAGGGAAAGGCATTCAACAATGCTGGTCCAAAGAACACTACCACTTTCAAGAAGAGGAATAAAGGAGGCAACAAGGACAAGGATCCTTGCTTTGTGTGTGGAGGACTCGGCCACTGGGCGAGTAACTGCAACGAGCGCAAAGGAGGACAGATTCGGCAAAAGTTTGCTAATTTGACCATTGGCAACAATGAAGATGCAGATGGGTATGATAATTTATTTACCGTATCTTTTGTATGTCAGTCCACCGATTGGTGGGTCTATACAGGTGCAACTATTCATGTGTGTGCTGATATTTTCTTGTTTTCTTCATATCAGGCAATCAGCTCCTCAGTGACGATGGGGAACGGCGCCCATGCTTCTGTTCATGGTGTTGGCACGGTGGATCTGAAGTTTACTTCGGGAAAGATCGTGCAGCTGAGGAACGTGCAACATGTGCCCTCCATTCAGAAGAATCTTGTTAGTGGATTCCTCCTTTGCAAGGACGGATTTAAGTTAGTGTTTGAGTCCAATAAAGTTATTGTGTCTAAGTATGGACAATTTATTGGTAAAGGTTATGAGTGCGGAGGCTTGTTCCACTTATCCCTTTCGGATTTTTGTAATAAGGTCGTGAACAGCGTCAATTCTATTAATAATGAGTCTAATGTTTGGCATTCACGACTTTAACACATTAATTTTGGTTGCATGACGCGATTAGCAAATCTGAGTTTAATCCCTAAAATCACTGTGGCTAAAGATTTGAAATGCCAAGCTTGTGTGCAAGCGAAGCAGCCTCACAAGGCTGTTGAGGAGAGGAGCCTAGCACCGTTAGAGCTCATACATTCTGATCTTTGTGAGATGAACGGTGTATTAACCAAAGGTGGAAAACGTTACTTTATGACTTTCATTGATGATGCGACTAGATTATGTTATGTGTATTTATTAAAATCAAAGGATGAAGCATTGCATTATTTTAAGATCTATAAAGCTGAAGTCGAGAATCAACTTGAGAATAAAATTAAACGTTTGCGGTCTGACCGCGGTGGAGAATATTTCTCCAGTGAGTTTAATTCATTTTGTGAGGAACATGACATAGTCCATGAGAGGACGCCTCCCTATTCGCCCCAGTCAAACAGGGTTGCTGAGAGGAAAAACCGTACGCTGACTGACTTGGTCAACGCCACGTTAGACACTGTTGGCCAAGGCATGGTGGGGGGAGGCGCTATTGACTTCGTGTCCGTCCTAAATCGTGTTCCCACAAAAGATAAAGAAGTCACCCCGTACGAGCTATGGGAAAAGAAGAGACTCACACTTTCTTACTTACGGACTTGGGGTTATTTGGCAAAAGTCAATGTGCCAATTACCAAGAAACGTAAGCTTGGACCAAAAACCGTTGATTGTGTTTTTCTTGGCTACGCACTTCGGAGCGTTTGCTATAGATTCTTGGTTGTAAATTCTGGAGTACCTGACATGAGCGTCGGTACAATTATGGAGTACAGGGATGGTACATTCTTTGAGGACATATTTCCCATGAGAGATATGCATAGCACATTAGAAAGGATCATGATGTACCTATTGAACCCGTCAGTTCAGAGGAACATCAGGATCATGGTGTAGCTCCTGAACCTGCCAACCCAGTGGAAAATCTTGAACAAACACTTGATGAGATTCCTGAGGAGTATGACAATGAAGCCCCTATTAGGGGTAAGCGACAAAGGTTGCTAAATCATTTGGTGATGATTTCATTGTGTACCTTGTGGATGACATCCCTAAAACCATTAATGAGGCATTTGCATCTCCAGATGCAGACTATTGAAAGGAAGCCATTCGTAGTGAGATGGATTCTATCACGGCTAATGGTACTTGGGAGGTCGTTGACCGTCCGTACAGGTGCAAACCTGTAGGATGCAAGTGGATATTCAAGAAAAAGTTTAGGCCTGATGGTACTATTGAGAAGTACAAGGCGCGGCTTGTGGCCAAGGGTTTTACCCAGAAAGAAGGTGAAGATTTTTTTGATACTTACTCACCTGTAACTCGATTGACCACAATCAAAGTATTACTATCACTAGCTGCCTCATATGGTCTGATCGTCCATCAAATGGACGTTAAGACAGCTTTCCTTAACGGAGAGTTGGACGAGGAAATTTACATGAACCAGCCTACGAGGAAATTTACATGACTCTTTATTTGTAATAAAGGGTCATGAAGGCAAAGTGTGTAAGTTATTAAAGTTCTATATGGCCTGAAACAAGCTCCTAAGCAATGGCATGAGAAGTTTGACAAAACTTTAACATCTGTCGGCTTTGTTGTAAACGAAGCTGACAAATGTGTATACTACTACCATGGTGGGGGTGAGGGAGTTATACTTTGTTTGTATGTCGATGACATACTAATATTTGGGACTAAACTCAAAGTGATTTAAGAGGTTAAGATTTCTTGTTGAAATGTTTTGACATGAAAGATCTTGGTGTAGCTGATGTTATTCTGAACATCAAGCTCGTGAGAGGCGACAATGGTGAGATCACTTTGTTGCAATCTCACTACGTGGAAAAGATCTTGAGTCGTTTCGGCTATGCTGATTATAAACCTTCTCCAACTCCTTATGATCCAAGCGTTTTGCTTCGAAAAACTCACAGAATTAGAAGAGACCAACTGAGATATTCACAGATTATTGGTTCGCTCATGTATTTGGCTAGGGCAACTAGATCTGACATCTCTTTTGCTGTGAGCAAACTGAGTCGGTTCAATAAGAATCCGGGAGATGATCATTGGAGTGCACTCAAGAGGGTCATGCGCTATCTAAAGGGCACAATGAGCTATGGTATACACTATACTGGGTATCCCAAGGTACTTGAGGGTTATAGTGATTCAAACTGGATATCTGATGTTGATGAGCTAAAAGCCACGAGTGGATATGTGTTCACACTCGGAGGGGCCGCTGTTTCATGAAAGTCTTGCAAGCAAACGATCTTAACCAGATCAACAATGGAAGCAGAACTTTCAGCATTAGATACATCCACGATTGAAGCTAACTTGCTTTGTGAACTCTTGATGGACTTGGCGATTGTTGAAAAACCAATACCGCGATTCTTATGAACTGTGACAATCAAACTGTGATAGTCAAAGTGAACGGTTCTAAAGATAACATGAAGTCATCAAGACACGTCAGGAGACGTCTGAAATCTGTCAGAGCAATGAGAAATTCCGGAATAATAGCATTGGGATATATCCCAACGGCTAAAGATCTAGCAAATCCCTTTACAAAGGGTCTATGAATGTGATAAAATCTGCATCAAGGGAGATGGGGTTGCGACCCACGTGAGTTACCATGGCGGTAAACCAACCTATGTGATCGGAGATTCCGTGAATTAGGACCTGGGAAACAAGTCATTGGATAACTGAGGAGTGTACATTCTTTATCCCACTCCGTTGATGATGCATTACTCTCGTGTACTGTATGGTAGGTTGTTTAACTTAATGTGTTCTAATGCGTTGCATTAATTTGCAAGGGAGATACTGTCCTACAGAGTAGTCTCTAAAGAACACACCTAGATGAGCCTGACTGTTGGTTGCAATCTATGAGATTTGGGTGGTCTCTAGTAAGCTCATGAAAAGGCCTGGAGAATGACTTATATGCTCCACACCGCGGGGTAGCATTCGGCAGCCTAGTACCAGACAACAATTTAGTAAAGCTCTAACACAGAAAACTGACAATTCAAGGTTTGTCCATTGTTCAGTTGTGCGTGAGTGAAGCAATTTGTTTAGGTGGATGTTCAACCTTAACCGGTCTCCACTGAAACGCTGATATATCAAAAACAGAGTTTTGGATTAATGGCAATTTTATGTGGTTATGAGATATGGTGGGGGATTGTTGAAATTTTGGGTTAGGCCTAAGGCCCAATCTGAAATTAATTCCAGGAAAATCTCAAAAGCCCTTTCATGAAGTGGGATGAGAAAGTGGGAATAGTCCCACCTTGCTAGTTTAGGGGGAGTTGGACCAATATATAAGGTATGTTGGTTCTCGCCTCTTGAGCAAGTGAGCAAGGGAAATCCCCACGCGCGCTCCTCCTCCTCCTCCGCTCGCCTCGCCTCGCCTCGTCACGACGCGCGCGCCCGCCGCGTTTCGTGGATCGATTTTGATTTTGAGTTCGAGCCGTGTCAGGGCGGGGCGGTGTGGGGGCGTGCTTATCTTTTTGGCAGTCGGAATCCGTTGCGGACGCGTAACAAATCCCGATAATTGCGGAGTCGGTTTTGGTTTCCTAAACCGAACCAAAGTCCGCCTGCGTGCCTATATAATAAGATGACCGTGGCCTCCGGACGTACCACGCTACAACCCTAGCCGTCACGCCCCCGATCCAATCTCGCTGTTCGCCGCCAACTGCTACTCCATCCGAAACCCCGACCTTCGAGATCCTGTCCGGGAGACGGTCGATAAGGTTTTTGGGAAGCGTTCTCACGCGACTGGTCGCTTCTTCACGTCCCTGTTTTGTCGGCATCTTCATCACCAATGGACGACGACCTCGGAGATCCCGCGGCTCAGGCTGCCGCTCTAGCTCCGCAGCAGCAGGCTGCCCAACTCCAAACCCAGGCAACTGCTGCTGCACAGGCGCTGGCCGCTGCTCAGGAGGTAGTCAAGCCTGCTGCTGCTGCTGCTGCCGGCGTGAACATCGACGCCGCCGGACTCGTCACCGACCTCAACAAATAAACACAAGAAAAGAGTACAGCACCGCACGTAATCTGCTCTTGTTGATTTTGATTAGTAGTTCGATTATTCATGTCATGAAATTAGATGAGTTTTATTGCTGTGCGTTGCTATTTAGTTTGTCTATTTTGCATGATATAATATGCTACATGTTTCACACATTGTTTTTCTGAATTAAATATTGATCGAAATTACGTAATTATTCAACGTCCAGTCCTGCAGCTCTTACGCCAGCAACCTGTTCGACGGAATGCCTCCTGTGAAAAAGGGCACGGACGCTGACGGGAGCGTCGACCGCATCGGCGCCCTCCCGGACGGGATCCTCCACCACCTCCTGTCTTTCCTCCCGGCGCAGGAGGCCGTGCGGACGTGCGTGCTTGCCCGGCGATGGCGCCACCTCTGGAAATCCACCACTGGCCTGCGCATCGTTGGCACCAGGGGTCCCGGATCTGTTCAGGATCTCCATAAATTCGTGGACCATCTGCTGATCCTTCGGGACCGAACGGACCTAGGCACTGTTGAGATCAGATTCAGTAAATTCTGTGAAGCTGATGTGCCCTTGGTGAACCTATGGACCCGTTTTGCTGTGCAGTGCAAAGTTCGCGAGCTTACCATACAATGTGGCATAATCAGAACACCTCTCTACCTAGATGGCCTGCCCCTTGTCTCTAGGTACCTGAAGGCATTAGACCTTTACGGTGTGGGCCTACGAGGCTACGAGGAACATTTCTTGATTTTTCTAGCTGTCCAGCGTTGGAGGATCTGAAGATTTGTTTCTCTGCCATTAGTGTTGGCAAGATATCGTCCCGGTCCCTAAAGAAGCTGAAAGTATTTTATTGCCGGTCCTTTCTGTTTCACCTCGTTCATGTTTGTGCTCCCTGCACGATCTCTTTGGAAGTAGTTGGCTTTTCAGGTAGAACCCCTTTCCTTGAAAGCATGCCATCGTTAGAGACAGCCTATCTCAAGCTTGGTGATACCGCGTACGGTACCCCGCATGATATCTGTGCGAACTATCACACTTCTAGGGGATTTTGTGGCGCTCACCATGATGGCTGTGTGACTTGCCGTGCAAATGATGATGCCAGCATAAATTGTGTGGTTCTAGGTGCTATCTCTAACGCTAAGGATCTGGAATTGCGATCTTTGTCAGGAATGGTATGCTTGTACCTCTGTCCTGAACCGTTTGTCTTGTTTGTCATCCCACTATCTCTTGCTGTATTTGTATCCAGCATTGGGCAATTCTGTTTGTTTCTATGTCAACCGTCAAACTCATTAGAGTGAGCTTGTGAGGATAATTATGGGATTATTGATACAATTTGTTTTATACTTTCGAAAGTCATTAGTTGTGTCAGTAAACTATCAAGAATTCAATGTTTCAGAATAGTATAGATGAGCTGCTCATGTGAGGTTCTATAGGACTTATGTTTAGCCAAAATTGGATATGCCTGCGTAAAGAAAGAGGAATTTTATTAAACACAACATATTGGAGATTCTTTTTATTGTGGTATTTACATCCATTACCAGGTATTCATAGACAATAAATAGACATTCCTTATGCATTACGCCTGCTATCTATTGGATCCCTAGACCATCATTTTGATATGTTCACAATGAGGAATTACTTGAACTTTTGTTTTTATTTTCTCCAGATTATTTTTGCAAGGGATTTGAAATGGTGCCCTACATTCAACAAGCTAAATAATTTTTTACTCGATGAGTACTGGTGTGTGGGTCCTAGCTTTAATGAACTAATTTGTATTGTCAACATTCTCCAGTTCTAGAGAAGCTCACATTTGAACTGTGCAAGGTATATGTTATAGTCAGTCAATTGCTCCATTGTCGTAGTTGTTATATATTACTCATCTTGGTTAAATGTTTCTGATTTCGTAGGGACAAAGACCTAAGGTGGTAATGCGAGGAAGCTACTATTCCATGGAGAGATCATCTGTTGTGCTAGAACACCTAAAAATAGTTGATGTCAAGTGCCATGTGCTTGATGAGACAACTGTCAGACTTTTGAAGTTTCTCTCTACATTTAACATACGTAGAAGTTAATCTCTACACTTGATGAGACAACTGTCAGACAACTGCCAAACATTTAACAAGTTGAAGACATTATTACTCAATGACTACTGGTGTGTAGGTCCTGACTTTGATGCACTCACTTGCATTCTCAAACACTCTCCAGTTTTAGAGAAGCTCACTCTTCAACTTGTTCCCAAGGTATATATGTAATGAGCAGATGGTTGCTACCTTGTTGAAGTTTGTTTTCATTATGCATCTTTGTTAAATGTTTCCATCTCCTAGGGACAAGCCCATAAAGTGGAAATGAAAGGAAGCTACTGTTTAATGGAGAGATCTAGTGCAATATCAGAACAACTAAAGATGATTTATGTCAAGTGTGATGTGGTTGATGAGAGTGTTCTCCATCTTTTGAAGTTCATGTGCACACTTAACATACGTAAGTTGACTGCTGACACTCTTCATGATTTCTACATTCTGAAATTTGCATTCATATGTGGTAAAGAAAGTGATGGAGAAACTCCTAAGTTGTTCAGAGCAAAAAATATGTTAGTAGTGCCAAATTACTTGAGACATGAAAACCCTGCATAGAATTTGCTTTGGTGGAGAAACTTAAACTATTATAATCCATATTGCAGGGGAGTTGGAACTTAATCATGCTGCTAAATAGTAGCACACACCACACAGTTTGGACTTGTTCATTACTTGTCAAAAACACAAATGTCATGACACTAATCTCTGTATTTTGCCACGTTTTTTAACAGTAAAGGATTTTGGCTGCTTCCATTTGTTCTATTTGTACAGGACACTAATCTTATGTTTTTCGCCACGTTTTACAAGTGGAAATGTCATAGCATGACGTATAATCATGATTTAGAAAAAAAATAACAGTCTATAGCTTGTTTTTTTAGCCAAATATACATTTTGAATCATATTGTTGAATATGTTGTTTGGACGCAGGCGCCCTTCGGAAAATTCCGCTATACACAAATCTATTTAAATAGTTGTAAGTGGTGACACTGTAACACGACTTGTTAGTTTGTCGAGTACTCCCGCTTTTCCGGTACACAGGGCTGTTCTCAACTTTCACCCGATTTTACAGTACTCGGCCATTTTCCTTATTCTCTCGTACGAAGCGAGCCATTACTCATGAATGGACGTGCTGCGGTTATGACGAAAAGAGAAAAGGCACGTCTAGCCAGATTTGTAGGCGAAAATTGCTAAATGATTGGATGAGAAATTAATGCGGAGGGAGCCCAACTGATCGGGCCCAAAAATCTCCAACATAGGCGAATAATTATCGTTAACCTAGGCCACGCTGGCGTGTTTTCTTTGGCCAATTTTTTTGAGCGGGTTGACCGTCCTTCGTGGTAGCTGGCCTTGGTTACAGTGAACTGGGAGAACGGCCCTGTATACCGGAAAGGAGGGAATAGTTGGTACTAGTCACTGCCATGTCCTGAAGACTCTGTAGTTATGAGCAGTTCATTCCTCTTGTTACCGAACTACCATCATCCAATTCTTGATCATATACATACTTGAATTACCAATAAATAATTGTTTTTCATGCACATGTTATTATGGGGGTAATCCCTATAAGCGTAGGACTTAGCCAGAGTTTTTAGTCAGCTTAGGACCAAGTTGTATCCGTGCAGGACTGAAGCCCTGGTGAATGTATCTAGCAGTTTGTTTTCGCTTCAGTCTTTGCTTTTGTGGTAGTATTGTTGGTCATCTCCTATATAAGGACCATGTAGGAGGAACTTGAGCAATCAATCAATAATGCTGGAATCCCTAATCCCCTTCTCCCTGGTCAGGGAAGTCCTGAGGATATCTATGTAGCTTTAGTAGTCATTTTATATGTATGTAGCTCCATAGATACTTCTTTGGTACCTCTACACTGTAGTCCATGATTACTTTTTTTGGGAGCCTAATGTTTATCCCTTTCTTGCCACCAAGCAGATTAAACGTGTGCTTTCTTGTTAGACAGTTATCAGATTAAGCTAGAAATGGTCAGATATGGTAGCTATCCTAAAAAATAATACTGGTACATATAATCAGTGTTTTTGGCTCAACATATTTTTAGTTGAGCATAATGTTACTCCGAAAATGGAAATAATTAGATAACTTGTAACATTTGAGGTGAAAAATCTCATTAAAATTCACTCAAGCCTTATGTATTTTCACCTCATAATTGAGCACAATAGTTTCTGCAGATGACAGTATCCTTGCTTTAGCCAGTCTTTTTTTTTCTTGTACAGGATTCTGCTTCGACTAACAATGTGAAAATATGTGTCGATGGTGGATCTAGCATTTATCTACTATTCCCTCCGTTCCATAAAGATTGGCACGGATTTGAATTAGTTCTAGTTCAAATTCGTGACAATCTTTATGGAACGGAGGAAGTATCCGAGAATTTAAGGCTTCACTGTGATGTTGTCATGTTTCCTATGGGTATCTTACATGAGTTCTTAGTAATTAAGATTGATGGACAATGTAGAGCACCTGACTTAGACCGTCAGGTCATCTAGTTGGACTTGTTCTTATCATCTCATGTAATATCTATTGCACTTTTGTTGATCTTGGTTGATGTGCTCCATCACTTTTGTATGGTTAGATGTTCTCTCGTGATCCAGGTTATTATCTCTCTTGCTATGACGTTCCATGGTGTTAAATTGGGCTGTCATGCTAACAAAGACCGGAAAACAGGAAAAGTAAACCGAGAGCTGTTATGTTGCATCGGACAATTGGACTGGATGCTGCAGATCTTTCTTTCTTTTTGACACGGTAGTTCAGTTGTCCTCCGTTGTGTTAGATGGTACAACAGCTACCCGTCAGACAAAAGTACAAAACGGTACAAGAGGTAATCGTGTGAAGTTCTTCTTTTTTTTGGGAGAGAATCGATTGCTCATATATTTAAGACACCACAACGTGTACCTTCAGATCAATGGCCATGATTGGAGGCATCTCTGCTTCTCTGTAATGGATCAAACGATTATAACCATGTCAGCATGGCACATTTGGAAGCACAGGAACAATCTCGTTTCCAAATGATTAAGGCCTTCCTTCGCTGCCTGGAAAGCTGCCTCAAAAGCACAATGCCTCTTCGCTTATGCACGCAGCCAGAGCTTGAAAAACAATCTTTAGCAATATGGCTTCACACTTAATTGGTGATTTGTAATCTTTGTAACTTATGTATAGGTTTTTCTTGGGGACTGTACTGTTCTCGGTCAAATTTGTTCTGCATAATTTCCATATAATTGAGGTCTTAAAAAAACTACAAGGATCAACTTTCTAAAATTTATTCTTGAGTTTTCATATAAAAAAGAGTGATTTTAATTAAGAGAAAAGTATACTTTTCGTTCTCCAACTTGTCGAAAAGTACGCAAATCGTCTTGGAACTTTTTTTTTAATACATTTTGTCCCTCAATTGTTGAAACTGGATAATAGGGATCTATTTTGCATAAGAGGAATCCTGAAACACGAGAAAAAGACAAATGCACCAAGGGACTAAAAAACATAAAGGTGTAGAAGAAGTTGTTTGGTTGCGCTACACGAGAAATGTAGGAATTTCACAAAAATTAGTTTACCATAGATGTTAGACACCGAAATTTTTCCAAGAGGTGTGAGAACTTGCTACAATTCCTATGTGACTAAAAAGAGGGTCTCTTTGATTCATAATTGTGAGAACTTGTAAGAACATAATTCATTAAAATTGTGCAGTTCCCATTCCTTCAAACCAAAAAGCTATGAGGGTCTCTTTGATTCAAAGCATTTTAAAATATTTTTCAGGATTCTAATTCCTCTGTAATTTTCCACGTTTGATTCTAGGATAGCATACCGCATGAATTTTTTTCTTATGATCATAATTCTTTTCATCAGTCCGACCTCTTGAAAACAATTCCTTATTTTTTCTGCAAAATCAAACATTATATGAATCTTAGATTAAAAAAATAAATATCAGTTCTGTAATATTGAAGATGCATGCCACCCGCAAAAAAAAAAAGAACAAAAAAAGAAAGAAGATGCATGCCACTCCAACGTTGTATTTATCATATTCTTGTATTTTGACAATCCTTCGAATCATAAAATTCCTCGATAATTCTTAAGCTATGAAAAGAATATCCTTTAAAATACCTTTGTAAATAGGCCCTAAAGTTTCAACTAGGGATTTTAGAAAAATGGGACCGTAATATGGTTTGCAGATATCTTCTGCTGCCGTTTTCATTTCTGAATACGGTAAGCCTAAATCCAATCTAGAGTGAGTTTGGCATTGAGGTGAATTAAACTAACTTTTACCTATACTTTCGTCTGGCTAACTAACATTTTCATACTTTTACGTGGATTTTCTATAACAGATTAATATAATTTCACCGTAGCACAGTTGTAACAGCCCGCACACTTCGTCTTCTCCGTTGGGCGATTCGCTCCATCTGCGCCACCGCCGCCGCGGAGCGAAGTTAAGCCCGGCAATGTGAGCTCGTCCCCGCGTTTGAAAGTGTCGTCCCTCGGTTGGCTTGCATTCCCGCATCTCGTTGTACTCTTCTTGTCACCCGCAGCGAACGGCGCTCACCACCTGTTCGGCGGAATGTTTGACGGGAGCATCGCCAAGAAAGCGTCCATGTCCAGCGGCGACGATCGGATCAGCGCCCTTCCAGACGGCGTCCTCGAGCACATCCTTGGCTTCCTTCCGGCGGAAAGCGCGGTGCAGACGAGCGTGCTCGCCCGGCGCTGGCGCCATGTCTGGACGTTCATGCGTCGCCTCAACATCTACTCCAAAACGAGTGTCAATGATTCGAAAGATTTCATATACCCTCTCCTGCTTCTCCGTGACAACAAATCGACTCTGGGTGAGGTCAGATTCCACTTTCGTGGGTTCATAGAAGCTGTGCATATCAACATGTGGATCCGGCAGGCTTTATTGTGCCAATCCAAGGTGCTTGTTGTCACTTTCACCATACTCGACCGCCCTCTGATCTCCAGGCATTTGAGAAAATTGGTGCTCTTTGCTATATTGTTAATTGGAAACATTCTTGATTTTGCAAGCTGTCCAGCTTTGGAGGATCTTAGGATATCACTTTGTACGTTCTTCGTTGACAAGATCTCATCCAAGTCTGTAAAGCGTTTGAGCATCTACCATGGTAAATCTCGCTGTGATTTCCGGACCCGCATTTCTATCCCTAGCCTTGTTTGGCTGCAGATTGATCATTTGGATGGTAAAGCCCCTTTGCTTGAAAGCATGCCTTTGCTGGAAACTGCATTTGTGAACATCTCCTCTCAGGCTGAGTACTGTGAAAGAGGTAGCTGACGACAACAATAGCCGTAGCTGTGTGCTTCTTGGAGGTTTGTCGGGTGCTATAAATTTGGAGTTGAAAGCTTACACTGGAAGGGTATACTTACTCAAAACTCATCTTAATTTTCAATGCACACATGTTGGTTTTCACTACTTGCTTATTTATCAAGATATGCATCCATCGGTAGACATTATTGAATCAACACTATCACTTGCATAGCAACCCTATGAGCTCTAAATATTGTCGTTTCAGTGGGCATGTATGAGATGTCTGACCTGTTATCTTTGATCGGTGACATATACTTGATATCAACATTGGCGTGTTTTGAGTTCTTTCGAAATTCTAGTTAAGAATGCAAAGTTACTGATACTCGGAATGAACAGTCTTCATCTACTCATGGTGTGACTTTATATAGGAATTTAACCATGCATGGTCAATATGTGTGGCATTTTGTAAAATGCTTAGAAACTTTCTAAATGTGTCACTATGTTATATATGGAGTATCTTTGATTACTTTCTCAAGTTGTGACTTTTCAGATCTCTCTGCAAACCTGCTGTGCTCTTTATTTTCAGTGGATCATGCATTTTAATCCTAAACCTTGAACTGTTAGTACCTAACTACATTTCACTTTCACCAGCTTATTTTCAAAAGGGATTTGAGATGGTGTCCGCCATTTAGTAACTTAAAGATATTATTGCTGAATGAGTGGTGTGTCGCTAGTGGCTTCCATGCGCTAGCTTGTATTCTCAAACATTCACCAATTCTTGAGAAGCTCACTCTTCAACTATCTGAGGTATAAGATTTATGAGTCTTCAATGGTTGTGTTATTAGAGCTGTTGTGGATAGTTGATTGATCTTGGTGAGTACATTTATTATGTATGATCTATTGATCTTGTCTATATATATTTTTAACTACAGGGACCAGAATGTAGAAAAGAATCAGAAGGAAGGTACTCTCCGTTGGAGCAACTACCTGCAATATCTGAAAACCTTAAGATAGTTGAAATCAAATGTGTAAAGATTGATTGGAGGGTTTTTAAAACTTTAGAATTTCTGAGCAGCATTGTTGTGCAGATTAACGTTAAACTGGGCAGAGAATCGTCAACAAGTAAGTTAGCTAGCTGCGTTGATCTTATATTCAATGTGTTCTTGTGACTCAGTCAGTTTAGATGTGATTGACCTAAAAATGCTAGAATGACATATCTAGGAAAGTAGTTATCATTTGGGCATCAATTGCATATCAACAATTGAAGTTATTAGATCAAGCTGCATGCCCAACCAGTAAAGTGAGCATCCTATTTATCATGTATTTCAAATATGGTTGTCAATTTATTAGATGTCCCACTGAACTGATAGCTCCTCTTCTGACATATGTACAGGTATTACTAGTTTTTTGGGAATGATGGGCTAAAGTTTGGTTGGCGTCTTTTGCATGTGCGGATGGCAAACTGGTTTCGATAATAAAATCAGCCATGTGCTGACTTGTTTAATGCCAACTAGTTGGGCCTGATTTATGAGGTCATCTTGTTTTTTTGTACTTTTTGCTGTCAGGGCTGAGTACATATCTTACATTCACTAAGGTTTGTTATGGACCGGAGATATTGCATTGGTTATACCTGCAGAGATTATAGTTGGATGGTTGACTCACTTTAATCCATAATCTCAAAACATATACTGCCTCCGATCCCATAATAAGTGTCGTTCGTCGGTGACTAAAGTTGTGCTAAATCAACGACACTTATATTTAAACATTTTACCAGTTTAATGATCTCACTTTTGTCACTAATCAAACTGGTTGGGCAAGCTGTCAAAAAGAAGCAAGCAAATTCAATGCCACGTCAGTGCGTGGGTCAATGACGCTAGTGACATCCCCCTCCCGTCTTTTGTCTTTTGCTAGAAAACCACAAGTATAATTTTGGTGACGGTTGTTGAACCACGGTTAACGCAAAATAGTCGTTGAAACACAATTAACGCAAACCGTTCACAGAGCCACACATTTTGAGTCAGTTGTCTCGACTAGCCTGAAAGTGGGTGGTTTGACGGCTTGACTTGATTTCTTACAGGTGGGCCCCATTTATTGCATGCCACGTTCAGCATCAACCCAACCCGTTAACCCTGTTGCGGAGCGTCAGACGCTCGAGGGGAGTTTCTTTTTAAACTTTTCTGCAAATAAAAAAAATAAAAAACAAGGATCAACTTTCTAAAATCTAATCACGAGTTTAAATTTTTTTCATGGATTTTTAAATTACGAGATCAACTTTTACAAATCAATTCAAGCCAATTTCAGGAGAGCTTGCAACTGAATTTGGGCACCTTTGAAGTTAATTTCGGATGATTCCAAATAGATACACGAGACTTTCACCCACATATTCAGAATAAAAATTAAAATTTTATATCCATGCACAAAAGGTTTGAACCGTACAAGATTTCATCCTAATGGCATCTTGAATGTAGTCCAAAAATGGCTTTTAAGGAACGTGCCAACCCTTAAAACACAGCCTTACATTTTAGATCTGGGTCTTAAGAACATTTTAGGTCTGGCTTTTAAAACTTCAAAGACCCAGCCTTTGCGTTGTGGCTAGGCCTCAAGTACTATTTGTGTACTGTACATCTGACATAAACACTAAAAAACTCGCGCACAAAGGCCTCAAGTGGTTGGAGAAAAGAAAAACATATATTGGGCTGTATGGGTTCCAAGTTAAGACCCAGATAATAAGATAGTATACATTGTCAGATTTTTACTGCAAAAGACATGGCTCCATCTTAGAGCATCTACAACAGCATACCCATATTTAGAAAAAATACCCAAAAACTGTCAATATGGGTATTTTGTCCCAAAATTTAGCTCCACCAGCGTACTCAAAAAACTTGCCTACCCATATTTTTTTGGTTTTTTATCCCCAGTAACCCCGTATTCCCAGCTGGGAAGCCAACTGCCCAGGAAACGGAACATTCCACCCCCATCGCGACCCGTCGGCGCCGGCGACGACGCCGATTCCGGCGGCCGGACCTTGCCGCCGCCGCCTTCCCTGCCGCGGGCCGCTCCGCCCTGCTCCCTCGCACCTCTTCGCCGTTGTCTGCCCCCGGCATTGATGCCCCCGCCACGCCTCCGCTCCGAGCACGAAGCCGCCGCCGCCGCCATGACCTAGCTCGGGCTGCACCAAATCCAACGCCGCCCCACGACGTCTTCCCCCCCAGCCACGGGCTCCGCTAAGAGCCCCGCCGCCCTGCAGTCGCACCGTCCCCGCGGCAGACAAGGAGGAGCTCCTCCACGGCTCTCATGGCAGCGGCAGCAGCATAGACCGTGACGAGCTCGTCGGCGACTTGCGCGCGCCTCGCGCTCCTCTTTCACTTGCTGTCTCGCGTCCCCCTCCTCCACCTCCTCCCCCTGTGCATGCTGTCCCGCGCCCCGCATCAACGCCCTGCTCGCGCGCCATGGTCGTGGCCGTTGTCCGACCGCCGAACGCCGCCATGGAAGCTCCGGCGACGTCTCCGCGCCGGCGCCGCTGCACCCGACCTCCCCTGTGCCCCGCGCATCCTCTGCCTCTCCAATCTGGGGTTCGATTTGGGGCAATTGGGATTTGATTTTGGGCTGATTTGGGAAGATGGAGAATTGTGCAAAAAGAAAAAGGAAAAGAAAAAAAATATAGGTATGAATATCCAGTTTTGGGTACGCTGCAAAAGTTGGACACAACCCATATTTTCTCTCTGTTGCGACACATCTCCTCTCGTCGCGTCTCCCCTCCGTCCCTGTCCTCGCCCGCGTCACCGAGATCCCCGGTAGAGGTCGGATCCCACGCCATCGGGCCTCCCTATGGCCTGGATTTTGGCCCCAGACGTCCTCCCACGCTCCGATAAAAAAAAAAGTACCCACGCTTCAAGCTTCTCCGTTGGGCGATTCGCTTCATTTGTGCCGCCGCCGCCGTGGAGCGAAGCTAAGCCTGTCAATGTGAGATCGTTCCCCGCGTCTGCAAGTGTCGACAGTGCCTTTTCTTTTGGCTGCATTCCCTCATCTTGTCACCCGCAGCGTCCGGTGCTCGCCACCTGTTCGGCGGAATGTCTGACGGGAGCATCGCCAAGAAAGCGTCCATGTCCAGCGGCGAAGATCGGATCAGCGCCCTGCCGGACGGCGACCTCCAGCACATCCTTGGCTTCCATCCGTGCTCGCCCGCCGATGGCGCCATGTCTGGAGGTTCATGCGTCGCCTTGACATCTACTCCATAAAGAGGGGCAATGATATGAAAGATTTCATATACCCTCTCCTGCTTCTCCGTGACCATGGCTCGACTCTGGATGAGGTCAGATTCAACTTTGGTGGTGGGTTCAACGAGGCTGTGCATATCGACATTTGGATCCGGCAGGCTTTGTTGTGCCAATCCAGGATGCTTGCTGTCACTTTGGCCACACTCGACCGTGCTCCTCTGATCTCCAGGCATTTGAGAAAATTGTTGCTCATTGCTGTATCATTAAAAGGAAAATTCTTGATTTTGCAAGCTGTCCAGCTTTGGAGGATCTTAGGATACTATTTTGCCAATTCTTCGTTGACAAGATCTCATCCAAGTCTGTAAAGCGTTTGAGCATCTCCCGTGGTAGGTTTTGCTCTGATTTCCGGATCTGTATTTCTATCCCTAGTCTTGTTTGGCTGCGTGTCTTCGAGTGAACTTCCAGAAAACGTCGGCCCATTTGATCCGATGCTTGGATGCTCAGAGGGAGCGCGTGGTGAATGTCTGGCAGTGTGGTGTCCTTCCTTTCCCATGCATCTATCTTGGGCTGCCTTTGGGACTTCGCAAGATCTCCCATACGCGGCTGGGTTCACAAGTGGATAAAGTGGTGAATCGGTTCACAAGTGGATAAAGTGGTGAATCAGCTTCAGATGTGGACGGCGCCTCTCCTCTTTCATGGCGGTCGGCTGACCTTGATCAAGTCCACTTTGATGGCCATGCCTATTTACGCCATGATGTCCTTGGACCTTCCCATGAAAACGATCGCTTGCATCGATAGTCTGTCGGGGATTCCTGTGGAAAGGACGTAAGGAGGCGAAGGGGGGCCATTGTCTTGTCGCTTGGGAATCAGTTTGCTCCCCTAAGTCGTTTGGGGGTCTGGGTCTGCCCAATCTCAGGTTGTTGAATCTTGCGCTCAGGGCAAGGTGGTGTTGGCTAGTGCGGTTGACCAGGACAGACCTTGGAGTGAGTTAGCCATTTCGGTTACTTTGGGAGACGGGACCTTGGCACGTTTTTGGTTGGACAAGTGGCTATCGGGGCCCGCTCTTCGTGACCGGGGCCCCTTGCTCTATCAGCGGCTGTTGCGTGGTGCTGCCAACTGTTCGGTGGCGGACGCCCTTTCTAACCTTTCATGGGTTCAAGAGGTTGGGCCGAATTTGTCGGAACAAGGGATCCTGGAGTACCTCCGGGTCTGGTCTCTAACCAATGATGTGGTGCTCTTTGTGGACGATGACAAGTTCCGTTGGAACTGGTCGTCTTCGGGTACCTTCACGGCGGCCTCTGCTTATGCGGCCTTCTTTGCATGACGCGTGGGGACTCCCTGCGTGGACAATCTTTGGGCCTCGAAAGCCCCTCCTCATTGCAAGTTCTTTGCGTGGCTGGCTCTGCGTAACAGATGTTGGACGGCTGACCGTTTGGCTCGGCGTGGGATGCAACATGCCGCGCGATGCCCACTGTGCGACCAGGATGGGGAGTCCATCGCTCACCTGGTCATCTATCCTTCTCCGTTGGCGCCACGAGGAGTGGCTTCCGAGTGTGGACGACTCTCTTCAGGGCTGGTGGTTTGCGATTGCTGATTCTGGGCATGCTTGCGGTGATTTGTTCAGTAGGATCATTTTGGTTTGGTGGTGTGTTTGGAAGCACAGAAATGCGGTGGTCTTCGATGGTTTGACTGCTTCTGCGCGATCCATTAGATACGCGATCGCGGTGGAGGGTGAGTCTTGGCGACGGGCGGGGCTGTTGGGGGATAGTCCTTTCGCCGATGTTGGCCAAGGAGTAGAGGGGTGGGTCTTGCGTGAGTGATTGTATAACGTTGGCCTTTGCGGCCTTGTAATTGCATCGCAGTCTTTTCTTCTTCAATATATGATATGCTCGCCCGGGTATATTCTAGAAAAAAAAAATCCCTAGTCTTGTTTGGCTGCGAATCAATCATTCGGATGGAAAAGCCCCTTTGCTTGAAAGCATGCCTTTGTTACAAACTGCATTTGTGGAGACCTCCTGTCAGGCTGATTACTTTGAAAGAGATGATTTGGGGGAACGTTGTGGCTTTTGTGCAAACTGTAGCGACGATGACAAATAGCCCTAGCTGCGTGCTTCTTGGAGGTTTATCGGGTGCTATAAATTTGGAGTTGAAAGCTTACACTAGAAGGTATACTTACTCATACTCTCATCTTAATTTTCAATTGACATGTGTGACGAGGGGCAACCTCGGCAATACCCTGACTCAAGGGTTTTCGACTGAAGGAGAGCACGGGGTGCACCAGCGATCTCGTCGACTAACAAAGACTAAGGAGAGTCGCAAGGTTTACCCAGGTTCAGGGCCTTCGGAAGGTAAAACCCCTACGTCCTGCTTTTGGTGTATTGTATTGATCAAGATTACAGAGAAGCTATGATGCGCAGATGGATCTGGCGTGTGTGTGTGTAGAAGTTCCCCCTTCCCGACTCCCCCTCCTAGCCTTATATACTGGCGGCTAGGTCTCGGGCGTGATACTCGGGAAGGTTACAATCAAATCAGTTTGTTCTGGTACAAAAAGATTATGCTTCTTGGCTTGAGCCGCACTTTGAGGGACTCGACCTGCATATACTTGATGGGCCTTCGAGTGGACCCCCTTTTGAGCTGTATCGGGTATATGAAGGTTGAGGACTCGAAGGGTCATTCCCTCGTCACTTAGCCCCCGAGTCCCTGTTCGAGGTGCAGGCTCGGGTAGGGACTCAAGAGTTTTTTTATTTCAGTTACTCGACTGTATGTCAAGACGCGGATAGTCTTCTTGCTTTAACTGTTCACCATTCAATTGGTTCGAATGTTTATCAGACCCGAATTTAGGGAATTCCTGACCTGTGAATCGAAAGCCACAGAGCGTTTCTGCGATTTGTACTGATACTGTGTGGGATGGTTGCATAACGCGCCTGGAATACTTGATCGGTCGAGTCCGGTTAATTGCACCAGGGCAAAAACTCTGTTAGCATACATCAGCACTCGAGTCCCCAGGCTCGAGCCTGGATAACTGGCGGTATTCGAGTCAAACCTGTCGGGGGTTTTACAGACTCGAAATCCAGTACTGTGAGGCGATCAACCAAAGCGTCCGTTGGGATCTTTTCTTCATGCAAGCGCATGGATAATCTGGAATCGCCTGATGATGCTGATTTCCAGGCCCAATGAAAAACCATCGGGTCTTACCTTCACGTTATGAACGTGGCTTCGGGTTTGTTTCGCAGTCTGTGCGACCCGGATATTGATGTCGAGTGCCCATGAGTGGGGTACACTTCGAGTTCCTGTACCGTCGGGTGGCAACCCCGAGTTTTCTAGAGCTTGACATGACGTCTCTGCTGACGTTTTGATTAAAGAAATGCTCTGGGCAGTCGATGGGACGTACCTTATGCTTTATGCACGGACTGAATTGAGTACTGTGGATGTGGTCAGTTTGATTTGACCATACAATGTGCGCAAGATTTTAGGCCCAATAATAGCTGTCGTGGGTTCCTGAACTGACGGAAGGAGAAACGGCTCGTTTCTGTTGGGGCCACGTGTCATACGTGGATGCGAAACACGTGGCATCATTCTAAATCATGCGGCGGTGATTCTGCTCCTTCCTGTTATCAATCGTCTTCTTCCTACCTCATTTCATCCCCTTGTCTTCTACACTTCATTGCATCTTCCTTCTGCGCTTTGCTCCCTTGCCCAAACCTAGCCTCCTCTCCGTCGCTCTTGCTCCCTACTTCTTCCACCATTGCCATTGCGCGATTTCCACCATGGGCAGGAAGAAGATCTCCACCGCCGCCGGTGCCAGCGCCGCTGCTGACGCTAAGAAGGAATCTCGCGATGCTCCCCCCGCCTTGGACAAGAAATCCAAGAAGACTGCTGACGCCGCGCCCGGTGATGACAAGAAGACCGGGGAGTGGAAGCGTTCGGAGATCCTGGCGCGTCACTTTTCGGTGGTGCGGAAGCACGGGCTCATTCTCGGCGAGGACTCTGGCAAGGTCCGCGTCCCGGGCAATGAGGTAACTCCCCGTCCCAGGCCTGGGGAGCGAGTTGTTTTCTATGATTTCGTTATCCGCGGCCTTTCTCTCCCCGTCCATTTCTTCTTCCACGCGCTGCTGCTGGCGTACGGGCTTCAGATGCACGATCTGACGCCCAATAGCTACCTGCACATTGCGTGCTTCGTCACGCTCTGTGAGTGCTACCTGGGCGTGAAACCGCACTGGGGTTTGTGGAAGAAGCTGTTCATCATCAAGCGGCAGGGCAAGGGCGACTGGATCTACAAGACCGGCGGCGCCAACATCCAAGTTCGCGGAGATGTCCAATACTTCTCCCTTCATTAGATCGAGTCGGTGCAGCAGTGGAGGAGTCGGTGGTTTTACCTCCAAGACGAGCCAGTCGACGGCAAGGACTTCAGCCTGCCCGAGTTCTCCGCCTCTGCTCAAGTGAGAAAATTGAAGTCTTGGAATCACGAGCTGACAGCTGAAGAGGATGCAGAGGCTAGTGTTTTGCTGAAGCAAGTGGTCGAGCTTCAACAGACTCCTGAGAAAGAGGTGAGTGGTCTGCAGCTCATCGCCCTTTTCATGAAGAGGCGAATTCAGCCGATCCAGGCCCGAGTCCACTCCATGTGGGAGTACTTGGGGCCGTCAGACTCCACTCAAGTCTGTGCGTAGGAGCTGTCGGATGAGTACCTTCTGACTCGAGTAAGGGTGGTCACTCGAAAAGAGATCACCTTGGAAGATCTGGAGTCGCCTCTGCCGCCTTACGGACCCGACCGATCGTGTGAAGAGGTGATTTTTCCTTACTCACTCACCATTTACTACTCTACAATTTCCAAGTTAGTTTTTATTGAAAAGTGTTGTTGTAGGGCCATCAGGAGCTTATGAGCCATCCTCCATTGGACGAAGGGGTTCCAGTCGACGACGACGAACTGGTCGACTACTCCAACTCCGACGCCCTTTACGAGGATGACGTGGATGAGGACGAAGATGACCATCAGTCACACAAGCATGGTCGGTCGAGTGAGGCGGAGCAATTGACTGGAGACTCTTATCAGCACGAGGTGCCTGAGGAGACAATTCCGTCGAGTGCCACAGCCGCATCCGATGAACCGAGGCCCTGGTCGCCGTCTCCGTCGGCTCCCCTGACCAAGAAAGCCAAGGTCACTATCAAGTGGGACGTCTTCGCATATTCGATGTGTCATCGAGTGGCTCCTCCAGGTACGTTTCGTTTAAAAACCAGCTCCTTTGTCGATTGAGAATTCTTCTTTCCGAGTTAACGAGTAACCGAAATCCACAGTGATGGTGACGCCGTGGCCAAGAATTCTCGTGCCGTTTCTCCAGCCCAGAGTCCTGCAAAACCGAGTGCCTCTTTGGCTCGGTGCGAGGTGCGAGATTCTTCGCCGGCGAGGAACTCACCTGCAAGACTTCCCGAGACGGCACCGACTCCGACTACTGCGCAACCGTCGACTTCGGCGTCTCAGCTTCGTATTGGGGCTTTGGCCCTGGAAAACCATGTGAGTGTTCTCCCGATGGGAGTGCTGAGTGAAACAATTTTTCATGCTAATAACTTTCACTCATGCTTCTGTCAATTGCAGCCTTTCGTTAAAAAGTTGGTGGATCTTGGCGACCGCTACCTAATACTGGAGGAGGAAAACCAGCAGCTACGCCTGGAACTGAACCAAGCGAAAGAGGTCGCTGCTCACGCCCATGGTATGAGCTTTAACTGTATTTAATCCCTGTCCATACTGTCTGCACGGACTTGGTGCATGTTAACCTTGCCTGTATTTGCAGGTTTGACTGAACAGGCCAACCGACTACGCGACGTGGTGGTTGGTAATAGTCAAGAGTGGCGGTCGAAGTACGAGTAGCTGGTTGCTGGTTCTGCCAAGGAATTGGCGGCTGCACATGCCGTGGTGGACGCGCCTGTCAAGCAGGCCAAGCTGGAGGCGCAGGAGAGCTTTGCACTCGAGAAGAAGTAGATTGCCTCTCGATATGACGAGTTGAAGACGTGACTTTCGGCTGCCGTCGACGCGCTCTCCGGTGAGTTTAATCATAACTGAGATTGTTTCCTTTCCCCTTTGATTTCTTCGACTGATGTGATTTTGGCGCAGATTCCCTCAGCTCATTGTCCTCTCTTCGTGGCAAACACCAAGTCACTGAATTAAGTGGTGTGGTGGGCTCAGTTGGGGAGTTGTGCAATCATGCGGCTGACATGCTCGCGAAGGTGTCTTCCTCGCTGAGGTCATTATTTACGAGCATGTATCCAGACGTCGGCTTGCTGAGATTCTTCGATGGAGAAGATCCACTCGAAGACTTCACTCGGGCGCAGACGCAGGCGGGTGCTGAGGCTGCCTTCATCCTCTCGCTCACACATGGACTCGACCAGGTGCTGCTGCAGAAGGTTGCTGATGGTGCTCCAATGATTCCTGATGGGCAAGTCGTCGAGTTGAAGCGCTTTGTTAAGCGGGGACGCAAGCTGGCGAAGAAGTTCACCGCCGTCATCGAGCAACTGAACGCGGCGACTGTACGGACCGCGCAGGAGGCTACGGATGAGGTGGGAGCTGGTCCTTCATCGTGAAGTTCGTTCTTGCCTTACGGTAATAGTTTGTAGTATTGACTCCGCCATGATTTCGTTTAAGATGAACCCGTACTATGGTGCCTGAAATATCTTCTTTTGATGCAATATGAATGTCTCTTGGCCGTCTTTTGAAGATGTATTTTCTTTTCTGTCTTGCTTGGCGCAGTAGAGCGATGACGACGAAACGCGCGAAACACCGGTTGTCCAGGCCATTCCCTTGGAGTCGCAGTCAGTGCCTGCTACCGTGGCGACTTCGGCGCCTTCCCCCGCCTCTCTTCTGGACCCGACGATATTGAGGGACCAACTAAAGGGTCTCAAGCAAAAGCTTCGGGTGGTCACGGGGGAGGTGATCGTGCAATGGACCAAATCCAAAGCCGCCCGTGACTGCGAGGAATTTCTGATGAAGGAGTTGTCGATGATGTATGAGAAATTGGCGGTAACTAAATTTCTTTCCTTCGATTGACTATTGCCTTTGCAACTGTAGTTGTTATTGATTCTGATGCTCTAGGTCTTCAACCTGACCCCCAATCGGAGGCCGAGAGGGTGAACTCCTGACTGAGCAGGCTGAACACGTTGAATAGATCATCCTTTTGGTATGACAAAGACAGTGGCCGAGCTTTGGCTTTGATGCAAGACCGTGTTGACCAGATAGGGGGTTTTGCCGACTCCTGTCGATCGACGTTGGAGCACGTATACCAAGCCTTGTTTCCTCTGTGTCGACCACCTGCAGGACTTGAAGCTTTGATGCAAAAATTTCGTGGCGGCACGGGGATACAAGATTTTGCCCAGAGTTTGATGATCAGGGGCGCTCAACATGCTTTGGCATTTGCGCTGGTGAAGCACCCTAGTTTGGATCTTGATCACATCCACGAGCTTCCGGTGATGCCTGGGGAGACAATTGATATTCGACCTCAGATGGATCAAACTCTGCAACCGGCTCGATGGATCATCTTCCTTCATGAAGAGGCGGAACAAAGGCAGCTTGAGGCGAACCGGGTCGCAAATCAAGTCGCGCCGTAGGCACCTAGGGAAAAAGATATCGGGTGCGCGATCAGCGCTCCCGATGGGAGCAGCCCCCGATGGGAGCAGCCCCCGATTGCGTGTCCAACTGCTTGTAGTTGGGGACAGACTCGAAAGAAAAAATTCAACATGTATGTGGCCACTCTAATGGATCTGTTATATAAATCGTTGTTCAAATGCTGTACATCTTGCCCATATTCGCTGAGTGGGTTACCGTCGAGTAGGCGGATAGCACCCCTGATGGCAATAGCCCCCGAGTGCGTGGCCAACTGTGTAGAGTTAGGAAAGAACTCGAACGGATCCTAAGTTAAGAATTTTTCATCGGGTGCGCGATCAGCGCTCCAGATGGGAGTAGCCCCCGAGTGCGTGGCTAACTGCGTGGAGTAAGGCACGGACTCGAACAGATCTTGAGTTGGTAAAATTTCGTCGGGTGCGCGATCAGCGCTCCTGATGGGAGTAGCCCCCGAGTCCATGGTCGACTATTTATAGTTAGGTTTGGACTCATTGATTGGCATATCCAGCGAGATCAGCTACTTCATTGGTTTTGTCGAGATGAGTCGCTCTGATGAGATTGTGTATCTTCACGATCGCGTGAGGGACGCTGAACGTCAACTCTTGGCGCTTCGCGGGGAGGTTGCTGTGTGGAAGTCGAAGGCTCGCACCGCTACCACCCGAGAATAATTTCTCCTGGGGGAGCTTGTTTCGATAAGCTCTGATCTGCGCGGTAAGCATTGTCCGTGGTGACTGCACGTTATGTATTGCTTTCCATCTTGAACAAGCTGTTTTGGGTTTGCAGAGATTATCCCCGAGTCCCATGAGGAGGCTGAGCGCGTTCGTCATCGCTTGAACATGCTTCAACGGGCAGGGCCGACGGTTCCTTCCTTATGGTTTGATTCTGATAGGGGGTATGTATTGGCGCTTCTGCAGGATCGAGCTGCCCGAGCCAAGGCTTGTTTGAGCTCGTGCCGCCAGATTATGACTGACATTCACAGAGCGCTGTTCCCGAATACGCCAGTTCTTGACGGTCTTCGGGGTTTGATCCGTTTGTTCACAGATTCGGCTGTCATCAAGAGTTGTATACATGAGCAGCTTGTAACTGACGCCACCGTTGGCCTGGCTTTTGTTAGGCTTCGATATCCTGGCCTCGATCTGGAGGGACTGCATGTGGTGCTGTTTTTTGAAGATGGAGTATTACTATGACGCCGTCGAGTGGCATGCTCGAGAACTGGTCAACCTTGTCGAGATGATATAGACTTCCACCGCGTTGTTGAGTTTTAGCACTTGTTTTTTTGGAGGAAATAGCCCTCGAGTCTTTTCTTGTCATTAGGTGCCGAACAGCTTGTGTTTCCTCTTCTTCTGTCGTGTCCTGCAACCAAAACTTTGTTAGTTAAATATTTTGGATATGTACCTTTATCCACTGATCTCGTTTGCCGATGTTGAATATCTTGTGTCGTGATGAAGGGTGACAGACTTGCGCCTGAGTGCCGTCCATTGATGGGGGTGTCGAGCCGATGGTTTGGAGTCCTCTCCTGGACGGGGGTAATTATGATTTGTATGATGCTTGTTTTTGCGGGTGTTTCGCGCAGCCCCCGAGTCCTGATTGATTGTCGGGTGAGTGCCACCCGTGGAGTTTTAACTGCGAAGCTGGAGTTGCCGCACTCAAGCGATATTATATAGATACATCCCTCAGGTCTTTGAAGAGACGAAGGTGTTTAATGTAGTAATTCAGCTCATGTGCGAGGGAAAAACTAATCTTTATTCAATGACGTACTGACGAAAATATTATGACTGAATAGAAACTGAAGACGATAAAAAGATAAACTGAATCTGTTTGTAGAAAAAAAACTAAGCATAGAAACGCCATAGCTATGCGGCGTTCCATGGCATGCCGAAATCGATGCTGGTGGCTGGATCCTTCAGGATTTAGGAACCGCCGCGGATCACTTTGGATATGATGTAGGGTCCTTCCCAAGGTGATGCCAATTTGTGATGACCCTTCTGTTTTAGCCGAAGGACTAGGTCACCTTCAACGAATGAACGACGGCGTAGTCAACGGTCGTGACAATTGCGGAGACTCTGTTGGTAGACTGCTGACCGAGCAAGGGCGATGTCGCGTGCCTCATCTGCTGCGTTGAATGCATCTTCCATACCTTCTGTGCAATCTGGTCTAGCGTATGCTGCGACCCGAGGTGCTTTATACCTTACTTCGGATGGCAGCACTGCTTCTGCTCCGTACACCATGAAGAAAGGGGTGAACTGCATTGAAGAATTGGGTGTAGTCCTCAAGCTCCAGAGTACCGAAGGGAGTTCTTCGACCCATGCGCCAGGTGCTCTCTGCAAGGGTGTCATCAACCTTTTCCGCATGCCTTCGGTGAGCAGACCATTGGCCTTTTTGACTTGGCTATTTGTCTGTGGGTGCGCGACTGCTGCATAGTTGATACGGATCCCCGTCTGCTCGCAGAAGTCTTGAAAGTCGGCTGCTTTGAAGTTGCTTCCATTGTCCGTGATGATACTGTGAGGAACACCAAAACAGAAAACGATAGACCTGAAGAATTGAATAGCCATTGCAGATGTGGCACTTGCGATTGGTATGGCTTCGATCCACTTCGAATATTTGTCAACCGCGACTAGCAGAAAGCGGTGTCCTCCATGACGCGACTTCCTCAACGGGCCTACCATATCGAGTCCCCATTGCGCAAAAGGCTAGGCGATGGGAGTTGTCTTGAGTTCGGATGCTGGGGCATGCGGCTTCGTGGCGAACATCTGACATGTCTCGCATTTGCTGACGATAGCCTGGGCATCGAGTAGGGCCGTGGGCCAGTAGAATCCAGCTCTGAAGGCTTTGGCGACGATTGTCTTGCTTCCAGCGTGGTGCCCACACGTGCCCTGATGGATATCTAGGAGGATATCATGTCCTTCTTCTAGTGAGATACATCTCTGAAAAATACCGAAGACACTGCGCTTGTACAACTTGCCGTTTATTACTGTGAAAGCTTTCGATCGCCGCATAACCCTTCTAGCTTCGGTTGTATCCTCTGGCAACTCCTGCTCGAGCATGTATGCGAGTAAAGGCTTCATCCATGTTGGTTCAATTGCCAGGACTTCAACTGCGCCAGCTGCTGCTTGCTCATTTGCGGGGTTGTCAGGTAAAACTGCTGAATCGGCTGTGGGATCTGAGTTGGGTGACTTTTTGACTGAAATTGTCACGTTGTTCTCTTTGATGCTTCGTTGATGGATGATCTCCAGAAAAACGCCAGGCGGAACTGCTGCCCGTGTGGATCCCAGGTTGGCCAAATGATCAGCCTCTTCATTACTGGCTCGGCTGACATGCGCGAGCTCGCAACCGTCATACGTACCCTCCAATGTGTTGTACATATCACGGTAGGCGATCATGGTGTCTGATACTGCATCACAGGTCATCATTGTTTGCTGCACAACCAAGTTGGAGTCACCATAGATCATTACGCGAGTGGCACCGCATGCTTTTGCCATCCGCATGCCATGCAACAGAGCTTCGTACTAGGCTTCATTGTTGGAGGCGTTGCGGAAGTGCATCTGAAAAACATAGCGCATCCTGTCTCCTTTTGGTGAGATCAATATTACTCCTGCCTCGGCACCTTCTACCCGCTTGGATCCATCAAAATACATGGTCCAGGCACTCGACAAATCGGGTGGGCTTGGAGTCTGCATCTCGGTCCACTCGGCGATGAAATCTGGCAGCACCTGCGACTTGATTGCTTTCCGGCGCTCGTATGTGATATTCTTGGGCGAAAGCTCGATTCCCCATTGGGCGACCCGTCCTGTTGCCTCTGGGTTATAGAGAATGTTGGCGAGTGGAGCTTCACTTACTACGACGATCGGGTGTTGCTGAAAATAATGTTCCAACTTCCGAGCCGTCATGAATACTCCGTATGCCAGCTTCTGATAATGTGGATAACGCTGCTTTGTGAGAGACAGTACTTCACTAACATGGTATATTGGCCTTTGGACTGGCTGCGCTTTCTCTTCTTCTGCTCTTTCTACTACCAAGGCTGTGCTGACCACTTGATTTGTGGCGCTGAGGTATAGCAAGAGAGGCTCATTCTCGAATGGGGCTACAAGGACCGGTGGAGTCGATAGCATGCGTTTTAGATCGGCGAATGCGCTGCTGGCTTCGGGTGTCCACGTGAATTTGTCCCCCTTCTTGAGTAGCTGGTAGAATGGTAGAGCTTTTTCTCCCAATCTACTAATGAAACGGCTGAGGGCTGCCACTCGTCCTGTAAGCTGCTGTACTGCATGGATGTTTGTTGGTTCCTTCATTGTTACTATTGCTCTGATCTTGTCTAGATTGGCTTCGATTCCCCTTGCAGAAAGAAAATAGCCCAGAAGCTGTCCTGCAGGTACTCCGAAAACGCATTTCGTCGGGTTACGCTTGATCCGATACTTATCAAGATTCTGGAATGTCTCTCGAATATCCTCTAATAAAGTATCTTCAGTCTTTGTCTTGATAACGATATCGTCGATGCAGACTTGAACATTTCTGCCAAGCTACGCCCCAAGACACGCCTACATGCAACGTTGATACGTAGCGCCTGCGTTTTTCAGTCCGAAAGGCATAGTTGTGTAGCAGAAAACTCCATAAGGTGTTATGAATATTGTCTTGTCTTCGTCCTCCTTCTTCAATCAAATCTGATTGTATCCAGAATATGCATCAAGGAATGACAACCGGGCACATCCCGTAGTCGAATCGACGATCTGGTCAATTCGAGGCAGGGGAAAATGATCTTTCGGGCAGTGCTTGTTCAACGAGGTGAAGTCGACGCACATGCGCAAAACTTTCGTGTTTTCCTTCGGGACAAGCACGGGGTTCGCCACCCAGGTAGCTTGTTTTATTTCCCGGATAAACTTTGCATCGAGCAAACGATTGACCTCCTCACCAATGGCCTTCCGCTTTGGTTCTGAAAAACGTCGCATCGGTTGCTTGATGGGTTTGGCATGCTCGTCCACATGCAAAGTGTGCTCGGCGAGTTCCCTGGGAATACCCGGCATATCGGATGGTACCCAGGCAAAAATTTTCCAATTCTCACGCAGGAACTCGACGAGTGCGCTTTCCTATGCGGGAGGAAGGCTCGATGACACCAGCACTGTTTTACTGGGATCCGTCGGGTGTACCTGATGCTCCGCCGTGTCACTCTTTGTGCTGAACTCTATCTGCTGTGGCGCTTTCTTCATCATGGGAAGTACGTCGTTGTCCGTCGTTGCCTTCAAAGAGGCGAGTTATGTCTGCATGCCGAATGATTCAGCAAGTTTATGGAATTCTCTGTCACAATTGTCCGATCTTGTAAAGCTTCCTCGGATGGTTATTATGCCGTAGGGTCCAGGCATTTTCATCACGAGATATGCATAGTGGGGGATGGCCATAAACCTGGCGAGTGCTGCCGGCCTAGAAGCACATGGTATTGTGATTTCCAGTCAAGTACTTCAAAATTGATCCGTTCCTTGCGAAAATTAGCAGGGTTGCCAAAGTCGACGTCGAGGCTGACCAGGCCCAATGGTACTGCCTGTTTTCCCGGAACAATTCCGTGGAAAGATGTGTCTGTAGCTTGGAGATTTGTTAGAGATATGTTCATCGCCCTTAGTGTATCCGCAAATATGATGTTAATGCCACTGCCTCCATCTTGAATACCTTGCTCATCTCATAGCCTCCCACCTGAGCTTCTAGGACTAGTGCTGACTGTCCTGGCCTCGGGATCTGAGGTGGGTGGTCTGCCCGCGAGAATGAAATGGCGACCTCGGACCAGTCGAGGTATTCTAGGGTGGCGGGTGGTTCGGTCATAGCCAGATGAACTTGTCGAGTGATAACTTTTTGATGTCGGATGGACAGCCTTCCTTTCTGTATCATGCATATATTTCCCGGAGGCGCTGGATACGTGTCAGCTGCGACTGTTGTTTCTGATGGCCGTGATGCAGGCTGCGTGTGTTGCACGGATCCAGCGAAATTTGGTGGCAATGGAGGGGGAGGTGGTGCATTGTGCGCGGCCATCCCAGCTCGAGTGGCGTGTGGCAGAGCCAAAGGTTGGGGTTATTCCTCGTTGAATTCTGACCTGGCCCCCGAGGGTAATCCCTGCTTGCCGTTGAATTCTGAAACTGGCTGCATGTGTTCTGCAACTCGTGAAAACGGCGGCACTCGAATAGTGTGTGGCCGCACCTTATATTTCCATCGACATCCCTGGTACCATGGAAGGGGTAGGGAGATGACAACTGTTGCGTCAACGATAAAGCGGGTTGCCCATCTCCCCGTAACCTCCGAGGCTGCCACTGCTGATTCTTGCTGCTATCCCGGTAGTTGCAACGGTAGTTTTTATCCCGCTGCCCTTCATGATTTCCTTCACCTCGTCCACTGTCGTTACGGTCAAACTCTACTGCTACGAACTCGGGAACGTTAGGCTCCTGCTCCTTTCGCTTCTTTCGTCGTTCGGTGTTACGGCCGTGTCCTCTCTTGGCTTCTTCATCATCGGGTAGTGCATTGTGCTCATTTCAAATTGAATCTTCTCCATCTGCCCATTTATTTGCTATCTCCATCAGATCTGCCACTGTTTTTGGCCTGCTCCGCCCTAGTTCGTCCTTAAAAGTGATGCGTTTCAACCCACGTTTGAAGGCGTCAACTGCACTTTCGTCTGATATTTCTTCTGCTGCATTTTTTAGGGATGTCCATCGTTGTATGTATGATCGAATGGACTCACTCGACCTCTAGGTGCACGCTCGGAGTTCCTCCAACGAAACTGGCCTTTTATATGTTACCCGAAATGTGCGGGTGAAAACTTGATAGAGCTCGTCCCACGAGCCGATTTCGCCCTCTGGCAGACTAGCCAGCCATGTGTGAGCGTGCCCCTTGAGCTGCAACTGCAAGCATTGCATGGGCGTGTTCTTCATTCCTCCCTTCAGCCGTACCATTGTAAGGTAATCTTCTAACCAAGCTCGTGGCTCCTGAGATCCGTCAAACTTGATTGCGCTCGACGAAACTGAAAAATTGTCGGGCATCTTTGAATTGCGAACGCGACGGCTAAAGCAGGCTGCGCTGCAAGGTTCATCCTCTTCTTCTGTGATACGGCCAGCACGGGCTGACCGTTCGCGATCGATTCTCTGCTGAGTAATGATATCACGAGCATCTCCTAGCACGAGGGTGTTGCGGCGGCGATTAGGCTGTTCTTCCTGTCCCCATCGTGGAGGATTCGTGCGGTTGTTTTTCCGTGGGGAACTGTCATTCCTGTGTCGCCGAGGCTCCATCTGGTTCGAGTTGGGGCCCATGAGGGCATTCCCGATGAGGCCTAAGCCGGCCAAGACCTGCTTGTGAATTGCCGCCTTCGGGTCGTCATCTGGTGGCATAGTGGATAGGAGGTACGTGTTTGCAGCGACCACGGCTCCTTGTGGCGTCCGGGGAAGCAACTCCCCCTGGGTATTGACTGTCATCAATTCATCGTCCAGACTGCGTGTCATGCCAATGTGATCTCGCTCGGGAATTGTTCAACCGAGATTGATAGTGCGGCGCTCTATATCTGGGGGTGCTTCGGGAGCAAGCACCGCGACTCTGCGCTGAGAGCTGTCTGCGAGCACTCGAGGCGTCGGCGATCTCTCTCCGTCGCTTTAGCTCTGCCTGCTCATCTCGCAGTCGAGCATGCATAGTGTTTAGCACATGATGATATGCCATCATCTCGTTGTGCGTGGCGTCTGCTGGTAAAGGGGTAGTGCCGTTAAGAGCGGCCTCGACCCGAACTTCTTCTTCCGCCGTGAGAATGATTGTTGGGCGATCATTGGTCACGTCCCCTATGCGCGCGCATCGGCGAAGATGGTTCTGCCGGCGCGGTGTCCGTCTCCACTGCTCTCGCCTACTTCCGCCGCGAAGACTTGTGCTAAGGTCATGCGAGGGATCGCGATTGCGTCATTGGGGTTGAGTGCTGCCCTCGAACAGGTATTGATGCTGTAAGGAGTGAGATCTTCAGCGACCACCGAGTGATGTGAATCGCACTCGGTGCAAAAAAATTTGTCCAAAATTGGCCCTATTTCACCCAGTGAATGCATCGGGGGTGAAGGATCAATCGGCGACACCTCTGGAGAATCGCAGATCTGCCTTGTTGGTGACAGATCTGTGAAGCTGACAATTCCCTCGTGACTGACTCGGAGGTTAAAGCCTCCGAACGATAGGTCCAGAAGACCATTGAGGTCATGAAAAGTGGAGGGCAATTCTGGCGGGTGAGCTGAGAAGCTAAAGGACCCGAAGCGGATCGACTCCTCCGTGGTTGATGCGTTGTGGGTTGAGAACAACATGGTCGAGAAGATCGTAGATCTGATGCACTTCTTCTCCACGGTCGGCGCCAATGACGAGGGGCAACCTCGGCAATACCCTGACTCAAGGGTTTTCGACTGAAGGAGAGCACGGGGTGCACCAGCGATCTCGTCGACTAACAAAGACTAAGGGGAGTCAAAAGGTTTACCCAGGTTCAGGGCCCTCGGAAGGTAAAACCCGTACGTCCTACTTTTGGTGTATTGTATTGATCGAGATTATAGAGTAGCTATGAAGCTATGATGCACAGATGGATCTGGTGTGTGTGTGTAGAAGTTCCCCCTTTCCGACTCTCCCTCCTAACCTTATCACTACTACAAAACACAACATAAGTGATGAGTCATCAGTGACAGGCTTTTCTCGACCGCCACTGATAACCCTCATCAGTAACGGGTCTTTCCCGCACGCCACTCATGACCCCTCATCAGTGACTGGTGCACAAAACCTGCCACTGATGACCCCTCATCAGTGACGGGCGCACAAAACCCGTCACTTATGACCCCTCATCAGTGGTGGGCGCGGTACGCCCGTTACTAATGGTCCAATGCGAAAAGTTGCAAAATTCACCAAAACACACATCAGTGGCGCCTTACATCTGTGCCCGCCACTGATGTCCCCTGAAGACCTTCGAAGATTAAAAAATCCATAACTAATTCATAAAAAATCAAAAAATGTGATTCTTTTTTATAAATTCTTTTTTTTATTTCTTAACATTGTGGAACAATAATATCGGATGGCAACATTTGAAAATGACCTATGTAGTACAATCTTGTTTTCCCATAGTTGAACTTTAGTTTTTAAGCCAAATGACCAAAGGTTTGTCCATTTCTATGCCATCGTTCTTGATAATTCTCCATTTCTTGCACAAGTGTTGTCACGGAAGTAATATTGCCAAAGAGGTTTACAATGTTTTTGTTATAAAAAATGACTTTGGACTATCAAGTATATACGAATGTTTAATTATGACTTTCAAGCCAAATGATAAACTTAATATGATACCTATGAAGCAGTTACACTTAATATGGTTGAAAATGGAACTTATGCAATTTTCACACAAATTATACCACATTGATAAATTTATGAACCAATTTTGTCATATAAAATACTTGTATATGATAAAATCTAGTTTGGCCTCATCACTGAAGGGCTTTTTATTCATGCCCGCCAGTGATGTATTTTCTCGGCCCGGCCAAAGGCCCAACCCAATCCATTCCCTATATAACCCTTTCGCTAACCCTAAATCCCACCCTCACCCTCCCTCTATTCCCCCTGCCGCCGCCTCTCACTGCTCTCGTCTCTCCCTCTCTTCTCTCTTCTCTCTTCCCCTGCCGACCCCAACCAGCCCCTCTCCCTCCCTCCCATGGCGCTTGGTGCCGCCTCTCTCCCTTCCTCTCCCATGGCGCATGGAGCAGCCCCTCTCCCTCCCTCCCATGGCGCATGGTGCAGCCCCTCTCCCTTCCTCTTCCATGCGCCGTGGAGCAGCCCCTCTCCCTTCCTCCCATGGCGCGTGGAGCAGCCCCTCTCCCTTCCTCTTCCATGCGCCGTGGAGCAGCCCCTCTCCCTTCCTCCCATGGCGCATGGAGCAGCAGCAGTGGGGATGCATGGAGCAGCAGCAGCGGGGCGCGGCGCTGCCGGATTCGTCGGCCACGACCCAGCACGCCACCGGATCCAGCCACCCTCGGCCCAGCAGCGGCCGGATCCGGCCTCCCCCGCCGCCAGCCGCCGATTCCGGCCAAGACCGCCTTCCCCGCCGCCAGTATAGTTTCTCTCTCTCTCTCTCTCAGCACCTCTCATTCTCTCTCACACCCTCTCTGTTTCTCACCGTCTCTGTTATTGGTGTCAGGCTCGGGGAGCAAGTTTGGTGGCGGCCACGACCATCGCCGTGAGATCTGTGATTGATTGATGCAGAGACTCCTGCCTTTTTTGCAAGTGTAATCCTTGATTGATTGATCTGTGAATTGTAATCCGTAATTGATCTGTGATTTGTAATCCATGATTGATTGATTTGGAATCCGTGCTTATCTGTGATTTGGGGAAAATATTGTAGGGGTGCCGTGTGGATTTGGGACAGGCCTGGGGCTGGCCGCTTTTTTTTTTCTCCAAATTCCTATCAGTGTCGGGCTTGGGGAGTGACTGCCACTGATGATGGCATCATCACTAACGGGTGGAACGACCGTTACTGATGATGCCATCATCGTCCCGCTAGTGATGTACTTTTTCGACCGTTACTGATGACCGTTTTTGTAGTAGTGTATATACCGGCGGCTAGGTCTCGGGCGTGATAATTGGGAAGGTTACAATCAAATCAGTTTATTCTGATATAAAAAGATTATACTCCTTGGCTTGAGCCGCACTTTGAGGGACTCGACCTGCATATACTTGATGGGCCTTCGAGTGAACCCCCTGTTGGGCTGTATCGGGTATATGAAGGTTGAGGACTCGAAGGGTCATTCCCTCGTCAATGTGTTTCTTTTAACTTCTTGCTTATATATTACGATATGCATCCATGTGTAGGTATTTATGAATCAACACTAACTATCATTGGCATTGCCACCATATGAGCTTTATATATTGTCGTTTCAGTAGATATGTAAGGATGGTTATCCTCTTATGTAGCTGGTATGCTTCATATAAATACTGATGGGTTTTTAGTTCTTTCATAATTCTAGTTAAGAATACAAAGTTACTGATATGCAGAGTTCACATTCTTCATCTACTCATGGTGTGACTTTATATTATATAGGGCTGCATGGTCAATATGTTTAGAAACTTTCCAAATGGGGCATGTGTTATATATATGGAGTATCTATGATTACTTTTTCTGGTTGTGACATTTCAAATCTCCAAGCAAACTTACTGTGCTCTTTACTTTCAGTGGATCATGCACTTTCAAGGTCCTTACTTAACTATATTTCACTATGACCAGCTTATTTTCAAAAGGGAATTGTGATGGTGCCCGGCATTTAGTAACTTAAAGTCATTATTGCTGAATCAGTGGTGTGTCGCTACTGACTTCCTTGCGCTTGCTTGTATTCTCAAACATTCACCAGTTCTTGAGAAGCTCACTCTTGAACTATCTGAGGTACAAGATTTATTTGTCTACAATAATTGTGTTATTAGAGCTTTTCTTGATGATTGATTGATCTTGGTGAATACATTTGTTATGTATGTATCGATATTGGCTTCATGCATACTTCTAACTACAGGGACCAGAATGTACAAAAGAAACAGAAGGAAGGTACTCTTCGTTCGAGCAATTACCTGCAATATCTGAAAACCTTAAGATAGTGGAAATCAAGTGTAGAAAGGTTGATTGGAGAGTTTAAAACTCTAGAATTTCTGAGCAGCATTGTCATGCAGATTAATCTCAAACTGATCTGAGCACCGTCAACATGTGAGTTAACTAGCTGCGCTGATCTTTCTATATTCAATGTGTTCTTGTGACTCGATCAGTTTAGTTCTTGCAGCCTTGCTATGATTGGGCTGAAAATGCTAGAATGCTATATCTAGCAAAGTAGTTATTATTTGGGTCGTCAATTGCATATCTACAATTAAGTTATTATATCATGCTGTATGCTGGCCAACCGGTGAAGGGCGCACCATATCAATTGCATTTCTTTTAAATATCCTTGTCAATCCATTACACAATTTTATCTCCATATGATGCCCCTCTGAACTGATAGCACCTCTTCTCATGTATGTACAGGAATTGGTTACGAGGAAAGGCTGGGCTAAAGTTTGGTTGGTGTCTTTTGCATGTGGGGATTGCAGACTCGTTCCGATCGTAAAACAGTGTAAAATCAGCTAAGCTGACTTGTTTAATTATGCCAACTGGTTGGACTTGGTTTGTGATGTCATGTTTTATTATGCCAACTATTTGTATGTACTCCCTTGCTGTCTGGGCTGAGAACATATCTTGGTTGGACTAATGAAAATGACATAGCAGTTCATTCCCAGTTGTATGTTTGGCAGAACATATCTTGGTTGGACATATTTAAAGGGGTCCGGCTTGCTGCATACATTACATGGTGATTTAGTCGTCCAATAATTGTGGCATGGAGAGCTTGACAAAAAATATTAACCTGACTCAGACCTGTCTTTGTGGCTGTTGTTAGCACTGTATGCTAATCCGAATTAGGAAGAGCATGTAGTAGAGATGGCCATGGCCCATGGTAATTAATAGAGTGAATTACAATGAACCCCATGTTCAAGTGCACTTATGAGTTATGACATCTATCTGGAGGGGCCAGCTGAGAACGTGCCATAGAAAACGCACTAGGATTCCACCTCCGCCGTCACCTCTCCTCCAGTTGACTCCTCCGCTGGTAATCATCGTCTTCTCCTCCTCCACTGGCCGGTGAAGACGTGTAAGAAGGCCACGATCTACTTGTGGAGTTGTAGTTTTTCTCGTCTCCAGGCTGTGGTAGGTCATTGTATCAAGGACAAGGATCGGGCGTCACCGAAATGATGACGGCATCGTGGAATTCGAATAAGGTCTCCCCACCTCGACCTCGTTCTGATGGTGCTTTGTATTGTCCGGAGGCGTATGAAAGATGATGTGGTCCTCGCGGAGGCGGTGCTCAGCGAATGGCAAAGCTTTGCTATTGAGATGGTCTTCCGGGCTCCGATTTCCGTTGAGTTCGTTCGTCGTGATGAAATCGACAAAATGTCGGCATAGATTCCTGCCATCTCCTCGGAGCTACGAGGTCATGGTTTCATGGCGTGCATGCACGCTGGCGAGATTTGGCGTCAGGTTCTTTGGATGGATTAAATGATTCGAAAACGATGACAACAGCTTCGGGACGCTGGTCCTCAGGGGCACACGCACAAAGACACATCATTGGATTGTTCTGGCAGCGTTAGTAGTCGTTCGGTGGTTCAAGAATCTCAATGTAATTTTTATTATGTTTGAGATGTTTTCTTTGCCCGAAAAAAGGTGCACTTAGGGCATCTCCAAGGGTGAGCCCCCATTTGTCCTTCCCATTTGTCCATTTGAGGGGTTTTTGGACAAATGGGGTTATCGAAAATATCAAGTTGTCCAATGGTAACCCCCATTTATCTCTTTATGAGTCTTTAACATGTGGGCCAAAAAGACAAGTGGACAAAATTTGGATGAGTTTTGCACAAATGAGAAGTCTCCGTACTTTTCCCAAATTTGGGGAAGAAATGGGCAGTGTGAACCACTTTTGAATGTATTTTGCTCTTGGATCCCCATATGAACAGATTTGGACAAATGGGGAGAATTTGGAGGGTCCCTCGGAGATGCTCTTATGTCAATTTATCACAAGTTTTGAATATTTTATCCTAACACCATAGTCTTCTGTCTAATCTTTAACACATGACTCAATCCCTTGGTTGATGAGGTTTGTGACAGAGAGGTTACTCAAGTTAGTGTCGGGGTGTCATTCTTTGCCCTGCGCTGTGCCATCACGGTGTTATATTACAGGTAGAGCAAGGGCGACTCTTTTGTACGCGAACTGTGTGGTGTGCTGCGGGGCCACATTGCCATGATGACACTGACCTATGGGCCAACTATGGAAGATTTGCCATTTAACGTGAGTTTTGAGGCTCCTGTAAATAATTAGCACCAGAGTTGTGTTTGAAAAAATATTCAAAAATCATTGCAAAATGCTATAAAAATACGTAACGTTCCCTTTACCATTTATTTCCTCGAGCTGTCTGTAAAATCCCAAAATTTTCCCATTTTGAAATGTTAATTAATATTAATTATTTTATCTAATTTGTTTAATGTTAACATATTTTGGTTGAGAATTTCTGAAGAATTTTAAAATTTTCAGGACTTGTTTGAATTTTTCTTAGCATGTTTGAATTTTATAACAAAATAGTGTATTAATATGACTATCCAAATTATATCACATGGTTGAAAGATTTTTACAAATTCAAAAGTATTTAATTTGGATCCATTTTTGCATCTTATGTTATTATATGGGATTTCAAAAACCTAAATGAGTCTTATTCCTTTTTGGGGATCCTATAAAGGATTTATTGTATCCCAAATTTCCAATTTATATACCATGACCATTTGAGAGCATCGTTGGAATTATTGAATCAATTTGAAATGTTTCCCAACATTTATTAAATGTGAAAGAGAGGGAACAATATGACTTTTCCAAGTATATAGTTGGAAAACATATTTAATATTTCATTTATGTATTGGTTGATTTTATGTTGGTATACTCTTTTAATTTCCAAATGAGATGATCAAATAAAGAGAAGACGGTAACATGACATCCTCACGTGAAGATGATTTTTCGACATTTATTCAAGAGTGGGAATAACATGACTTTCCTAATCCTATAGTTGAGAAAACATTTTCAAAACTCTGCATGTTCTTAGTTTGGCGTTAAAATCAATTATATGATTTTCCAACACATGCCTATTTGTTAATGAGAAGGAATAATGTGACTTTTCAGATTATAAAGTTGGAGAACATATAATTTGGTACACATAAGCTTTATTTGGTGTTAGAATCCCGTTTGGAAATTTATTGGATCTTAGATATATTTTCTAGATTTATTTGGAGTTCATTTGAGGTTCATATGCATTAAAACCTATTCGAAATATTTTATTCCATGAGGAAATTACTTTTATTGCGTTCTAAACAGCTAATTAGTTTTCAGGAATTTTTTCCGGATAAGTTTGGTATTTTATTTGATTTATTTGAATTTCTGGCAATTTATACGCAGAAAAGTATTTTGTATGTCTTTTCTCGTATTCTTTTCTATTTTCGGGGACTGCACTTTCCCTTAGTGAAAGCGTATTCCGCTGAAACCCGTTTCACTTAAGTGTACCGAAGATGTATGTTCTAATCTCAGCCATCCATCTCCCATTCAATGGCCCATTTCTTTTCTCTTTCTTTTCTTTTCTTTTCTCTTTTCTTTTCTCTCCTTCCTTTCTTCTTCCTCACGCACACATAGCACTCCCGTGCTCTTTCTCTGCCTGTGCCCCTCCTGGCCGAGGGCCATGGATGCCTAGCCGCTGCCCAGCCCATTCCCTGGCGGCCTCTTCTCTCCTCTGCCGATCCCAGCCGCCCGCAGCCATCTCCTGCCCCGCGCCCAACCTCCCCCAGCCCGAGCCCAAGCTCCTGCTGGACTCCATGGCCGCCTCCACCACGGATTCCATCACCCGAACCATTTTCCTCCGCGTTTTCTGCTCTTGTTCGTGCCCCACACGGCAAGAAATCTATCCCAACAAGAATCAAATCGACCCGGACTCCATCTCCTCCAAATTTAAAGCGAAACCGACTCGTTTAAACCTCCACCGTCGCCGGCCTTATCTCAAGCTCCATCCCTCCTATAAATAGATCCCCTCGGACGCCCTCGAGAGCCCCAACCAATCCCTCGAAACCTAGCTCGAAGCCGCAGTCAATCTTGCCGCCAATTTCAAGTTTTCGTCGCCAATTCCACGCCAAAGCAATTCCTACCACCTTGCTCCAAATTATTCCGAGCCATCACCACCATTAGATCCCTCTCGAATCCTAGAACACCATCTACCTAATACCAGCTTTAGGGAGCCTCTGTTTCGCCGAATCCCATCAACTCCGGCGAACTTCGTCTTCTCCGGTGAGCTTTCTTGTTCTGTTTTTCGAGCTGCAGTCTGTTTTGATTAGCCTACTTCTATAGCTTGTAGATTATCAACCGTACATCCTATTTATCCGATTTCTTCTGCTATGCTTATGCCGCGTCGTGCTCTACAGATTAGATCAGTTTGCATGCCCCTTCTGGATTATCTTCTGCAGTGCATCTTCGTCGGAAGTTACTATTCACAGCATGTTGCTTCTGGATTATCCACCTTTCCAAATTCTTGCAGACTATTCCATCAGATCATGCTCTACACATCAGTGCGCTTCTTGCATGAGTGTTTCATCTACACTAGTGCGTCTTCCACCAAACTTCATATCTGTTAACACTGTCTGTCTGTCTTGTTGATTAGTTGTATTCCAAAGCCTATATCATTTGATCCATTGCTACAAACTATATGATTCTTTCTGTTTTGACAAGAATGCATCCAACCCTACATTCTGAACCCCTTTGTACACCTCTTCATGATCATCTACAGTATCCCATGATCCGTATAACTTTGTATCTGTTAACAGCCAGAACTTAAACTGTTTCAACTCCAATTCAATGCTAGCCTTTTGTACCGATTTCTAATCCAAGTTTCCTTTGCATCTATCACATGTTATGTTCTGGTCGAACATGCCATGTCTTAAACTTATTTAGATTACTTTTCCTTTCTCTATTTTGTCCCAACCACTTAGAGACTCTTTTCAAATCTTGCTATCATAAACCCTAGGTTCTTTACCTCTCTTTTCTAGGTTTGGGTATCACTAAAGTATTTGTGTAAAACTATTTTCCTACCTATAAATTGCATCATGAGGTTTATGTCATATTTAGCCTTTGCATCTTAATAAGAAACAACTAATAAAATTAACTCTCATGTAGCTTTATCAACTAGCATTGATATATGACATGTAGAGTTGTGTTTGCATTGCATAGATGAACTTCATGCATTGAAATTAATTACTTTCATTAAAACAGCAGCATAGCATGCTAGAACAACAATTAAATGCTTTCTATTATCTATCATGTTCACCTAAGTTCATAGTTTGCATGATAGCTTTGTCATAATGTTGCATATCTTGCCATAATTTAGTTGGATCGTGAGATGTGCATTGTTCATGTTTTTCATAAATAAAACATGTGGGATATTAAGGGCATAGTATTACTCCTTAGTTATAATCCTATCGAACTATTCCATCCTTTCCGAAACCCTATCCTATGCTTTAGCAATAAAGATAATCGTTGATTATCACTTTTGGTTCTTCATTTGGATTTATTTGGAGTTACCGAACAATGTGGTTATTGTTGTTATTTGTTCTTCGCGATAGATGATTCGGAGTGCGATTGTGCTAAGTGTCGTGAAGAAGAAGTTTGTATCAACACAGGCCAGGGCAAGTGATACCTTTGATCATCTAGAATCCTATATTTTTGCATATGCTACTTTGTTCTACAAATTGTAAGAATGCATGTGTAGGTCTTATTCTCTATAAAGTATTTTCAAAATGCGTTTGCAAATTATTAGTTATGACCTATGTAGTATGCCTACAGGTTGTTTGTCATGCCACCAATTACCCTAAAATTATAGTATGTATGTTTTCAAACTTGCTCGCTATATATTCTATCGGGAGGGTACAAAACTTTTCGAAAAAGAAAGTCTAATGATATGAGCGAGAGTGTTTTAAAAAATATTTTGAAAATAAAACCCAAAAATGTTTTCCACTGGGCGGAGTGGTATGTGTGAGACCATTTTTGGTTGTCGACAAGGGCAGCATCCAGTTCGGCTCTACAGATGCTCAGGATTTTCGGTGGGGACCGCCGTCCAGTATCAAAAAGTTCAAGTCTTTTCCAATGGATACCAAAAGCGTACCTGTACAATCACTTGCTATTATGGCTCTGGCTTAGTCAAGTAACTAGCGGTAAACCCTTACTTGGGTATCGTCATTCGGAGAAGGGGCCAATGCGCTCATGTGTGGGGCGGGCGGTGCCAGGATTAACTATAGGGGGCTTCTAGTGAAAGACTTCGTCACAATCTTTACCTGTTGTGCACGCTTGTCGTTAGGCAACACTTTGGACTGATTGTGTCGGGTGGGTAAAGTGTACAAACCTCTGCAGAGTGTCAATCTAATCGATTAGCCATGCCCCTGGTTACGGGCGAATTTTGAGCTACTAAGTCCGGTCAAGAGGAGATCTTCTAGTTTTGTTTTCAAAAACCAAAAACTGTTTTGACTCGATGGTATCCACAGAATGAGTTTCTACTCGATGGAAGTATCCATAGAATGAGTCAGGGTTACTATGTGAGTGTCAGTTTGACCCAGAATGCATAGTAAGGGAAAGCTTTGTGAGTCATCGAAGCACTGATGACAGATCGTAGAGTTATGTCTTGTGGTGCAAACTCCACTTGACATATTAGTTTTCAAAAACTATTTTCTACAAAATTCTAGAGTTAGAGTTTTCCAAAGAAAAAGTATTATGATTATTTCAAAATCCAAAACTGGATTTTTGCAAAAGAAACCGTAGAAGCCTATTTAGGACTTATCCTTAAGCATGTACGTGCATTTCTCCTAACCTTACAGGTATCTACTTGCAAGTACATTCAATGTACTGACCTGCACCTATCATGTGCAGATGTTGACGTATGAAGAAAGGTTACGCAGCGTCGCGGGTCTATACTCAACAAGCCTGTGGCGTTGATGGACTCATTGGTGTTCAATTTGATTTTCCGTTGTGTAATAGAATATGTACTCTGGATTATTGGTTATCGTTAATAAAAAGACATGTGTTTTTGGTATTTCATCTTGGACTGTGTGTACTAGCTATTGATCTAGGGACAAGTACAGAATACACAGAGATTCTGGATCCTTACAGGTCTAGGTCGCCACACTTTCCCTGTTGAATCCCCCACGTCAACCCTTCTTCCAGCCTCCTCCATCGCCGAACGGAAAAAAAACAGCAGATCCGCCCCTCCTCCTCATGTTGCTGCCGCTTCCCTTCTCTTCGTCGGCCACAGTTGCGGCGGAGGCAGCGAGCTTCTTCATCCGTCATCGAACCTCCTTCGTCCCATGCCTAACAAAAAAAAACTGATCTACCCGCCACTCTCCCCCTCCTCACCCCACCTCGCCGCCGCCCGTCCCCACCTCCTCACCACGCCGCCGCCCCTCTACCCCTCTCCCTCATGTGGCGCATGCAGTCCCCCCCCCCTCCTCACCCCGCTCCATCTCCTGTCCCCCTCCATCCCCGCATCCGCTCCCTTCACCCCCACCTTCATCGCCTGTGAAACCGCTCATGTTCGTTCGCCCACCCCTTCGTGTCGGGGGGATGACCCCGGGTAGGGTCATGACGACACACATTAGCCGAGATAACGAGGGCAAAGCCGGCACAGGCATGTACGCCAAAATCCTTAAGCCAAACTAATACCAGGCCGGCATACCAAATGTATGCCGACGTGTCTATCTTGTCTTATGTGATTGCAGGATAGGCTCGAGCAGTCCAATCTCGGCCAGCGCCGAGATGCGTTAACGTTCTTATCCTTGTCACATGACGCAAAGTAAAGCAACGCCCTCTTCATCACGGGAAAGCAGTCATTGCTTACGTCACGGTGCCAGGCGACTGCACAAAGAAGCACCGAAAGAGAACCGATGACAGAAGCCGGTGGCTAGCTACTGTATGTGTTGCCAGATGCCAGGAAAAGTAAAGCTGCCTTGTCCCCTGTCGTGCACCCCAGAGGGAACCAAAGGACGTGCCCGGCGGGGCCCGTAGAAGATAAGGTTAGCTTTTGGCCCGCATGTCAGTGTGACATTGGCGGTCCATAAATACGAGCACTACTCCTCTCAGGAGAGAGGTCCTTCACTTAGACATCTAGGGTTTCCCCTTCTTCTTCTTCTTCTTCTTCCTCAAGAATACTGCTCAAGGAGCACCATTGTAGATCTCGGTATCTCGGCAAATACTACAAAGCAGGAGTAGGAGTTTTACCTCAACAAGAGGGCTCCGAACCTGGGTAAACCGTGTGCGTGTTCTTGTGTTTGTGCGTGGTTCTCATCACGTCCTCCCTCCTCTGGTTCCTCCTTCGTCCATCAGCCCCAACATAAGCCATCCTATGGCATCTGCCGTGACACCACCATGACAGTTGGCGCCCACCGTGGGGCCAGCAGCGGCGTTGGCTGAACTCCCTGAGTACCCCAGATGGATGCCGAGCTGGAAGAACTCGGAGGCTCTTGTCCCGCCGGGATAGCGGAGCTCTGGGTCTTTTTCGCTCGTGTAGCCGCTAATTGGGTAGCTTGCGGCTGCGGCGGCGGCGATCGTGGTGTTGCTGCGGTTTGGGGTCCTTGTGGCTGTGCTTCCGGCTGTTGGGGAGTCTCCGTGGCCTGCGGCTATGTTTGCGCCTCAGGCGCTGCCGACGAAGGAGCTGCTCCGGTCACCGAAGTCGCGGCCGTAGACATCCTCGCTTGTGCAACGCTCGAAGCGTCGATGCCAGGGCCGACATCCCGGACGGGAGATGTCGGATCTACGGCGGTCTCGGTCTCTCCCGTGGCCTGAGTTGAAGGCTCGGCACGCGGAGACGAAGCTACCGGGATCTTAGACGCAATGCACGTCTGAGACTACGTGGCCGTCAGAGCCTCCTTGCAGGAATGAAGGTTTGTTATCTACATGACGGTTAAGAAGAATATTGACATCAGGAATCGAGACTGCAAATCTTACCCAACGACCATGGGCTTCGGCTTCGGTTGCCGACAAGCGGTTTTCTTCCGCTTCATGGTCCTCGGAAGACCGGTCTCGGTGATGCGCTTCTCGCGGGCCGGCACCGCAGGAGCAGTCGGACCCGACGCCACAGCAGCGGCGGGATCATCCGAGTCAGCTGTTCCCGAGTTAATGCAGGCATGAGTATTTTGGTGATAAGTGTTCTAATATCTATGAGAAGATGTTGGTAGTCATTTACCTCCGGCGCGACGAGGGCCGGCATGAGCAATCGGCATATGGTCCTCCGAGTCCGGATCTTCCGTGTCGATTGACAAGCGCTCGCTCCCAAAGTGCTTATTCGGAGAATTCCTGTCCTTATTGCGCTGAAGAGTAAATCTCTGCACAAAGTAATAAAAGTTGCGCCGAGATAAGTCATTGTCAGATGGAAGCCGGCATAGCCATTATGTCGGATAAAAACGGAAGACATACGCAAATAAAGACTTACCGGGGGCGGACGGTGCTTCCGGCTGAACGCGGGCATACCCCAGACCCAGTGCTCGGACAAGTTCATCTTCGCGATCGCCTTAACTCGGCGTCGGACTTCTAGCTTGTCTAGCCGGACGGTTGATACCCGGTTCGGGTCGAACTGGCCGCTATAGTAACACATCATGTGTGTCCGGCGTTGGAGCGGGCATAACCGCCGGTACACAAATGTCGCTAGCAAGTCGTCGGCCGTCATCCCGTTCGCCTTAAGCTCGAGGATGCCGGCATGAACCTCGTTGATCTCGGGGAGGGAGTCCTTGGGATCGTGCTTCCAGTTCTTCTTCTCCTCCGGAGGGCCGACTATGAATGCCGGCAGATTGATCTTGTCGGTGTCGGAGGATTTCTTCACGTAAAAGGTCTTGAGCCATTTTTTGCAGGACTCAAGACCCTGGATCCGAGGAAAGGCCGAACCTCGCCGGGGTATGACGGTGGCGGCGCCGCACTGAGTCATGGGCTTAGCGGCGCCGAGATTGTCCTTATCGGGAAGGACTTGGGGCCGAAACATGAAATACTTGGCCCACAAGTCGATAGAAGGCCAGAGGCCGAGATAAGCTTCGCAGCAGGTGACAAACGCCGAGAGAGTAAGAATGGTGTTTGCCGGAAGGTGGTGCGGCTGGAGGCCAAAGAAATCTAGAAAGTGCCTAGTGAAATCGCTAGCCGGGAGAGCGAATCCACGTTCGAAGTGAGCAAGGAAGATGACACACTCACCGGATTCGGGTCTCAGCACAACCTCGTCACCGGGGATCCGGCACTCCACTTCCTCCGGGATCTGTCGGGTGCGGCGGAGCCAGTCGATGTCCGCCGGCGAAACATGGGAGCCTTCCCAGCCGGCTCGCTCCGAGCCCGTCTCCTCCTCGATGTGCTGAGTTGCGGGGTCGACGGCGGTGGCATCACGAGAAGAAGATGCCATTGCTCGGAAAACAGATCTCGGTTTAGGGTTTCAGTGAGGAGATGGTGGCGCAAGGTACGAGCGGGCAAGAAAGCGGCGGCGGAGAGCTAAGCAGGCGCGCGCGAGGATGCAACAGCGAGCTCGGCTGCTGGGAGCTAGGAGGCGCGGTAGCAAAAGAACTTGGAGCTCACAACAATGGCGGAGTGCGCAAGAGCAAGAGGAGAGCGAGGGCGTCGTGGGAAAGTGAAGAGTTTTCACCCTCGCCCCCTCCCCTTATTTATACCCACGGCACACTAATGGGGTGCGGATCTTCCGCGCCCACGATCTCTGTGGCCAACGGTAAGGCTGCGCACGATCATGGGGGCAATCAACCCCATTAACGGCGCACGCGCGCGATTACTGCGCGACGTGGCGCAATAAATCCCTCCGAATCCGGGGAGATAAGGATCCGCGTGGGAACCGATATTCCTCTCTTAATGCCCTGCTGGTTTTCCTATCTGATGGGACGACACGCTCGCCTCGAAAGGCGCGCCGGCAGTGCTTCGGTCTTATCTTCCTGTTATTTAAGCAGAGTGCAGTTTGTGAGCAATAGGTGGCACTAATGTCGGCAGAAACGAGTTTTCTACTGCCGGCCACGAGGAAGAAAGGAACCTCAGCTCAGGGCTGAATAAGCACGCCGACTCGATATGTCGGAATAACCCGATTTCGGCTAAGAAAACTCGGGGTTGTCTCGGCATCCTTCTCGGCTCAGCCCCGGTGGGTTTTGGTGGCTTGAGTGTGGGAAACTATCGTGGCCCGACCTCTTTCCCTGCCGGACCCCAACAGCTTCGGGGACTAGTGTCGAGGGGATGACCCCGGGTAGGGTCATGACGACACACGCCGAGATAACGAGGGCAAAGCCGGCACAGGCATGTACGCCGGCATCCTTAAGCCGAACTAATACCAGGCCGGCATACCAAATGTATGCCGGCGTGTCTATCTTGTCTTGTGTGATTGTAGGATAGGCATCAACAGTCCGATCTCGGCCAGCGCCGAGATGCGTCAACGGTCTTATCCTTGTCAGATGACGCAAAGTAAAGCAACGCCCTCTTCATCACGGGAAAGCAGTCGTTGCTTACGTCGCGGTGCCATGCGACTGCACAAAGAAGCACCGAAAGAGAACCGATGACGGAAGTCGGCGCGTGGCTATTGTGCGTGTTGCCAGACGCCAGGAAAAGTAAAGTTGCCTTGTCCCCTGCCGTGCGCCCTAGAGGGAACCGACGAACGTGCCCGGCGGGGCCTGTAGAAGATAAGGTTAGCTTTTGGCCCACATGTCAGTGTGACATTGGCGGTCCATAAATAAGAGCACTACCCCTCCCAGGAGAGAGGTCCTTCACTTAGACATCTAGGGTTTCCCCTTATTCTTCTTCTTCTTCCTCCTCAAGAAACTGCTCAAGGAGCACCATTGTAGATTTCGCTATCTCAGCAAATACTGCAAAGTAGGAGTGGGAGTTTTACCTTAACAAGAGGGCTCCGAACCTGGGTAAACCGTGTGCGTGTTCTTGTGTTTGTGCGTGGTTCTCATCACGTCCTCCCTCCTCCGGTTTCTGCTTCGTCCATCGGCCCAACATAAGCCATTCTATGGCATCTGCCGTGACACCACCACGACAGTTCGCCCCGAGGTTAGGATTTGGCCCAAGACCCAATCTGAAATTAATTCCTGGAAAATCTCAAAAGCCCTTCATGAAGTGGGATGAGGAAATTGGATAATCCCATCTTGCTAGTTTAGGGGGAGTTGGACCAATATATAAGAAATGTTGGTATCCCACCTAGTAGCAAGGTGAGCAAGGGAATATCTTTGGTTTCCAAAATCAACGTCGGTTGGTTTCCTAAACCGAAAGTTTCCTAAATCAACGTCGATTGGTTTCCTAAACCCTGACCTTCGAGATTCTGCCCGGGAGACGGTCGATAAGGTTTTTGGGGAGCGTTCTACCGCGACTGCTCGCTTCGTCACGCCACTATTTCATCGACTTCTTCACCACCAATGGCGGACCTCAACGGTGATCCCGCGGCGCAGACTGCCAGTCAAGCTCAGCAGCAGCAGGCTGCTGAACTCCAAGCTTGGCAGCAACAGGCTGCTCAAATTCACAGTAGCAGATCGAACAACAGGCGGTTGATGCTACCCAGATGCAAGTGCAGGCGCTGGCAGATGCCCAGGAGGTTGCCAAGATGACTGCTGCAGCTGGCGTGAACATCGATGTCGCTGGACTCGTCACCTACTTCAACAAGTTCATCAACAAGGAACAACCTAATCTGGAGAACGGCACCGTACCGTATGTAATCTGCTCTTTCTTCTTGATTTTAATCAGTAGTTATATTATTCATGCCGTGGAATTAGACGAGTTTCATCGATGTGCGTTGCGTTTTAGTTTGTCTAGTTTGCATGATATAATATGCTACATGATTTATGCCACGATTTTTTGGATTAAATATTCATCAAAAATACCATTCAACAATCCAAAAATCTTACATGTGCAGGCAATTTCCAATGGCTCAATTTGCTGCTGCATTGAAACCACCTGTTTTTACTGGAGTGCACTTTAAGAGGTGGCAGTATAAATGTCAAATGTGGCTCGTGGCTATGGGCACATACTGGCGGTGCAACACGGGAAGACTCAAATAGTTTCTCCTCAGCAATTGTATAATGAGGCTTGTGTTGTAGTCGTCAGTGCGATCATAAGTGTGTTGAGAGATAAGCTCGTTGATGCTTATCTGCACATTCAGGATGCCAAAAGTTGTGGGATGCGCTCGATGCACAATTCAGCTCATCTAATGCTGGTAGTGAGCTGTGCGTCATGGAGCAATTCTTTGACTATAAGATGGTTGCAAACCGATCTATAGTCGAACAAGCCTCATGAGCTACTGACTATGGTTAAGGAATTTGAGCAATTCAAGTGTCCACTACCCGACAAATTTGTTGCCGGGGGGCATCATCGTCAAGCTTCCTCCCTCGTGGAGGAACTTTGCTACTTCTCTGAAACACAAGAGACAGGAAATCTCCATGGAGAATCTGATTGGGACTCTTGATCTTGAGGAGATAATTTGTCAATCGTTATCTTTCATATATTTGGAGAATTTATCACCTCTATTTGATTGATGGACTCTTTAAGTAATACAATATTTCTCCTTATTAATCAAATTGTTTCATATAGAAGGACACAGCCATAGTCATGAGTTATGAGTTCAAGATGGTCTGAACAAAGAGACGGCTATTTTCATAGTTATTTTCAGAAGAATGAGGCAGAAAAAAAAACATACAAGAGATGAAATTGCTTGCAAGTACAAAGCTAGAAGATTATCGAATCATTCTCTAGTCTTTTTCTTAAGCCATTCTTTCAACTTGATTTTTGCAATACCACGGTTGATCTTGTTTTTTATACCAGTCAAGTTATACTGCAGAGCCTGTTCTGAACTGAAATACTGCATAGCCTGTTTTCCTGAGCTGAATACTGCAGAGCCTATGATAAGTGCTTGTGAAAATTATGGTGACCAACGAATCCCATTGATTTATGTTGTCGTTCTTGAAGTGGCGCTAAATTGAACCTAGCAATCTGGATACTCCACATTTAATTTTCTTGGTGAATATAGGAGACCACATTGTAGGAGGCTAGGTTATATTTAATTTTCAGTTTTTTTTATTTCGATTAAGCTGATGCCCTGTTGGCATGCCAAGAATGATGTAGCTGACGGTTTGTACCAAGAAAAATGGAAGGGTGTTGTTTCTTATTATTTCTATTGTGCCAAATCAAAGTACTAGCTCCGTTTCAAATTATAAGATGCTTTACCTTTATCCTAACTCGAGTGAATCAACCGAAGTCTAAGATGGTGACGGACGATCACCAGAGCTCAGACTTTTTTTTACCTTACCGTGATGTTGGAAACTGAAATCAAATCACGTAATAACTCCACAAATTTATATGATATAACTTTGTATGTCTATTTTGTATTCCGTAGCAACGCACGGATCCTCTGCCAGTGTCTATACTATTTGCAGTCAAGATGGAAAACTCCTCCCCTTTTGCAATTTAGGGACCAAATCGAGTTTTATTTCCTAAATTAACCGTACCTACACTTGTCTAGGAAACATATCAGCTAATGGACGTTCCGAAAGGGAATTCGATTTTGGAATGTAAAATGGAAGGAAAGATATCGCGAATTAGCTTGCCAGACGCCAATCCACCGTGGATGCTCGCAGTAAACATACCATGCATGCATGCTTCTTCCAAAATAGAAATTTTATCATCCATGGATGCCTTTGCAGATGAGCCGCCGGTCCTATATATACACAGCAATCCCTTGACACCATCGCAACATCTTGCAAGCACGCACGCACGCACGCACGCACGCACGCATAGCCACGACTAGAAGAACAATTGAAGATGGCCGCTCCTTGTGCAAACGTTCGTGTCCTCATCCTCCTCGCCATCGCCTTTACCGTTGCCTCGGTGCCGGCGGCGATGGCCCGACCGGTTCACAAGGGCAAAGATCCGATACACAACGATGGCCCTCCTGCACCCGGACATACGGCGAAGTCCTTGAAGTCCGAAGTTCCCAGCGGCGAGAACCCGGTGCACAACGGCTCTCCTTCTCCTCCTCATGAGATCAGCTACCCCGTTAAGTCCGAACTTCCCAGCGGCAAGAACCCGGTGCACAACGGCTCTCCCTCTCCTCCTCATGAGATCAGCTACCCCGTCAAGTCCGATGTTCCCAGCGGCGAGAACCCGGTGCCTAACCTTTATCCTCCTCCGTCGTACCTGTCCACTCCGATTGGAATTACCCTGATAAGGGTCCGTGCTCCCCCTCCTCCGACCGGCAATACCTTTGTACATGAAGCCATGCCCCCTTCTCATCATAGCTAAATATATAGCTAGCTACTAGGTTACATATATGTCACACACACGCGCGAGCCCGCACGCAAGATTGGTGCTAAGTAAAATAAATGAGAATACTGGAGAATATTATTGTTACTGTCTGGCTTCTTATGGCTATGTACTTGAGTTCTCAATCCTGTTTTACTTGCCATGCCTCGTTTTTTATATTATTTTTTTGACAAACAGAGGGCTCTCCCTCCGGTTTCATTAAAGGAAACCAACTGTCTTTTACATAAATAGTTTGGAATCCTCGTTTTTTATATACACATCGATGAACCTTTATTCCGTATGCACTATATATGATGCTAGCTCAATACTCAACAGCTAGCGCTATCTCCTCCCTTTCTTCTCAATCGAGCTACTTCCTCCGTCTCCATCCGGCTGCTGACCAGCTGACGCGGCCGTGCCCACCACTAACTCCCTAGGCTGCCACCCACCGGCCACCGCGTGTATTGCGCCGTCGCCGTTGCGCTCGCACCTCCGATCCCTCCCATTGGGCGCATCACCATCCGCCGCGCTCCGCAGCTTGCCATCCACCGTGGAGCGTCTCGCCTCCTATCGCCATTGAGGCTCGCACACTTTGCCGAGCTCACCACAAGCTCGGGCCGATCTTTCTCAGAAACAGGAAGTCAAATACTAGTTAACTATATTATTACAATAAAGCTGGTGGCAATTAACAAGAAATTCTGATACTCCCTCCGTCCCACAAAAGTTCAAGTGTGTCAAAATTTGAACGTATCTAGACATGACTTAGTGTATAGATGCATTCAAATTTGATCAAAATTGAGACATCTTTTGTTAGACGGAGGGAGTACCATGTATATCCAGAGACAATGTTAAGCTCAGAGCCAAAGGATGACGTGCAAAGACACGCCTCTTCAAGATCCTCTAGAATATCCAATAACTTAAAATAGTGTTGACATTTGCATGTTCTACTCAAAATAGTGTTGACATGGACCTTTTCTACGCTGCCACTTCCATCATCATGGGATTGGAGCCAAAGGGTATGTTTTGATGGTGATCAAACTTTATCCTACCAAATTTTTGGTTTTTGAACAAAATTTGGTACTTGTTTGAATGAAATCCAATATTTGGACCAACATGTCACTACCAACTCTAGTTCAATTTTTTCTTTTTTTTTTGTCAAAGTTGGCCAACTCTTGATCAAACAAAAACCTTAACCAAATTTTTGGCAAGGTAATTATGGGCTCCAAGCCAAAAGCATCCAAATTTGAGACTCCGTAGAGCTCTAGTCAGATAAGTCTTATATTGCCTTTTCATGATCAGTTCTCCATAAGGGAGAAAAAAACGGCGTGTCACGAGTGCCTTACAAGATAATTCCTTGATCCGGCAGATTAACATCGCGTCCAGGGTTAACATTCAGATTACAAGAGTTCACCTTTCATTTCACTCAGGATATTTAGGGCCATTTTACTGTAGATACTGGAGACTCAATCCTCTGGAAGATTTAGCCAACCGGAGAATTCTTGGCCATGTCAGCCTAAAAGGTGCAGTTCGCGGGCATGGTTGCTACCGCGACGCAGCTGGTTATATGTAAGGCATGGGCGCCCAAACCGGAATTCTTTCCATGGCTTATCATGTTTGTTTTTAAAGTAGGGAATCCCTCAAGCTCTGTACGGATCGATGCACACGACCATTATATGATTAAAGTATCAAGCAATCAACATAGAAGTCCTCAAATCGAAAGTCGGTGCACCACCCAAACTGGCTGAAGAAACCCGTGCTAGCATCACCAAACGGTTGCACCCAAAATCCATACATCCCTATCCCTCCGTAGGAAGCAGTAGAGACCAAGTACGGAGCCATTGTGACGCCGGAGAATAACCTGCAAAAATATTATAGGACTTACTAAATGGAGTATGCGTGTTATAGATGGAGTACCGAGTATTTTTTTTATTACTTTCTCAAGCTGTTACTTTTGAAATGTAAATCCATACTTGGTTTGAAATCCACAGTTCAAGTTAACTAGCTTCCTTATATTTCTATATTAAATGTCTTCTTATGATTCGGTCAGTTTAGATGTTCTTCCTATATGATCATATCTAGAAAAAAAATAGTTACCATGTGGGTGATCAATGTATTGATTCAATCGCATATGTATTGACGATACATGCTGGCCAACCGGTGAAATGGGCATCCTAATAGTCATGGGGGGTATTTTGCAAATTTACCTGTCGACATGGTAACTCGGCAGGTAGGCACATGCTTATGTGGTGTTGGTTCAACGGCCATATCATCCTTGTGACATACTCCCCCGTCACATATTAAGTGACTCAAATTTATCCAAATATGTATGTATTTATGCTTTAAATCGTCTAGATACATGTGAACGGAGGGAATAGTATATATTTTGGACCTGCAATGAACAAAATAAAAAAAAGTTTCTAATTAAAGATGCATTTTAAATTTTAGAAACTACTTAGCACTTGTCAAATAGAATTAAGACTTTCGATGTATTGTACTCCCTCTAGGCTATATACCTTGGGAATATATTCTAAGGTGCCGTGCAGTTTTTACCCAGTAACTTTTCTTGTCTCTTCTGCCGCGTGCGCGCGCCGGCGCCGAAGGGACGCCAGCGAGCAAAAATCAGGTCAGACTGCCATCTCCGGTGATCTCTCTTCTGCTCTGAGCCAAGGTGGCAAGCAACCTTCTGCCAAGCCGCTTTACCGTCCCCCGTCCGTTCTCCGTTGAAACTCTTGCTGTGTGTGCGCCGCAGCACCGGACGCCCACCACCTGTTCGGCGTAACGCAGCACTAGCAAGAACAAGAAAGCATCCATGGCGAGCGGCGCCGACCGTATCAGCGCCCTCCCGGAGGAGGCCCTCCTGCACGTGCTGGCCTTCTTGCCGGCTCACGAAGCGGTGCAGACGAGCGTGCTGGCCCGGCGCTGGCGCCACCTCTGGAGGTCCGTGCCTCGCCTGTGCATTGTCCAACAGGACAGGTTCGACACCATCGAGGAGATGGATAAGTTCGTCAACCATCTGCTGCACCTCCGAGACCACTCCTCGGCTCTGGAGGAGTGTCGGTTTGAAGTCAAATCATACTTTCAAGAGGATTGTAAGCACGTCGACCTCTGGCTTAGGCAAGCTCTGTGTTGTCAAGTCCGGTCACTGCTGTTCGATTCGTACAGTCTGTATGAACTCTCGGTGCTGGGTGATACACCTCTAATCTCACAGCGTTTGAGAAAACTACATCTTGACAGTGTAAGGCTAAAAGGCTGCTTCCTGGATTTCTCATGCTGCCCGGTTTTAGAGGATCTAAAGATGGTATCTTGCAGCCTGGACAGCCACAGGCTCTCCTCCAAATCACTAAAATGGTTGAGCATTACTCACTCTGATTTTGAGTTTAGTACCCACGCCTGTATTTATGCCCCGAGCCTCCTATCACTAGAAATAGCTGATTTAGACGAGGGTTTGTGTCCTTTGCTTGAGAGCATGCCGTCATTAGTTTCAGCATTCATTAGAGTTGGAAGAAGCTGCGAAGATTATACCATAATGGATGATGACGACCCTTCGGTGGTTCTCGACGGTTTATCTGACGCTTCAAATTTGGAGTTGACAGTTGAAGCTGGTAAAACGGTATGCTTGTACTCCTGTGCTAATTCATAAAATTTAGTTCTATCGTAGTAATGTATCCATCACTAGATATGTATATTTGGACTCAAGATAGCTTCTTGCTCGTTTTACATTCTGGTGACTTGGCTTTTTGAAGTTATCATGTTTCAATGGGCACACCCATAATAGTATGCATGCAACAGTTCCTTTATGCTATTCATTGAGATTCAGTCTAGTTTCAGACTTCTTGAACATGTAGTGTTATGCGATTCATATTAAACGCTTAATTGCATGCTTGCATTGTAACCTTAAGATAAAATGCCGTGGTGCCATTAATTTGGTCAACAGTCCACTTTCTCTATGAGTAAAAAGATAGTGTCTTCACATTTATCTACAGCTTTGGCTGATCAGTTCTGAAACGTACTTCAAAATTAACAGTCAAGTTTTTCCGTGCAGTTTGCACCTTTTCGGTGTACGTTAATAAGGGATTTTAGATGGTGCCCAACATTTAGCAACTTGAAGACGCTATTACTCAAGGAGTGGTTCTTGGCCGCTAATGTTAATGTGTTAATTTGTTTTCTAAAGTACTCACCTATCCTAGAGAAGCTGACGCTTCAACTCTGTAAGGTATATATATTTCCTAAGCATTATAGTTGTTACTTCTTCCACACATTATATTTGTGATTCATTGAATTTATAATACTGCTATCTTTTTCGTTTAAGAAACAAATGTACTCATGTTCTTCATATTGATTATGAAACGTTTATAGACAATATTGTTGGTCAAAATTTAAACAGATTGAGTGCAACACATTCAACCACAATACTTGCTTTTGAGTTTTGACCAAAAGGAGTTGTTGGTATATTTGTTATTAAAGTTAGCATTTTTAATTGACCAGTGTTGTAGAACTATTCTGACTTCTGCAGAATGCCAAATATATAATGGAACAGGAAGGACGCTCCATACCCTCCGTACCGAGGGAATATTGCTCTGCATCTAAGCACCTTAAGATTGTTCAAGTCAAATGTAATGAGATCGATGAGATGGTCCGTGAAGTTGTGAAGGTCTTAAGTTCTTGCGGTGTACCTTCTGACCATGTTAATGTCCAACAGTGGAAATCTCGATCCAGCAGTAAGTTAACTGCTGTCACTACTCATTCTCCCTTTATATTTTAATCTTAGTTTGAGAAGGCCTTGCCAGGTGGGGTAAAAACTTCCTGTGCTCTTTAATCTCCTGCATAAAAGTAAAAATTTCAACCTGCCTTTTACTTGTTTCTTAATGCTGTAGCTTCTGTTACTGATATCGACATCCGCTTAAAAAATACTACCTCCAATCATAAATTGTTGTCGTTGTTTTAGTACAAATTAACAAATTTGTACTAAAACAACGACAACAATTTATGATCGGAGGGAGTAGTGTACTATGTAATACCTAGTTGTCGATTATAATCTTGAGAATGCAAATGCTTGTAATAAAATATTTTCCATGACTAATTATCAGGTAAGTAAGCTTTTATCAAATAATCAAAGGAATTTCTAAATTAATTCATGTAGGTAAGGAATGCACCTAACTTTACAATGATTAGATCATGTTGCAAGTTTACTTCTTTGATAAATGCAATTCCTCTTTATATCTCTTACCAAGCAGCTGCAAATTTGAAACTTCCCCATTTCTCTGTCTGGCCTTTTTGGCTTAAATTAATAAATTATCATGTATTTTCATGCTTGTACAGGTTTCAGTTTCGAGCAGAAGGAATAGCTGGGTGATCAATAGTCGATGGATCTATGATAATTGTCTCTTTGTTATTAAGTAATACATATATCGCTGTAGTTTGTAGCAATGAGGTTGCTATCTTTTTTTACGAGTATATATCATGCATCATGTCACCCTAAATTTGATTATGTTAGCTGTTGGATGCAGTCAGAACTGGTTTAAATGGTTTTAGCCCCCTTCACGTATGAGTTTTCAAGCAGATCCTGCCCTGGCATCTTATTGGCAGCGCTGGATGCAATAGTAAGAGTCATTCCAGTACTCTTCCAGCTGTACATTTTGTTTCATTTTAGGTAACTGGAATAAGGTTTAACTCTTCTTAATTGGACAATTGGAGTATTCCAAATCGTTCCTTTCCCTGTTTCCCATCTGAGCGGGGTACTATCAACTATAAAGTGTTATGGATAACAACAAAAGTGGGCTTTTTTTTTGACAATGCAAAAGTTGGTTTGTTTTGTGCTATGAGTGGGAGGGAGAGAAAGTATCTGTGGTTTATTGTTTTTATCACAAAGCTACTCTGATTTGTATTGAAAATATACAGATAGATGTGTTGCAACAGACTGCTTTGCAGAGTTTTCAAAGATTCTTCTTTAAAATTAAAGCAAGGATCGGAAAAATTTGTTGCATCAATCGAAACTTAATTGGAAATTTCCTAAAATCCTTGGTTTAAATTTAAGGCAGATTCTACGGTACTCCACTGAGGCCAAACGGCGTATTAGAGAAGGGCATTTTTGACTTTTCACATTAGTAATAAAATTAAAAAAAATCAGAATTTGTTTCTCTCTCTCCCGATTCAGGCCATCGCCGGCCTCCCCGCACCAAGCCGCCGCGGCCTTCCAGCTCGCGTCGCCGCCGCTTGCCTCCCATCCCGCGCTGCCACTGGCGGCCTCCCAAGCCAAGCCGCCGCCAGTCTCGAAGCACGCCTCGGTCGGCCTTCCAGCCCGGGCCGCCGTCGCCGGCGTCCCCGCGCGAATCCGCCGCCCGACTTCCTGCGCGCACCCGCGGGCCTTCCACCCCGCGCCGCCGCCTGCCTCCCAACGTCAAGTCGCCGCCCGCCTTCCAGCGTGCCTCCGCCCGCCTTCCTGTCGCACCGCCGTCGGTGGCCTCCCAGCCCGCCTCCGCCGCCCTTCCAGACCGACATGCCGCCGCCGCCGTCGGCCGCCCAACGCGCGCCACCGCCGTCATTCCAGCTCGCGCCGCCGCTGTCGGAACCTTTCTCTGAGTACTCCGGCCAAGGAGAGAGGAGGATGAAACTGAAGTTTTTTTTGTTTATACCCTTGCCGGTTGGCTACTCCCTTCTTTCTGAGAAATACTCCATCCATCTAAGCTGGACTAGCTGGCAGTATCAAGTAATCTGTTCTTTAGATCAAAGTAAACGGACGGTTCTAATTAATTCTGGGGTACCGGAACAGAAACATGAACCGGAGGAAGTAAAACAAGGTTCGAACTTAAAAAATACTCCCTCCGATTCTAAATTGTTGTCGAAATATTACATGTACCTAGACGTTTTTTAAGAATAGATACATCTATATTTGGGCAAATTTGAATCAAGAATTTAGAATCAGAGGGAGTAGTTAGCTTTTGAGCATAATTTCGTGTGAGCTTTCAGAAAATTAAAATATAGGATGAATCTCCAACAATTTACAATGGGCATTCAACCGTACCATTGTGACAAGTTTCAAAAAACTGTGAGCCAGGTGTTGATTATTTTTAAAAAGATTGAAAGGAGGCAAAATATTTGCAATTTCATTAAATAATAAGTACAATGTTTATAGAAAAGAAAACGCTTTGAAAAGATCGAGAGCGCGCCAAACCCCAAGATCCCTACGTCCTCGTTTCTCTTCCCTTCTTCTCCATCCATTCTGCCAGCCACAATTCACTGACAGTTTAGTGCGCCCTACATCACCCAGTGTCGCGAGTGGAGGGGAGAGGGGAGAGGGGCTCAGCCTCCACCTCCATCTTGTAGATCCATGTAGAGTTATACTTGCTTTTCTAGAGCATGTCTAACAGCGTATCAATATTTAAACATCCAAAATCATTGTCTGTCGCTAGGAGAAGGAGAAATTTTGGTACCCAAAACCTGTCCAACTTTTGAAGAATAACAAAAAAAAGAGAATATTCTGATTTTACTCTCTTCCTCTCCCATATTCTCTTGTTCATCCATCCCATAGATGACGAGGCACATGCGGCGGAGGATTTGGACGCGGCGAGGCTTTACAGTGCGCCAGATCCGGGCGAGGGCGCAATTCTACTCGATCGTGTCGTCGAGCCGCAGCTTTCTTCCCAGTGTGATGACGAGTCTCGGGACGCCCGGAGCGTGGGCGCTCAACGTGGCATCGCTTGGTCAGAGGCGGAGAAGACGACGCCATCGCCGCGGCGTGGACACTAGGCGTTTTCGCTGGCTGATCTCCCGGAGGCGACGCTTCTGCGTGCAGGCCGCCCTGCTCTCCCGCCGTTGGCGCCACACAGGGTTTTGGCTTTCGGCCGAAAAGAGCCTTATTATGCGGAATTTCGGCCATTTCGTGCAGGCCTGAAGTAAATACAAACCGGCCGAAAACATTCAGCCTTCTTTAAATTTCTGGCCCAGCCTAAGCCACCGAAATGGCCCATAGATAGCTCCCGGCCGTCCACATCCTCTGGACTCTGGAGATCCCAAGCGGCGCCCCTCCCGGAGGAGCGAAGACGATTGTTTCTATTGGAGATATGTCCTAAAGGCAACCATGTGATGATATTATTTCCTATGTATTCATGAGTTATTGTTATTGTCCTTGAACATCATCACTGATATGTATCAACAAATACGTGATTTGTTTGTGAGACTATGTACTCTATGATGTTGTTCTAATGGTCCCTGGTCATTGAGATTATGTGGACACATAACCTAGACTACCAATGTGAATCAATATGATTACGTGATTTGTTTGTGAGACTATGTATTCTATGATGTTGTTCTAATGGTCTCTAGTCATTGAGGTTATGCGGACACATAACCTAGACTACCAATGTGAATCAATATGATTACGTGATTTGTTTGTGAGACTATGTATTCTATGATGTTGTTCTAATGATCTCTGGTCATTGAGGTTATGCGAACACATAACCTAGACTAGCAATGTGAATCAGTATGATGACTATGTCTCACAAGTCATAGGGCAAGGTGTTGCCGACTGATAGTATGGACTCGGCAATGAGATTGTGGAGTCGGACAGACCCGCACTGAGACACAACGAGATGATTGTCATTTGTCAGTCTCAAGTACGATGTATATGCCAGTCCTAAATCTGAGGTCATCGCATGAGATTGGGAGGTGAATCGGCCTACTTAGGGGTTGCCAAACGCTGCTCCGTAACTGGGTGGTTATAAAGGTAACTTTCGGATTTGCTGAGAAGCATGCTGCGAGTCATGGTTGATCAAGATGGGATTTGCCCCTCCTATTCGGAGAGATATCTCTAGACCCTCTCGAGTGATCAGATTCGGAAAGCATGACCATGCGACTTGAGTTAAGTGTTAACTCGTTCGGGAATCTGTATCACAGGAACAAGAAGAGAGTCGAGCTATCCACAAGGATGACAAGCACTTGTCTTGAGCTCGACACACATATCGTGAGGCAAAAGGAATGTTGCATATGACACATTGTATGGTTCGTCAATATATATTGTGGTCACTCGGGAGTTGGCACGTGCTGCTAGGCGCCGTTACCAACTATCGACTTGAGTCGGTGTCGGTGGACGAGTAAGGTGTTACTCGGACTCGCAGTCCGAGCTCGTAGTCGTGTCCGACTGACCGCAAACCTGAAGGGTCACACGCTTAAGGGATGGGGACCGAGTTGGATCGGATCCAACTCGTATCGGGTTTAGACTCCTAACGGATCTCAAGTGTTGAGCCCACTAGGAACGTCTATATAAGTGGAGGAGACCAACCCGGCTAGGGTTACACCAGTCCAGACGCAAGTTATACTCGGCCGTCACATCTCCACGCCCAAAACCTTTTGATCGGATCTAGCAGTCCGCGAATTCCTCCCTGCATGTGTGGATACCTCGGAGGCGCTGCACCTGCGGTGCTTGGACGAACTGCTCGTGGGATCGGCAAGGAGGAGCAGGTCGAACGACTACTCGGCATCGACACGCATCATCGACTCTATTTCCACTATGGATCTGCGCGTCTAGTGGTAATCTCGTGATCCATTATTTACAGCATTGATACGGATGGGATGGGTAGAATTTTTATTTTGCGCTATCGTAGCCCATTCCACGACAGTTTCCTCCTCTTCGTCCACCGCCTTCTCCGCCGGCCCTCCGCTCATGCCTGTGAGCTGCCCTCGCGGCGCGCCGGCGCGGCGAGCTCGGCGTCGCGTGGGAGCCGCGGTCTCCCCTCGCCTTCCTCGCCTCCCGGCACCTGACCACGGTGCGCCTGGACGGCGTCAGGCTCTACGGGAAGGGGCTCCTGGATTTCTCCCCTGCGCCGCGCTCCTGGAGCTCGGCCTCACGCGCTGCCGCCTCGGAGGCGACGAGGTCCCCTTCGTGTCCCCCTCGCTGGAGCGCCTCCGCGTCTCGTGTCCTGCCACATGGAGGCGTCCAGCCGACGATTCACGGAGCAGCCGGCGGTGACAGAACGGACGGTATCAACGCCGAGTCTACGTTATCTGCGGATATCCGATGACCGCGAACCTCGCGAGCGATTTCGCAAACTAAATAATCTCCTTCCCTGCCTTGGTGGACTCCTGATGCACAGGTTTGTCATACTTCCAAACAAATCTCGTCGTGTTTTAAGTCAAATTTATTAAGGTCTGAACAAGTTTATATATAAAAAAATCTATCGACGTCTCTTACGACTATAAAAATGGCCAAACTTCAAGAATGGTGCAAGTATTTGTTCATCATGGCTACTGCAGTTGTTACTCAAATATAAAAAATAGTCTCCTACGTTCTTACTCCTTTTGCACTCTATGCAGACTACTGCAGTTGTCTGTGACGACAAGATGAACCTAAGAATACAATCTCGTAAGTCATCACCAGTATTTTTCTATTCTATAGTGAAAATAACCGTGATAACAGGAAATTGCTAGTTAGCCTAATGACAAAATTCTCTCCTGGGCCAGTCCGAGGATCGGTGCCTAGGAAAAGGTTGTTTGGTTTTATGAAAAGTTTCTTTGTATCTAGAGAAGGGGTTGCTTGGATTTAGGTAACAGGCTCTCGTTGATTTCTGATGTCTCACCCTACTTTTCAAAACCCGGAAAACTTATTGTAATAAAAATAAAATTTACCATATTTCAAAAACTTTGCTCAATCACCCCTATGTGCACTGCCAGTGATTGATCTTTGGTGATGGCCATCGTGTTGCTAGTTGATGGGGCATCCTCAAGCGCATCCTCTGAACTGACTGCAACGGGGGTATGATTCGGCTATGTTTTTGCCCTTGCTATTTTGAGTGTTCTGTGCATTTTTGAGTGTTTTGCCTCTCCAATTCGTTCACTGATCATAAGGTCCAGCCTCAAGTAGAAGTGGAGAATGATCTACAGAAACTGCATGTCTTTTCGGTTCACTTATTGCTGCAGATTTTTTAATTTGATATGTTTCCGTAAGTGCTTCAGACATTCAATGTTAAGTGCTACGAAATGTCAATTATGCTACAGATTCTGGCTTGAGTTCTTTCTACAGATTTTTCACTCGAAATCTGTTCAGTTATCCAGATTTTCCCCTCATAACCGGTACAGTTTTCCTCCTAATAATCTGTTTAGTTTTGCCTACCATAACCTATCCAGCTACCAAGATTTTCTTCAGTCTGTAGTCTTGAGTCTGTAGATTTCTAGTTCAGATTGCTTCAGCTGTTTGGATCTCTGAAAACAGCAAAGTCTGGATGTTTTTTTTGTCTTTTGTTTCGTGCACGCCGTTGGATCTTAATTCGAGGGCAATGTCATGTGTTGCTGTTTTTTCTTTTGAGGCCACTGATTCGCAAGTTTCAGGAAGCTGACTCACATACCTCTTTGAAAGCCGAATTCGCACGTTTCATGGATTTTCAATATCCGCTTCACAAATATTTGATATCCGATTCCCAAATTTTTTTAGACAATCGGAACCATACTCACAAATTTTTGGAACTCGTCACAAACGTACAGTTGGATGCCTATACTTTAGTTTTGCATTGTATCCCCAAATTTTTTTAAAACTCAACCAATTTTTTCATAAGTTCAATAAAATTTCTGGATTCTCTTTTTTGAAAGCTCACACAAAATGATGCTCAAAGCTGCTTATTTTTTGAAGTTCAAACCTTGTTTACTTTCTCTAGATCACCAGTTCCTGTTGATATATCTCTGGACATCATAGCATGCAACTTATGTCCTTCCAACAGAGTTGCTTCCGAAACAGAGTTGGTGTCAGAAATCAACTGAAGTTGAAGTCCCTGGCGGATGACCGCAAATTAGTACTGTTGACAATTAAGCTCCGAAGGAAACGGCTATAAATACCTGCTCGGCACCAGAATTGATCCTGCTCCTTTCTCAGAGCTCTGGCTTCAATTCTTCCTCCACCTTCGCTGCCATGTGGTTCTGGTCATCGGCCTCCTCTGTAGTGTTTGAGCTCCCTGGCAACACCTACCCTGTCCGGTACGCAACCTCCTCCGTCGACACCTACATCTCTTCCTTATACTCCCAATGTTTATTATGTCACTGCATGCAGAGGATCGCTATTTCTTACATAGGAAATGGCTTTTCAGTCATATGTCTGCTAATGCATTACAGCATTAGTGATTGGTCTGCCAAAAATGCTGCGATTTTGATTCTTCTTGATTACTTGTATGAAACTCATTGAAGTTACAATGTCAAGATATACCAATTCAGAATGTATGCCTGAATTAGAATGACAACTATACAAATTCTCTATTGAGTTTTTGAATTCGTCTCCAAGTTACAATCTTTTAATTTCCTCCAAATCTGTGTGCAATCTGTGTGCTCCAACTTCTCTGCTGCAGCATTTCACATGCTTTCTCTGCCTGTGTACGTACGTACACATACAGCCGTTTCTACATTGCCATGAACATTCGTGAACCCGCGAAACCCTACTTCCTCGACGTCGACACCGGTGGGGGTGCTCATCACGTGGCTGGAGTGCGACACCACCTGCCGGAGCTGCCACCAGGTACACTGGAGTTAGGGCTGTTCAGAAACGGGTTGAGCTGAACCCATGGAAACAGTCAGGTGGTACGCTAATTCATATTCCTTTGATGTTCAACACCTGAGCGAGCAAGTTAGTGCAAAAAAAATGAACTGTCAGTTTGCGCGCATGGAATCTAAACCGATTTTGAACACCCCTACACAGATAAAGTGAGTCATTACAGTTTCATTTTAGAATCCTAGCTAAATAGCTAGTATGAATATTGGCTATGTGCATCAATGGAGGTAGAGGCCGGTGTGGTTTCCCTTATCGAAAAAAACTAGCATGAATATTTTTTTGAGACATTAGCTAGCAACCTAGAAACTAGCATGACTTATGAGTGGAGTTTGTCACACCTGTTGTACTACTTGTACGTAGCCTCATGCATGCCTCTTGTGTCCTAGTTTCTATCTAGTTTCATGGTTTTAGGTCCTGAATCTTTCATCTTGCAGCATGGATGTCAAAGTTGCATGTGAGGTTGAATTGATCATGGTCTTTTGGTGTTACAGGTACCACACGATCTGTACAAACCAAGACGGATGAACAAGCTGCTATGCGGAGACGAGCGATGTGTCAAAGTGCACAAAGACCTGGACATCGAGCAGGACTGCACCCTGGACCCTAACCAATGTGATTACGAGATAGAATACACCAACGGTGAGAACTCCATGGGCGTGCTCCTCGCCGACACGTTCTCCCTCCCCACCACCACCAACGACCGCCTCAACCTTGCCTTCGGGTAACATTGCAAACTGTCTGAAACCACTGAAGAATTGCGGTGAATTTCATGATATAGTGATCTCGTTTGTGCCTGCATGCAGCTGTGGATACGGCCATCAAGGTGGGCAGGAGGTGACACCGGTGGATGGCGTCCTCAGGATCGGTCGGGAACGGGGGACTTCGTCTCACAGCTCAAGCAACAAGGGGTGATCACCGAGAATGTCGTCGTCTATTGCCTCAGCGTCCATGGAGGGGCCTACCTCTTTGTTGGGGGAGACAATGTGCCCTCTTCGGGCATGACCTGGGTTCCAATGGTCTAATATAACTAACCATGACTTCATATTGTACATAACATGCATGTCTGAAAGAAGTTAGATGAAGTTAGATGTTACTTTAATTTCAATTACATGACCAATCCCTGTTCATAAGAAAAACAATTACATGACCAAACTGCTCTTTTTATTCTCCTTTCAGGATTTACTACTCACCGGCCCACACAGCACACTCAACCTCAACGTACTGTAAGCAAGGAGCCAATGGAAGTCGTCTTCGATAGCGGTAGCACCTACAGCATTGTTCTTGAGGAGACATATGCTCGACTTGTTTCAGCGGTATGTTTGGTATCACGGTACAAGTTGACTTGATTCCCATACATTTGAACAACAATCAGTACGTATAGCTACATGGCTTTTGGTTCATGCAGGTGGGAGTCACTCTCCAGGGTTCATCACTCGCGGAGGTGGTTGATCCTAATCCTGAGCTGCCTCGATGCTGGCAAGATAGTGAGAGAACTGAATCTCCAAAGCTGTGCTTTCAGAAATTTACTTGGCATCTTTCAACCCATTCGAGTGGCATTTTTCGAAGAATTAATCTACAGATTGTAGTTGCATTTTTCAAAAGATGAGAATTGCAGTGGCTTTTTTTGAATTCGCCAAAATTGTAGTGGCATATATCATATAAACCCATGTACTTATATCAAAACATTCATACACTACTTAAGCATAAAATTACATAAATATGACCATTATGGTTAAAGTCTTGCACACTGCGCCAAGGGGCAAATAGCAAGTAAAGTATACATAAGTCATATATAAAGATAACACGTGAAGCCCAAATGAACCTATTGGCAAAGACTATGACAAGGGGTATGCCATGTTCAATATGCATGCACAATGAACTTATGTCAAAACAGCCATACATTAATGAAGCATAGTATTACACAAATATGATCATTATGGTTAAAGTCCTACACATTGTCTCAAGGGGCCGAATAGCAAGTAAAGTTCACATGGAAATTCATAAAGATAATGCATGAGCCCAACAATATATACATGCCAAGCCCAACATGTTAGGGATTGCGCCCTAGTTCTCGTACTAATCATCACAGTAGTTGCTGGTGTTCTCATCTTCCTCCGTTTTTGTCAACATCAAAAAGCCAAGTGAGTACCTAGAATGAACTTGTATAACTTGTATATACATATATCCATGCTTGGTTAGAGCTCTTCAAAATTATTTGATAAGGCTGATCCTCCGGTTGTAACATACGAGGCCAATGATTGGAATGTGCTTTACCTTCATAATACCCTTTGAAAAGTGCATTGTTGTTTGTGTTAACCTGAAAACATAAGCTAAGTTGGTTAGTTCCCTTTTTTTATTACAGAAAAAGGGAAGGTTTAACCGAATTACACCATGTAGATATGTAGCTAGAGAAGGCATTTAGTGGTATCTAGTGATTCTGTACTCAAATATTGAGCTGTAGTAATGTAATAGGCTCTTCCTAAAGAAACTATCGTGCTAATTAGGATGGTCATATCGGTTAATATGGTTATGTCGGTTCACTAGTTTCGGTCTCTTATGTTTATTCATTTCTCCAAATTACCAACTGAATCTTCCTAGAAAAAAATACCGAACCTAATGCACCCACAAATTATAGTTTTGGTTTTCGGTTAACCGAATACGCCGATTCAATAACAAAGCATAGTTGTGGTTCATCATCACTATGGTGTAGTTTTCCATCTTTCTATCCATGGGAGGGGATCACGTCACCTAGTGCGTAGCATTTCTTCTTCTTTTGAGCAGATTATGCGCTAAAACCTAGTGACTTAGCAGGGAGTAGATCCTAGATGCGCAGATGGCCAATGCTACGGAGTTGAATTCTCACTTATTTTGGCTCTTTCATTTCTCGGCACCAATAACCGAAGAAAACGACGGTCACCGGATAAAAGAATTGTAAAACCGCACCATTCTTCAAAACCTAACTTAATTGCTTCAAGAACAAAAGGAAAAAAAGGTGGAGGAAAAGAGAGCGACAATAATAGTGACAACAAGTTTAGCAGATAATAGTTTCCTCACCTTTGTCATGTTTCCTTCGCTCTCGGTGGTGACATCATCTGCCGCAGCTGCCTCACCCTCAGTGGGCTACGCCTCCAACTCTACCTCGGCTAAGAATTTCTCTGCCAAAACCCCTGTCCTCTTCACCCGCATTAGGCAGCGTATCTTCCAGTCTAATTTGCACACTACGACGTGTCATTCTCTTCATGTTAGCTCCAACAGATGGGCTGACAGGTTAGATTGTATGAGAAGTTGCCAGATCTCAGGCCAGTCGAACCTTCCTTGAGCGTCGCCTTGGCTTCCAAATTAGTTGACTCGCAGTTAGCAGTAGGAAGAGCACACACAATTACCGGCAGTGATGAGGTGGATCCTTCGACGACCTTGTGGGCAGACAAGTTCGCGGCGGACTTGTCTGCCCACAAGGTCGTCGAAGGATCCAGCTCGTCACTGCCGCTGATTGTGTGTGCTCTTCGTACTATCAACTTCGAGGAGCCTGAACTAATTAGTAAGCCAAAGCGACAGTCAAGGAAGGCGTGACCAACACGGGATCTGTCAGCTCGTCATACAATCTCGCCTGCCCGGCCCATCTGTTGGAGCTACCATGAAGATGATGACATGTCGTACTGTGCAAATGAGACTAGAAGAGATGATGCCTAATGAAGGTGAAGAGGAGAGGATTTTGGCTGAGAAATCCTCAGCCAAGGAGGTAGAGTTGGAGGCGCAGCCCACCTAGGGCGAGACGGTTGCGACAGACGATGTCAAGGCGGAGAGTGAAGGAAACATGACAAAGGTGAGCAAACTATTATCTCCTAAAGTTGTTGTCACTATTGTTGTCGCTTTCTTTTCCTCCACCTATTTATCCTTTTGTTCTTGAAGAGGCTAAGTTAGGTTCTGGAGAATGGTGCGGTTTTACAATTATTTTATTCAGTGACCAGTGTTCTCTTCGGTTATTAATGCCGAGAAATCAAAGAGGAAAAATAAAAGACAATTCAGCTCCGTAGCCAAGGCCATCCGCGCATCTGGGATCTATTTCCTGCGCTAGGCTTTGGCGGATAATCTGCTCAAACGAAGAAGAAAAAGAAAGGTGGAGTGATCCCCTCTCAGGGATAGAAGATGGAAAACTACGCCATATTCTTGACGAACCGCAATGATTCTTTGCTATTGATTCGGCGTATTCAGTTAACTAAAAACTGAACCGATATTTTGTGGGTGTATTAGGTTCCATGTTTATTTTTCTAAGAAGATTCGTTGACTAATTTTGGAGAAATGAATGAACAGAAGGGACCGAAACTACCGAACCGTTGTGACCATATTAACCGAATGCATGCCCTAATTAGCACGATTATTTATTTAGGAAGATCCTATATCATTTGGTGCTAGAATACTGCTGGAATACATTACTACAGCTCAATTTTTAAGTACAGAATCACTAGATACCACTGAATGCCTTAGCACGATAGTTTCTTTAGGAAGAGCCTATATCATGTGGTGCTAGACCGCTAGTGGAATACATTACTACAGCTCAATTTTTTAGTACAGAATCACTAGATACTACTGAATACCTTCTCTAGCTACATATCTACATCGTGTAATTGGAGCTAAACCTTCTCTTTATGTTCTGTAATGAAAAAAAAGGGAAACTAACCAACTTAGCTTATGTTTTGAGGGTGAAACAAACGAGAGTAAAATGCATCAGAGCTCCTAATTCTTCCGTGAAGGTCTCAAGTTAGTCCTAATTTTTTGAAACTGCGCGTTTGAGTCCCAATTGTTTTGTAAGTGGTTAAGCACAGGTCTTATTGTGGCTCGGGCATGGATTTGCTGCCGACGTCGCTACTTGGGCCCACATAACTCGCACGCCTCCCCTGCGACGGAGCCTCTTTCACCTACATCTCCCGCAGCCCGAAGCCGTCGTGCACAGACCTCGTCATGGCCAGTCTCTTCTGCCGCCAGGAGGAAGATGAGAACACCAGTGGCTACTGACAAGAACGAGGCCTCAACCCCTAACAAGTTGATTTGGGCTTGGTATATATTGTTGGGTTCATGTGTTATGTTTGAATTTCCATGTAAACTTTACTTGTTATTCAGCCCCTTGAGACAATGTGTAAGACTTCAACCATAATGGTCATATTTGTGTAATACTATGCTTCGTTAATGTATGGATGTTTTGATATAAGTTCATTGTGCATGCATACTGATCACATACCACCTGCCAGTCTTTGCAAATAGGTTCATTTGGGCTTCACTTGTTATCTTTATATATGAGTTATGTAAACTTTACTTGCTATTTGCCCCCTTGACTGTGTAAGACTTTAACCATAATGGTCATATTTGCGTAATAACATGCTTCGGTAAACATGCTTTGGTAGTGTATGGATGTTTTAATATAAGTTCTTTGGTTTATTTGATATATGCCACTGCAATTTTGGCAAATTTGAAACATGCCACTGCAATTCTCGTCTTTTGAAAAATGCCACACCAATGGGTTGAAAATGCCGAATAAATTTCAGAAACACACCTTTTGGGGTTAGGGTTTCACACGGACACAATCGGAGGGGTTTGTAACACTTTGCCACATTTTGCTCTCTCTTCACGATGACCCGAGCTCTAATCCCATTAATCTTTTTTCCCATGTACAAACTTCATTCAAATATGGATCAAGTGTGAAATGTTTTGAGAGAACTTAGGCACACCTCCAGACCAATCTCTGTTCCATTGAGGATGCCCGCCACAAAAAATGCAGACATATTAATTAGCTCTTCTTTAATGTGTATCTGAAGATCTTTCTCCTAGGTGACCTTCGAAGGTTTACCGTGACCACAATATAATTTTCTGGAGGGATATCCATGGTGGCCTGGTTATCACCGTCGGCAAAGGTCACTTCGAGTGGCTTGAATTCCTTCTTAATGTCATCGACAGATTCAATTCGCTCACTATCTTGCCAGCATCAAGGCAGCTCAGGATCAGGATCATCCACCTCCGTGAGTGATGAACCCCTGGAGAGTGACTCCCACCTGCAAGAACCAGATGCCATCTCCCACCTCCGTGAGTGATGAACCCGTGGACAGAAACACATGACATTGCTTTGCTGCCGCTTACCACGTCGTCCGACAACCACAGTACCGCACTCCTCCCTGCCAAAACAGAGAAGTCACGGGCCTTTGCCTTTGTGTCACGCTAGCCGTTGGATTTAGATTGGACGGCAGATGTGTCATGACCCAACCACCAATTGTACAGTAGGCAAGTGCACTGCCAATACCAACTTTGACCGAGCCATGCAAGGCTTCCAGATCATTAAAAAAAACTTTGAGTTGGAAAAATGCCACTCTAATTTTCTTATACCTCTATCAATGCCATTCTGTCCACTTAAGAGCAATAAGTGTTCATAAAATACATGTATTTCAGCGTGTACAGAAATATTTACCATAATACCCCTATTTACAATGTTCAACGGTACGTTCGAGTCTTCTAGGCACCATAAAGGTTAAAAAAATTTAAATTTGGCCCGAAATTCAATCTTCTCAGAAAAGTATATAAAAATTACAGAAAATAAAAAACAGTAATATGAGTTCACAGTTGGGGACGGGATGTGAGGAGCGCGTGGGAATAAGAGGAATAGAACTGTTTGACTTGGGATGGGAAAAAACTGTTCGTATAGAGTTATATCTATACGTATTTAGACCAGTATAGTTCTGGTATTGGACAAAATGGCATGAATAGAGGTATAAAAAAGTCAGAGTGGCATTTCTCCAAGTAAGTTTTTGTAATGGCATATCTCCAACCGGTGAAATAGATAGTGGCATAGATCCAATTAACCGTTAAAAAAAAGGGCATCGAGTCAGAATTTGAAAAAATGATAATAACGGCGCCCAGACGTGTCATGACCACCAATTTTATTTTTATTAAGATACGTTTTTCCAGATTTTGAAAAGTAGGGTTAACATCATCAGATATCACAGAGAGCTCGTTATCTAAATCCAATCAACCCCTTATTAAAGAAACTTATCATAAATCCAAAACAACCTTTTCCTAGGCTTCCTCGGACTGGCCCAGGAGATAATTTGCCATTAGGCTAACTAGTAATTTCCTCTTATCACGGCTACTTTTAATTTGGCAAAACACAGTAGCAACCTTGCCATAATTTAGAATAATGAGATCCATCAACAGCTCCAATCCTCCCGGCTCTCGCTTTTCCAAACTTTCCTGTACAAAAGCACTTTCAGTTCAGCGCGGGGTCTCATTAGAAATTAGAAAAAATATATGTAAGAACTGCAATTGGATATACTGACACGGATGCTTTCCTACTTTAGTGCATATACATTGATAATTAAAGGAAAAAACAGATCCAAAATGCCAAGAAAACCACTGTAAGCTTACGATCGACCTGTTAATTTCAGTTTCTGGTTCGAGTCAAGTCGATTTAGGAGTTGTAAAGAGTTTCAACAGTTTATAGTTTGATCTGTATTCGTATTTAATTAGATCGTTTTGATTCTAGAGTCTAAACCGAACCCATTTTTTTTCCTGAATGGATGGTGTTGTGTTGGATATGAATCCGTATCCTGTTGGGTGCCGGGTCGGTTCAGTTTGAACATATATAAAGACATCATACGGCAGCTAGGAACTTTGGTTCGTGTGGCTAACAAAATCTCCAAACTTTCGTTCTGCTTCGGTGATAGAATCCAGGGTTTTGTTCTGACTTCCAACAACTTCAAAACTCTGAATGTTACTATCAGCTACCTAAATAGTATAGACTTAATACTACGAATTATCTGACAAGTTTTGTAATTGCTAGAATATAGAACAACAATGTATATACGTATACAAATTGCTTCACTTCAAATCATGGTCCGTCACGTATGAGCATATCTATATAGTAGTGCTACTTGTCTTTTCGGATCATTTTTCTAGCTAATAAGTTTTGTGAATTTCCGCATTAGTTATTCACACAAGGAAGTACACAAAGAAACTGGGTTTACATCTGCTTTTTACCTTAGGATTGCTTGTTAGCTATTATGGTTTCACCCAAAGATATGCTTTCACAATTTCATCAACCCTTGCGTCAACCTTCCTACACTTGATGATCCTCTCTTTCTCATAGTAGCGCTCCTCCATTTCAAGAACAGACTCTTCCAATGTAATATAACTTAGGTCTGTTTTCGTCTTGACTGCAGGGCTGATTTCAGAACAAGAAAAAAAAAATTATGTCACAAACTTGCATATGGTAAATGCAAAATCGCAAAGGTAACCATATCTGAGAACATGATCATATAAAACTTATGTCACAAACTTGCATATGGTAAATGCAAAATCCCAAAGGTAACCATATCTGAGAACATGATCATATAAACATACCCTAAAAGTTGCAAAATGAGACCCTTTAGCAATGGTGTCTGCCAAAGAAGGCAGGAGGGTCCAGATGCATCATACTTGCACAATTCGTTATTTTCCGGACTGTTTAGCTTGCTAAGCATGGGGCACCCTGTCAAATCCCACGGTAATATTGTCTGCATACAGTGCACAAGAAGGATTAAGAATGTCGGATCACATTTTATTTTATACTCCCTCTGTTTCTAAATATATATAATGTGCTTTAACTTTGTTTTAAGTCAAATTTCTTAAATTTTACAAAGTTTGCAGTTGTGTCGATTGATAGATTTTTTTTTATAAACTTGGTCAGAAATTAATAAATTTGACATAGTACAAAGCTAGATTATTTTATATTTTTGAACCGAGATAGTTTGACTAGCTTAGAACAAAATTAAAGTATATATCATCCTGGTGATTATTAGCATGCCGTGGAGAAAGCTAGTGATCAGGTCCTAGATAGGAAAAAAACACCACGGGATTTGTTTGAAAGTAGGACAAAACCTGTGGATCAGGAGTCCACCACTGGAGGGAAGGAGGAGTCGGGTGCTCGAGATTATTTAGTTTGCGACGGTCATCGGATATTTGTAGATAACGGAGTCTCGGCGTGGACACCGTCCGTTGTGTTACCGCCGGCTGCTCCGTCAATCGACGGCACGACTCCACGTCCAGATCCATGTGGCAGGATACAACGCTGAGGCGGCGAAGGGGGCCTTTTCGCCGGCGAGGCGGCAGCGCGTGAGGCTGAGGTCCAGGAGCGCGGCGCAGGGGGTGAAGTCCAGGAGCCCTTCATCGTAGAGCCTGACGCCGTCAGGTGCCTGGAAGCGAAGGGCGACGTTGGCGTCGTCCTCGCCGAAGCGCACCGACAGCTCGCGGGCGCGGCAGGCGGACAGGGCGTGCTCGATCCAGAGGTCGACGTGCGGGTCGAGGTTGAACAGCGTGCGGCCTTCGTAGTGGTCGTACTCGCCGTGCTCCAGCTCGTAGTAGCCGTCGCCGCCGTCGGAGTCGTGGCGTTGGGCGGGGCGTGTCTGTTTAGTTTTAGAGAACTTTTTTTTTGAGGTAAATTTAATTCTTTTTTTAGAAAACATTGCAATTAGTGTTCGCTTTATTCAAAACTCTAATTTTGCAACCACGCCTAACACTTCTCGCACGAATCAATCCATTCTTCTCATCCTTGCCATCACCCCGAAGCGAGCCTTCGCCCTCGAGCGATCGTTGCGCCCTATGCATATCTCTGGCCTGTCGCCGACAACGTTCCTGCCACTTGGACCAGGCTCCTCCAGTGGGTGCCCCTCCACCTGACGACTCCGGTCTGCTACATACGCGAGCCAAAGGTCCCTTGCAGTCCGTCTCATATTAAATGTCAAAATATTACATGTATCTAAACGTTTTTTAGGTGTAGATGCATTGCTATTTGAACAAATTTGAGACATTTAATATGGCACGGAGGGAGTACTTGTGTGAATTTTCCTTGTTCTTGTTTATGTATCTAGTACTTGCAGATTGACCTCCTCTGGATTATCACTCGTGGACAGCGATGTTTTTTGGGTGTGCTTGTCCGGCATCTGAATATAGAATGTTTGCATACTGCCAACATCGCTGGTGAATACTGATTTCTAGAAACAAGTGACTGTAAGTTGCTGTGAATGGAAATTTCAGATAGCTAGAAAACAAATTCATCTTGCCTTTCTCTTATTGGCGATTGAGGCGTTCCTTACCTAACACATGATGTTCTAATGCCGCTAGCCCGATGCGTTTCTTGTAAGGTTTTTGCACCTGGTGCATCTAGCAGCAGTTAGCTGCCCAAAGAATCAATGGTACTCCCTCCATTTCATATTAAGTGACTTTCTATTACTTGTATCTATACGTTTTTTAGACATAAATACAATCATATTTGGACAAATTTGAGTCACTTGATATGAGATGGAGGGAGTACACGTCAGGCAGCCGAAATTCCATCGCTGTTCAAGCGTAGTTCGAGCGGTTTTGCAAGTAGAATTGGCCGGGACGTTGCAGTCGCCGTGGTCTTGGCGTATGGCCCTAAGGATAATACTGATTTCTAGAAACAGGTGACGACAACAATGAGCGCAGGGGCAAAGGCGACGACTGATCACTCCGGGGCGAAGGCGACGTGGACTCATTGATCATTGATCATCGTGGAGAGCTTTTTGCATGAGAAGACGGTGGATTGATTTCTGCCAAAAATATTTAGGGGTAGTTTGCAAAATTAGAGTGCTGCGAGCGCTCACGCACGGTTAGAATAGGCTGGCTGTGACGCATCGGATACACGAGTACAATTAATGATTAGAGAAATAAATTAATTACATAAATGTTAAAAAAAGTGAAATCCAGTACAATGAAAAATTTGTTTTATATTTGTCTTATTTTTCTCGTGAAAAGATCATCTTTTGGTGACTTGTGCCCTTTTTATTCATCTTTTTTCCACGTTAACAATTATCCCCCGTTGCCTTGCCTGTTAATAACAATGAGGCATCATCCCATTGTATACGCCCTTACAGATGATAACGGTTGGCTCAAATCAAATCGGAATCGACTCCTCAGGTTTCGTGAGCATACCACAATACTAGTAGAGTACGACGTTTCTTGTCCAATAAATTGCGTACGATGTGAACATAGATGGCCATCGGGCCGGGCTTGTTTCAAAAGCCTGAAAGCCCAGCGGGCTTGGGCCGAGTGAGCCCGGTCATGCACAAAAATAATCAGACAGGGCCGGCCCGAGGCCTTGCCTGTGCTGTGCATGGGCTTTAACCTTAGGCCCTCGGGTCGGGACGGCACCGACCCGTTTATATTTTTTATCTTGTTTTAGGATTAATACATTTGGCCTATTAACATTCTCAAATCAGGCTCAACTAGGGATGGCAACGGGGACTGTTTACCCAACCCCCAATGGGGTTTTCCTCTATTAGGGGACGGGTAGGGTACATAATTAGTCCCCATGGGGATCACCACGTCACCAATGACCTCCCAACAGGTATAGCGGGGCGGGGGACGTTCTTGTAGTCGCCAGATCCGAACCTCGTGGGGACCCGGTTCACATACATTGTGTGGCCTAGATTTAGTAAAATCAGGTAAAATTTCTCTAATTAAGTGACCTGATGTCCAATTAATCCCGCTAATCAGGTGACTTGACATTGATTTTTCCCAATATATATATTTATCCTCAGGCAAACCTTTATTTTTATTCTTGTCACTGTTGTGTTAATGATAATTGATTTTTAGTTTAAAGTTGTTTACTCGGGTACGGGGAACACGTGGGTATGTTGCACCCAATGAGTGGTGGGGGTGAAACAAATTGGTCCCTGAGATGGGGAATGGGGATGGGAACCGGATGACTTTTACTGCGCGTGGATGGAAAGAGATATCAATCCCTAAGCCGGGGCAGACCCATTCCCACCCCTAGGCTCAACCATGTTATTTTTCTTTCACCCCAGGATTTCTTCATATTTGGGCCCAACCCAATTTTTTTTTTCATTTTTCTCTAATCTGGTCCAGCCCAACCTTTTTTCGTCCTCTTTTCACTGATTTGGCTCATGTGCTGAGTCGGGCTTTGTTGGGGCCGGGCCAGCCCGACAGGGCTTTGTGCTGCACTTGAGCCGGGAAGTTGCATTTATTCACGGGCTTTACCGGCTGCGCCTGGTCCAGGCCCATTTATTCGGGCCAACGGGCCGGGCTGGCGCCGGACGTGAGTCCTGACTCCTGCGCCTGGAGCCTCCTCGATTCCGGTGGTGACCTCTTCCTCTTCGGATTCCAGAACACAGACTAAACGAAAGAAATATCAATGTGGGCTCTTCGGATTCTCTCCAACTATATTTGCTGCTGTGCTAGTTTTTCATTTCGTCTCCTACTGTTCAGCCGGTGGTGACCTCTTCCTCTTCCTTGCCGCTGCCCGCGCCGACGGCGAGATAAGCTGCTGCAAGGTGAGCGGACGTCCTGCATGATGCTCTTTGCCACATGGTTCTTCATCTGCCTCGTTCTGAATTCGGATCCTCCCTAAATTTGCGTGTTCCGCACTCGTGCAGCGAGGCGCCCGACGCCTGTTCTACGGAATGCCTCCAGGGAGCAGGAAGATCGAGATAGCCTCGGCGGAGAGCGACCGTGACCGGATCAGTGCCCTCCCGGATGAGGCCATCCACCACGTGCTTGGCTTCCTACCAGCGGGCGAGGCCGTGCGGACGAGCCTCCTCGCTAGGGGCTGGCATCACCATTGGAGGTTCATGCACAGCCTTCACATTCGGGCCTCCGTTGGGTTTACCATGCCATGGTACCGGCTGATGGCTCTGACAAGGCTGATTGAACGATTGCTGCTCAATCGCCACGTTCCTCTTGATGAGTGCCATATCAACATTTATGGACTCATGATCATACTAGATGGCCTGGAGGATCTTGAAACGATTGGAGCATCATCAAGCACGGGTGGAAGATGAGATTCTTGATCTTTCATGCTGCACATCGCTGGAAGATCTACGGTTGTCTGATTGCACCATCGGTGCAACCAGGATTTCATCCCGATCTGTAAAGTGCCTGACCATCGCCCATTGCAAGTTCTACAAAGACAGACGTCCGGACTTGTATTTCAGCACCACATGTCATTTCTCTGAAACTGAAGGATATCAGCGATACAACTCCTTTGCTTGAGTCCATGCCTTTGCTCGAAACTGCATTTGTTAGGCTACATTGCAGATTTGCTCCGTACTGCGATAAAGGTAACAACGGGGACTGTTGTGGTGTATGTGAGGACTGCAGTGGCTATGATGATCACAATGGTGGTTGCATGCTTCTAGGTGGTTTGTCAAGTGCAAGACACCTAGAGTTGATAGCTCCCTTTTCAAAGGTACACGCTTCAATACTGTACTTCATCATTATCTCTCTTGTTGAGTCCCTACTCTGTACCAATATACAGAAAATTAGGAGCTCACACAAAGAAATGCAAGACTTGGCATGCAATGAAAAGCTGCTAATCTCATTAATGAAAGAGAGTTTTTACAGTCCCTGGTAATCCTAAATGAGAAGTAGGAGTACCAACCAAATCTGTCCATACATCTTTAGGAGCATATTAGACTTTTTGTATGAACTAATTTTGTCTTGTGATTCGGCTGGAATTGACTGGGTAATTACGCATCATGCGGCGCCCATCGCACAACTGCTCCTTAACCAACGCCGACCCAGCCTCCCGTCCCTTTCTCGTCCCAATTGCTGCCTCCTGATGCATTCAATCACACATGGCATGGAATTTTCTTGTACTAATTAGTAATTAGTCTAAACCATACATATCCAGCCTGCAAGCATTACCACCAAATAGGGCACATGAATCATTAATTGTGTCCTTCTGAGTGCAGGTGAGTTAGTAAAGTTTGAGGATGTTGCCATGTTATGCAGCAGTATATTATCTAATAATTAATGCAGCCTTAAGACATGAGATGTATGGTTTTACCGAACCATTGATAGCTTGCCACACACACACTCTCTCTCTCTCTCTCACACACACACACACATTTATTTCTACAGATGTGCAGGAACATGTGATCGATGTGCCTCACATTTCTTTATTTAAAGGTTTACTTATAGGCTTTTCTCTAATTCAAGTATACTTCGCTATATTACAGAGTACTTTTCTATTTTTACTTCTAATAAATGACCTACAAATGGTCTGACTCTACACGCTGTACAGTTTACCGATTTCAGGTGTCCTAATTTTGACAAGTTAAAGACTATTGCTCAATTATTGGTGTGTGACAATTAACTTCAGTGCAATAATTTCCATTCTCAAACACTCGCCAATTCTTGAGAAGCTCACGATTCAACTTGACGAGGTACCCTGAGCTTAGGTAGATAGTTTTTAGCAGTTCAAGCTTTACGTGTAGATTTATTGATTTTTGTTTGCCGCAGAAAATCCAACATACGATGGTACTGGATGAAAGCAACCTTACAATGGAAAAATTGCCTGCAATATCCGAATGCCTTGATATAGTTGAAATCAAATGCATGGAGGTCGATGAGAGGGTTTACAAGATTTTAAAGATGTTTAGTATATTTGACCTGCAAGTCAACATCACAAGGGGCTAGCAATCCAAGCGAATGTATGTCCTGTAGTGATACTTAATATGATTCTCTAAAGCTTATTAATTAGATATGGAAAGCTTGAGTAGCAAAAGTGATATGGCTAGTTTTGCGAGTTGATTTGAAGTTGGTTTGTTGTTGGCACGTCTGTTTTTGTTTTGTATTGAAATCTCCATAATCTATTTCTTTGCAAAACTATATTTGTTATCAGTATCTAAGTTTTGTGTGAGTGTATGTTGTTAGTGTTCATTTAGGTCTTATCTTGTGCTTAGACTGAAAGCTCATACTCCCTCTGTCCGGGTATGTAAGGTCCGCACGGAATTTTATGTCATACTTTGACCAAAAATTACATTAGTCCACGAAACAAAACTTTACCCTGCTCCTTCCTGTCCAACTACAGATGCAAACAAATCCCTACTACACATCAAATAGCAGCAGACAACAGAAAAAACAGGTTGGGTGACAGCACCCTGACCGCCATATTTACTATGAGTTTATTGTGACAAAAAAGATGTATTGTTGGATTCGTATTGCAAAACTATTTTTAATGGCATAACTTTTATATACATATCTCAAATGTTATTTGCATAATTGTTGGTCAAAGTTTGGCAAAACCCAATAGAGGCCTTGTAAACCCGTTCGGAGGTAGTAATTTCATTTTCTTATTATCCGGAGTTATGTTTTTGACGAAACGGATACAACGATCCATTTATTGCCATAGAGGTTCAGGTTCTGAATAGCCCAGGTCAAAGATTACATAATAGAAAAGGAGAGGTAAAATCACGTACCGAACGTCAGATCCAGAGTAAAGCAACTGCAATGTTTGCGCCGGCCTTCTCCCAAATAACAGCCTCCCCTTTTGATCATATTCAGGACACCTAAACTAGATTGAAGCTTGTGCTGAAAAATATGATGGTTTCTCTCTTTCCAGACCTCCCAAGAACCAGCAAAGTGACCGAGGAGATTGCTTTACCATGCTGCTTTCCTCCTAACTTAGCCAGGTCCAGGATTGAGCACCACCATTGCTTGATCGAGAAGAAGCTCGGCCATATAAATAAATCCCAGCTTGAGCACTAGTCCAATTCGCCGCCATCTTCGACAGATCGGGAGTATAGGTACAGCTAGTGCAAATATGCACAGAAGATTCTTCAATGCAGTAGCAGAAAGGGCACCACTTGTGATTTTCTAGCAGGAAGGCACCATGCATCTTCCACACATCCAGAGTTTTATGTCATTGTAATTTTGCAGGCTAATGCTGCTGTCCAGTTTTTACGTCATTTCTCCATGTGACCGCGTGCTGTGAATTTTTTTGTGCTTCTGTGCAGGTTTCTGCTTTAATAACTGAGAGATTTTGGGCTTCTGATGAATTTGGTTATTCACAAGCAAATGGTTATGCATGATGTGACAAGGCTGCTGCCGTGTTTCGTCTTTTCGAGTTATCCAATTTTGGTTTCAGCTGCGTGAAATATGAGTAGTTCAACCTGGGGTAGTTTGTTATGATATTGCCATGTTATTTTCCGTGCACTTTTGCTGTCGTGGTAATACTCCTGCAACGTATGCAGCGGTTACCGTACCTCGCTTTCAGTATAATTTTGTCAAGCTTTATTTATTGTATTGCTTCCAATATGAATTTCTTATGCATAACGCCAGGCCCATGGACCAACGCATAGATGGATAACACCAAGTTGTTTTCTTTCAAGGCATTTTTAGCCTTTTCCCCACTAGAATTTGGAAAATGTGAGTTACCTCATTTGCATTACATGCTTGCCATGATATCCCTGTAATAAGATTGTATTGAAACGGTTTGAAATGGATGGCCAGAATGCTGTGCCAAACTGCCAATGCTTCAATGTATTTCCTGTCTAATTTCCCAAATGAAAGCGAGGGCTAATGCCAGTAATCCTACAGATGGTTCTTCTGCTAAGCTACCACGTATTCTGTACGTCAGAAGAAGATAAAAAATGAATGAAATACGGTAAATCCAACCGTGTAGCTCACAATGAGGAACGGTGACCACTCATCATCACCTTACACACAGCTGGTTCTTTGAAAAGTGAGCTGCCCGTGATAGAATACATGGGTACCTTTTTTTTCTTTCAAGAATTATTTGTGCCGATATATTTATGAGCAAAGCAACTACACTGAACAGAATCATCGCACATGCATTGCAAGTGTTGAGATGTACGTATGTGTACGGGTCTTCTTGGTAGTTTCTTTGTACACCAAGGGTTGTAATCCGTATGCCTCCTATATATATACACGTGACAGCCGGCCTTATTGGAGCTGTGCAATCTCCTCTAATCTCTCTACATGGTATCAGCCTCAAAACAGATCCTAACCCTAACCCTAGCCGCGCCGCCTCCCCTTGGCGCCGCCGCGTCCACGCTTCTGCCACGGCCGAGATGTCTAGCTCCGGCCCCTCCGACCCCTTCAACTCCTCGCGGTCTGGGAGCTCCAACCCCTTCGCCGGCCCCTCCGTCGTCGTCATCCGCGACGTCCCCGTCTTCGAGCGTGTGCCGATCAAGCTCTCCCACACCGCGGCCAACTTCTTCGCGTGGAAGATGTACTTCGGCCTCCTCTTCCGTGAGTACGATCTCCTCGACCACGTCGACGGCACCACCGACCTCCTCGCCATGCCGCACGACCCTGACTGGAGCACCATCGACGCCACCATCATCCGTTGGTTCTTCCAGACCGTCTCCACCGACATCTTTCACACCGTTGTCCGCGATGGCGACACCGCGCGCGACGTATGGAAGAATATCACCGGCCTCTTCACCGACAACAAGATCCAGTGCATCACCTTCCTCCAGCAGGAGTTCTTCGGCCTCCACCAGAACGATCTCTCCCTCGATGCCTTCTGCTTGCGCCTCAAGATCCTCTCCGACGAGCTCCGTGACTTGGAGTTTCCGTTCACTGACGCCCTCCTCCTCTCTACGCTCGCGGCTGGTCTTGGCGAGGATCTCAGCCACGCCGCCTCCAACCTCACGTTGCTCACCACGCCGACCTTCGAGCAGGCCGTGGCCTATCTTCGTAACGAGGAGCGGCTGCAACAACACCTGCGGGCTCGCGCGGTTCACACCGCCTTAGCCGCTGGCCTCTCCCGTGGAGCGCCCGCGCACTCACCGTCGGCTCCCCCACCCGACCCGCCCTAGCCGCCGGCCTACCAGACTCCTCCTGCCACGGGTGGCAACGGCGGGAACGGCGGCTGCCAGCGTCGACGCGGTCGTGGTGGCAACGGCGGCGAGCGCACCGGCGGTCCTGCCAACCTGACTCCTCCCCAGCGGTTCACGCCCACGCCGCCCTGGACCACGGGCCACAATCCCTGAACTGGAGTCGTCCACGCCTACATGATGCCGGTGCCTCGGGCCCCGCACCCTGGCATCCTGGGCCCCCGACCAGCGACTCACCAGGCGTTCTTCGCGGCGCCCCAGTACGGCGCCCCTCCGGTGTACACCGCCCCGCCCGGCTCCACCGCGCCCTCCTTCCACGGCGCGTCGCCGCCGCAGGTCGACCCCGCGTTGATGCACGCCCTCCACTCCGCCCCCAACACTGGCTCATACGGTGGCGGTGGTGATTGGTTCATGGACACTAGCGCCTCCTTACACATGACCTCCCACCACCACTTCCTCCCGCATCATTGTCGGTTACGGCCATGCTCTTCCGATCACCCACACCGGTTCTACCAATTTCCCGTCTTACTCTAGGCCTCTTTCTCTCCATAATGTCATAGTTTCTCCATCTCTTATTCAGAATTTAGTCGTTTTTAAACGTCTTTCTCGTGATAACTCTGTGACTGTGGAGTTTGACGATATCGGCTTTTCTGTGAAGGATGGTCATACTCGGATGCTCCTCCACCGTTGTGACAGCCCCGACGACGCCCTGTACCCCATTCAGCCGTCCTCCACTGCTACCAGCCACCTCGCTCTCTCCGCCGGTGTCGACCTTTGGCACGCACGCCTCGGCCATCCTAGTTCCACCGCACTTCGCCAAATAATGCAAGGATTTTCGTTTTCTTGTCATAAAACAGAGTCTCACTCTTGTGAAGCTTGTCGTCTAGGCAAACATGTTCGTCCTCCCTTTAGTTCATCCTCCACTGTAGCGTCTTTTCCGTTTCAATTAATTCATAGTGATGTGTGGACCTCTCCAATTCCGAGTAATTCTGACTTTCTTTACTATCTTGTGATATTGGATGACTATTCACATTTTGTCTGGACTTTTCCTCTCCGCCGTAAATCCGATGTTTCCACCACCTTAACTTCCTTCTTTTCCTATGTCTCCACCCAATTCGGTAGAACCATCCACGCCCTCCAGACCGATAATGGAAAAGAATTTGACAACCTCACTGTTTGCACCCTCCTCGCTACTCATGGCACTGTCTTCCGTCTCACGTGTCCCTACACTTCTCAACAGAACGGTCGCGCTGAACACATCCTCCGCACCCTCAATGATTGCGTCCGCACCCTCTTGTTCCATGCCTACATGCCACCCTGCCTCTAATCTCTCTACAGCAAGACCTTACATGAATAAGACCGCTACAAGCAGCCAGTTAGTAAAGGATAAATGCAAAAAATTACCAGTGAGGATAGTTCTCAGGTTGAACTATCATGAAACGTTGAGACTGATGAGAGGGAGATGTGTCAATGTTTTGGTTGATGGTCTGCTCAGAGAGCGGGGCAGGAGTTTCGCCTTCGTTTTGGCTTAAGCTAGCACTACTACAGAAGGGAAGCAGAGTTTGCACTCAAAGGGAAGTAGCGCTCAGATTGATAGACCATGTACCATAACACTGATTATTTCGAAGTTGGAACAACTATGTAGTGGTGAATGAATTTCCGATGCCTCTCATGCCTACGCTAAATATGATCGAGAGTAAGATGTTCTGCTTGTTCTATCCACTATTTATGAATAGTTCTTGAATGAATTCTGCTGGCTCCATCTCCGTATTTATCTTCTTAAGTTGCTGAGAGCAAACAGTAGAAGAGGGTGTCTGTTGTGCGTGTGGCCGTGCACCCTCCCGACATGTGGCACTCCAGGAGCAGAAGTCTCATGGAGTGGGTTCTTTCTTACTCCTACTTGGGTGAAAAATTGAAAATCCCACACCTTTTTAACGGGGTATCTAAATTAAAAGACGTTTCACCATTGTGCTTGATCTCGTCAGATATCAAAAGAGGAAATTAGATTGGGGTTGCCTAACTTGGCATGGGGATCAATTTTATTCTTCAAGTTGCAAAACTTGAACCGTGGTCACCAACTTGGCCTAAATTGAGCACCCGAGGTCTAAAAGAGGTAACGCCAAGTTAACGAGTGGTTAAGTTGCCACGTAGGCAATGACGTGGACCAAGTGGGACCCACCCCATGGGCTTCGTTGAAAGACATCCTTCGCGATTTTTCACAAAACCATATGGGCACTCCATCCCCCTTTTCCTCGAGCAACTCACACAGCCAGGCCAAAAATCCCTCAATTCGCCTGTCAAAAGAATCCCCCAATTTGACGAGAAATCCCTAACATTGAAGCTTTGAAATTTGCTCGACCTTTCACTGAGATCATGAACAAGATGATCAAGGAGTTGAAGAAATCTGCCATGCAGGCCGAAAGACATATGATTAATTATAATTGCATCCTCAATGGTGCGACTACACACATTTTTTCCCGATGCTTTCTAACCCTATATGGCTAAGTTCCAAACATTGGCAACTAAGACCCTTAGAACTTGCTCTTGTGAGAACCACGGATGTTAAAATTTTGATGTACCTCTTTGGTCCCTATATATACACTTATTATATGGAGTGTGCAAATGTACTGTTCATTAAACTTTTTGCAAGGCGTATATGGCTCGGTGGTTGGAGTTGATTAGAATGGCCTGTCGCCGTGGGCGCATGAGAATCGTAGGCTTGTGGCGGTGCTGATTCTGCGAATTGATGTGATGTTACAGGCTGCCGCGGCAACTCTAACGACGTTGCATATTCCTCGCCAAAGGTTCATCGGAATGCATGCTCGTGGCAGGCTGGTTCTCGCCAATCTGTCGGGCCCATCCAGCATACCATCGAGCTTCCTTCTTATCATTGATCCGATGGTGCCAACCGAACTCAGCTCTGAGGGCTGTGAGAACCTAGATCAACTCAGTGCTCTCTTGACACGGACCTGTCCTAACACATGCAGTGTAGCTGAATTGCTGATGCCTCTCATGTCTACGCTTAATACGATCTCCTGCTTCTTGTCTGCACTGTGCATTTCTAGTTGGTTGAATGATTCCTGCTGGCTCACTCTCGGTATTTATCTCCTTTTACATTGTTTCTTGGACATATAAGTTACTACCTTTCTGTCAAGCCTACCACCAACCTATCGGCCTAAGCATATTGATGGGCATAAGTTGCGCCCGTTTCTTTCAAGGCTTTTTATGAGACTTTGGGAAAGGGAAGTTAATCTACTCTCCTTTGCAGATTTGCCGCTTCGTTCATGTGACTGCAATATGGTACTAAAGAGATTGGCTAAAACGTAACACATGATTCCACGGTGGGGAAACTATATTTTGGATGAATTAATAATGGTAAATAAAAATTAGATATTATTTATCGCTGGAGATGTTGAAGTAATTAAGGACATCTTTTTCTACATGTGTAATTTGTTTTGCATAAATCAACAATGAGGTTGCAGAGCCTTTTGTTTTTGGAAAAGAGAGACACCCATCTGATTTCCATTAATATAAGTCACTTAACGTTTCTCCTCCTGTACACCCCCGTCTTCTAACGAAAACATAAAGACGGTCCAGATCACTCTATACCCATCATAAAAAAGATGAAGGGTACGATGGGTATTAAATAATATTTCTTTCTCTGCTTTCCACCTGTCTCCGTAAAGCACTCGGTGTTTTGGAGTTTGCCGGAGATTACACTGTTGGATCTCGACGAAATTTTGATGAGCTCGTAGTAGACATAATTCCACGCAATACCACCAAAGGGATTGGCAAAAAATTTCTTGAGGCAGTGAAAAACATGTGAACAAGCAGAATTCGTGCTGTCCCGCACGGCCACGAGAAATCCAAAAAACACTCGGTGTTTTCAAGTTTTCCGAAGATTCCACTTTTGGATCGTGACGAAATTTCACATTGTAATAATAGACAAAATTCTGCATAGTTCCACGGAAGGGATCATCGACAATATTATTGAGTCAGCGAGAAATAAGCGAAAAACTCAGACATTCGTGTTGTCACATACAGTCGTGAGAATTTCGAACAACACTCGGTGTTTTGGATATTCCAATGCTGGATCAAGACGAAATTTCATAGAGTCGCAGTAGACACAATTCCACACAATGCCACCGGTTAGTTCGTTGAAACAATATTTGTGACAACGGATACATTGGGAGAGAGAGAGAGGATGTAGGAGGAAAGACAGAGCAGGCGACGGGAGAGCAATAGGAAGAAGAAGGAAAAACGTGAAAAGACCACCATACCCTTGTGATTTTGGGGTTGGGGGGTTGTACATGCAGGAGCAAGCCTCATCACTTAATTAGTCTCCTATACCATTAAAATACCAAACAAATAGGAAACAAAGCACCATGTAGAGAGGATATGCCAAACAAATATGAATGTCAGCGAATGCATGATGAATGGAGAAGAATATACCTGTCTTAATTAGTGTCAATTACTCTGTGACCAACCTCATGGTAGAGCATAGGAAAAATTAGAAGATACCACCTATGTTCTTAAATTCTTTTGTTTTAGTACAAATTTGAACTAAAACAGCGACAAGAATTTAGAAACAAAGGGAGTATTATAGTACATGTTCATTGGAAAAAAAAATACAGGCAATGTATTGCATTGGTGCTCTATAGTTCCTAGCTAGCTATGTGATGTTCTGTCAGGCACATCCTACTCAATTGGAACGTCGTTCTCATCACTGATCCCTATGCTGTTCCCCAGGGGTGGGACTAAAAACCGAGAAACCGAAACCGATCACCGAAGAACTGGAAACCGAAACCGATTCGACCGAAACCGAAGAACCTTTTAAAACTTCGGTCAGCAAACTCAAAGAACCGAAGTTTGTTCGGTTAATTTGGTCTCTCGCCTCGGTTAACCGAGGTTCCCCTCAGAGGGCTATGACTATGAGTACCTAGATCAATTAGGCGGTCTTTTGTCCGTGACCTGTTCTAATATACGATGATGCATTCTGGATAATCCTGTGGGCTTCAAAATTAACCCAGCGATGTGAATGTGCTCTGTTTTTTCAGGGTAGACTTATGCGACAAGGAAGATGTAGTTGTGAACTAGAATATATTTGGCGACATGACAAATGTTTTGGAGTTTTCTTAGAATCCGAGTTTTTTTGTTAGTGTAGAAGACGAAGAGATTTGATCCTCTTTTAGGCTATCTGTATTTTGCATCTGTACTAAAACTCGTCCATAGCTAGGATCTATTATGGATGTGTTCCTGTCTACTACACGCAATCGCTGCAAAAGGTACTTATTGCACTAAAATTAATGAATTTGTGGCAAAGTGACAAGCTTATTGTTGCAATGAGTCGCATGGTGATAGGTATACTACACCAAAAATTATACATATCGTGGTAAGAAACAGCACATCGCAACAGACCTGTTCAGTGGGAATAATCAAGTTGCAACAATTAAATTAAATTCTTTTGCAACAAATAAATTTTTTTGAAACAGAAATTTCATGGCAAAAAAACTTTTTGCAACCGCCACATTTCATGCCAAAAAGTAGTTCTGCAAAAGCCATAGTTCTTGGCAACTCGTGAACGCAAATCGCTGCTCAACCTGCTCATGCCAACATTCTGAATCTTTTCGGTCTTCCTCTTCTCTTAGGTACCTGTTTAGAGTGAAAGCCCATTTGCGTTCTCGAGAAAGGCTTCCTATCATCGAGCTAGCTAGCCTGGGAGTCTGTGATAACGGCACCGTGAGATCAAAACAAGAAGACTGATAGGGGAGGTGCCACACTAGTGACATGTTCAAGCATACGCGTGGTGTCTGTATTTCGGATGCCTCTCATGCCTATGCTGGGGTAAGATCATTCTGCTTATTCTTCTCTCTACTATCGCGCGGTATCTGGTTTGTCGAATGGTTCCCGCTAACTCCCTCGATCTCTGTATTTAACACTTTAAATTGTTTGAAGCGAATAGTGAAGAGTGACCCCTGCATATAGGCGGCCTCCTGCATGACAGGCGGCACCGTACAGGGGCGGAAGTACCCCTAGAGGCCTAGAGTGATTTGTCCTTTGATAGTAAAGTCAGACCACACCAACTTTTGAAGCGAGCATTTAAATTATTACGATCTATTTTCCCCAATTTGTCTCCAAGAATAAGATCTTCAAAAATGGCTAGATTATCTGCTGATATGGCTCATTTTTATACTGCTCAAGTTGCATGCTATCATTGAACTGTCCCTCGTATGTATGTATTTACTACCTAACACAAGCCAAACAAATTTTTTTTTTGGGAGACAAGCCAAACAAATTATGACACATGAGACAAATTAACTATGATACGTAAGACATGACAACTACTAGCCATTGGACAGAACGACTATGAGACACAACGGTTTACAAAGACATAAGACATGACACATTAGAAAGGACAACTATGAGAAACAAATCAACTATGACAAAATAAGGCAACACAAAGACACAAGACATGAAAACTAAGAGACACAAAAACATATAAAAAGTGACCTTGTTTGAAAGATCTCGACATGAGAAATGCAATAGAGTGAAAATGATTCCTAATTTGTATAGTAAATTCCTAAGTTATTGTTTCTTTTTTTTCAAAAAGAAAACACTCCTGCCTCCTGACACATGTGGCTGGTCGGATATTACTATGGGCTGCACCTATCTAGGCATGTGATCCGTGTGATGTGAAGAAGCTCCCACAATTACCTGTCTTACTCGCTGATTTAGTCCAACTTTAGTACAAACTTGTACATAAATCAGTGACACTTATTATGGATCGGAGTGAGTACATATATTTTGTTAAATGTGCTGTCACCTTTTGAACTATAAAATAGAAGAGGAGGGTAAGAGAGCAACGGGATGAGAGACATTTTTGGACACTGGTACAACAAACATGCAACTTCAATGGCTATGTAGGTATGTGAGGCATCATTTGGCTAGAAACATTGTATTTTGAATTTAAAAATGAAAAAAATTAATTATTTTAAAACCAAGCATTTGTAAATCTCTTTGGCAATACTGTTAACATGGAAAAATGCATCTCTGTGCAAAAAATGAATATAATATCATGAATTATGGCATAGAAATTAATGGGCATAACTTTGGTCATTTGGCTAGAAACACATAACATTCATACCTCATAGTCTATTTTGTTAAGAATTTTTTTTGAACGGTTTTCAATATTTCAACACCCTTTATGAATTTTATACAATACTTACTTGGGTACCTTAATGATTTTTTAATTTATTTGGAACGAACTATCACACACTTTTAGTTCAAATTGGAATTACTTTTGCAAAATCGTTAGAAACTCATTTAAATAAGAGAAGTCATCAAGAAAGCTAAAATTCAAAAAAGTTGTACTTTGTGTGAAAATGGTATATGTGCCATTTGGAACCATATTAAGTGTATTTGTTTCGCAAAATACTCCATTGTTTGCATTTGGAAAATAGAAAATCATTTTGTATAACCAAAAATTTGTAAACTCTTTGACAATGTTGTTTGTCATGACAAGATGTACCTTTGTACAAAAATGGATACATTATCATGAACTATGACATAAAAATGGATACATCTGACACGAGTCCTTCCTCGGTCCTTGCTAGCTCAACGTTTCTTGATAGCTCACCTGAAACTATGCTCACCGGTAACTTGTTGCACACATATTACTCTTCGTCTATTTACATTGATCCTTTATGAACTGGTTGCTTGTATATGTCTTGCACGAATGCTGTCTTATTCATGCAAGTACTTGCCATGAAGCGATGTTTTTTATAGTTTTGTTCTTCTCATCAATATATCAGCACAAATGGTTCGGAAAAAAGGATACAAATCGAAATTGAATACATGATGTACCCTTGTATACTAGCACGGGCAGCCCGCATGTCAAAGAACCAGCTGTGTACGGTGATGAGGAACAGCAGAGAGAGAGAGAGAGAGCTAAGGGCATGCGACTAGAGGGTCACCAGCAATACGGGGGAGACGGCTCAGGACGAGGGAGTTAGATAGGGGGTCACGCGGTAGCATTCTGAGCTTAATTTTGTTTGAGGGAAATCAGCAAGGGCCACATGAGAAGCTCGGAAAACTGTTCGGAGGCAAACATTTTTGTCACCAACGACTCGACGAAAAATGGTGGATGGGCAACTCAGAGAAGCGGCGCGTCTAAACTTGAATGTCACCATAGGAAAAACGAATCACTTTACCGGTGGCATTTTTTGATGGCCGCTGGCAAAGATAGCCTTTTTTTTCCTTCCCTGCCGGCCGTTTCGTCCGCCGTTAACCTCGCACGCGGGCCCACGTGCAGGGTTTCTTTACCGTTGGCCGTCCTTTGCCGACGGCCTTTCTAAGGATTTGCCGGCGGCCCACCTATGCTGTGGGTTTTTCCGCCGGCCCACGGCATAGTTGCTTCCGCCGGCAGAGAATGTTGCCGCCGGCAACGTCATGTTTTCCCGTAGTGCCACTCGAAGGACAATGAGCACGCAAATGGATAGACCAGGTACTAGAACAGTGACTTAATCTCCTATGTCTCTCATGCCTACACGTTTGATATGATTGAGAATAAAGGTGTTGTGGTTCTTCTATCCATTGTTTACGGATAGTTTCATGAATGAATTCAGCTGGCTCCCTCTCTGCATTTAACTTCTTCAATTGTTGACAGCAACGAGTAAAAGGGTGGCTGTTGTGTGTGCGCCCACCTGACATGTGGCCCTCAACCAGGGGAACTCTCCCGTGGGGTGGATTCTTTCTTCTTTTGGTCAGAAATTAGAACTCCAACATCTATTGCACAGGGCATCTAAATTACAGGGCTTCTCATGATGAGATAATCAAAATTGGATTCCTTGTCGTTGATATAATTTGGCAAAAAAATCATCATTTTTGTAATGTTCTATTAGCGCACAATCATTGTGTTATCTTCTGTCTCATGGTTATATTGTTCTAATAATTCTACTTGACTTAAGACATAGGCAGGATAATATGAGTCACGTCACGACATAGGCAAGATAATATATATGAGTCAGAACACAATACAATGACACAATGCAGGACACAACACCAGAATCACATCACAACATAGCGAGGATAATATGAGTCGGAACACAATACAAAGACTCAATGTACATATGCTACCTCCGGACTCAATATTGCGGCTACACACATATTGTCCTGATGCTTTCTAATCCTGTATGGCTAAGTTTCAAAGCTTGGCAACTAAAGCTCTTAGAACTTGCCCCTGTGTGAAAACGAGATGATTAAATTTTAATACCCATTTGGTCCCTATATACTCCTGTAGAGGAAATTGCATGCATGATCCATAAACTTGGCAGTGATGTTCACTTTCGTCCATAAACTTGCGGATTTGAAAAACGTCCCCTTAAACTTGGCATGTGGGTTCACTTATAGTTCAAATTGATGAATTCGGGCTAAATTAGGCTACTCTGTCATCTTACGTGACTGGGTGGGTCTTCTTGGCAAATTTGCGTCCGTTGTTTTTCTTTCATTGAACCCCAGGTATTTTTTGGCCTATAACCCGCAGTCCAGGAATCGCTACAAAGAGGTGGCATGTTTGATTTATTAAAAAAACTCACTCGTTGCGTGTTAGACCGTTGGGCCTTTGTCCTCCTCAGTTACACTGCCTCGCCCGAGGGAGACGAAGCGACGGAACAGAAGGGCCGGACTGCCGGAGGCGATTGTCAACAATCTCCGACGGCACAACTAGTGACACCCACACAGATGGAATCGCGTAGATGACGACGACTTGAACGGCGGCTCCATCAACGTCCACACGAATGACGTCGATGGCTTCTGCGGCAACTACTGGAACAGCGACACGGCCGGCGCTTGCTTTTCAGGAGAGCAGTGGGAAGATTTGGGAATTTCTGAGGCTAGGGTTAGGGATTTAAGCTGCGGGTTAGAACCCATATTTTTCCGGGGGGACCAACGCAAGATTCCAGAAGCCGCAATTTTGCAAAAAGAACCTCCCGAGCCACGTCAGATGTCAGCGCGGCCTAATTTGGTCTGAAATTGTCATTTTGGACTAAAATGATCCAATTTGTCAAGTTTAAGGAGCCGTTTTTCAAATCCGCAAGTTTATGGTTGAAAGTGAACATGGTGGCCAAGTTTAAGGATCTCTAATGCAATTTCCTCTACTCCTGTATGGCTAAGTATACACTTATTATATGCGGTGCAAAAATGTACTGTTCATTGAACCTTTTTGCATGACTTATAACTCTGATTCAGTAAATTTGTTACATGCAAAAAGTATGATAGGTTGGTTGAACAATTGAATGTTTCAGTAATTAGTTGCTGGCACATGAATGCCAGGAAGTAGCAATTGGCATATCTATGTAAATTAATGCTAGTAAATTATAAAGATTCATAGCAAACACATGCACACGTTTCATCTCGTTCTTGCATGTATATTCAACAAGGCTACCAGATTGAAAAATATGCCTGCACACTCTTCTTCTTTTATTTAACCTGTTCTAGTTGACTAAGCCCTGTGTGCTTGTCCGAGGGAGCTTTCTTTACATTCACGGGCTTCCAATGAAAATGAAGAGTGCCCCTGCTCTGTCCCTAAATCTTCAGTTTGGAAGTTGGTAAAGACCCACCCCTTGTTTATGTCAAAATGAATGCTCGGACATTGGCTTCCACCAGTGATCAACTGTTAATGTCTTAAGGATCACACTACTATAGAATCAGTTATTTGTGATGGGTCATCTTTGACGGCCTGGTAGTTGGACGTCAGCAGTAGCACGCATCTTTGAGGCTTTTTCTGAACCGCCACTAATAACCCTTTCAGTAATAGTGTATATACATTTATTTATAAACTAGCACCGTGGCCCTTGCAAATGCGAGGGTAGTGTTGAAATTATTTGAAAATTAATTTATGGCTTCAACGATCTTTATGTTAGGACGGGGAGCAAGAGCAAGCGTACGGCCAAGCTTTTTCGCTCACAATCTCCTCTGGCCAAGGTGCATACGCTAACTGCTAACTCGATACTGTGACTACACACACGCATATTTTTCCGATGCTTTCTAACCCTATATGGCTAAGTTTCAAACCTTGGCAGCTATCCTTAGCTAGACTGTAGTACACAGTTGTTAGAATTTCGATGTACCTATTCAGGCCTTATATATATGCACTTATTATATATCTACATACTGTTCATTAAACCATTTGCTGTAAGTTTGTTATTCCCTCATCCTAAAATAAGTGAGATGATTTCTATAAAAATCTAATTTTGGGACAGAGAAAGTACATGAAAAAAATACGATAGGTTGGTTGAACAATGACGGGTTCAGTAATTGCTGGCACATTTGTACCCGCAAGTAGCAGTGAATTGGCATATCTGTGCAAGTTAATGCTACTAGTAAATTAGAAAGAGTTGCGGACATATATTGCACAAGGCTACCTAATTGAAAATACGCACGCACGAAATGCAGAGGCCGAGGAAATGTCCTCCTTTTAGAAAAGAAAAAAGAAAAATGCACGCACGAATTCTTTCTTTATTACCCTGTGCTCGTCCAAGGACGGAATGTACTTTACATTCATGAGCTTCGAATGAAAATGAAGAGTGCGCTGCCCCGTCCCTAAATCTTCAGTTCGGAAGTAGGCAAAGACCGACCCTGGCCTTGTCTGTACCAGAATGAGTGCCGAGACATTGGCTTCCACCGGCCAGTGAACTGTTAAGATCTTAAGGATCACAGAGAATCAATTATCCGTGATGTATCATCTTTGACGGGCTGGTAGATGGATGTCAGCAGTGGTCCACATCTTTGACGGGCCAAACCAACCTGTGAGTTCTGGCTGCTCGACGAGAGATATGTACACACTACGGGAGAATATAGGTTATAAGCCGAGTGCCGGTATATAGGCTAAGTTTCAAACCTTGGCAACTAAGGTCCTGTTTTGGCAACTAAGACCAAACAAACAGAGCCTAAGCAACTGCTGTAGAAGACTGGCTCTTGTGAGAACCACGGATGTTAAAATTTTGATGTATGCCATCTATTTGGGCCCAATATATACAATGATTATATGCAGTGCACAGATGTGTGCTATTTCATTAAACCTTTTTACGAAAGATATGCATGTACGAGCTAGCTAGTTCTTGTTTTATTTACTCATATTTGAAAGCCCCCTCTGTGCTCGTCTAACACTACCGAGCCGACAAAGATCATTGTGTTTGGTTTGCTTCCAATGTGAGCCATGCCAAATTTTTGGTCATTAACCAAAATTTGGTGGCTGTTTGGATCATTGCCAACTATTTGGCAAGCCAACTTTTTTTAGCCAACTCTAGTTCAATATTTTCGTCAAAGTTGGCCAATTTAAGGGCAACCAAAACTACAACATATCATTTGGCTTGCCAAATTTTGGTAGGGCAAGCGTGGGCTCAAACCAAACACACCCTTCATTTTCAATCGAAACTCATGATCGTTTCCGTTCGTTCCCCTTTGCTGAAGGCCACGGCAAAAGGCCCATGGCAAAATCTTTGTCGAAGGTTTCATAAACCGAAGGTTTCATAAATCAACGTCGGTTGGTTTCCTAAACCGAAGGTTTTCTGAATCAACGTCTGTTGGTGTTCTAAACTGAAGGTTCCTAAATTGATGGTTTTCTAAACCAACGTCCGCATGCGTGCCTATATAATAAGACATTCCCGGCCTCAGGACGAATACGCCACAAATCCGTCGTTGCGCCCACAATCCAATCTCATTGTTCGCTACCTTCTGCTACTCCATCCCGCCGGCTGCGTGCACAGCTCGCCAGGAGAACAGGCCTCAAAATTTGGAGGGCCGATGAAGGGTACGATGTGCATTTAATAATATTTCCTTCTCTCCTTTCCATCTGTCTCCAAAAGGCACTCTGTGTTTTGGAGTTTGCCAGAGATTACGTTATTGGATCGCGATGAAATTTTGAGGAGCTCGTAGTAGACATAATTCCACGCAATACCACCAAAGGGATTGGCGAAAAATTTCTTGAGGCAGTGGCAAACATGTGAACAAGTCAGACTTCGTGCTGTCCCGCACGGCTGTGAGAAATCCAAACTAACACTTGCTGTTTTCAAGTTTTCCGAAGAGTCCAGCGTTGGATCACGACAAAATTTCACATTGTGGTAATAAACAAAATTCTGTACAGTTCCACGAAAGTTTGAAACGGTTTGAAATTGATGGCCAGAATGTTGTGCCAAGGCTTCGATATATATATTTCCTCTCTAATTTCCCAAATGAAAGAGACAGCTAGTGTCAGTAATCCTACAGATGGTTCTTCTGCTAAGCAGCCACGTATTCTGTACATCAGAAGAAGAAAAAGACTTAATGAAATACGGTACATTAAATGCAAACGTGCACAATGAGGAACGCTGACCACTCATCATCACCTTGTTCTTTGAGATGTGACCTGCCCGTGCTAGCAGCCTAGCATCCATGGGTACCATTTTTTTTTTCAAGAATTATTTGGGACGATATATTTATCATGCTGAACAAAATCATCGCACATGCATGGCAAGAACTTAATTAGATGGGTAAGACCGCTACAAGCAACAAATTAATAAAGGATCGGGGAATGCAGAAGGACCGGTACAAGCAACTAGTTAAAAAAGGATGAAGAACAATGCAAAAGGCCCAATAACAATATATGTACAAGCTACCAGTGAGGATAGTTATCAGGCGGAACTATCATGAAACGTGGAGCTAGCGAGGGCTGACGAGCGAGGTCGATGTTTTGGGTTGATGGTCTGCTCAGAGAGCGCGGCAGGAGTTTCGCCTCCGTTTTGGCTTAAGCTAGCTGGGACTTCAAACTTAAAGCTCGCCCTAAAGCTTAGAAAGAAGCTCACTATAGTTTGCAATGAAAGGGTAGTAGCACGCAAATTGGTAGACCATGCAAGATACCGGTGTGGTGGTGAATGAATTTCTGATGCCTCTCGTGCCCACTCTTATTACTATGATCGAGAGTAGGATGTTCTGCTTCTTCTATATATTCACTAGTTACGAATATATAGTTTCTTCAATGAATTCTGGTGGCTCCGTCTCCATATTTATCTTCTTAAGAACAAGATTAATAGTATAACCAACTATCGGCTATAAGTTGGTGTCATGTCATCTATATATAATTAATGCAATAACTAGCATGCATAGTGGTTGATTATAAAACCGTACTACTTTATTAATACTTGACCAACGATGCATCTCACATGGTTTATTGGACTATAAGTTGGTGTCATGTCATCTATATATAATTAATGCAATAACTAGCATGCATAGTGGTTGATTATAAAACCGTACTACTTTATTAATACTTGACCAACGATGCATCTCACATGGTTTATTGGAACACGTGCTGCAGCTAGATACTAAACTTATAGCCCACTCATTTTCTCTCTGCCCTTCTCTTCTTCCAAACTAAAAATATATATCTAATATTTAAACTCTTGTAGCCCATTTACATAACCTTGTTATACTTGCTCTACATTGTTGAAAGCAAACAGTAAAAGAGGGTGGATGTTGTGTGTGCGGCCGTGCGCTCACGCGACATGTGGCACTCCGGGAGCAGAAGTCTCCTAGAGTGGGTTCTTTCTCGGATCAAAAATAGAACTCCAATAACTTTTTTCATAACTTACAAGAAAAAATTGCTCTTTCCATACCCCCACGGAAAATTCTGTACAGAAACAAATAATTCCTCTTCAGAGCAACCCAAAGTGTTTGTAGGAACCGGAGCTGATCAATGGATCTCTCTTCGTGCTACTTGATCCTCGCCGCCGGCGACACAGCAATTGATCCCGGTGGGCGCCGGAAGCGTTGCCGTCCGCGATGAGGCAGACACTGGCGAGCTCGTAGCGGCTGCGGCTCTCGCGCGCGCCACGGCGGCACGTGCAGCTCCAGCTCCCAGAGCGACCGACGGGCTGCCCGGCAGCCACCTGTATGGGTCCCACTTATGTCCACGTCAGCGCGTACTTGGCGATACCTGTTTGGAACCTGGGGTGATCAGTTTAGGCAAAGTCGGGTGACCTTGGTTCGTTTTTTGCAACTTCGAGGACTAAACTGATCACCTTGCTAAGTTCAATGACCCACAATTTAAATCCTATAATCAAAATTAGATTCCTTGTCATTGATATATTTTGGCGAAAAAACGTCAATTTGATCATTTCTGTAATGCCCTAGTTGCGATCATTGCATATGTTTTTCTTGTGTCTCATGTTTATATTGTCCTAACACTTCTCATTCTATACGACCCCCGTCGGATGGGCGAAAACACAAGGACAGCTGGGATTGACGCGTACTCCTTCGCCCACCGTGGCAATTTTGTAAATATCGCCGCGTAGAACCAACGTTTGGCACTAGAAAGCCCATGCGGGCCACAAGGGGTTGTACGCGGCTGTATTGGTTGGCGTCGACGTGTATACGTCCTCGGACGGCATACGCCCGTTATGGAATAATACCCGCATCGTCCGCATAGACTTGCCCCACTATTCCCTCTAATCTAGGGAAAGAAATAATGTCCTGGACGCACCCGTTATGGAATAAAACCCGCGTCGTCCGCATCGACTTGCCCCCACGACTTCCTCTAATCTAGCAAAGAAAAAAACCGCCCCGGACACACAACCACCTTCGGCGATGAAGCGAATGCACGGAGCAGACAACGTCGTGGCTGTTGTCAAGGAAGTTGCCGTCGTGACAGATCCAGTGGAGGAGGAGGAGGAGGAGGAGGAGGTTGTGATCATGGCAGATGCAACCGAGGAGAAGGAAGGTGTGACTGCGTTGTGACATCTTCGCCGTCCGAGATCGCCGCGGGGTCCAATACCCGCCTAGAGGAGGACGACGTTGTCGGCGTCCTCGACCCCATTCCTCTGCCGCACGACTGGGACTTCTTCGACGATTTGGCCGACTACAGCGTGGCTCCAATCCATAACGGGTCGGTGTTTGATGAAGTCCTCAGCGACTTGGAACCAGAGGTACGAACAAACTAGTTAGTCCATGAGGTCGATGCAATGTTATTCTAGGGTTTGCCGAACCCTTTTATGCCGGTGACGACGCCTCTAAACGGGCGAGGTGGGACTAAAACACCCCATGCCCTTGGCGCAAGCGATGCGCGCGTGCTTTTGGGCCGAGACGAGGTTAAATGCTAGCGTCGCGGCCCAAAAGCGTCCGCACTCATCGCTTGCGCTAGGGAGGGGGGTGGTTTAGTCCCACCTCGCCCCCTTAGTGGCGCCGTCACCGGCATAAAAGGGTTCGGCCGAACGCAAAAATCAATAGCAGCGCCTCTTCCACTCTCGCATCACCCACACCTAGTACCTTCTGAAACCTTCAGCGCTGATGCTTAAGCACCTCATTGGGTACTATGTGAGGGTGGTGCACCTAGGGGAGGCCAAACTTTTTTTTTTGGTTAGCCGTTGGCTCGCTGGCATTTTACCTTGTCTGATTGCATGAATCGTGGTTAAGGCAATACGACGTAACCGCGCCAGGGTAAGATTAAAAGCAGAAATAATATCCCGGCACAGTTACAGCCACATGGGATGCGGATTAACGCGCCGATAATCATGTAAACACTTGCAAGTATTTAAATCGACGTATCGTATAACTAATACACAAACACTTGCAATTATTTAAATCGACGTAACTATAACTAATACAAAAACACTTGCAATTATTTAAATGCAGGAATAATATCCCGGCAGTTACGGTGCGGAGTACTTAACACGTTCATAAAGTAAAAGACTAGATTACACAGGAAATATGAGGACTAGTTAATCTATTATTTTAAACTTTGTAAAATAATAATACTAAACTCCTTGGATGCGTCGGCGCCGTCACTGTCCATGACGGCTCCGTCTTCCGGGCGGGAGGCCCGTCGCTGCGTCGAGCGGGCACTCTTCGCCTCATCCCGTGCCGGCGTGGTCTCCGTGTAGGTCTCGCCGTCGCTTCCCGTGGAGCATTCTCCGACGCTCTCCACGAAGTTCTCCTCGTGGTAGGGATTGCCGCGCCCCTGAAATCCGCGGCGGCCTTGGTTATGCCCGAACGGGAAGATGTCGGGCATTTAGTTGCCCCGCCTCGAGGGCACACGAGTCCGGGGTCCCCCGCGGGGGAGTGGATCCGGTCGGAGTTGCATTTCTTGCAACATTCTCCAGCTGGGCCAATGGGGCACGGGTACCGCGGGTGAAGGCAGCGGCGGCGGCGTGGTATCCATGGGTTCTCGTTGAGGAAGGAAGGAGAGAGAGGAAAAGGGGATGCGAGGCGGCTTGTTTCCGGTGGAGGCGTTGATTTACGCTTGCGGCCGGCTTTTAGCGGGGAGGGAGGCATACCGGGGTTGGTTGGGGGCCTTAGTGCACGCGTAAAAACCAAGCGTCGGGAGATGCAACTGCAGAATGTGCGAAAACCGCGGCCCGTCAAGACGCGAGATTCCGCTGGCCTTGGAAACCGCCGTGAAGACTGCACGACTCGGCGGTTAGCATACGTGACAGGCACATTTAATAAAGAAGGACCGAAAAAAATGACCAATATACGTTTTGTAAATTCGGCTGTAAATTGTTATGGCGAATTCGAACCAAATTTCCTCGTGTTCTATAGCTAAGATTTTTTGTACCGTCTTATGAATACATTATAGGTATTTAATAGGATTTTCAGATTTTCCAAACCCAATTTGCTTTATTTCGTACCACATTTGAATTATTTCAATTTTGGGTGGTAAATGGAAATTCTTGTCACAAATTAAAATAATCTTAATAATATGAAATACTTGTTAGAAAATTGTGAAGTTTTTCAAGTATCAATATTTAGTGACACATTCATCACATAAAAAAAATCAAAACATTATCAATATGTGACAATGCACTTCATGTAGAAAACACCACAAGCATCCGAGGTTTTTCTGAAACACCTCTTAGAGATGTTTGAGATATGAAGGCATTTTGAGATTTTGACTTCATGACTTTATCCAAATCTTGTGAAATTTTGTGCACTAACCATTTTCGGTGTGTATTACGTGCATGCAAAAGCATTGTCAATTTGAAGATGTTTCCATATTTTTTGAATTTCAAATTCATTTAATGTTAGAAAATTGTGAATTCTTTGTCAGAGTGTCAATATATAGTGATTTATTAATCACATATTTAAATTTCATATTGCACAATTTGACAATGCACTTCATGTAGAAAACACAACAAGCCTCCGAGTTGGTTCTCAAACACCTCTTGGAGATGTTGGATATATGAAGACATTTTGAGATTTTGACTTCTTAACTTTATCCAAATCTTGTGAAATTTGGTGCACTTACCATATTCGGTGTGTATTGCGTGCATGCAAAAGAACTTTCAATTTGAATATGTTTTCATATTTTTTGAATTTCAAATTCATTTAAATTTGATGTGTCAAATTAAAATAATGTTAGAAAATTGTGAATTGTTTGCCAGATTGTCAATATATAGTGATTTATTAATCACATATTTAAATTTCATAATGCACAATTTAACCATGCACTTCATGTAGAAAACACAACAAGCCTCCGAGTTGTTTTGAAATATCTTTTGGAGATGTTGGAGATTTGAAGGCATTTTGAGATTTTGACTTCTTAACTTTATCCAAATGTTGTGAAATTTGGTGCACTTACCATATTCGGTGTGTATTGTGTGCATGCAAAATCATTTTCAATTTGAAGATGTTTCCATATTTTTTGAATGTCAAATTAATTTAAATTTGATGTGTCGAATTAAAATAATGTTTGAAAATTATGAATTGTTTGCCAGATTGTCAATATATAGTGATTTATTAATCACATATTTAAATATCATAATGCACAATTTAACAATGCATTTCATGTATAAAACACAATAAGCCTCCGAGTTGTTTCTGAAGCACCTCTTGGAGATGTTGGAGATACGAAGGCATTTTGAAGTTTGGTCCACTTACCATATTCGGTGTGTATTGCGTGCATGCAAAATCATTTTCAATTTGAAGATGTTTCCATATTTTCTGAATTTAAAATTCATTTAAATTTTATGTGTCAAATTAAAAGAATGTGAGAAAATTGTGAATTCATTGCCAGAGTGTCAATATTATGTGATTTATTAATCTCATATTTAAATTTCATAATGCACAATTTCAAATTCATTTAAATTTGATGGTTATCATATTTGGGCCGGTTTGCCCAGTAGCTGACACGCAATGGGCTCTTTTTTATTATCGTAGCTGGGCTGGTTCGCCTAGTACGGCCCGGCTACTTTGGTCCAAACCGGCATCCATCATCACGCCGTACGTGCGAGCATTTAGGTAACTACCACGACGTAAATTATGGACTGCTTCTTATCAGCTTGGGAAATCCGTAGGCAGGACGATCCGCTTCTTACCCGTTTCGCCGGCCACCTTTGAGATCTACGTACTTCGCCGCCCATCGACTCTCACGGCCAGAAAGGATCTGCTTGCTGCAGCGTCAACGGTCGAATCCTCCTTCGTTGTCTCGTACGCCAGCTCCTTGATAGGTATGTTCCATCGCATCTATGGCGTCATCATGTTCTAATACGCCGATCTGCTCGGTTGCATCTAGGGTTTGATCACCGGCGATTTTTCTTTTTCTTCCATACAGTATGGAGGAGTGTGGCGAGATCAGATGCTCCGTTGAGAAGTGGTTGCTCTTTGTCAACAGATGGACACCCGCGCAACGGCAAAAATTCATTACCGGTACCAACCTAGGGTGCGCCGTCCGTGAAGATGCACATGAGGACTCTTAAGGTACATGATTGAAAGATTTGATACCAGCTCTAAAAAATTCGTGATAGAAAAGTCAGAGTACGGCTCAATTTCATTGGATCACCGGGATGTCACAAGCATTTTAGGCTTAGTTAACACCAGCCTTGGTGTAGACGATGTTTTAATTGAAGAAGGTTTAGACGTACGAGATCACATTCCTTCGAGGTTTGTTAGTAGACAAACACACAACCTTGTGATTGACCAACTCATCAAGGATACTGTAAGGGATGGGACGGGGGATGACGACTTCCTCCGATGTTCTGTCCTAGTCCTTATTGGCATACTGCTCGCGCCTGATAATGGACTCATTGTACCCAAAGAATATTATGCACTTGTGGAAGATATCAAAAGAATGCGCCTGTTTAACTGGAATGCGTTCACGTTGTCATCTTGTTTGATGGGTTTGGCAAGGTGAAAAAGGGTGACTCGATTATTCAATGGCCCCGAGGAAATGTTGCACTACTACAGGTACAAGCCGACTATTTTTCATTTAGAATTTATTTACATTTGCATATTACAATTGTGTATGTAACGCTAATTATGCATACAGTACCTATATTGGGAGAAGCTTAGACCTTTTAAGGAAAGTCAGTGTGACGTAGAGATGCCTATGAGGCCACTCACGATGAACTAGGGCGAGCCGGAAGCTACGAAGAGAGATGAGTACGATCAAGTCCACGGCCGTGGTAAAAACTGCAGGGTGAGGGTTGTATGTGTTAACTGGATTTGTTCATCCATTAGTAGTTCCATGGCAACTTGCAGATTGAGGATGACCTCTCGGAAGGCGCAAGATGGAGAAAAGTTCGTACTCCAAACCTGTCTCAGAAAACACCGCCGAGGTCTGGGCGACGACCGTTGAAGCCCGAACCCCCACGTAAGAGAAGTATCAGCAACGCTAGGTTGGAGGAAGTCATTAAATGCGTAATGCAGCCGTTCATGGCCCAAACCAACAACAAGATCGACCGTGCTGCAGATCAATGCGCAAAGGTCAGACACGCCATTGTTATTTCTAACTCTCCTTACGCACACGTCAAGATTTTTGCATTATTTGTTTTTGCAGATAATCATGGAATGGCTGAACAAGGCGGGTGTGACATACAAACCTGGAAATGCGTCATCAGATGAGGAGCAACATGAAGACAATGGGACAGATGTGAAAGGCCGTTATGAAGACAAATATTTCACGGGTGCTTACTCAGACATGGCAAATTCTGACGTACGAATTGTGTCATCTCTAGATGGGGTTGAACAAAAATTTAGTACGCATGGCACATGGCGCATGTGCATAGATCGTAGAGCTATAAATAACATCACTATTCGATATCGTCATCCCATTATTCCATGTTTGGAAGATATGCTGGATGAATTGGGTAGTGCTGTTGTTTTCTCTAAAATTGATTTGAGTGAAGCCCTAATGAATCAGTTGATCATATACATTTCACTTGCAAGCTGGCAAAGTTTGTGTGGCAACTGGCAAGTAGTGGATTGTGCTTTTGGCCTAGAGCCGTAGACCACCAGAGAGAGCACTTCAGATCTGTTTGAGGTCTGGGCTCAATCTTTTGCTGGGAATCATCGCTCCCTGATGTTAAGTGGGGGCCTGCAGTTGTTTGAACCATTTGGAAAGCTAGGAACCCTATCTGTTTCAAACATCAGTTCTGCAGTGATCCTACGACTGTTCTTATCTTCAGCTTATGCAATTATATTGATGCATGGGCCATATTGCAGAAAGAGCCAAATCGAAGAAAGTCAAAGGAGGGAGTTCAGAGCCTCAAGATGGTGACCAGTGAAGCTTATGCTCGAAGGCTGGGACGGGTGCCTGGAGTACATAGGTGTTAGTATGAAGAGAAGAGAGGTTGTTATTTGCTAGCTGATGCATTTAGTCTAGTTGTTGGCAGTTGGTTAGTACGTGTGGTGTACGTGTTCTGTCTGGTAGTTAGTTGTTGTTGGATAATCCCATTGGCATCACTTATCTTTTACCGTTTTGCTAGCTGAATAAATGGCCATGCAGCGTTCGGATGTTCACGTCATGCTCAAGTAGTTTTGCTTTCAGTTACTATTTGTCAGGGGGCAAATTGTAAAAATCCATGCTGAGCTGGCACAGCCGACGCACTCATACGGTAGAAATACAGTTCGATGACCGTACGTGTGATATTTCGTCAAGTTTGGAATCGTAAGTCTCCATTTCGAAAACCAAAATACAATGATTAAATTGAGAATCGAAACCAAATTCAGTGACCAGAGTGCATTTTACTCCAACAAGAAGAAATAGTAACCAGAAAAATTCCGACCTGAGAATTTATTTGGCCCTAAGCCATACTCCTTCTAATGAAGCAACGCAACAAGGTACAGTTCTTCATGGATCTACAAGAAAGGGGAGGATCGTATGAGGCGCCAGGGAGAGAGGCCAATTCACAGATTTTCAATATCTGTTTCTCAGGTATATGAATTATGAAACCTCTTCGATGGCCTGATTTGGGAAGAGTGAAATACTTAAGTAGTCTGTGTGAGGCATGAACAATGGTTGATAAAAATATCTTTTTTAGGTGTTACTCATCATTTTAAAAAAAGAAATTAAAGGTGAAGACACAGAGTCACCCTAAATTTGGGTAACAAAATGGGGTGAATTTAGAAATTTGTTACTCCGTACTAGATTTCTAGGTTCTGCTACTTCTTATTAATAAATATGTTTCAATTTTTATTTTACTAAGTGGTAATGTTTAGTCCTATAAAATAGTAATGTGTGCAGACTACTTTGTCTTTTTTGCATCGGTTTATGCTGCGAATTTTTTGGTCCTCCGACCATGCATGGTCCCATACCGACCACAGTATCGTTGCAGTGGCTATATAATCGCACCTAGCTGCTGATGCGTGCACCATCCATCTTTACGCAGCACACAGCTGGAGTGTATGTACCATGCACCTGATGATCCTAGCTTGTCTCTTCCTTGTAGCAGTGATCGCTGTACTACGCAAGCTCAGGAATCGCCCTCGTGCGGTGTACCTCATCGACTATGCTTGCCTTCTGCCTACTCCCAAATGGCGTTTCCCCATCTCCACCTTCATCGAGCATACCAAAACAATGCCCTTCTTCGACGACCGCAGCGTCAACTTCATGGCGTGCACGTTCGACCGCAGCGGCATCGGCGACGAGACCAGCCTGCCCCCCGCGTACCACTTCATACCCCCGTCCAACAGCTTCGGCACGTCCCACGCCGAGGCACAGCTGGTCATCTTCTCGGCCGTCGACGACCTGTTTGCGAAGACCGGCTTGGCCCCGGACACCGTGGCCGTGCTCGTCGTCAACTGCAGCGCCTTCACCCCGGTGCCATCCCTGAGCGACATGATCGTGAACAGATACAAGCTCCGAAGCGACGTCCGGAGCGTAAACCTGTCGGGGATGGGGTGCAGCGCGGGCGTCATCTCCGTCGGGCTCGCCGCCGGGTTACTTCAGTCTTTGCCCGATGGTGCCTATGCTCTCGTGGTTTCCACGGAGACCATCACGCCCCACTTCTACCCGGGCAAGGAGGCCGCCATGCAGCTCTCCAATGTCCTGTTCAGGGTCGGAGGCGCTGCGGCGCTGCTGTCTACGTCCAAGAACAAGGCCCGGTACCGGCTCGCGCACCTTGTCCGGACGATCACTTGCGGCACCCGCGACGGCTCCTACTCCTGCGTCTTCCAGGAGGAGGACGGCGATGGCACCTTGGGGGTCAATCTATCAAAGGACCTCCTGGCCGTCGCCGGCGACGCGCTCAAGGACAACATCACCGCCATCGGGCCCCGTGTCCTGCCGCTTTCCGAGCAGATCCTTTTCGTGCTGTCCCTCATCAAAGGCTTCAGGCCGTATGTGCCGGACTTCAAAAAGGCGTTCGATCACTTCTGCATCCACTCCGGGGGACGTGCGGTGATCGACAAGGTCCAGAGTAGCCTGGCGCTGACCGACGAGCATGTGGAGCCGTCGCGGATGGCGCTACACAGGTTCGGGAACACGTCCAGTAGCTCGGTGTGGTACGAGATGGCGTACATTGAGGCCAAGGACCGGATGCGGAAGGGAGACCGGGTTTGGATGATTGGGTTCGGCTCCGGGTTCAAGTGCAACAGCGCAGCCTGGGAGTGCATCAGCCCAGCGCGCCGGCCGGACAACGCCTGGGCCGGGTGCATACATCGATACCCGGTGTCACAACGCAAGTAAAATGCCATGTGCGCGCAGTACCCTATAGAACGTCTAATAATATGAAGTATATATATATCAGCTGGTTTCACTCGTACAGAAAACAGTGTACACACAGCATATTTTCATATAAATCACTAGACATGGCAGCGCGCGCGGCACATGCATGTGCTTGGTGTATCTGTTAGATTAACTGCCTTGATCTGTTGGCACTTGGAAGAAGAAAAACCAGGACTAGCTGTCTACATGTACTGAAAAAAAAATGGCTTGCACGCCTTGTCGACCTGGGTGCGTGGCTGCATGCAGATCTCACGAATAATGTTGTGTATAACTCTCTCTTATCATCATGTAATCGGCATGAATCTATTAATTCAACGCTGCCCAGCAGCTCGTTTCGCATGACAAGTCACAAAGGCATGGTCTCGTTTCGCATGACATGTTTGGGCTATGGATCCACGGAGGGGAGAAAAGCCTACACACTGCTTTACACAATATTGTTTTTGACAAACAAGAATTCTAAAAATCCTTTACACGTTATTTTGCACGTGTACGCAATAATGGTTGTGGTTTTCGTCGGTATTGGAGCGTCCAGACCAGAGGGAGGAAAACATTAGCATGTTGGCCCCTGGAGAACATTTTGAGGGAGGAAAACACTAGCATGTCCTTTGCGACACACCGGTGGGAATTAGCCACTGACTATGTACGACGTGTGGAGGGCTTCAATGTCACTAGCTTTATTTGCCTTTGTTAGCTTGTTCTTAATATTAATTGTTCGTTTCCTTTTCGTATAAACTAGTGTTCGGCTAGTTTTCTTGAACATTTCTCTTTAATTTTGTTTATCTGTATGTCAATATAGAGACCGAGAGAAAACTCTTTGTATTTTGGTTGCACCGTCTTGAGAAGACTGCGAGAGAGAAAATAATAATCTGTGAAATCATATGTGATGTGTAACATTGGCAAGTGTTTTAGATGAAACATTGATGTGGATACTTTGGATAATATGGATATTTAAGTGATGACATGTATCTTGTTTGGACTTAGTGCTTTGCTAGTGGTGTGCTGATCCATTAGTTTCTTATGTGAAAACATGGCGTGAGTTGTGTGAAACTTACCCTGAGTCAAGTCGTGGACTTGTGCTCGTACTGGTTATTTGTGTGTTCGCTTTCAGGTGTTGCCGGAGCTAGAAGAACGTGGTCGATGACGGGATCGAGAGACGAAGCTTGGGAAGCTGAGGTCGAGGATCAAGGTCATGCGGGACGTTCGTGCGAAGGACAATGGAAGTGAAAGCTACGATGATCCGGGAGGGCACCGGTTTGTCGTATGTTGTTTATACCGGAGATGTACGGTATTGGAGATATTCGATACGTGATGGTCGAGTTTTGAAGACATCACAAGAAGAGTTGATGACATGAAGTGACATCGAGGTGAAGATATGTAGGTCCAGCCGTGGCTGGATGAGAGCTGTTTAAAGATTAAACAGTAGCGTCATTAAGATGGCGTCGGATGGAAAAGTGATCCACATGAAAGTTGTGCGCGTCGTCGAGACGAACAATTTTGATTTTGGAGTCATCTCAATCCGAGGTCGTATGCGGGCCCCACGGGCAAAATACTGACCGGGACAGAGGAGTCCGTGTTGGATTCGGATTCGGTTTAGGGTTGCGAATTTTCCCTTATAAATAGAGGGCATCCTAGCTAGGGTTTTAGCAAGGACGTGAGGGAACTCAAAGCTTTGGATCTAGATCAATTCTTGGAGAGTTCTTGGATGCATGGTTGCATCTTTTGTAATCAATCGACATCGTTGCAATAAAGAGATTCGTTGGCGGTGTCATCTCTGTTCTTCTCGGATCTTCGTGAAATCTTCGTGCTAGATCTTTCTAATACTTTGGTGCAGGTTCATCACAAGTTTATAATACTTTGCTGCAGGTTTATCACGAGATCAAGAGAAGATTGCAATTAATTCATCTTTCTTGTTATTCCTCGAAATTGGTTTTAGATTAATCCTCGTAACTTTCTGTCAGCTGTTACTATTTTGATCATATCTTTTGATTGGTAAGTCCGATTGAGGTGATTCTTGTTGCGTTGGTTAGATAATTTTAATACCTTTCTTTTTCATACTCATACGTATTTTTTGGTTCATCCAATCAAAAGTTACGGCTGTTTTACTATCACGGACAGAAAGGTGATTTAGGGTTTGAACTTTCGGGAAAAGTTTTAATTTGCTTCCGCGCAATCATTCACCCCCCCTCTGATTGCCTATCTCGATCTCACAATTGGTATCAGAGCAAGGTTTCTCTAATCTATCTTAACCGGTTGATTAGACTTGCTAGATATGGATAGGTATTCTACCAAACCCTGTGTGTTCGATGGTGTTGATTTTCAGTTTTGGAAGGCGAAGATGAAGGCATACATCATGGCACAAAGTTACGCCATATGGGAGAAGATCGCCAAGTCCTATGAGCTTCCCGCGGACAATGCGATCACACCAATAAACTTGGTCCACGTGGAGAACAACTACAAGGCGAGGAACTACATCATCCAAGGTCTACAACGAAGTGACTTCGACCGTGTTGCTCACCTTGCATCCGCTCATGAGGTATGGAACGCACTTTGTAGTTATCATGAAGGATCAAACTCTGTTAAGGAGGTGCGTCAAGACATGTACAAAAAGGAGTACATGAGATTTGAGATGAATACAGGTGAATCTTTGGATGAATTCTTTGCACGCTTTAATAAAATTCTCAGCAACTTACGTGCATTAGATGTTACTTATACTGATGCTGAGGCTTCTAGGCAACTTTTGAGTGCATTAGATATGTCCAGATGGGAGATGAAAGTTACATCTATTAGAGAATCTACTGTCATGAGCACACTTACACTTGATATTCTGTACTCAAAATTGAAAACTCATGAATTAGATATTCTTGCTAGGAGAACCGGTTCCAAATCAATTGCACTTGTTACTAACCCTGGCAGATCTAATGATGGTACTTCTACATATTGTTATGCTCTGTCTTCTTTGTCTCAACTAACTGATGAACAGCTAGAGCAATACCCAGAGGAAGAATTGGCACTCCTCACCTCTCGTTTTACACGTGCCCTGCAAAATGTTCGTTCAAGGAAGAGAGGTGGGAACAATGCTCCAAGGTGCTTTGAATGTGGTGATCCAAATCACTTTCGCCAAAATTGTCCTAAATTCTTATCCAAGATGGCGAAAGAAGAAAATGGGGAGGACAAGAAGAAGAAGCGCCCCTTCAACATCAAGAATAAAAAGAGGGGCGACTTTGCTCGAGCGGTGGCTCACAGTATTTTCTCTGTAATCAATGAATATGGTGAACCATGCTTGAGTGATGTGGATATCGAGTCTGATGAAGATGATGCATCCAAAGGAAAGCGCGACATTAATGGGATGTGTCTTATGGCTAGCAATAAGAGTGCTACCTCCCGTGACGACTACGACAGTGACAGCAACAATGAGGTAGAACTCTCTTATGATGAATTACTTAAAAGTGCTAGTAAATTGAGTTCCTTGCTTGATCATGCTACTAAAAGAATTAAGAAATATGACTTGAAAATTGCATCCTTGAATTCTGAAATTACTAAACTTAAGTCTATGATTCCTGATGATGATTCTTGCAAGTCTTGTGATTCTATATATTCTGAGCTTACCTCTTTGCGTTCTATTCATGATAATACTCTTGATAAGCTTAGAGTTGCATTAGAAAACAATGAGAAACCTATTGTGCATAAACGTAAACATATTAATAATGCTAGCATGGATACTTCTGATTTGACAGATTCAACTTCTTGTAATAATTGTCATATTCTTGAATTGAAGTTGAAAGATGCAAATGCTAGGGTTTCTCATGTTGAAAATGCTTTACATATCCAAGAGGTTTCTTTGTGCGCTAATTGTAAAAGTGGAAAACAAATCATTGATGGTGTTTGTGATAATTGTATTGCCTTGTCTCATCAAGTTAATTATTTACACGCATCTTTGCAGAAATTTTCTAGTGGGCACAAAAATCTGAATATGATTTTAGATAAGTCTAAAGTGAGTAAAAACAAGACCGGCCTCGGTTTTAATACACATGCTCATTTTAAGGCTAATCCACCCACTATTGTTAAGTCACTTGGTAATGGAATTTTTGAAACATCTAACAAGCCAACCAATGTGATTTTTAAATCTGCCGGCATCATGTCTAATGATACTTCAACAATTGCAAATGTAGGTCATATATCACATGCTAAACCTGGAAGTAGGTACACTTGCACTTATTGTAATAAACCTGGACATGGTGTAGGTTCTTGTTTTAGACTAGCTAGAGTAATTAAAAAGGAAAGAAAACAAGCTAGATCTAATTCCTTCAAGGCACATTATGCTCATGATAAAACTATTACTCCCCGTTATGTGCCTAGGGTGAATGTTTCACCTTCCGTTTCAACTTGCACGAGATACATACAATCTGTCCCAATGTATAAAGAAACTCGTGCTCTGCCTACTCGTCGTGTATCTCAGTACTGGATACCTAAAAGCTTTTTATTTAACCCCAGTACTGAGATCTCGGCATGTGTTTGTTTGTAGGCACTTCGCGTGAGGAAGGAGAACATATGGCTAGTGGACTCCGGTTGTTCTCGTCACATGACCGGTGATAAAAATTGGTTCTCCTTCCTCAAACGTGCATCTCGGGCTGAAAGTGTAACCTATGGAGATGCTTCGACCTCTACTGTTGTTGGGAAAGGTACACTAAAGGTAACCGACAATTTTGTGTTCAAAGATGTTGCTTTGGTTGAAAATCTAAAATACAACTTATTGTCGGTTTCACAAATGATTGATGAGGATCTTGAAGTATCTTTCAAGAAGAGTGCTTGCAAAGTTTTAGATGCTTCGGGTGATCTTGTTTTTGATATATCACGCTTTGGGAAAGTTTTTAAGGCTGATTTTCATGCTGCTTCAAGTGCAAAATTTAGGTGTCTAGTTGCCAACACATCTACAGATTTATTATTTTGGCATCGTAGACTTGGGCATATTGGTTTTGATCATCTTACTCGCATTAGTGGTATGAATGTTTTAAATGGTTTGCCTAAACTTAAGGGAGAAAAACATGTTGTATGCTCTCCTTGTAGACATGGTAAGATGGTTGCAGGTTCTCATGCACGCATTACTGGTGTCATGACTGATGCCCCAGGACAACTTCTACACCTTGATACAGTTGGTCCATCAAGAGTACAATCTTTTGGTGGTAAGTGGTATGTTCTGGTGATTGTTGATGATTATTCAAGATATTCTTGGGTTTATTTTATGGCATCTAAGGATGAGGCTTTTAGTCATTTTAAGAGTCTTGTGAATAGATTAAGTGTTGAGCACCCAGGATCTTTGAAAACTATCAGGAGTGATAATGGAACTGAATTTAAGAATTCATATTTTAATCAGTTTTGCGATGAACTTGTCATTGAACATCAATTTTCTGCACCTTATGTACCGCAACAAAATGGTGTAGTGGAGCGTAAGAATCGAACTCTAGTTGAGATGGCCCGTACTATGCTTGATGAATTTTCTACTCCTAGAAAGTTTTGGGCTGAAGCTATATCTACTGCTTGTTATGTTTCAAATCGTGTGTTCTTGAGATCCAAAATTGATAAAACGCCATATGAACTACGATTTGGACGTAAACCTGTTATATCTCACCTAAGAGTTTTTGGATGCAAATGCTTTGTTCTTAAATCTGGCAATCTAGATAAGTTTGAGTCTAGATCATATGATGGCATGTTTCTTGGATATCCTGCTCATTCACGTGGTTATCGTGTTTATGTTTACGAGACTAACCGACTAATGGAAACCAGTGAAGTGACTTTTGATGAGGCTAGTTCTGGCTCTAGTCCTCTTGTTTCTAATGCAGGAACACATGTTCAGGGGGAGGGAATATTTTTAGATGATGAAGATGATGAGGAGGATGGCGTGCCCCCTGCTGTCCATGCACCATCTGTAGCTGTTCCTACACCTACTACTACTGCTGCTACAATTGATCACCCTCAGGAGACTACCTCGACTACTCAAGCTGGGGTTGAGCAAGCTGCTGAGTCAAATATTTCAGCACCCCGACACATTCAAAAGAGGCACCCTCCTGAACAGATTATTGGAAGCATGACTGAGAGAGTCACACGGTCAAGGTTTATCGATTCTAACTCTCACAATCATTCTGCATTTGTTGCTTCTTTTGAGCCCAAAGATATATCTCATGCATTTACTGATGAATCGTGGATCAATGCCATGCATGAGGAATTAGAAAATTTTGAGCGTAACCAAGTTTGGACTCTTGTTTCACCACCTCCAGGTCATACCCTTATTGGTACACGTTGGGTTTTTAAAAACAAACAAAGTGAGGATGGTGTTATTGTTCGCAACAAGGCTAGGTTGGTTGCTCAAGGTTTTACTCAAATTGAGGGCCTTGATTTTGATGAAACTTTTGCCCCTGTTGCTAGATTAGAAGCTATAAGAATTTTATTGGCATTTGCTGCATCTAAAGGTTTCAAGCTTTATCAAATGGATGTTAAAAGTGCTTTTCTCAATGGCTTCATTGATGAGGAGGTTTATGTTAAGCAACCACCGGGTTTTGAGAATCCAAATTTCCCAAACCATGTTTATAAACTCTCAAAGGCTTTGTATGGTTTAAAACAAGCCCCACGTGCATGGTATGATAGGTTAAAAAATTTTTTACTTGAAAAGGGTTTTACCATGGGAAACGTTGATAAAACCTTATTTGTACTCAAGCATGGCAATGATCAACTCTTCGTACAAGTTTATGTTGATGATATTATCTTTGGGTCTGCCTCTCATGCTTTGGTGTCAGAATTTTCAGAAACTATGAGCAGGGAATTTGAGATGAGCATGATGGGCGAACTTACTTACTTTTTGGGGCTGCAAATCAAGCAAACAAAGGAGGGCACCTTTGTACATCAAAGTAAGTATACGAAGGATCTGCTACGACGTTTTGGGATGGAAAACTGCAAGCCTATTATGACACCAATGGGATCTACGACGTCGCTTGATCTTGATGAGGATGGTGAACCTATTGACCAAAAGATGTACAGGAGTATGATTGGTTCACTTCTTTATCTTGCTGCCTCTAGACCGGATATACAATTTTCTGTATGCTTGTGTGCACGGTTTCAAGCTTCCCCACGTACATCACATTTACAAGCTGTCAAGAGGATTTTCAGGTATCTACATGGCACCCAATCTTTTGGCATTTGGCTTTCTGCTTCCTCTAGTATCATATTGCGTGCATTTTGATGCTGATTTTGGAGGTTGTAGAATTGATAGAAAGAGTACATCTGGTACATGCTTATTTTTGGGTGATTCTTTAGTACTTTGGTCTTCTAAGAAACAAAGTTCTGTTGCACAGTCTACTGCTGAAAGTGAATATGTAGCTGCTGCTTGCTGTTGCTCACAGATTTTATGGATAATAGCTACAATGAAAGATTATGGGGTTATTTTAGAAAGTGTACCACTTTATTGTGATAACACTAGTGCTATATGTATTGCTAAAAACCCAGTGCAACATTCTAGAACTAAGCACATAGATATAAGATATCATTTTCTTAGAGATCATGTTGAAAAAGAAAATGTTGTGCTCAACTTTATAGATACCGAACGTCAATTGGCAGACATTTTTACTAAACCATTGGATTCTTCTCGGTTTGCTTTTCTTCGAGGTGAACTTGGAGTAATCAAACCATACGGGATGGTTTGAGGGGGAGTTTGTTCTTCGTGTACGATACTTGCTTCTTTTTCGTTCTTTTATCTTTAATAAATAAAAAATCTGAAAAAGTAATGAGCATTGTATTCCATCCTGAAATGACATTTTTGCAACCACGTTTATGTTTTGAGGACATTGTCATTTTATATGTATGCTCGTATGAAATAGTCTATCACATGACTTCTAATACGAATGATAACTTGAACTAAATCTTGTCATGGTTAAACTTTGTTAGCTATTTTGGTTTTGGATACTTAATTACTAGCAATGATGAAAATATAATGGTATCAAGGTTCCAAATATACAAAGACACGTGGTGTCAAGCAATTTTTACTAAATAAATATGCCAATGTCGCACTACATCTTCACGAGACTGCTTACCATTGCACTTTGGTATGAACTTGGAGGTTGCTGTGTTTATTGAAACCTTTGTCTTAAGCTTCTGATTGCTTATCATTGCTTTAAGCTTCTGATTGTTAATCATTGCACTCTGGACATAGGCTTGGCATGGTGGTTTAAATATAGGCTTGGCAAGGTTGAATTGACTTGCCATATAAATTCAATGAAAATAAATATTATGCTTTTATAAAGTGCTTTGTTTAATGTAATGTGCTGCAAGTTATTTTGTATTCAAGTATTGATGTAGTTGACAAGGGGAGACCATGTCTTGCAATAAATCGTAACAATACTTGATTGTTAGTCATGTGTAGATTACATCATACTTATATACATGTCGAGTACAACTACTTTTTACATGACTTGGATGCACAATTATCATGTTCATGATGTTTCATAGTGCTCATTACAAGAAAAAAAAAATCGCTTTTAGTTTAAAAAAATTGAAGCGGGGGAAATATTTTTGTGTGGTTTTGATGAAATTCATTGTCAAAGGGGGAGAGATTTCAACACATATACATACCATATTTTACCTTTTATTGGTGTTTCTCCAACTTTTTGATGTTTTTCATTTTCTTTTCAAAACCTTGAAAATCTGAGAGTTAAGTGAATGTGTATGCCAATCAATGTTCAATGTCTAATGTTGTTAACGAAAGGTTGCCAATGTTTTCATCAAGGGGGAGATTGTGAAATCATATGTGATGTGTAACATTGGCAAGTGTTTTAGATGAAACATTGATGTGGATACTTTGGATAATATGGATATTTAAGTGATGACATGTATCTTGTTTGGACTTAGTGCTTTGCTAGTGGTGTGCTGATCCATTAGTTTCTTATGTGAAAACATGGCGTGAGTTGTGTGAAACTTACCCTGAGTCAAGTCGTGGACTTGTGCTCGTACTGGTTATTTGTGTGTTCGCTTTCAGGTGTTGCCGGAGCTAGAAGAACGTGGTCGATGACGGGATCGAGAGACGAAGCTTGGGAAGCTGAGGTCGAGGATCAAGGTCATGCGGGACGTTCGTGCGAAGGACAATGGAAGTGAAAGCTACGATGATCCGGGAGGGCACCGGTTTGTCGTATGTTGTTTATACCGGAGATGTACGGTATTGGAGATATTCGATGCGTGATGGTCGAGTTTTGAAGACATCACAAGAAGAGTTGATGACATGAAGTGACATCGAGGTGAAGATATGTAGGTCCAGCCGTGGCTGGATGAGAGCTGTTTAAAGATTAAACAGTAGCGTCATTAAGATGGCGTCGGATGGAAAAGTGATCCACATGAAAGTTGTGCGCGTCGTCGAGACGAACAACTTTGATTTTGGAGTCATCTCAATCCGAGGTCGTATGCGGGCCCCACGGGCAAAATACTGACCGGGACAGAGGAGTCCGTGTTGGATTCGGATTCGGTTTAGGGTTGCGAATTTTCCCTTATAAATAGAGGGCATCCTAGCTAGGGTTTTAGCAAGGACGTGAGGGAACTCAAAGCTTTGGATCTAGATCAATTCTTGGAGAGTTCTTGGATGCATGGTTGCATCTTTTGTAATCAATCGACATCGTTGCAATAAAGAGATTCGTTGGCGGTGTCATCTCTGTTCTTCTCGGATCTTCGTGAAATCTTCGTGCTAGATCTTTCTAATACTTTGGTGCAGGTTCATCACAAGTTTATAATACTTTGCTGCAGGTTTATCACGAGATCAAGAGAAGATTGCAATTAATTCATCTTTCTTGTTATTCCTCGAAATTGGTTTTAGATTAATCCTCGTAACTTTCTGTCAGCTGTTACTATTTTGATCATATCTTTTGATTGGTAAGTCCGATTGAGGTGATTCTTGTTGCGTTGGTTAGATAATTTTAATACCTTTCTTTTTCATACTCATACGTATTTTTTGGTTCATCCAATCAAAAGTTACGGCTGTTTTACTATCACGGACAGAAAGGTGATTTAGGGTTTGAACTTTCGGGAAAAGTTTTAATTTGCTTCCGCGCAATCATTCACCCCCCCTCTGATTGCCTATCTCGATCTCACATAATCTAAAAGCTATTTATGCTTCAGAAACGGGATTGTAGTCAACATTTTATTGACGATTAATTTAGCAGCAAGAAAGGCGAGCGTGGTAATTTTTCGCTGTTTGCTTCATTTGGCATTAATTCTCAGTATAAATGCACCCAGATGAAGGCATCAAACAGTACTGCAAAAATACGGTCAAAGATGTGAATTACTACGTATACAAATAAGCTATACCCAGGAGAAAATTGAGCATGTATACAGTAGAAAGTAAACGTGAAAGAGAAAAGCTGAGAATTTACCGGCTAGGCTTCCTTGCCATATCAAAATCCCTGATCCCTACCATGCCTTAAACGAGAAATCATTCTCTTTGGTTCCCTTCCTTGTGTTCATCCTATCAACCAACCTTCACTTGTAGACAACACTGAGTGCTCGAACCAGCTCATTTTATATACAACTTTTGTACGAGAATATGGTTGGTTCATTTATAAATTAAATGCTGGTACATTTAGAACGACATTGGAAAACGCTACTACTCATGTGAATATCATTCATGTATGGATAAAGATGCCCGTAAGAGACTGCCGATATAGCCGACTCTTACTTGGCTAGGCGATGTGCCGCTTGTTTATCAATACCCATCCTTGTTCTGGATTGTGCAGAACAAAAACGTTTATGTTGCCACAATCTTAGGGACCATTCCCCTGAATATAAGTTTTAGGCAGAACCTTGTTGGAGACAATTGGATAAGATGGTTACATTTTGTTCAGAGTTTGATGTCGGTTAACCTTTCGCATGAACTTGATGGCTTTGTTTCGAGTCTTACTTCCTCGGGTGTCTTCTCCGTAAAGTCTATGTGCGCTGATTTTATTGAAGAACACATGGTTTTTCATCGGAAATACCTCTGGAAGCTTAAAATTCCATCAAAAGTCAAGATTTTTATGTGTTTTCTTGATCGCCAAGTTCTGTTAACTAAAGACAATCCGGCAAAAAGGAATTGGGAGGGAAGTATAAAGTGTTGATTTTGCTATCAGGGTGAGAGTATACAACACCTTTTTCTTACCTGCCCTTGCTCGTATTATTTGTCGAATTATTTTCATTACCACTTACCTCCACCAACAACGGTCACCAACTTATTTGGGAACTGGCTTAATGGTGCATATAAAAAATTTAAAGCTCATATTCGGATGGGAGTTTCGGTTTTCTGTTGTGCTATTTGAAACTGCAGAAATGATGTTGTTTTTAATCGATCAGGAGTTCCACATGTTTTGCGGTTTATCTACACAACCACACACCGGATTCGGCTACGGGCGTTCCTGCTCCTTACGTACGACCAGGAACCTTTGGCTCACGGGATATCTTCAACCAGGCTGGTTGGCGGCATACTCGCTATGTTTGATTTATTTCGCTGGCTTATCTTTGTATCCACGATCTTTGATCGCTGAATTGTACAACTCTCTACAACTTTGCAATAAAATTGGTTGTGTGTGATGCAGAGGCCGGCGACCCTCCCCTTTTCAAAAAAAGATAGAGTGATCTGAATTCCTAGAGCATATTTCTCATAATACTAATATACGTGGATACATGATAGAAGAGCAGAAATTTGTGAAACCCCGCAGATCGATACGGAGCACTCTTAGATAATTATCTTTGTTTGCCGGGCTTGTGGGGGCACATCGTAGTGATTGTTCTGTGCACTTCCATGAGCGAGTCAGTCAACGGTCGAACGGCGTGTTGTTATTTAAAAAGATAAAACATCAGAGACAAACTGCAAAAGGTTTGTCCTTACACAAATTTACCATGGAAGCAACAGAATTTATCACGGTACAAGTAATACAAAAGGCACTTCCTGTATGCCACTAAAAAGCAGAATGGCATCTCACTTTATAGCATCTAATGTGAGCAGACTCCTGGTGATAGCAAGGGGTGGATGACATGAAAACCTATGCATGGTTTAGCCCTTTGGCTGTATCAAGGAGCGGATATTTACGTATGGTATGTCTTATCCTTATTCAAGTTGTTGTTTCAAATTTCAGTTTCGGGGATGATAATTAAATCCACGTTAGACCTCCTCTGGTTAGACACAGTAACATCGACATACGAGGGACGGCTTCTTTTGAGCACAGTGCTCACTATTGGTTCTACTGTTTCGGGATTTTGGCTCATGCGCTGATCGATTTTTTGAGGTAAAAAGAGGCTGTCACGAGATCCCTTGTTCGTCCCAAATTTATTCCTTTTTATGCCAATGATTCAGCATTTATGGTTGGTCTCCTTTAAAAAATTTTATACATTTTCGTGTGCATTTGAAGCAGAGACCAGAAGTTGCGCTTCCTTTGAAATGAAAAACATGGTTACTAATGATTCTACGAACTAGAAAAGTGATAAACAAACAGATCAAAAAAGAAATCTCATGCATCTTGTGATGGACATTTAGAAAAAGGTCAACTGCGAAAGAAATCTCCTTTTATTGTTTTTGCGGGTACACCGATTAACACGTATTCTTCTTTGGTTATTACTACAAAATAAAGCTTGGTCTAGTCGGCCACGAAAACACCCGGAAAATATTTCGATTGCAATCTGGGTGCTTGTAGCCTTCGTGTATTATGATTTTATCGGCCTCGGCAGCAGCAGTACCACCAGTCCTCCGGTACATCTGGGTCTGCAGGAACGCATGTTGGGTGCCATTTTTCGTGCCCTTCCTTCTCGCATTTGAGGCTGCACTCGTCCTGAAAGCATTTCGGGGTCGGGTAGCATGGTCTTCCATCTGCATTTATGTATACATATGTGTCATAAATCAATACAAACATACAAATTAAGCGGATCCTGCCAAAAACTAATTAAGTGGGGAAAATGTAAGAGGGGGTATTGTTGTAGGGCGTTTTTAGATCGACACTGTTGTAGGGCTGAGTGTGACATTATTAGTGAAATACTAGGTTTTATAATTAACAGAAATTTTTGAAATTAACTGGCGCATGATATACACATTTTTTTCAAAAGAAATATGAATGTAATGGTTGCGTGCATCGCTTCATTGAAAAGTCCGGCCGATGTGCATGATATACACATGACTAACAAAATGTGGTATGTAGATAGGGTTAAGTTTCTTACATATTTGTTGCGCGTGGCAGTGTGGCAAGACCATAGCTATCACCAAGATGACGGCCAAGAACAAAATCGCGCCCTTCTTCTTGAGAAGATCCATCGGTTTCTTTTCTTTTTTCTAATAGACCGGCCGTTTGCAGTGGTGTTTTGATGGTATGGTTGCCAATTCTCTTTGGCAAGGCTTATATAGAGGTGAACGATGCTGAAATGAGAGATTGGCATCATATCGTCCCCTCGAACATTAATACTTTACAATATGCCAATTACAATGTGCCAAATTAGCGGCGTCAGGTCTTCACCGTATACTATATTTACATGCCATTTAGACGTCACAGTGATAAACATCCTTTAGAATTTAGATGCCGTATTTATTGACTCTATTATGGAAATCTTTTTTTCACAGGATATTATGGCTATCCATCCTTTCCAATTTAATTGATTAGTTGCCCCCAGAGCACGTAATTTTCTCTCGCGATTAACTGCCCAGCATGCGCGGACGTTGTTTTAGGGAAGCTATTAATCCGCTCCCATCATGGCCAATCACAGCCTTTGCTCCGATTTTTTTTTCTGAATGCAACACATCCGTTCGGTTAGTGGGACTCGGGAGCAATTAACGCGCGCAATTAAGGGCCCATCTCCGATCGGGCTCAACAAAGCGGCCTTAGAATTGTGAATTTGGTTTTAGGGGAGAATGGCACGGAGGGAAGAAAAAAAGAGGAGGCAATGTTGAAGCTCTTACTCGGCGGTGGAGTAGTTCACTCCCAATACGACATTTAATTTGGAGATTGCTCTGCGTGAACACTGGCAGAGATATGATGCCATTCCTAAACTCACTGGAACTGATGTTAAATTTCTGCTTCAAGATTTGAAAGAGGCCACAGTAGAGAAGGAAAAAGCTACTGATGACAGGATGAGGCTGGAATTGGAGATGGCAGACCTGAGGTTTGAAATGGACAAAGCTGCAAAACAGAAGAACATGACATTTCGATCTCGTTTACAGGCATATGACCACTGGTTGTTGGTAGCCGTTACTCTTGCTAGTGTTTTAGTAGTTGCATTATCTCTGAAGTGATGTATCAGTCGACTGTAGCAGAATGTAATGGCTAATGTATCCATGAACCTAATGGCTATTTAGTATTAATGTTGTACTTTGACTGATCTACTTTGTCTGTTAAGTGAATGAAATGAAGCTAGTGTTGAAAGCATGAAATGATTGTGGACAGAAATATGAAATGAAGTCATATCCAAAATTGTGGACAGAAATTTGACAAAATTTTACTACATTAATACTAAATAGCCATTACAGGTTCATGGATACTACATTAATGAACCTGTAATACCTTAAAGTGCATTCATACATCACAGCAAAATTCAGAAATGGTCAGATATCACAACATAGATTCAGCACAGCTTCAAGTTTCTTCATATATCACAGCAAGATCTATCACTTCATAGTTTTACATCATCACAACACTTAAAGTTACTTCACAGCAAGCACAATCCAACCATGCCTACTTGCTTCATACATCACATCACAGCAAAATATATCAAGTTTTATGGCAACATAGTTTCAGCAAATCACAACAAAGTTTCATCACATCACAACATACTCTACTTGCAGCCACCTCCTTCAGTCATGGATAGCCAAATTCTAGGTGCTTGAACTCCAGCCTGCCTCCTGCCTCTCACAGGTGGTATCTTACCTCTCACAGGCTGTTCTTGGGCATACTTGGCTGGCATTCTACCTGCTATGGCCCTACTTGGTCTGGCTGGAGCTGCAGGTTGTTGGGCTGCTTGCCTTGATCTTTTCATTGGGGCAGTAGTAGCTGGAGCAGTGGTACATGCAGCTGGAGCAGAGTTCTTCCTTGGGGGCTTGAAGGCAACTTTGACCGGTGGAATTGATCCTGCCCTTTTCCTTGGTGCTGGAGGTTTCCTTGGTGTTGGTGGAGCAGGAGGTGAGGGACCAGGGGGAGTTGCATCATTTCTGGAAGATGGCCCAGCTTCATATCTGGAAGATGGGCTTGCCTCATTTTTGGATGATGGCCCTGTTGTTCCATCATGCATAGTAGAAGTATAATTCCTTTGCCAAAAAATGGTGGGTTAGATATTTGAAACCAACAGTGAAACATAAAAAAAATGGCACTGACAATTTGAGCAACTAGATGTATACCTTGTGTTTGCTCTTTCTTAATACAAGTTCAGCCTTCAGAGGAACTGCACAGCTAATATACTTATGCCCTAGCATGTGACAATTTGAGCAAGTGGATGTGGTCGTCCTTCCTCTTCCAACTGGATTCTGGTTTTCATCTTGACTCTTCTTTCTGTTTTTTTTCCCTACCAACATGAACTAGGAATGCAGGTGGGTCAACATCTCTTGTGTCAGTCTTTGTCCAATCAAGATGACCTGGCACTGAGAATATAGTGTGGCTGTGTGTGCTTATGTAAAGGGGCTTCTTAAAGAACTCACTGACATAATCTTCTGGGGATTATTTTGCCTTGTAGGTATCGCAAACAACATGTTTGTAGGGAATTCCAGTAAGGTCCCACTTCCTGCAACCACAAGTCTTGTTTTCCAAGTTGACTGCATATGCATTTTTTCCAGAAGTTAGTTGCCATAATCCTTTTGTTGCACACACAGGCTTGTAGAACTTGTACCACTTTTTCTCAGTTTCCAACTTCTCTGCATAATGTGGTGTTATGTCCCATTCTACTTTCTCATGTCCAACTCTTTTTGCATGGAACCTAGCCATTAACTTTGTCCTAATGCCATCTATCATTGTTACTATTGGCCTGTCCCTAACCTTGATAATGAAGTTGTTGAACACTTCACTCAGATGTTAACTACTAGGTCAGTTTTGCAATTAGTATCCATGGCATGCCTAGCCCAGTGTTTTGGGTTGATTTTACTAAGCCACTCCCAAACTTCTTCACATTCTTCTTTAAGCCAACCCATTGCAGCATCAAAATATGCTTTGTTCCAAGAATAAGCAGAAGCATCAAAATGTGTTTTCAATTCCCCCCCTTTGAAACCAACAGTCTTAAAGTTGGCATATATATGTCTTGTGCAATATCTCTGAGGACAATTTGGGAATACTCTATGCATTGCAGTAAGCAATCCCTAATAATTGAAAGTTAACAATGTAAACTGAACTTCCATTGCAGTTAAGTAAATAACAAAGAACATAATTTATGTCTGTCAGAAATTAACAGAGCTTACCTTTTGTCTGTGAAACATGAATGTGAATCTACCAAACTTGTTGCGTCTCCACCAAGTGCATACTTCAGTTGCTCCAGGAACCAGCACCAGGACTGGGTGTCTTCTTTGCCAACTACACCAAATGCAAGTGGGAATAGGTTGTTGTTCCCATCCCTTCCAGTGGCAGCCAGCACTTGAGCACCTGTGGTGAGCTTCACAAAGCATCCATCAACACCTGCATTAATGATTGCCATCAGTTATCAGCCTCACAAAATTTCTGCAATTAAAACTTTTGTAAAAAATCATTTAACATACCAATGAAAGGCATGCAACCATTAAGGAACCCCTCCTTCTGTGCATTCAACATTATGAACAGGCCATGAAACCTGGGGTTCCTTACTGGATTAGGATGGTTAATTGTGCAAATGTTGCTCTGCTTCTAGGGTTGGTATCCATAACTGTCTGCACATAATCTCTTATCCTTTTGTACTGGCCCTTGTGATCACCCAAGACTTTTGTCCATGCTTTTGCCCTAGCTCTATATGCCATCATCTTGTGTACATCAACACCATGTGCTCTCATTGTGTCATCAATGATTGATTGCACTTTATAATCTGGATCAGATCTCACATTTTCTTGGTATGCTTTAGCTAGCCAAGTGTTGTTGATCCTTGAACTCTCATGGGTTATACCACATGTATGTGGTGTAACTACCTCCCTCAAGCAATGTGTCTTCTCTCTTGCAATCTGTGATGATGCCATGTAAAATGGACAAGGACCATCACTTTTGCAGCAAACTATGACCCTATCTTTGTCATTCCTAAGATAAATGTAGTCTCTTCTGTTCACAATGTGGTAGTTCTTCAAAGCATCTCTGAACTGGTACACATCCTTGAAGCACAACTGTTCCTGAAATTGTTCATGTGGCAATGCCAGGTTCTCATTGTACCAAACCCTAGCCTTAGCTGGCTTTGCTCTGCTCTTCCTCTGTGGTCTTGGTAAAAATGTAGGAATGGGCTCAGCACCATCATCATCACAAGAATCTATAAGGTCAACACAGTCCTCACTATCTTGTGCACTTATATAATCCTCATCTGAACTATTCCTCTATGATGCCTTTTGCAAATGTTTCCTTGTCTTGTCCTTTGCAACCTTGCATTTCTCTGCATAATTCTTCTTCTTCTTAGCCTTCTTCATATTGTCAATCCCTGCTTCAGGTTCAACATTAAGAGGCTCTGGCTCATAATCATTTGATTCCTCATCATCATCATCTTCTTCTTCTTCTGATTCTAGTGCATACAAATCATCAACTTCAGTGTCTCCTTCATAGTGCTCACCCTCTGCATTATTGTACTCAGCTGTGTTTCCCTTACTAACTTCTGAATCAGGTTCCTGTGCTTTCTCCTTTCCTTTATCTCTTTGGTCTACCTTCTTCCTCTTTGCTCTGGCATTGCTCTCAGCTGCCTGCTCTTTGTTGACACTCTCCTCACCAGCACCAACCTTTCCCCTTCTCCTCTTCCCAGTAACTGGTACATCAGCATAAAACTCCTGAATGGAGCTACTCACAGAACATGGCCTGACAAGAGACAAATTAATCTCTTGATTGTCCCAAACTTCTCCAAAATATGTGGCATTTGTTTTTGATGATGCAGCAATGCCCAACCTGTTATCCCTACATCTGGCGTCTCAACATAATTGAAAGATCGAGTACGTCACAGAAGGGGGGGGGGTGAATGTGACCAGTTTTAAGTTTTCTTCAAAAATGAAGACTGAAGACTGAAGACAGTCACAATACTTCAACAACAGAGATTTTACTAAGCAAATTTTAGAGTTGCAGCGGGATGAAGAAAGATGAGCAAGTTAAGCAGTAGCAGTGAAGACAAGAACAGTAAGAACAGTTGTACTTCAACAGAAAGTACCAAGAAGAAACCTTCGTCACATTTAGAATCAAACTTAGCTCGTCTATTCTTCTTGTTGAGGATGTAGCATTTACTTTTGAAGACTTTGAAGGTTGACATATCAGGCTTGCGGTTGGAGATGAGCTCGTATGGAGTTTTCTTCAGGGGTCGATGAAGATATAAGCGATTTGAAGCATGACATGCGGTGTTGATGGCTTCAGCCCAGAAACAGTCAGGAGTCTTGTACTCGTTCAGCATGGTCTGGGCCATTTCAATCAACGTGCGGTCTTCCTTTCCACCATCCCATTTTGTTGAGGAACATGAGGTGCAGAGAACTCATGCTTCACGCCGAACTCATCGAGGAATTCTTCCATCATCAGGTTCTTGAATTCTGTTCGATTGTCACTTCGCACGCCCTTGATGGTTACTTCAAATTCATTCTAGGCTCTTCGTGCAAACTTCTTGAAGATCTCAACTACTGAGCTCTTATCATCCAAAAAGAACATCCAAGTGAAACGTGAATAATCATCAACAATCACAAATCCATATGATTTACCTCCTATACTCATGTATGTAGTAGGACCAAACAGATCCATGTGAAGCGGCTCGAGAGGTCTTGAAGTAGACATGACATTTTTCACAGAATGAGACGCTCCGATTTGCTTCCCAGCTTGGCACGCACTGCATAAACGATCCTTCTCAAAGGAAACGTTCTTCAGGCCTCGGATGTGGTCGCCTTTGACAAGTTTGTTTAGATTCTTCATGCCCACATGACCGAATCTTCTATGCCAGAGCCACCCTAGTGAAGATTTTGCAACTAGACAAGTAGGGGGTGAGTATGAGGAGTCTTCAAAATTTACAAGATAGAGATTACCCTTTTTTCGCCCTCTGAAGACAAAAGAGTTATCCTTTTCTGAAATAACATACACATATGGTCTGGTGAGGCAAACGATTAGTCCATGATCACATAGTTGAGCAATAGATAGAAAATTATATCCAAGTGATTCAACAAGAAGTACTTCATTGATAGACATGTCATTTTCCTTAGAAATAGCAACTTCGCCGAAACCAATTACCTTTCCCTTACCATTGTCACCAAAAGTGATGTTCTCATGATGTTGAGTACCAAGTTCTAAAGAGCTAAACATTTTTTTCTTACCGGTCATGTGATTCGTACATCTGGAGTCCATGACCCACTCCTTTCCTCCGGATGCATATGCCTACGAAGAAAGTTAGGCTCGTTTGGGCACCCATGTTTTCATGGGTTCCTGCATGTTAGTAGAACTTGAAGAACACAAGGCATCACGGAAAAATGCAATGGCAGATTTTGGCACCCAAATTTGAGGTTTTGCATGTTCTCCACGCATTATGGTTCCAGTGAAATTAGCTCTCACTTTGTTATCCTTACCCATCCTCAGAATGTAAGATTGATTAACATGGAATATTGGGTAAGCACGTGAAGTATTGGGACGCTTTGAAGCATCCTTGCGAGGATTCAGGTTTCGCACAAATGGAGGAACCTTGGCATACTTCACTCTTCCTTGGACAAATGTTGTAGGAGATATTGCTCAAGGAGCCAAGCATCACCATTGACATTGCATTTTCTCTCAAAACCGATACCATCCTTGCGTCGGCGAGGAATTTGAAGACCAAGAATCTGTTTCAAGATTTCAGTCCTTTGGTGACATTTGAGGATACCAGCCTCAATCTGCTTTTTTAACTTAGCATTTTCTTCAATCAGTGAGAGATCACTAGGTGAAGGGTTAGTGACAGCAGTGCAAGATTCACCAATAGAAGTAATAATGTAGAAGTAATATCAGGTGAATCAATTGAAGCAGGGAAATCAGTTTGAGTCACAGCATTTGAAGTAGTGATTTAAGGAATATTGTTTAATGAAGAATTGCATTTAAAACATACTTCAGAGGAATCATCGTTTTGAGGTAAGTTGACAAACTTAGCATTGAGACCAAGATTCACAGATTTGAGATCCTCATAAGAGTTCTTCAGATTATCATGGTCGAGTTTGATCGAAACATAGTTAAGACTAGTCTCAGCATGAACTTTCTTCAGATCCTTATGAGATTCTTCCATGGCCTGAAACTTAGACTCGAGTCTTTTGAGTTCATTAGCCATGTTAGTGTTCTTCTTGATCTCAGTGATAAGCAAATCTTCTTGCTTCTCAACAATGAACTGAAGTCTTTCATATGTCATGGGTTCAGATACTTCATTATCAGTTTCATCATTAACACTAGAATTTACTTCAACTTCACTATGAGATGATACCTTAGAGGATTTTGCCATGAAGCATGATGGTGAGTTGCGATCGTCTCCAGAGGCATCTTCATATGATGAATCTGCAGAGTCAAACAGTGAAGTTTTCTCTCTGGCAGATGAAGCGATCCCCTTCACCAAGGGTTCGATCTTTGTGCTTACTTGTGCTAGTCCCTGGATCGACTCACTAGCACACACAGTTCAAGATGTAATACCGAGATACAAAGGTCAAAAGTATTTTATTACATCGTATCATCCAGAACTTAAATTGTACTTACAAACTTGCATGACCTCCTAGGCCAGCATAAACAAATAATGTTCAAAACCATGATAACAATGTATCATGAAGCTGCAGCGGAAAGGTAGAGTAAAAGGGCCTCATCTACTCCCAGAGGAGAGAGCATGTTGGAATGTAAGCACATGACCCAAAGAAATATCGACGAACCTCACTCTTCGTCAGTCTCACCTGCATTATTAATTGCAGCCACTACGTGGTCAATACATTTGAATGTATTGGCAAGCTCACTAGAGTTATAAAGGACCTACCAAGTACATGCATAGTTTGGCTAAGTGGGGTTTGGCTATTTTGCATAAAAGCATCATTATTCAAATCTTATCATTTTTAGACAAATAGTTTTGAATTCTATTGGACACGGGGTAGAAACGCTCATGCTCCTATTAACCTATGCACATTGAGTAGAAACATCAATGCTCCTACCCAGTTCAAACCATTCATTTTATTAGGAAATTGGAATGAGTGAGACCTTCCTTACAGCCCCAATATCCAGTTGCTCATAATTGTCCGTAACCGGGGACACGGCTAAGTACTTAGATTGACACTCTCGAGAGGTGGTACACTTTACCCACAAGAATTCGACGTGTTAATCCCTTGCTGTCCTCCGGGTGGAGTAGCAACGGCATCGACTTCAAGAATTTTCAGAACATGTTCACCCAAACCACCCGAGGGACCCGCGCTCCCACCTACACAACTACCTCAGTACAATCCCTCGGATCTGGGTAAACATTTCTTACTCCATCCAGGCAGAGCCCATATTACCATATGGTTGTACTGGAAGCTACTAAACAGGAAACTAGTCCAGTCTCTGGTTATCCCGGGTGGCATCCCACATTGTGACGAAGGCGCTCCCCGAATCCACAAGAGAGACGTCCATGGACGATCCATCTCTGAATCCACGGAGACTCGACTCAGAGGGACCCATAGAAATGGACCTAATGTCACGACATCCGAATACTCAAAGCAGCCCACCTAGGACGGTTCATTGAATTACTTGTTTTTCCATACACTAGGAAAACTATATTTGTAATTCAATAGTATCACATTGTAATAATACCACCCTCGTATATTATCATAGCATAGCATCTTACTACTACGATGGCAATTGGTGGTGAAGGTCATGACAAAGGTATCCTATACTACTAGGACAGATCATAGCTAGCATAGATATAATAATAATCCTAACAATGCAACTAATAAAATCTAGTGCATAATAAAATAATGGGTAAATGATCAAAGTAAACTTGCCTTGATAGTAGTTGGTATTCAAACACTCTTCGCAATCACACAGTTCGCTCTCCAAGAAAACTATACAATCAAGCAAACATACACATACATAAACACACCATACAAGCAAAAGATTATGTATGCCATGATGCAATGCAAAACATGTGACATGAGTTTGGTTTATTTTATTTGGGTGATCTACTGATCTAAGGCATTGATAATTAAGCACATGCAATTAGGGTTTTTAAATAAATTGCAATGGCTAGGGTTTAAATCGTAAAATGAGGTTTTATTGGCATCAACCAAATATATTAATTCAAAATATTTATTTCTCGGTCCCATTGGACAGAGGACAATAAAACAAAATTTTGGGCACTGGTTTCATTCACAAAGGACTTCTAGATAATTAGTTATGATTTAAATGGCATAAAACCCTAATCTATAGTTTGAATGTGATTCAAATATTCAAATTTAAAATTGTACAGTGCCAAAAGATTCTACATTTCCTAAGGATTCCAAAAAGGTGTGGATCATTAAATTTGGCCAAACAGATTTAAAGTTATGATCATTTGAAGTTACAAGGGGCTTTTCTGCAAAAGTGCCTTTATTAATTCCGGGGGATTAAAAATTAGATTTTCATTTTATTTACGCAGTGACACGTGGCGGCTCCTGATTGGTGCGTACCGGTTCAGTTAAGTGAATAAAAGAGATCTAATCTACACCGTTGGAGATGGATGGACGGACGAGATTGATCGGGAAGCTCACCGGCGAGGTTAGGGTTCCGGCAACGGAAACCGGCGGCGGCGCGGGCACGGGTGTGGCGGCGCGGGGTGCTCCGGTGACGGGGGTGCGACCGGGAAGCGACGGGCGAGGGCGGCGCGGCACGGCGGAGACGGGGGCGCGATCGGCGGCGCTCAGGGACGGCGGGGTCGGCGCCTAGGACGAGACGGGCGGGCGGCGCGGTCGGCGGAGGCGGCGCGGGCACGGGCGTTCGTCGGCGGGGAGCGGCAGTGCACGAGAAAGAAAAAGAAGCGCGTCATCTTGACCATGAGGGAGAGAGAAGAAGAGAGAGATGGACGGCTTCGAGGAAGGCTCACCGGACTTCGTCGGCGAGGGAGAAAACGGCGGCGCGGGCGGTCGGACTCTGGCGAGAAATCAGGGCGGCCTAGCAGCGTGATAGCGAGGGGGAGCAGAGGGGAAGAGGAGAGGGGGTCGCGGGGCTTAAAAGGACGCGCTCGGGCGTGCAAAAGGAAGGGCGGAGGAGGAGATTGCGACGGTGAGCACGCGGCGGCGGAAAAGGCAGGCGGCGCGGCGGACACGGGGCTTTCCTTCCGGGGAAGAATACCCCGATAGGTGGGGCCCACCTGTCGGTGGCTCACGCGGCGCGCGCGAGGGAGTTGGGCCGGTTCGGCCCAATTCGGCCGGGCCGGTCCGTTTGCTCCTTTTTTTTTCTTTTACCCTTTTCTTTTTCTGTTTTTCTTATTCCTTTGATATCTTTTGATTTTGAACTCCAAATTGGTCCAAATAAATCCCAGAAAATTTGTAAAATCATGTTCTACCATGATACAACTTTTGGAAGTAGTTTCTCTTCAAAATAAAATATATAAAAATACATTTGCCCTATAAATGCCTTTAGGGCCATATATCTATTTAAATAAAATACTTTTTCAACTCCAAATAATTATCCAAAAATTATGGGATAGCTTATATATGCACGAAACCCATTTTATACATAAAACCTATTGGTTTGAAAATCCAAAATTCAAATGGGTGTAAACCCTAGGGTTCAAAATGAAACAAAGTCTTTTAAAGCCCTTTTGAGATTCAAAATTTGAATTCAAATACGCAATTGTGGCATGATGCTCATGGGTGCAATGCATATGTAAAAGTTTGAAATTTTGGGATGTTACAGACCTAACCCCCTTAAGATGAATCTCGTCCTCGAGATTCGGTGTGGTTAGCAAAAAGGTGTGGGTGGTCTTCTTTAAGATCATCTTCGCGTTCCCAAGTGGCTTCCTCTTCAGTGTGATGGTCCCACTGAACCTTGCAAAACTTGATAGTCTTGGATCAGGTCTGTCTCTCAGCTGTATCTAAGATCCTGACCGGTTTCTCCTCATAGGTGAGGTCACTCTACAATTGGACTTCCTCAAGTGGAATTGTATCCCTCAGGGGTGTGTCGGCCATCTCAGGGTGACACTTCTTCAATTGTGATACGTGGAAGATGTTGTGGACATTGGGCAGTGCTTCCGGCAAATCCAACTTGTAGGCTACCTCTCCTTGTCGCGACAATATCTTGAAAGGTCCAATGAAACGGGGTGCTAACTTTCCTTTTATACCAAATCTCTTCACCCCGCGTATTCACCAACATGTGCTCTAGAGTAATACTTTCCCTTCTTCTTGTGAGAAGAGTCCTTATTCCAATCCTTCTTCTTGTGACGGTCATGGCTCTTTTTGTGAGGATGTTTCTTGAATCCCTTCTTCTCCTTGTCTTCATCAGCTTTCTCAGGACATTCAGCGATGAAGTGCCCTTTCTTGCCACAGCTCTTTTGGCCATATCAGATTTTTTCCGATGAGCAGATTTCCGATACTTGGAGGAGCTGGATTCATCTTAATGCTTCAGTTTGTTTCCAAACTTTCTTCCAAACTTCTTATTGAACCTCTTCACAAACAGAGCAAGCTCATCACTGGAGTTGGATTCTTCATCAGACAAAGATGAGTCTTCAGATTCTTCACTGGAGTTGACGATCTTCTTGGATGATTTCTTGGCCTTGAGTGCAATGTTCTTCTTAAAACTGGATCCAGGACCATGGATCATCTTCTTTTCTTCCTGATCAACAAGTTCATAGGACACAATTCTTCCAAGCACCCAGGTAGGGGTTAACGCCTTAAAGTCTGGCCAATGCTTGATCAATTCACAGACAGTGGTGTACTCCATGGAAAGAGCTCGAAGAAACCTTCTGGTTTACATCAAGTTAGTGATATTGTGATCATCAAGAGTATTCAGCTCATTCACAATGGTTCTCATACGATCATAGAGTGAAGAAACAGTCTCATTGGGCTCAAGCACAAGTCTATCAAACTGACTGATGAGGCGAGTAACTCTAGAATTTTTGACAGTGGTTGTCCTTTTACGGACTTCAGCGAGAAGATCCCAAATCTTCTTGGCATCAACAAGGTTACTGATCTTGTTAAACTCAGCATCACTGACAGTTGAGAAGATGATATCACAGGCTTTCGCGTTTGCTTGATACTTCTTCAGAGAAATAGCATCATCTCCAGAGATGGGGCCCTGAGGAACAACAAAATCGTTTGTGACTCCTTCCCAAGCACAAGGGTCAGTAGATATGATGTGAGTCTTAATTCGATTTTTCCAAAAAGCATAATTGGTACTACTAAGAATAGGTAACTTTCCTTCCTTAGACATACTTCTTCCTCAGGTGGTTAAACCAAAACAAGGAAACCTTGCTCTGATACCAAGTGAAAGATCGAGTACGTCACGGGGGGGGGGGGGGTGAATGTGACCAGTTTTAAGTTTTCTTCAAAAATGAAGACTGGAGACTGAAGACAGTCACAGTACTTCAACAACAGAGATTTTACTTAGCAAAATTTAGAGTTGCAGCGGAATGAAGAAAGATGAGCAAGTTAAGTAGCAGCAGTGAAGACAAGAACAGTCAGAACAGTTGTACTTCAACAGAAAGTATGAGATTGAGGAACGATATCACCAGAACACGAAGACACGGGAATTTGTTTCCGAAGTTTAGATTGTTGGCACAAACCTACATCTCCGTTGAGGGGGCGGAGTCACACAAGACTCGCGGACACACAAGTCGACCCAATCTTCCTGAGTTAAGACCAAAGTCTCGCCCAGTTACTCGTGGTAGATCTTAAGGTGATCTCTGGACCTTCACAGACTGGTTGATGGTGAATCACAAGCTTCGATTGCTCTTCAACACTGACTCCTAGCCGTCTAGGTGATGCCAATCACCAAGAGTGACAAGCTTCAAGTGTTCGGCTAGAGAGGGGATCCCATTTTTCACGCTTAGTTCAGCTCTAAGGGTTTTCTCAGGTGTACTTCAAAACATCTCCTTGGGGATCACCACCGAACCCGTTCGGGATAGGTCGTCTTATATAGCCTTGGCCACAGCCGATCTAGCCGTTGTGACCCATTGGATAAAGTGATCCCTGAGACTCTAGCTCACACTTTATCTCTTTGCCTCACAACGCTTAGATTACGTGGTCAAAACGTAAAGCGACAAAGTTTTTCAAACACATCTGAAATCAGAGTGAAAACTTCACGCGGAAGTTTTTGTGAAGACTGAAATGCTTCATTCTTCACTCCGACGAAAAACACTCACACAGAAAATAGTTTTCGCCTAAGCTGAACATGAAGAAGAGGTTTCACCTGAACCAGCTCCACACTTCAAACCCCCCTTAATAGTACGCGTTCCTATACTCAAGTGAAGAAAAAGCTACGGAAAGACCTATGAAGAAAGCTACGCTTCACATTCTTCTCCGTTCTTCACTGAGTTCTTCATACTTCAAGCTAGTACCTGTACTTCCATTTTTAGGGGTCATCGATGCTGGTTAAACCAACTCTTCTGAGGAACTAAAACCTGAAACACTCCGTGTACCTCATTGGTTCCTCAACCATGTTGTCATCATTCATCAAAACCCATACAGGGGCAAGGTTTTCCTTTCAATAATAAATATAATCCCAAGAACACATTCCTGAATAACCCACCAACTGATGTATATTGCCGAAGGTAAGATAAGATCTGCCTATTGTCCTCTGTACCATCTGTCTGCCACGGTACATAACCTTCACCGTTCACAATTGGTCCACGAAACTATGAAGGCGAAATTGCAAAAATGTTGTAAAAATTCTTAAAGACACTGCCAAAGAGATGAACGAAATCAACTTAGCTCGAGAAATCCCCAATTTGGGAACCCTAGTTCTCTCGGCACAAAACTGGAAGCAAAATCGGCTAATAGAGTAAACTCTGAGCACCATTTCACCAAGAATCTAAGGATTTGACAACAATTTCATGTCAATCATTGCGGATTTCAAAATACCAAAAGCTAGAGTTCTACGCAGATGTGGCCGGGGTGAGGGGGGAATCGATTCGGCCCAAGCGGAAAAGAGCCGGAGAGAAGGACAACTGTGAGATTGAGATAGGCAATCAGAGGGGGCGGGTGAATGATTACACGGAAGCAAATTAAAACTTTTCCCGAAAGTTCAAACCCTAAATCACCTTTCTGTCCGTGATAGTAAAACAGCCGTAACTTTCGATTGGATGAACCAAAAAATACGTGTGAGTATGAAAAATAAAGGTATTGAAATTATATAACCAAGGAAACAAGAATCAGCTCAATCGGACGTACCACTCAAAAGATAGGATCAAAACAGTAACAGTTGACAGAAAGTTACGAGGAATAATAAGAAAAATGAATTAATCGCAATCTTCCCTTGATCTCTTGAGAAACCTGCAGCAACGTGTTATGATCTTGTGAGAAAGCTGCAGCAAAGTTTTAGAAAGATCTAGCACGAAGATCCGAGAAGAACAGAGATGACACCGCCAACGAATTTCGTTATTGCAATGATGTCGATCGATTATAAAAGATGCAACCATGCATCAAAGAACTTTCTAAGAATTAATCTAGATCCAAATCTCTGAGCTCCGTCACGTCCTTGCTAAAACCCTAGCCTAGACTCCCTCAATTAATAACTGAAAATTCGTGACCCTAAACCGAGTCCGAATCCAACACGAACTCCTCTGTCCCAGTCGGTATTCTGCCCGTGGGGCCCGCATACGACCTCGGATTGAGATGAGTCCAAAAGCAAAGTTGTTCGCTTCAACGACACGCACAACTTTCATGTGGACCATGTTTCCATCGGACGCCGTCTTACCAACTCTACTGTCCAGTCTTTAAAAGCTCCCAACCAGCCAAGACTGAACTAGGTGTATTCACGTCGATGCCACCCATGCCATCAACTTTTCTTGTGATGTCTTCAAAACTCAACCATCACATGTCAAATATCTCCAATAAAGTACATCTTCAGTATAATCAACGTACGACAAACCGGTGCTCTTCCGGATCATCGTAGCATTCACTTCCATTGTTTCTTCGCACAAACGTCCCGCATGACCTTGATCCCTCGACCTTAGTTTCTTCCAAGCTTCGTCCCTCAATCCCGTCATCGACCATGTTCCTCTAGCTCCAGCAACACCTAAAAGCGAATACACAAATAACCAGTACAAGCACAAGTCCACGACTTGACTCAGGGTAAGTTCCACACAACTCACGTCACGTTTTCACATAACAAACTAATGGATCAACTCACCAATAGCAAAACACTAAGTCCAAAACATGATACCTGTCATCACATAAGTATCTATATTATCCAAAGTATCCACATCAATGTTTCATCTAAAACACTTGCCACTGTTACACATCACCTATGATTTCATAACAACTTACTCGAGCCCGGCGATTGGATCCAACCAGTCCAGCGACTTCTTTGGTGGCCACCACGCCATGGCTCGACGGCGGCAGCAGCTTCGTCGCCGCTCCTTCGCCTCGAACAAGACGAAGTAAGACGCGGTCGGGAGTATGACACACAGCTCGTGATTTGTGAATCCCCGACAAAGAATAAAGAAGAGAAGGGTAATCGGGTCGGGTCGGGTCGGGCGGGCGCCCGTTAAGAACCGCCGTGGCGTCTGAGCTGTGGGCCACCCCTGTCGGATTCGATGTCAAATTAACAAAACCGGATCATTTGGGTTTTCTGAAACAATTAGACTCAAAACTTGTGGTTTTCTGTTGCAAACCACAAAACCTGTGCCCCCGTGAAACCCTAGCCCCAAAACCCGTGATTTCTTAAAATTTACTCAAATATTTACATAGGTGCACGTCCACGCTTAACAAACTGGTAACCAAGTGATATTAACTTGATAAACAAGTGAGTTGTCAAAAAAAAACCTTGGTAAACAAGTGACTATAACCTAGGAACTGAATGATACATATTTAACGTGGTAACCACGTGATCATCATAACCTAAAATAAATGATCATAACCTATTAACTTCTGACAAAAAAAAGTCGTCAAAACATATCATGGGATCTAATTTTGCAAATCTCGTCACGACTAAGCTAATGGTAAAAACAGATCGTCAACAGGTGCACAATTTGAAAAGTAGAGGATTTTAAGATTGCAAAATCAGACTTGCACACGGATAGAATAAACGTCCCTCGATATCCCTCTTCCCGATCCAGCCATTGCCCCGTCGCCTTCGATCCTCATCGGATCTCCACTCCTCCCTCGCCTTCCTCGGGTGCGCGAGGTACGCTGCGAGGAGCACCTGAGGTCATGCCCCTTGCTCTGCCAAGATCACCCTCATGCAACGCCCGATGATGAAAGCCATTCTGCTCAAGCAAAGAGTAAAGAGAGTCCACCCTTACCATCAGGTATTTCTCATCTGAAGAGGGTGGACCCTGTGTGTCGCTCAAATGGCACTGAGCAATGTCCAGAAATTCTTGATTTGGACAGTGGCCTCAGTGTTGGATAATGGAGGGATTTCCCACAGCTTGCTCTTCTGTCATGCCATTATGTACCTAGATGGTTTAGCAGTCCATCCATGGATGATCTCAGACCAGGTTATACCAATTGGGGCTCTCTAGTTCTTCAGCAACAACATTGGTTTTTGCGCCAAAAAAAAACATTGGTTGGGACATCTGCAACACCAACCCTGTTGGTTCAGATCAGAAGAACGGCAACAAAAGAAAGATCTGAACCAAATTTAACATCATAAAGTAAGAGTGGACACTGTATGTACTATGTCAGAGGGACTTCTCTCTTTATTTAGTTTTTCCTCGAAAATAATATATATGGGATCAATTGGAGATGAGGACATTTCCTCAACATCGACCTTGGCAACAACACCATTCGTTAGTTTGGCCTTTGTTCGCAGGTACACATTTTCCCTTGTCGCATCCCGCCCTCACGCAGGTGGAGGCACAACTCATCTCGTTGCATAACGTTTTCTCCTGATCGAAGCATCGTAACCCAGCTGCATATGAAGGCGCACGAACACACACGTCATACATTAAGCAATGAAGTCACTGTCAAATACTACATGCAAGTCCAGGAGGTTTGCAGGCTTCGTGATTTAATCAAAACACGAAAGAATTTGAACAATTCTAATATAATATATTATTTTTCTTTTTCATTTGAATGGCCGGTTATGAAAACAAGTGTGTGTATATCCAAAGAGGGATTCCTTACGTATTTGTGCATGGCAGGCGGGCAAGGTCATTGCTATCACCACAATGGCCGCCAAGAACACAGCCATCCTTATGTCCTTCCTGAGAAGAGCCATGAGTGGAGATTGATTGGATCAGACAAATCTGAATGGCTACAGGAAGTGGCGATGGATCGTGTTTATGGCGTGGATTGCAGCACCTCTTTGACAATGCTTATATAGAGGTGAAATGCAGAATTGAGATTGGTATCATATCCTGCCCTATGCTACATTAATCTTAAGAATTAATGAGCCGATATTGAAAGGTATTAATTACTATATACGGGCGTTAATTAGCTTTTGTGTAAAAAAATATCTATATATGTCACTCATTTATTGGATAATCATTACTTACATCTTTTACCAAGCCGCTAAATTTGATGGGTGAGGACGTCAGACATTGTAGCTACCTGCACACACTAGGTTTTAGTATCAGGATATCTTTTTGGGTGGCTACCCCTTTTCTTGATATCCTACATGCCATGAATTGCCGGATCACCAAAGGTAATATTTAGAAAACTAGTGATACCGATATGTATACTACTATTTAGAAAATTAGTGATACCGATATGAATTGCTACAGAATAACGAAGCGATGTGGCATTTGATGAAATCATCGTCTACATGTGTGTTTCCGACGAACATGCCTTTTAAGGTAGGTTGCAAAATCAAAATGTGTGCCCATGATATATACAACCATGTGTGGTGGTGAAATGAGCACACACAATTGGTAAATCGATCCCAACCATGTGCGCCATCTTGGAGGCGGTATATTCCCGCTAATCGTGTGTGATGAATACCCATAATCTGAGTTCTAACCATGTGCTTAATTATGGTATCAATTTTATCTCCGGTGTCCTTGAGAAGAGCCATGGGAGGAGATTGACTTGACAATGACAAAGTCAGATCTGAATGGCTACAGGATGCTGGGTACTGTTGCAAAACCTCTCTGGCAAGGCTTATATAGAGTTTATGCTGAAACGAGTTTTGTATCATGTCCCTCGTACATTAGTGCTTTTTGATATGCTAATTATAATGTTCCAAATCAACAGCCTCAGCTCTTCACCATATACTATCTTAAGATTTATTTATTTTTTAGAAGAATCTTTACATGCCATTTATTGGCAGCTGCTCTGTTATGGAAAAAAAATTCTCATAGTATAAATGACAATCTCTCTACTAGTATAATTGGTTTCAATTTCAGGTCTCTGTTATCTTATTTTTATTTTCGAAGGGAAAACCCAACAGTTACGAACATCCAACGATGCACATCGAGCTTACGTACGTATAGTTGAATGACATCAAGTTTTGAATTAACTCATCCTGGATTGATGCAAATTCCCATCGAATTCATCCTTTCTCTTGTGAGACTTGAACAGTACTGATGAGGTTAAGCTCCAGGGAGCTCCGTTGCGGGGGCGTCGACCGCGTCGTCGTGCAGCGCGTGTGAACCAATCGAGGAACCCCAGGGGCGCCGCGTCGATGGACAGATTTCTGGCCCAACTTTGTTCCCTGACAGCGCCAGACCCGGCCCATTTAGCCTCCCATGCAGTGATGCAGACCCCGACGCACTGCGGCCCGCTAGCCCACCACTGCGCCGCCGTCATCCTGCCACCACGCGACGCTGCCTCTCTAACCGCCGTCCGCATCCGCCTCCATGCTATACCTGATCTGTGACACTCTTTGCTTTTCTGAGGATTTTTGTTGATTTATGATGTCTTCACAATCTGTTTTCTTTTGGATAAAGAGAAACTGTGATAATCTGTGACGTTCAAAGGTGATGCGTTCGGTTATGACCCGAAACGAACCAAACTTTTCGGTTGTCAGTTTTTTTAAGAACCGATCGGTTATCATATTCAGAGGACTGTTTTTTTTGAAAAAACAGGAATGGCAAACAAATTCAAATGAAAAAAAATTCAATTGCAAAAATGGAATCTACAAGTCCACTCCCCCGAAGGGCCTCCGTAACATATTTCACAACCTTTGCCGAAAAGTCCATTATGAATGATTCGTAGCGCCATGGAGTATAGGGGAAACATAGAATAAGCGAAGAAAGCGAAAAACAAATGACCAGAATAAAGTGAAACCAGATACACGTCGTCATAGTTTTCTCTCTTTATTTATATTTTCCTCAACATAAAAACATCAGTTCCCATAAGTTTTACATAAAAAGAAGACACCTGTTGGATCTATCAATAGACTTTCTATCTCTCTCCGAGGATGGAGGCGGCCGACATAGTTCTTTTTTCTCCACATCGACCATGGCAGCAACACCATTCGTTAGTTTGGCCTTTGTTCGGAGGGAAGCAAATTCCCCTTTCGCATTTCATCCTTGCGCACATGAATCCACACATCGTCAAGTCGCATCCCCTCTTGTCCTGATCAAAGCATAGTAACCCATCTGCGTATGCATACACAGACATGTCGTAAATTAAGCAATGAAATCTTTCGAATACATAAGAGTCTTTTATATAATTAAGATGCTTGTTTCATTTGAATGGCCTGCTATTTACAAGTGTTAGAGGGATACTTACATGGTTGTGCGTTGCATGGTGGCGAGATCATAGCTATCACCACAATGGATGCCAAGAACACGGCCATGCTGGTGTCCTTCTTGAGAAGAGCCATTGGAGGAGATTGAATTAAATAGTCAGATCTTAATGGCTACAAGAAGAGGTGATTGATCGTGTTTGTTTATGGCGTGGATTGCAACGCCTCTCTGACAGTTCTTGTGTAGAGGTGAAATGCTGAATTGAGATTGCTATCATATCCTTCCCGCTGTTACATTAATATTAACATTTAATGAGCCAATATTGAAAGATATTTCTATATATCAGCGTTAATTAGATTTCTTCCTAAACCTTCCACCAAGTGGCTAAATTTGATATTTGGGAAGTGAGAACGTCATTAGCTACCTGCACACCAGGTTTTAGTACTATTAGGATATCTTTTTGGGTGGCTACTGCTTTTTTGTTGATATCCTGCATGCCATTAATTGCCCGATCACGTCGAAACTAATATTTAAAAATTAATGATACAATATGTTGATATCTTGCATGCCACTAATTTCCCGTCTGGCTATTCATCCCATTCACCTCTGCATCCGGTCGTCCGCCGACTCCACATTCATTCCATGTTCACGGAAGAAGAGTTCCTGCGGCTGGGGAAGAAGAGATGCAGAGGTGCAGAGGCGGTGCCGCAATGTAGAGGACGGCTTGGTCGCCGGTGAGGTGCAACTGAGGGTTAGGGATTCGAGAGCATACATGAATCGAGAGTTGAGAAGAGGGGATGGGGAATTGAGAGTCGGACCACGGGTTGAACTAAGAGAAGAATCAGGGAGCAAATCGCGAAAAGATTTATATGGAAAACCCTCCCGCATCGTCCCCACTGCTACTTAACGTACCACGTGGCCGTTTTAACACCGAAAACCGTCATCTGGACTGCCGGTGCACTGGTTTGTGAAGTTTAGGGATAACGTTAAAAGGTTTAACCGTTTGTGAAATAACGTGACCCCGCTCGCCAACTTATGGAATGCCAGTGCAATTGCCTCATTTAAGTTTTAATGATACAATATGTATACCAATGGACTGCTAAAGAATAACAAAGCGACACGATGTGGCATATTGATCAATATGCATCGTCTCACATGTGTGTGTTTCTGTACATTGTCGTAAGAAACAACCATGCCTTTTAAGGCTCCCCAATCACAGACGAATTGAAGCAATTGTGCGTGATATACATAATGCTGCAAAAATAAACTATGTGCCCAAGATGCAACCATTTCCGATGGTGAAATAAGCGCACACGATATTTGGTAAATCCCAATGTGTAGGATATGTGATGAATACCTTATTGAGATTCCTCATACTTGGCCTTACCAATACAAAAGATCTCAATCTTGTGAAAATTATCTTAAGGCCAGGCAATTGTTTGAAGATGAATTAAATTGGCTTCATGTTAACAACTTTTTCTAAGTCGTGTTCTATAAAGATAATCATATCATCATCATACTGAAGAATATAGACAGTTCCCTCTACCAAATGAGGGATAAGAACCCCCAACTTGACCAACCTCCTTTGCCAAAGCAATCAATATAACCGACATATCAGCAAAAATGTTGAAAAGTAGAAGAGATAAGGGATCGCTACCTTTCGCCCAAATACTTTTCTAGTTTGGAAATAGTAGCCAATGCCATCTTTAACCTTAGTTCCCCACCCTACCCCACTTGCACAAAATGAGATATTCACTCACACGCCTTGTGGGCAAAACCTTTTATCCGAAGAGCTTATTGCGAAAAAGGTCATTTAACCTTGTCATAAGCTTTCTCATATCAATTTTAAATTAAGGTCTAGTACACTTTACTATATCTTCATTCTGGTATCTGCTACCGCTAGTGATTGAAATAAGAGACATGGAGAGTAAGTTGTTCACATAACTCAGGCCAGACTACGAGGTCTTTGGACGGTCGTGATATACACCCTCCGTTTCAAAATTTAAGAATTACAGTTTTCATTGCTTCTAAAAATAATTAAAGTTTGATCAAACTTATAGCAAACGATATAACATTTACTATATCAAATCTATACACTACGAAAACATATTACATGATCTAGTATTCATTGTTCGGCAATGTTACACTCATATTTTCTTCTGCTATAAAACTTATTTGGTACGACTTTACAACCGAAATATGGAGGGAACAAGAAAGAACTAATCCCAGGATTGCCCAGGAAAGGAGGTGATTTCATTCGACAATTTCTTTTGGCACATAAAAGAACTTTCCATTAACATTCTCACACAAGCAAAACGTTGGAGACAAGAACCTGTGCAGAGTCAGGAAAACCCTCAAGGAGAAAAATACACCATTATTCATGGAACTAGGTGCGACTGACAATTTAGTCCTCGAACTAAAGAAAATGCACATCGGAGCCAATAAACTTGTAAACACGGTGCAATACAGTACTATATAGAATTTTTATACGTGTTCTGACAGTGACACGTATCTGATTAGTGGGTCCCACAATTAATAGTAAATCCTCGAGTCTATTTTGCAATCAGCCCCTCCAGCACCTGAAATCCCTAAAATCCCCAATCTCCAAATCCCTAAATTCTTTTCTCTCATGGCCTCAAAGCACTCCTTGTCCCTGTGCCGGAGCTCCGGCGCGTGCACCTGCGCCCATGACGCCTCTACACGGCATGCCCATTTCCGGTCATACCGGAGCTTAACGTCCGCCGAAAGCGATGTTTAAAATTTCACTGAACATATAAAGGTATACTAGATATGTAAAAATAAAGTGGTATGCCTGCTAGAGAAAACGAACAGGTGAACAACTATATATGTGCGTTCCGAGAGAGGCCAGAGTTGTTTGAGCCGAGTCAATGGGTCAGTGATCAAGGGGATTGACCACATGACCAAGGAACATCACCGTGCTAGACCTCTCCTCAATGGTGAATAAGAACGGCCGATCCGCCACGAAATCCACCCGACGTCGTGGTGCAGGTGCAATGCGAGCGCTACTCCCATCCAAGAGTATGGCAGTGGCGGCCACGGCCATGGTGCCCAGCTCGTTGACCTCAATGGTGGCCTTATGGTACACCCCAGTGATGCAGAGCTCATCGTCACTGCTTAACATGCCCGAGAAGTCGCCGCCATCGAAAGGCTTGGTTAGTCCGAGCTTACGCATGTCCGATGATGCCTCAAACTCGAACGTGAACTTGAACTTGGGGACCATGAACTGCCCCACTGGAACCTTCGCCACTGGTGTGTGGTTCTTGATGAACTGCCCCACTGGAACCTTCGCCACTGGTGTGTGGTTCTTGATGAACCCCGGGGTCGAGACGGCCTGCCAGTACAAATCACTGAGCTCCAAAATGTTTGTGCTGTTGTTGTCAGGGAGAAGCAACAGCATGTAGAATGCTGCAGCTAGCCGTCGCACGCCATCGCCATTATGCTCTCGTAGGGAAGTTTGAGGGCCTTGAATCCTGGGTGGACGGCGATGTGCTTGTCGTCCCCGTCTGAGGACGTCAGGAACGGCACGTGCACGGTGGTGCCGTCCAGGGTGTGAAAGGGCGCGTGGAAGGTCGCCTACAAGTCGAACGGCTGCTCGGACCACGTCCCTTTGAAGTAGAGGGCCTGGAGCTAGGACATCATCGATGAGATTGTTCGTCGCGTCCCTCACGAAAGCGTTCACCCGCCGCCTCGCCTGCTCGGTGTCCGTGACGAAGTCCACGGATTCCGCCACTGCGGCGTACCGTGACGCGCCGATGGCCATGAACTCCGGCCTGAGCGCACGCCTCCGGTCGACCCAGACGCCACAGGCGAAGGACGTCTGCTTCATGCCGTTGAGCTCGCGGACCAGCTCCGTCTCGGGGGCGCCGTGCAGCGCTTCTAGCGACGGCGAACCGAGGAACTCCAGGAGCTGCCGCCGCGTGTCGCCCTTAGCGCCGGCGGCCACAAGCGCCAGCGCCGCGTGGATGGAGAGCGGCGAGACGATGAAGTTCCGCCCGGTACTACCCGCCGCCGCCTCCCTCGCGAGAGCAAGGCACCCGGCGTGGCCAGAAGGCGGCACCTTACGGCGGATGATGAGGATCTCGTCGGGCTCTCGACGCGGGGTAGGAAGTGGATGGCGGCGGTTGCCATGGCCGGAGTACCTCTGGGCCGCGAAGCACAATACGGCGGCGAGCAGGGCGCAAGAGAGCACGCGGTTCCGAAAGGTCGACATCCTTGGCTTCACGAGAGGGGAGGATGGCGGCGCGGGGTCGGAGGAAGCCGGAATCGACGCAGGACGGCGCCTTCCGGGACTCCGCCGGATGGGTTGGAGCTGATCTGGGAGAGAAGGAGGCGGCGGCGGGGATCTAGGGGCGCGGTGGCGGCGAATTTGGGGCCGACTGTCTACGCGAGCTCATTGGGATGGCGGAGACAGACTTGAGTCCACGCGCTTGACAGGTCGTTTCTTTGATCTGGGCCGGGAAATTAGGCCCAAAATGCCTAGTGCTGTCCACTCTGGTTGGAAATTGGTCGATTGGCTTGCGATACTTTGATCTGGCGTCCCACCCGTTTTGGAGTACATTTGAACGAATTGCTACATTACACGTTTTCCAATTGTGTACATGTTGAGCGAATCACTCGGTAAGCTTGCTTTGGCAAGGAGTAGCTGCAAGAGCTTTGCAGAATCTTTTCCTATCATCGCTTGAGCGTACCATATGAAAACCAATTTCTTCATTTATTATTATTTGCTCGTGGGCTGGTAAGGTCCTTTTAAATGGACTAGTTTAGTGTTTTCCTTTTCTTTTTCTTTCGCTTGGACCTGTTCCCATAGTACGTAGCCCAGTAAGGTTAACTCCTTCCGTCCGGGTTTACTATGCCAACATTTGAACAAAAATTACATTGTAATATAAGATTATTTTGGCGCAAAAAAGATATCGCTGGATTCATATTGGAAAACTCTTTCTAATGGTATAATTTTTATATGCATATATTAGATATTATTTGTACAATTGTTGGTCAAAGTTTCACATAAAATTTAATACGGTTCTTATAATTTATAAAAACGGACGGTGGGAGTAGCTGATGGCGAAATCGATCGAGTCGGTGGCACTAGTACACTTTACTCTGGCGAGCGTTCCTTGATATGCCACAGTCATGAAAGGAAAGGATGCAATCGTTGCGAAAGTCTTTTTTGCCGGTGCCGGTACCTCGGGGCACCGGATCGCCCGCTCATCCCGCGCCATGATTCTTGTTCGCCGACACACTTTCCTATGTTTTCCTGGCATTAAATGGTTGTGCGGATCTCGGCGTGCGAATGAACGGCGGGTAAATTTGCCTCTCTCTCTCTGCAATTGTTTCCTTGATTTGCCGCAGTCAAGGAACTACTGTTTTGTGTGTCAGTAAAGGATTGTTAAACTGTCACGACTCACGACTTTGCTTTTGCTGAATTGTATGAAGAAACTGCAGGGGCAGCAGGTTTTGGTCCCATAGAACCACTTTGACCGAGACGGCAATGTTGTTTCCTTTTCTATGAAATAGAAAATAAGGTCCTTCGGTTCGAAGAAAAGGTACTTCCTCCGACCCTATTACTTGTCTCAAATTTATTCAATATGAATGTATTTATGTTTAAAAAGTATCTAGATACATGTAGTATTTCGACAAGTAATTCCGACTGGAGGAAGCATTGATATTTAGCAGCTGCAAAGGACTTGTCATGGTCGCGAGCCGCGAGGAGAGCATGTTGCATACAGCACATGTAGTCATGTAGCCGGCGATCCGATCGAAGGCACCGGAGTTTACGTACGTACGTCTAGCCGTTGTGTGCCCGCTGTAGCAAGAAATCTTGAAACGATGCATCCCTTGGGTCGCAACGCACCCATCTTCATGGGATGCTGAGCTTCAGCATGTAGGATTTGGACAATGAGCTTCTGGTGGCTCCGAGCAACCTCAGCTCGCCAAGCTGGCCCCGGAAGCTCGAGCAAGCTATAAAGGCGATCGGGCCGTTCGCATAACGGGCTGATGAGCCCAAGCCAAGGCTAGTTTGGGCCTCGACTCAGACGTCCATACTGATTCTGAACCGTATCTTCTAGTGATTACATGAATTGTATCTCCTAATGATCAAAACACTGACACGAACTCGTGCTCTATGTCAAATTGTCAATGCGCTTTGAATGATTTCTCTTTCTGTCTCCATCTCGCTCCCCCTCTCCTTTGAACTCTGAGTAGTCGTCAAGCCAAACAAATCAGCACCCGAAACTCAAAGGACGTCCAAATTAGCCTTGCAAACTCAAACTCATGGACAAGAACTAGATAAAGATTGACTTTGCGCAGTATACGGCATGGACTTCGGCGATCAAACAGGAAGGTGGGAAAGTTTATTTTGGAAACAAAATACTTGCGAGTCTAACATACATCATGCAGCGAGAACATAATGCAAGTTGCTTGTAAATGATCTAGCGATTCGTACATATGAATTGCCCATGTGCTACATATCATAGAACATAATGCAAGTTTCGCAAGTTTATCAAGCTTGCTAGAGAAAGAGGTACAACTATATGTGCGTTGGCCAAAATTGTTTGCACCTAGTCAACTATCATAGAACGAAATAAGTAATACTTTAGGATTGTAGGATGTCAGAAAGACAATACCAAAGGCTACAATTCCCCATGTTTTCCTAATTCGAAGTATAGTATAGCTACCAAGCCTACCATGGAATAATAATATGTAACAACAACACGATGGAAGGCATGTCTTAACTCTTTGGTTTAAATCCTCAAACTTGAACGGTAATTGAAAAAATAACACCAATTCCACCTCCAACATAATATTTCCTTTAACCATTCTAAGAACGAAGAGAAGATTAATTCATTTTTTCTTTGCATGGAAATTCAAAAGTATGTAAAAAATAATTGTCAAGCTCGCAAAAGAAAGAGGAACAGCTATAAGTGCGTTCCGAGAGAGGCCAGAGTAATTTGCAATGAGCAATGGGTTAGTGATCCAAAGGATTGACCACATGACCAAGGAACATCACCGCGCTCGACCTCTCCTCAACAATGGCGAATAAGAACGGCCGATCTGCCACGAAATCCACACGAGGCTTTGGTGGGCTTGTATCAAGAGCACTACCAGCCATGGTGATGGCTGTGGTGGCGGCGGCGACGGTGCCCAGCTCGTCCACCTCGACGGTGGCTTTATGGTGCACCGCCGTGATGCCGAGCCCATCCCCACTGCTCACCATGCCTGAGAAGTCGCTGCCTTCGAAAGGCTTGGTCAGTCCAAGCTTATGCATGTCCGACGATGCCTCGAAATCGAACGTGAACTTGAACTTGGGGACCATAAACCGCCCCACCAGAACCTCCACCATCGGACTGTGGTTCTTGATGAACCCTGATGTCGAGACGGCCTGGTCGTAGAGATCACTGAGCTTCAGGTTGGTAGTTTTGTCAGGGAGAAGCAGCAGCATGTAAAATCGCCTGCCATCGCCATCATCGCTCTTGTATGGCAGCCTGAGGGCCTTGAAGCCCTGATAGACGGCAACATGCTTGTCACCCTGGCCTGTCATGAACGGCACGCGCACGACACTGCCGTCTGGGGTGTGGAAGGGCGCGTCGAAGGTCTCCGACGGGTCGAACGGCTGCTTGGACCACGTCTCTTTGAAGTAGAGGGCGTTGGCGAGGACAACCACCGTTGACGAGCTGACGAAGCCGGGACGGAGGACCTCGCTGATGAGATTCTTCGTGGCGTCCTTCACGAACGCGTTCACCAGCTGCCTCTCCTTCTCGGCGTCATTTATGAAGTCCACGGATTCTGCCGTGGCCGAGTATCGCTCCCTGCCGACGGCCATGAACTCCGGCCTGAGCGCCCGCCTCCGGTCGACCCACACGCCTGAGGCGAAGGAGGTCTGCTCTAGCCCGTTGAGCTTGCCGACCAGCTCCGTCGCGGTGGCGCCGTGCAGCGCGTCGAGCGACGGCGAGCCGAGGAACTCCAGGAGCTGCTGCCGCATGTCGCCCCGCGCGCCCGCGGCCACCAAGCCGAGCGCCGCGTGGATGGAGAGCGGCGAGACGACGAAATTCTTCCCAGATCCCGCAGCCGCCCTGCTGCCCGCCTCCCTAGCACGCGGAAGGCACCCGGCCGCCATGTCGGCGATGCCAGGAGACGTCGTCTTCTTACGGATGAGGATCTCCAGGGGCGTTGGACGCGGGGTAGGAATAGGATCGCGGCGGTGGCCGTGGCCGGAGTACCGCTGGGCCGCGAAGCACAAGACGGCGAGCAGGGCCGAAGAGAGAAGCACGCACTTCTAGACGGTAGACATGCTTGTCGTCCCTCTCCTTGGCTTCACGAGAAGGGGCGACGGCGAGGGTTTGGAGGAAGCCGGCATCGATGCAGAAGGGCGCCTCCCGGGAGTCCTTCGGATGGGTTCGAGCGGATCTGCTAGAAAAGGAGGAGGGCTCTGCAGAGGCGCCGCCGCGCCGGAGACTTGGGGGACGGCGGATTTGGGGGCGAGTTCCTGGGGAACGCGGAGACAGACAGACAGACTTGGAGTCGGACGTCCACACGCTTGACTGGTTGTCCTTTGGTCGATTGGGCCGGGAAAATTTGCTTGCGAAATGTTATGGGCCTTAAGGCACTTGGGCCGTTCAGAGCCTAGAGGACTGGGCGACCCGATCCACGCGTGACTGGGAAGGATTGGGTGACTTGTGGGGCGCGTGCTGGCGTTTCCCGGAGGATCTCCATTGACTTCTTCCCACCCTGGCCAGTTGCAACTTTGCAAGGTTATCACAGAGGCTTCACTTCTTTGCTTTAAAAGTTGGCTTGTCATCTATACTTTGACTCGGACAGTGTTCTGAGCAGTTGTTTTCTTGGGAAATTAAAGAGGTTAGTACTAACTGCCATTTATTTGGGGCAAAGGTAGTTCAGAGCCTTCTCACCATTGTCACGAAGTCAAGATCTCTGTTACTTCTCATTGTATACATGCAAATGAAACCAGTGTGTTGGAAACAACTGCCATCTTCAGGAGAGCATAGCAGCTTGTATACATCTTTGTTTTGTTTCCAACAAATGTTGTATAGGTGGCAATGGTAGTCAAAACGAGTTTTTTAGCCAGCCACATGCTTGGTCTTTGCCGTCTCCAAACTTGACCTTGCCGTCGAGCGACTCAAAGACGCCTTTGTCGCCGGTCATGTGGCTTGTGGCCCCAATGTCCGCGTACCAGACGCCGGCAGCGGCGTACACGGGACGACCTTCTCTTCGTTTAGGTACACGGCCGGCACCAGATCATCGCCGACCTCGTCAGTCATGCAGACCTGCGCCATCAGCAACACGGGCTCGTGGTCCTCATCCGATTGCGCCATGTTCACCGGCTCGCCTCTCTTCTCATCTCGGGCTTTCTTGCGACATTCAGCCGCACAGTGGCCTGGGATATTGCAGTACCTGCATCTTCCCTTCTTCTCGCGCAACCACCTCCAGACTTCTCTGAAGTGACGGGAGACTTAGGCCTTCATCGATGACTTGCTGTAACAGCTCAAGAACAACTTTTACATTTAAGTCCTTGTGTGGACCTGTTTGTAATTTATTTAAATGTTGCATGACCATTACATTCGCATCCGTGACATGCCATGTCTATTTAATTGTGTCACCTGAGTTTAAATTTGCATCTCAATTTGTAGTTTGAATTCTTGTGGTTTGAATTTGCTAGAAGATTCAAATATGAATCACACTTCTTTGAGTTTGAATTATTTTCCCTCTATTTTTTTTCAAATTACATTCAAGTGGGTTTTGTTTCAAACTTTAACCCATTTGAATCTTTCCAAATACTAGTACCATATTTGAACTCTCCTACTCCTCAGCTTTTCAAAATGGTATTTGAAATTTGAATCCAAAAGCATTTGCAAAAGAGAAAACAGGAAAAAGGAAAAAGAAATAAAAGAAAAGCCTTACCTTACCTCAGGCCCGAGTCGACCCAACAGCCGCCTCGGCCCAGCCTCGCGCGCGCTCCCTGCAGCCCCGTAGCTCCGCCCCGCAGCGCCGGCCTCAGCCTAGCCGCCCAGCGCGCCGCCCTGCAGTGCGCTTCTCCGCGTCGAAGACGTACTTCGCGAAATGCGCCACCTCTCACAGCGTCTTCCTCCTCACCTTTTTCGTCCTTCCGGCCGGTGAGCCCCCCCCCCCCCTGCGCCACGTCGACGCGACCGCGACAGCCACGCCTCCGCCTCACCTACTTAAGCTGCACCGCACCTCCTCCTACCCGCGCCGCCTCTAGGAAACCCTTGTTAGGGTTTCTTCTCCTTTTTTTTTTGCGCCGCCGTCACCGCTCCTCTCGGGCCGTGGACGCCGTTGCGTCGCGCCACCGTCTCCGGCCGAACGGAGGCAAGCCGACCGCGTCACCCGAACGTGTCGTCGCCTACTTCGTCTACGTGCAAGGAATCGGAACGAGAACGCCGACATCGACGCCCGCAATGACTTCTTCCTCTCCGGCCGCCGCCCGTCTCCGACGCAATTTCGGCGAGCTCATCCGTGCAGTCCTCGTCAGCTTCCTCTCACGTAACCGGGGTGATCTCCTCTTCCTCCCTCTTCTTTCCGCGCTCGATTTGGGCATCGTAGCATCGTAGTCGTGCGCCCACGCCCCGCCGTGCCGCCGGCGAGCTTCTGAGCTCCGCCGCGCCGCCTCCTTGCTGGGAGTTGTGCGGTGACCGTCGTGTCACCTAGTTCATCTTCGTGCGCCGCTTCTGTTTTCCGTGTTAGGAAGCCCTCCGCCGTTAGCTTGGTCGCCGGCATCCATGCTCGCCGTGGCCGCCGCGCGTGCTCCTAAGCCGCCCGCTTGGGTTGAGTTAAGACGGCTTGCGCTGTGGATCTTGTAAGATCCGATTCGCAGCCCGCCTAGTTACCTTGCTCATTCGTTCGCTTCACACCGACCCGACCCAGGTTCGATCCCCCGCGCCCGCGCGGAATAAAACCCCCCTTTTCAGCCTCTGTCCGAGACTGACAGGTGGGCCTGGTCGGTCAGCGAACGCGGGCTCCCATCCACGTCAGCTAGGTCCCGGTCCCGCTTGTCAGTGATCGTGGCTAGCTCCCCTTCGGTGTAAATTGTTTTGCCTGGTTGGTTTTCTTTTATAAAATCCTAGAAAATGCTTTGATCTTGTTTTATTTGTAGAATATTCATTCCAGATCCAAATAATACAAAGTCTATATGTTTTGGAATCAGAAAAATGCAAGGGATTTAACTGTGCAATTAGAATTACATTTTTGAGGTTTCAAATTTCAAATCTGTCCCAGATTTGAAATTCAAACGTATGAACTTGTTTAGTCTCTAGTTTAAAACTGGTAACCTTCTGTAATAAGTGTAAACATCAAAGTTGATCACTGTAACTTGTAGAACATAGCAGCATACTTGGTTAGGCCACTGGTGTAGTTTAAAGCTACTGTTTACCATGTTCTAGTCACCTAATGGTTAACTTTGATGCTAAATGGAATCCTTTCACTTGCATCTTGTTGCATCATGTTGTCACATGCCATCTCATGTTGTATTGTGCATTGCACCTATGAATTGTTACTTATTTGCGTATTGTGTGATTTGGATCTTTACGATAGCGACTCCGACTTACTCCGTCGACGATCCGAGTTCCCACATTTCTTCGGATCCCCTCTCTCGGTGCCCAACGACTGAGAATCCAGGCAAGCAGCCATTCCTTGAACATGTTGATTATACCCAATGCCTCTCTCTCATTCTTGCGTTAAGTTACGTTCTCGGTTATTGTCACGATGCCTCTAGAATTGCATAGCTTTAGTCAGCTCTACTCAACTGCCTGTTGTCTTGTTCCTTATCCTATTACCATGTCACATGTTTGCTATTGCCCTATTTGGTCATTAGAAGTTTGCTTAGCTTGCTGGTCCAGTGTCCTTACTTGGGGTTATACAATTGCTACATCCACATACTACTTTTCTGTAATTAATTGCAATTATTGAACTGTGACCTGTTATTACCTGCACAAGGCAACGATGGGAGGCCGTGCTAACGCATTGGTGTTTTGTTCCATTGGTGCCGACCTAAGGACTGAGTTCTCGTTTTCGCCGACCCAAGAAACTTCGCGCTAACCGCTCATGGGAGAATATATGGGTTCCCCCTCGTCTTAGTACTCGTTTCATAGCTCTTCCAGGGGCCACATAGTTCGGGCGTTCCATTTGGCATATCGCATATACACTGGTGTTATGTTTGGAGATTTGTTGGTACTTTTCATTCATATAGGATTGCGGCACTAGTCTGGAGTGGTCATTCTGCGGACACTGAACCACTACCAGTTGTCCACGCAACTCTTGAGCCCGTGCGACGCTTCGGCCGGGCTCTTGTTTCGGATTAGACTCAGTTGGGTGGTCCCCTGGATTAGTTGTGGGCTTGGAAACGTCATGTCGATCAATCCTGCCGGCACATGCTTTTGCGTGTGTTCCATGCTAGTGGCATCAAGGGTTGGACGAACGTGTATGGGTAAATTGGCACACCCTGCAGGGATAAATCTTTCGGAAAGCCGTGTCCGCGGTCATGGACGACTTGGTTGGTCATTACTTGATCATAGAGAACTCATACCAATTAATTAACTTGCTCTCCTAAACCTGAGTAGTAATTAGCCTTAATCATGGATATGCCTAAAACTGCTTAAGTGTGAGTGCCTTTGGATCATTTCCTCACAAGGGGTTGAGGGGGTGATAAGAGGTTGTGTTTGTTTGGTGTTAGTTGTTAGATTATCCCTCACTTGGTAGACGCTCCTTATCCTCTATCTAGACGATGTCATTAGCGTGTCTCTCCGGTTATATCGCTGCTGCATAACCCACATTTTATCCATCCTTCGAGACTTTTTGCATATCTAGTTTAGATCTCCCGTAAGTCTTGCGAGTACTTTGTACTCAGTTGCTTTGCAACGTTGTTTTCTCCAGAGTTTCCGGAGGAGCAGGTGAGTGGTTACTTCGTGGAGTTTGACGACGACAGCTTCGACGTTCAGCCAGGAGATTCCAGAGCAGGGTTCTGAGAACTTGTGGCGGCTCTCCTTTTCAGTTTCAGCCTCTGTCGTAAACCGGTCCAAGCTGAGCATCGTCTGGAACATAGGAGGGAGTCAAATACAGGCAGTCCAGATTCAATGAGGGGTAGCGAAGACGAACAAACGAGAGGGCTAGAACAGCCCCCTCCACCAATTGTTCATGAGTAGCCCCCCTCACCACTGCTCCTTCGCAAAACCTCTCAATAAATCCACAGGAAGCTCTGGAAACAAGTTATGGTGCACCTCAGTCAAACAGTGGCCGCAGGACTTCAGGCAGACCACAGCTCTTGCAACTCGATCCTGCAGCAGTGCAAGGGCATGACTACTAGATATCACATTTTAGCCGAGGGGGAAATCACCGTCGGCTATTTTCGATCACCGTCGGCAAACAGTTTAACCGACAGTGAACCGTCGGCTATCCCTCGTCTATGCGGCGTTAGCCATTACTGTAATAATCGACGGTTCAGTCGGGTATTGTTTTTACCTACGGTAATTATCCGACGGTTGGCCGCTCGGTCATGTGACTCTGATAGCCGACCGTGTCCCGTCGAATATGTATTGGCCAATGGTTATTTCTCACCGTCAACATGTTTAATAGTCGACGGTATGTGTCCCGTCAATTAGTATAATCGCCGAGGGTACGCACATGCCGTCGGGGATACTTATAGTCTAGTGGAGTCCAGCCCCTTCAGTTTGTAAGATAGCCGACGGTCCGAAGTTCCAGTCGGCCTATCATATATCCAGGAGGTTTTGCATTGTCAGGCATCGGTAACCCCTCGGGATTTCTTTTGACGGGGGGATGTTGAACAATCTAGAAATATACAATTTAAATCCTATATATTGCGATCACAGACGATATAATTAATTTTGTAAGTTTGGCGTTTCAAAACAATCATCTTACAATTGTACACAACACACATGAAAAAAGAAGATATATTTTATTTCACCCAATATGTTTCACCTAATGAGCTGCATAATAAAGATCCATTTAGGAAGTGCTTGGAAGCAAAACAAAATAGTAACTATGATAAACTTCAGAACTTCACTTAATTTCGCTAAGTACTCAATCATCATTGTAGCGGTCATCTTGCTGATTTCCATAGTCCTCATCACCAACATAGCCATAGCACTCATTGCCATACTACTCATCTCCCTCGTCGCCATACAGATCATGCTCATCATAGTCCATATCAAGATCCTTGTCACGTCTGTGGCTGCCTCGAGTATTAGTTTTCAAGCCCTGCGAAATAAAGTATAGTACCGGTGAGAAAGACAAATCACAGTCTGTTGTAGTTGTAATACAAGTGAGGTGCATGCATGATTAAGTCTTGGCACTAGCATGCAGGATCAACTTAGAATCATGGAAAAGGACCAATCAGCTAATACCATAGTACCTAATGTACAAGAGCATCTCCAAGTAATTATCTGATTATTGCTTAAAGAAGTAGACTAGCCAGTTCAGTTTCAACAGGAACAGGAAGCTCCGGAAACAAGTTATGGTGCACCTCAGTCAAACAATGGCTGCAGGACTTCAGGCAGACCACAGCTCTTGCAACTCAATCCTGCAGCAGTTCAAGGGTAACCCTGGTCGCGATTCGACCAGAAGGACGGGGTCTTTGAACCAGATCGTGCTAAAGCATCAAGACGACTTCTTACGCGTTTAGCTTCAACATATGGTTCTGGCATCATATCTGCAAAATATGGCGCGTCCAAATCAGTCGAAATTCAGTTAACTCAACAATTTCAAGCAAAGGACTCAGCCATTACCTCGCAAATCTGAACTCAGCTTCACGATTTCCCCAAGAACGAAATCTTCTCGGCCCGACGCGGCCCGATTCTCCGACTTAAGCAAGGAGATCTCCTCCCGTGCTTGCGCAAGTTGGTATTCAACATCCAAACGGATATGCATAACCACGAGTGCGTCGGAGGAATCCATCTCTCCCCCGAGACCTAAGTGCTAATCAGCAGGACAAATCCCGTGCGCTAGTTAGTGCGTTCGAGTCCGCACTTGGTTATTTATATCCGACTGCGAGGCACTCCCACCGGGAGTAGTTGAAATCCGACTTAAATTCGACTTCCACAAGTCGGAATTCGACTCGGTACTGATTGGCAAGTCATAGCGTTCCATTTCCAAAAAAGAAGGGGAGCAACTTCGCCAAGAAATTCAAGGATATCAAATTACAACCTTGAGTCCGGTCGCCACTATGCACAGTCGAAACCGAACTCGGGGGCTACTCTCACCGGGAGCGCTAACCGCGCACCTGGTAGAATATTCTTTACAATAAAGAAGAACTACATGACTATCTACTACGAGGTATGGTCTCCTCCTCGGCTGCTTCCCATTGCCGGATCATTTGCAGCGCCGCCGCCTGCCCAGCCTCCAGGAATGACTTTATACCTTGGGTGAGACTAGCTGGCAGTGTAGCAACTCACCAGAAACCCAACTCTGGGCGGTTGACTTGCACAAATGCGAGGGCAATCTGGGCACCCTTCACCAGCTGGAGTCGAACCAATTCCTTCATCTTCTCCTCGCCGTGAAACTTCACCATCAGGCTTCCCAGTTTACGAGGCACCTTCTCCCGTGGCCACAAGGCCCGATGAGTTGAAGCTAGCATAACACGGAAGGAGGTGAAGTACCTTTTGACCTGCTTGATCCGCTCGATCAACAGCATCAAGTCGTAGCTCCTCGACTGATCCAGCCAAAAGGGTGAAGGGTCATGCACTCGGCGAGATTGAATGGCAGCATTCACTCTGGCCTTTTCATCATTAGGGTCAAAGCGAACGGCTGCACAGAAGACGGCAAGATTACTTTGCAAACCGACACGAAAGGCAAAGTCTTGCGATCCCATACCTTGGATTTGACCGCTCAGGTTACGAAGCTCTCCAAAGACAAACTCTTCCCGGTTGGTCGCAGCTTTCAGGCTAGAATTGCTACTTTGAGCGTCACCCATCGTGTCACGTTTCAGCTTAGCGAGCCGAGCCTCAACTTCTCGTAACTGCTCTCGGGACAGAGTAGTCCCATCCTGACCCTTTCTGCTAGGATTAGCTGGAGCATCGTTGCAAGAGGCTGCCTGTGCAGCTGGAACCGAGTGACTTGACTGTCTTTTTTCCCCCTGCACGAAAAAGACTCAAGTTACCTCAGCATTTATCCTAAAGAACCCCTTCAGGGGTAGACATAAAGATCTTGGATTTCTTTCCAAAAAAGGCTCAGCTAGAGCAGTTCTTTACAAAGCTAAAAGAATAGAAGAAGAAGATTCACAAAGGAGAAAAAGATTCAAATATATCTAGTGAAAGATCGCCCACCTCTGGGCCGCCGGATGAAGCTAGGTTCATCTCCTCGATTGATCTACGAGGTTGCCGCAATGAGATCTCAGCCAGCTCTTTGCCCTTTCCCATAAGGGCCCCTAGGCTGACCGTGTCACCTGCTCTCGATCGAGTCGATGGAGAGGCTACTCGACAGAGAGTTTCTTCCTCAACGCCATGCGCAATAGCAAGCGTGAAGAATAATTCAGCGTCGGTCATCCACCGATGCTGGCAGTACTCCTCTACCGGGTCTTGACTTGCAGCAAAGAAGTCAATGAGGCCATTCAGCGACTCTGGCACTAACCCATCAGGAGACATCTTCCCGATTAAGGTGGTCAGAATCTTCATCACTTGCCAGAGCTTGCCCTTGGCTTTAGCGTTAATGACTTCGACGTTTTCTAGAGCCTCATTGAAGCTCCGGCTTCTCTCATTGAATTGAACCTCAACAGAGGCATCAAGGACTCCTGCAAAAGGACAGAGCAACGGTCAAATTTTACACGAGAAGGGGAAGCCACTTGGGTAACAGATTCAAACGCTCACTAGCAACAGAGCGAGTAGCACTTTCGAGTCGCTCGATCCAAATCTCTTCCTGCTCTTTCTCCGTGAAAGTACGGGTCTATCCGTTGCTGGAGACAACTCTTTTCGACGGCTGCTTCCTGCAGCTCCTGACAACACTGATCCAGCTCTGCTGAAAGTCGCTCCCGATCTGCCTTCGTCTCCTCAAACTCTTCAATAAGAGTTGTCATGGAGCGGATGATCGGCAAAAAACAAATAGCAGCCGCAAGTTATTTCTTGAGCATCACTCCCACCGGGAGGCAAAATAATAGCAAAAGACAAATTTTCTCACGTACTGACTCGATGCGGGAGTCGTCGCCTGAGGAATGCTCGAATCATCTGGTCGACTCCTGCTACTCGTTCCAGAAGGATTGGCCGCTGAGGCTCCTTCGGTGTGAGCTGCCTTTTCCTTAGTCGGCTGGTCCGAACCTTTCGAGTCCTGACCAGTCGATTGAGTCTCGGGAGCCTTTTTGCCCTTGACTGAGCCACCAGTACGGCTAAGCAAGAAATTTTTAGAGGTTTAGATAAAATCTCTAGAATGCTGAAATAAGATTGCCAAAATATTCACCTGGCACGGTTGAATCGAGCAAAAAGGCCAAAGCGACGAGCCGCGACTGGCCCGTCTGACTTGGTCCTCTTGAACGCGGGTACAGACACCAACGGCTTGACATTCGGGTCCCTCGAGCCTGTTGGTTGGGTCTGCACCGGCGGGTCATCATCCTCTCTGCCGCGCTTATTTTCCGGTGGAGAAGCGCTGCTCGGCTCATTATCGGTTCCCTGAAATCAAAGCCACATTCAGAAATAATCATGTCAAAGACGGCAGGGTTTGTCAGATGCTTCAATGATCACCTTTTCCCGGGGCCTGTCAGGTCCATAGGGAGCCACCGGAGGGTCAATCTCACATGGCTCCGACTCGCCCAAGTCAGTAAGCCGCCGAACTCATCGACACACTTCAGTCAAACGAAATTCCATGGTACTAATCCGGGTCGGGTCACGAACCCCCTGATGTGCCCACATGGGATGAGCACGAGCCTGCAGAGGCTGAATTCTTCTCCGGATAAAAGCGGCGATGAGGTGAATTCCAGTCACCTTCAGCTGAGGAGTCTCCATGAGAGACAAGACTTGGGCCAACAGAGTCTCGGTCTCTTCGCCCTCTGTTCCTCCCAACTTATGACTCCAGGCCGTCGTCTTCTTCACCAAAGCTGTCACGGAGAATTCGGGAAGACTGAAGTTGCGTCCTTAGGCCGGCACATCCATGACATAAAACCACCTCGATTTCCATCGAGAAGATGATTTCCTCTCTCGGAGGTTGAAGAATTTGGCATCCGCCTGAGTTTGAATATCCACGCACCCAATCGCGTCCTTGCCCTGGCGCTGGATTGTGAACATTCTTTTCCAGAGACCCATGTGGGGATTTATTCCAAGAAAGCATTCACACAGCGTCACGAAGCACGCGATGTGGAGGTAGGAGTTTGGAGAAAGATTATGAAGTTGGAGCCCATAGGCCAAAAGCAAGCGACGAAGGAAATGGTGGACTAGGAATGCTAAACCACGAGTGATGAAATCGTAATGCACCACTCGCTCTCCGTGCATGGGGCGAGGGATTACCTCCTCGCTGGGAAAATGCACATGCCCCGGCCGCGGGGACAACAACCCTTCCTCTCGCATTCCGGCCACCCTCTCGCGATCCACGGACGACAGCAGCCAAGCTTTCGCGCTCTTCTTGCTCTTCCCCATCTCGCTGGGTCGAAAAACGTGATTAACAGGGAACACAAAGGGTTTTTGGCTATGGAAGCTAAAGTCTTGGGCGCCTGAGCTCTGGGTGCGAGGAGGAAGAAGGGTTAAAACTAATTTACCCCACCTCCATTTTTATCCTTACCTTGGCAAAAAATCCGGGACGCACGATCTCGGTCGTGGCCACGTGTTCCACATCAACCAAAATATGAAACGGCAAGGATGAAAGTAATTGCTTACTTTTATGGGCGCAAGAACCAATGAGATCATCGTTGTGTCTTGTTTACTACGCGAAGTGTGATCGTTTCTCCACTGACACACACCTACAGTGTGCCTAGCTGTCAGGCTAGGCTGCACATCCAGTCACATCGGCTGACCAAAATGGCTCTTCACCTCCAACAGGTACGTCATCGATGACGAAGTCTGACTCAAATATCATGACTCGAAATTATCTTTCATACAAGATGACGGAGTTTATCTTAAATGTTGAGAATCGTTTCGAGTCTCGATTATGAATACTATGAGTCTCATTCGGGTCGCTAACTGACCGACTGTTGGTTTATATTTGTTAAAGACTTCATACAGTCAGCCATTGTTCATTCTTTACTTACAACAGTAAAAACAGGGTAATGACCCTGACACAAAACAGACGATTTCATATAGTCGACTCAATTGAGTCACACCCGTTGCGTCACCTCGGTTAATTATTCTCATTCGCATAACAGTAAGCCTCTTGGATTTCTTTCGAAGAGCCTGGAGCTGCACCAGTTGCGCTGCTCTAGTAAACCCCATGCTCATTGCATGAAGATAAGCCTCATGGGTCATTCCCTTGAGCCTGAAATCGTACCAGCTGCGTATTTCACTAAATCCATGCTCATTGCATGAAGATAAGACCCGAAAGTTCTCCTACGGGCCTAGAATCGTATCAGCTACGTTATTTCCAGTCAAATCCATACTCATTGTATGAAGGTAAGTCCTAAAATTTAGGCCTGGATATGCATCGACTGCACCCCTCCAGTAACAATTCTCACTTAAGGGTCGCTCCCTGCAACCATGTTCATTACATGAAGATAAGACCCGTCCGCTTCCTATAGGGCCTGGAAACGTACCAGCTGCGTATTTCCAGTACAAGTAATCTTGACGAACGAGTCGAGTACTTAAAAAACTAAAATTTGACTCTATAAGACCCCAGCAGTCTATGTCAAAATTCGTCAGTCACCAGGTTAGAGCCCGGGGACTCGAATGCTTATGAAAGCTAATGTTGTTCTCGCCCTAAGAGCGATTAACTGGACTCGACTTCTTGAGTATCTAGGCACATTAAGCAAATATCCCTATGACTCTCACTCACCGCTTTGATCTCCTATCAGATCATATGGTGAAATTGTCATTTAACAGCCAAGCACTAAAGCATCGGCTCAGACACTCTCTGAGTCGAAAATACTTCTCATTCAAAGTACAAATCGATGAAACTCCAAGTCTGTAGCATTATGCAATTGGTTTAATAGCAGAATAAGCTCATTCTTTACGAGAAAAGTCCATAGTCGAGTCTTTGACTCAACCAGGCACTTGGGGGCTACTGACGTTGTTATGACTAACCACGTACTCGGCTTGAGTATACCCGGTATAGCCCAGCAGGGGGCACGCAAGGAAGCCTACTTCGACTCCAGGAGTCTACATGCCAAATCTTGCGACTCAAGACAAGGAAGGTTAATTAGAGTATATCTCCTCATTGTAACCGACTTGAACTCTACCTGAGACCTGAGTTCCTGCATATATAAAGGACCAGGAGGGGGAGCCAAGAGGACACCCCCAACTTTAGATAGAAGTCGCCTAGATGCACTCGATGGCTCGGTGCCTCTAGACTTTGCGGCACCCCATTGTAATCGACTCACCAATACAGATCCGACAAGTAGGACGTAGGGGTATTACCTCATCGAGGGTCCTGAACCTGGGTAAATCGTGTCCCCTGTCTCCTTGTTACCCGACGAGTTCGCCAACACACACTCAAAATTTTTCCTTGATACAAGTCCTTGATACATTGTCGAAGTCACATCTTTGTCAACCAGCGAAAAAGCCCACGACATAGGGTGGGCCGCCAGCAAATCATAAGATAGGCCATCGGTAAAGGATGGCCCACGGCAACGAAACCCTGCACGTGGGCCCGCGTGCGAGGTTAACGGCGGGCAAAACGGACGGCGGGAAAGGAAAAAAAGCTATCTTTGCCGGCGGCCACCAAAACATGCCGCCGGCAAAGTGATCCTTTTTTCCCGCACGTGCCGTTCAAATTTAGACGTGCGCATACAAATTAAAAACAAAAAAGAAATTACTCTTTGCCGGCAGCCACAAGAACAGGCCACCGTTAAAACTCAAAGTATTTTTTTCCGCATCCCCTTGTCCGAATTTAACCAACGAAAAAAAATTACTCTTTGCCGGCGGCTACGCGGAAAGACCGCCGGCAAATCCCCCGTCCGAATTGAACCAAACGAAAAAAAAAATTGCTCTAACTTTTGCCTCCGTTCCCCATGGCGCCCCCCACCACCAGGAAGGGAAAAGAGGGGAAGGCCTCGAAGAAAGCGGCGGCTAGCAAAAGCGAGGCGGCCACCAAGGTCGCCGTCGACAAGGATTAGCAAAAGCGGGCAATGAGGGCCACGCTCGCCTTCTACCGGCCCGGCTACAACGGCGAGGCGCTGGCCAAGATCCAGCACGCTGTTGCCTCTGGGTTCAACGAGCACGGGGAGACCCTGATCTTCCCCGCGGGCGCTGACCACCAGGAAAACGACTTCCGGGTGTTTGGGCGCTTCCTACTCACCGCGCTGGTGCCACCATTCTCGCTGTTCCTCCACGCGCTGATGGAGTCGTACCAGCTGCGGGTGGCGCAGCTTCACCCCACATCGCTCTTCCTCCTCTCCACCTTCCAATTCCTCTGCGAAGCGTTCGTCGAGGTGATGCCATCGGTGGCGCTCTTCCGCCATTACTTCTACCCCCGGATCGATAACGCGAAAGCGATGTCGTCGGGGGTGGTGTTCCGCGCCCGCGACCAGATGAAGTCCGAGTTCATCGTCCGGTCGGGGAAGAAGATCGAGAAGGAGTGGCGGAGCGACTGGTGCTGGATCCGGGTGGACGACCCCCAGGAGTTCATCCTCTCGCCCACCGAGCTGCCGCAACCCCACGGCGGCTGGCAGGACAGGTACCACCGCGATGCCGATCTCCTCCCCATCGTGGAGAAGATCAAGGCTTTGCGGCTGGCGGGGCTCACTGATGTGGACGTGGCCCGCACCTTCATCACCCGGCACGTCGTGCCGCTCCAACTGCGCTCCCGGCCCGCGTGGATGTACACGGGTCTTGGGGACCGGACACTCCTCCACCAAGAAGGCATGGACCAGGAATCCCTCCAGGTGTGGGCGAAGGGGATCTCCGGCGAGGACCTTCCCGCTACGGGGTTCCCGCCAGGGGTCACCACCCTCCACGCCGGTGTCGCGGGGCTCAACGACATCGTCGCCTCCTTCCCACCCTGCAACGAGTGGGGATTAATGGATGACACCCCCACTCGAACCCCTCGCGCATCCCCACCGGCACCCCGCGGGAAGCAGGTGCTTGAGGAGATCGGGGGTGAGTCAGTGATCAGCTGGCCCTCCCTCCAGTCTCTGGATCATGAGGTGGGCCAGCCTGCGGCGTCCCAGGCGGTCGTCTTGGTGGACGATGAGGAGGAGGACAACGACGACACGCCCCTGATCGTGCGAAGATCAAGGGTGCTCGCAACGGCCGCGGCTACCCCCACGGCGGCTGCGGCGGCACCCGCCCCAGCGGCCGCTCCCAGCTCTGCGGCGGCAGCTGCCCTAGGGGCGTCTGCCCGTACTTCAGCGGCGACCCCACCCATGGCGGTCACTGGAGCCACAACGGTGACCCCCCCGACAGCGACCCAACGGCGGCCATCTCAGCAGCGGCAGCCACACCGGGGACGGTCCCCGACGCCGCGGCGACCTCGTCGTCGGTGCCCGCTGCCCCGGGCCGTGGCACCCCCACGGGCACCCACGGCTCCGCCCGCTCGAGGGGTCTTTCGGGGCTTCGCACTCTGGCGCAACCCCCCGAGGGCTAACTCGACGGCGAGTGCCAGCAAGAGGGGGAGGGACGACTCCCCGCCTGCCACGCCGAGCAAGAAGGCGCGCTAGGACGTCGGCAGCGTTGCCGACCCCGCCATCACTGGGGCCCGCGGCGCCTGTTAGAATAATCTTGTTGTATGAGTCCGTTTAGGACTGGTCCGTCCTGAGTTCGAGTGGTAGCACTAGTACGAGTCTAATTAGTTTTGCACATTAAGTCCTAGTCCTATTAGGATTAGGTGATTATGGGTGTGTATATAGATGCACCAAGGTCAGCTTTTGTAACGTGGGATTTGAGATATTGAGAAGAAATAAAAAGAGAGGCACGACAGGTGCCTCTGGCCAAATAAAATTCCGATCATGTGCGTCTTCATGTGATTGATCTTTAGGCAAACCCAACAGCGCCGGCATCGCATCTGCCGGTGGCCCACCTCCGACGGAGGTGGCGCTGGCAACAGGTACGGCTCCTTCCTGCGCTCTTTCCTGCATTTTCGATCTCAGTTAATCACGCAACCGTACCTTCTCTTTCCGTAGGTGGCACCTCGCCCACGGCAAGCCTCTTGGAGCCCCTTGCCTGGGCGGGGGAGGAGAGGGAGGCTCCCCCCGCAAGTCCGACGGCCTGGCAAGGTAACCGCCCTGAACCCCCTTGTCCGCCTTCGGGCTACTTTTTCGCTTGCCGCTTCTCACGCTTCTTGCCGCTGCAGGCCCAAGCGCACCCGCACCAGGAGCGGGCACTACCGTGGTTGATTTCGACTCCGACGTAGAGATCTCGGGGGCGGCGGAGGAGCCGGCAGTGGCTCCCGCACCAAGCCCTGCCGTGCCGGCCACGACGGGAGCGGCGACCACCGCCGCTGCCGGGACAACACCCGGCGACGCGCCAGCAGCCGCGGACGCAGCTGGCGCGGATTCGTCTGCTGCCCAGCAGGGGACGGCCCCTGCCGGGGGCGCAGCGGCCTCACCAGCCCCGCAGCCCCCAGGCGCGTGTGAAGGGGAGGTTGCCGGGGAAGAGCGATAGGACGCCCCGGCACATGCAGTCGACTCCTTGCTCAGCTCTACGGTGGCGGTGGGGGCTTCGTCGTCATCGGCCGCCTCCCTCGACACCGACCTCAACACCCTTGCCGAGGTGGCTTGGAATCCCATCACCTGGGATTCGAGCGTCTTCGAGCGAGGGCACCGGTTCCTGGACGCCGTCAAGGACCAACAACTGGCCTTCGTCACCTCTTTCAACGAGGTGAGGGAGCACCATGCAATCGCCAAGAGCCAGCTTGGTGAGGTGCGGGAAGCCGTGGAGAAGGAGCGGCAAGAGCTCTCCCGGCTGCATGAGGAGACGCGCCTCGCCAGAGAGGAGGCGCGCCTTGCTCGGGAAGCCCTGGAGGGCGTCGACGAACCAGTCGTCCCGGAAGTGGAGCTCTACCGGCAGCTGGAGGCCCAGCGCGCCGAACTACAGGGGGCGCTGGACTCGCTAGCGGCGACCCTCGAGGAAACCAAGAAGGAGCACGCACGGGGTGCTCGCGGCGGCCCAGGCCCGGCTTGACGAGAAGAGCAATTTGATCGCCAACTACCGCGGTGAGATCCAGGGCCTCCGCGTCAAGCTAGAGGTGCAGGTCAAGGCCACCGAGAGCGCGGTGGAAGCGGCGGCCCTGCATGAGATCCAGCTCGGCTCTGCCAAGGACAGAGCAGCCAAGCTTGAGACCGAGTTGGGCACCGTCTGGGAGGAGCTCGCCAAGGCCGGCAACGACAACACGGTGAAGACCGCAGAGCTCGCGGCGCTCGAGAGCAATCTCCGTAAGGACAAGAAGGCTGCGCATGATGCCCGGCTTCACCATGGCACGCTGATCGGGCAGCGGCAGATAGAGACTGAGAAGCTGCTCAAGATCGTCCAGGCGTTGCGCGACTTGCTGCCCCGGTTCGAGTTGCAGGCCGCGGCGGTGGACGGCACGGACGTCTCGACGCTGATCCTGTTCTACTCCGACCTAGTGGGGAAGCTCGAGGCGCTCGATGTCTGGATCGCCCAGTACGGCGCCAACGAGGTTGCCAACTGCGCCCGGGAGGTTGCCGGGACGATCCTCCCGAGGATGCACCTCCGGGACCCGGAATTTTCCTTTGAGTCTTCGCTGGATGCTTGGTCGGACAGCGAGGACGAGCCCACCCACCCTCAAGTAGTGCGTGGGTTTCTCGACGAGGTGGTCGAGCGGATGCAGCGGAAGCCGGACCCCGAGCCGTCCCCGGAGCCCCCGGCGGAAGACGCCGGCAACTAGCTGCCGCGGCCTCCCTGCTTTCCTATTTCTCTTCTTTTGTTTTCGTCCTGCAAGTGTGGCGCTTGGCCTCGTTTGAACAATTACACTTTCGTTAGTTCCTGTAATCATTCGCTGCTTAATTAATCAAGCTTTTTAGTTCAACTTAATGCTTGTTCCTTGTTCCCGGCGCTGCCTCGCGGGGTGGATCCCTTAGCCTTTGTGTGCTATGCTTTGTGTTGCCGGGGACTCGCGCGCCTCACTCTTGACCAGACCAGGGACCCGGGACGGACCCGCAGTGCCGAACTGGGGTCAAGTAGCAATGGAGAGCCACTCCACTTGCGGGGTAACTACTCCAGGCCATGCCCTCCCGGGACGGACCCGGAAGCCGCACGGGGAACGCACTCCCCCCGCACGCGTCCTTCTAACACCCTGGCCACACGCAGGTTCCAGGGACACCCTTGGCGGGGCAGCGTTCAGTTATGTTCAGTTCTTAAAGAGTTTATCGTTCAGGTTCAAGCACTTAGCTTCTCGTTTAGTCTCGCGCTCGGCACGCTTGCTGGTGATGTGCGCCTGGCACGTCTCCCTTGGGAGAGCCTGCTGGAGAAATGTGGTGGAGACGCCGTGGCAGGATCGCCGCTGGCGACAAGTGCCGACGACGATGCTCCCACCACGCCTCCACAACAACCCTCGTCTTTGGAAAAGCCCTTGCTTTCAGGGCACTACTACAAAAACAGTTATCAGTAACGGTCAAAAAAGCACATCAGTAATGGTCCCAGCGCCCGCTACTAACTTCCTGTTACTGATGCACATATCATTAGTAACGGTCAGACCACCCGTTACTTATGATGCCTATCAGGGGCGGGTGCAGCAACCGTTGCTGATAAGGCACCCCCATCAGTGGCGGGCACACATATATGACCGACACTAATAGTTTTTCATTCAATTAAAAAAAAGCAGACCGGAGGCCAGATGCACCAAATCACAAATTGATCAAATCTCTCACAAATTAAACATATTAATCAACGTCTGACAAATCAAACAAATTCAAATATCTCTGTTCGTAGATCCAGAATAGGGATTAACATACACTTGAAAAGAAAAGACTCATTGAAAACAGAACGAGATGAACTCGTGGAAGTCGACGTCTTCGGGGTCGATCTGCCGAGAGCTCCCTGACCATCTCCTCCACGAGCTCCGACGGCAGGCGCGCTACTGTGGTAGCCGGACGAAGCGGGCCCGTGGCCAGATCCACCGTGAGCTCCTGACCATCTCCTTAGAGGGAGAGTTAGAACCTTAGAGGGAGAGAGAACCGAGAGAGGGAGAGAGTACGGGAGACATACGGCGGGGAGGAGGGAGCCGGGGAGAGGCCGGATCCGCGTCCGGCTCGGGCAGATCCGCGTCCGTCTCGGGCGGATCCACGTCGGGGCTCCATGGCGCGTCGAGGGAAGCCGCCGGCGGCGGCTACCGGAACTGGCGGCGCCGCGCGTTGTTGTTGCTGTCGCCCGCGCCCTCCTGCGTGGTTGCCCGGACCGGAGGCGGCGCACGCGCCTTCCTGCGCGGTGGCGGCCGGGACCTGGGGCTGCACCTGCGCCCTCCCACGTGGCATTGGCGGTCGGGACCAGGGGCTGCGCCCGCACCCTCCTGTGCAGCAAGGGCAGCAGGGATAGGAGGCAGCACCCTCTCCCTCCTGCTCGGCACGGCAACAGCTCGGACTGGAGCCATGGAAGAAAGTGAGGAGGGAGAAGATAGGAGAAGGAGAGGTTGGGATGGAGAGGAGGAAGGAGAGATTGGGACGTCGCTGGACTGGAGAGGGAGAGAGGGAGTGCAGAGAGAGGGGCAGAGGGAGAGAGGAGGTGGCGGCGGAGGCAGGGAGGGAGGGGGTGCGGGTTAGGGTTAGCCGTGGGGTTTTTATAGGCCATAAATTTCGTTGGGCCTCAAATGGGTTGGCCGGCCCCAAAATATACATCAGTGGCGGGTCTAACTGTGAGGCCCGACACTAATGAGGCCAGACATTTTTTTGTTATTTTTCGCATTGCACCATTAGTGACGCCCCCCCCCCCCCGAGCCCGTTACTGATGAGGGGTCATCAGTGACGGGCGGGGACGCGACCGTCACTGATGTTGGTCATCAGTGACGGGCGCGAAAGGCCCGTCACTGATGTCTCGTTACATATGCACCGTTTTGTAGTAGTGGGGGAACCTGTCCCGAGGTGTGCGGCGGGGACGTCGTGACTTCCTCGCCGCCACCGGGGAGCACGGGTGGCGAGGACGCCATGGCGTTCCCGCAGCAGCCCTCACTGCTTGGGGAAAAATCTGTCCGAGGGACGCAGCAGGGACGTTGCGGTGGGTCGGAGCGAACGGCGAACGCCGGCACCGGCGCCATCACAGCGTCCTCGCTATGACCCTGACCTCTGGAGGCGCCCTCTGGAGGGGTGTGGCAGGGACACTACGGCAGTGCACCCGTCGCCGCCGAGCGCCAATGGCATGCACTACCATAGTGTCTCCGCGTCACCCCTCGCTCCTTGCGGAGATAACCTCTAGAGGGATGCGGCAGGAGCACTGCGGCGGTGCACCCGTCAGCGCTGAGCACTGATGGAATGCACCCCCACAGTGCTTCCGCGGCAGCCCTCTCCCCGGAGCCGCTCGGTAGAGGGGACGTGGCAAGGACACGGCGGCAGTGTACCCGCCGGCGCCGAGTGCCGGTGCGATGCACCACCACCGTGTCTCTGCGACGCCCCTCGGAGTGGGCTCGGTGGGCAAATGCGTCAAGGGCGCGATGGCAGTGCACCCGTCGGCGCTGGGCGCGGATGGCATGCACTACCATCGCGCCTCTGCGGCACCGCCCGCCTTCATAGCCTTGGCTATGCTCTGAGCCGTTCCATGGCTAGGATGCTCCTTTTATTGGCGCGGAGGGGGGGGGGCTCCCCACCACACACGCCGGGTCAACACAGCATGCGTGGTGCCCCGCCCCTTGAAGTACGGTGCAATCTTCGCCACTCCGCATGCCAAGTTGCTGTGGCACACGTGGCGGCTCCCTCCTGAATCAGGGGCCCGAAGTGCAGTGAGTCCCTCGTGGTGCGGTCACTCTGCACCACAAGGCGCTGCTACAAGCCGCTACCCGTGGGCGGTCCACGGGCATTATAGTGCGCAAGATTCCAGTTTTACCCTGCAAGTTAGATTCTCCAAGCCCGAGATGCTGCAAAAAAAATTTGAAATTCACGAAAAACTCAAAACAACATGGATAATCTCCTGCTCCTGCCTCCCAGTCCTTGGACTCGGAAGGGTCGATGCCAAACTTGGATGTGAGCAATTCATTCCTAGACGCAGTGACTGCGTGGTGCACATTGTGGGGAGCCCGGCAACCGCACGTCCCTGATGCACGTTGCGGGAAGCTCGGCAACTGCATGTCCCGTGCCGGAGCGACCCGGCAACGGGTTTGTGTTTTCGAAGCTCCAGCAGCCCCCTGCTCACAACCAAGTAGGGAAAGACACTTCTGTGCACCCAAAGCAGGAGACAGAAGGAGGAACAAGCAAATAAACGAGGCAATTTTAAAACTCGGGGAAAGAGCACTTATCTTTATTCACAATAACTAGTGGTTTACACACGGGGGTTGCCCGGCTACACTAGTTCGAGAGGTATGCATTGGCGGCATCACCTGAGGGTCGGGCTCCGCCGCTTCACGGGTAGAACTTGCGCAAGTGCTCAATATTCCAGCTATTTTGCACCGGCAAGCCATCTTCGGTTTCCAGCCGGACAGCCCCCGGTCTGGTTACCTGTACTACCTGGAAGGGGCCTTCCCATTCCGGAGTCAACTTGTTCCCGGCCTTCGTTCCTTGTATCCGGCGCAGGACAAGGTCTCCGTTCTCGAGCCCCCGGGGACGGACTCGTCTGTCGTGATAACGACGGAGTCCCTGCTGGTAGCACGCGGCTCGCACAGCAGCTCGGCATCAAAACTCTTCGATGAAGTTCAGATCATCGACCCTTTGCTCGTGTTGGCTGGAGTTGCCGTACGCGCGTACTCGGGGAGATCCGTGCTTGAGCTCGAGGGGCAGCACCGCTTCTATGCCGTAGACAAGGACGAAAGGAGTTTCGCCCGTTGTCTGACTAGGTGTGGTCCTGATTTACCACAACACGGGCTGGAGTTCTTCAACACAGTGTTTCCCGTGGCCTTTGAGCTTGTCAAAGGTTCTCGTCTTGAGCCCCCGCAGCACTTTCGCGTTGGCTCGCTCCGCCTGCCCGTTACTCCTTGGATGAGCAACGGACGCGAAGTGCAACTTGGTGCCCATGCCCTCACAGTAGGCTTGGAACACCGCACTCGTGAATTGCGTGCCGTTATCGGTGATGATACCGTTAAGCACACCAAACTCGCACACAATGCTCTTGAAGAACTTGATGGCCACCTGGGCGGTCACCTTCCGCACTGGTTCTACTTCCACCCACTTGGAGAACTTGTCGATTGCCACGAACAAATACTCATAGCCACTGACTGCTCTTGGCAGCTTGCCGACGATGTCCAACCCCTAGACCGCGAACGGCCACAAGGAAGGGATGACATGCAAGGCTTGCGCCGGCAGGTTGCTCTTCTTTGAGTGGAACTGGCACGCCTCGCACGTCTTCACCAACTGCTCCGCGTCAGCCAGAGCCGTGGGCCAGTAAAAATCGTGTCGAAACGCCTTTCTGGCCAGCGCCCGGGAGGCCACATGGTGGGAACATGTGCCTCGATGTATCTCTTCCAACAATGCATGCCCTTCTTCTTGTGGCACGCAGAGGAGCATAACTCCGTTTGTACGCCTACGGTAGAGGTTCCCGTCCACCACGGCGTACATCTTGGCTTGCCGGGCCACTCGCTCCGCGGTGACGTCGTCTTCCGGCATTCGGCTGCCACAGCTCGTCAGCTGCGAAGTTGTCCTTCCGCTTGACGTGCTCGAATCGCAAGCCTTTGAACTTGCGTTCTAGCTTGCGGAATTCCTCCACGTACGGTGCCATCTGCGGGCAGTCGTAGTCCTTGTTAACCTGGTTGATCACGAGCTGGGAGTCCCCGCAAACGACCAGGTGCTTGATGTCAAGGGCGATTGCCGCCCGCAACCCGACGAGCAAACCCACGTACTCCGCCGTGTTGTTGGTGGAGTTCGGGAAATCGAGCTGGACGGCGAACCTCAGCTGGTCCCCCTTCGATGACTCGATGACGACCCTGGCGCCAGCTCCCTGGAGACTGAAGGCGCCATCAAAGTAGAGGACCCAGTGGCCTTCGTCCAGCCTGTCGGGCAGGCTGGCCTCCGGCTCCTCCTCTTCTATGCTCGTCAACGTCCACTCGGCGACGAAGTCTGCCAGGGCCGCACTTGATGATCTTGGAGTTGGAAAGTGCAGGTCAAACTCTGACAGCTCCATCCTCCACTCGGCGACCCTCCTAGGGGCTTCGCGGTTGGTGAGGGCCCGCTCGAGGCAGAATCTCGACACCACCGTGATGCGGTGCGCTTGGAAGTAGTGGCGCAGCTTGCGGGACACAAGGAGAATCCCCAAAAGGAGCTTCTGTACTTGCGGGTATCTCGTACGGGCGTCGCGCAGCACCATGCTGACGAAGTACGCTGGGTGCTGCACGAGCCGCTTGCGCGGTGCTAGAGTTGCCGGCTCGGGGGTGGTCCCTAGTTCCGAGGCGGTTGCCGGGGGCCGTTCAGCACCCTGCCCCGCAGCCTTGGTCCCCAGAACATCTTCCTCCCTTTTGGCAACCAACACCGTGCTGACCACCTGGTCAGTCGCTGCTAGGTAGAGTAGCAGCGGCTCACGCGGCTTGGGGGGGACGAGGACGGGTGGAAACTTCAGGTACTGCTTGAGATCCCGGAACGCCGCCTCGGCCTCGGGGGTCCAGTCAACCGGACCCTTCTTCTTCATCACCTTGAAGAAAGGCAGGGCGCGTTCGCCCAGCCGTGAGATGAAGCGGCCCCCGCGGCAACACAACCGTTGAGGTGCTGGACATCCTTCACCTTGCAGGGAGCCCCCATCTTCTCGATAGCTTCTATCTTCTGTGGGTTGGCTTGTATCCCCTTGTGTGAAACCAAGAAACCCAGAAGCTGGCCCGAGTCTACACCAAAAGTGCACTTCTCAGGGTTCAGCTTGAGTTTGATCCTGCGAAGGTTGTCAAACGTCTCCCACAGGTCATCAATCAGCGAGTCCCCGCGCTTCGATTTGATGACGATGTCGTCCATGTAGGCCTCCACGTTTCGGCATAGCTGGGGTCCCAAACACTCGCGCAGCGCGCGTTGGAATGTTGAACCCGTGTTCTTCAACCCGAAAGGCATGCACGTATAACAGTAGCAGCCAACCGGGGTGATGAACGTTGTTTTCTCCTCGTCCTCGACTGCCATCTTGATTTGATGGTAGCCGGAAAACGCATCCAAAAAGCTCAGCAGATCGCAACCAGCAGTGGAATATACTATTTGATCAATGCGGGGTACAGGGAAAAGATCCTTGGGACATGCACGGTTTAGATCAGTAAAATCTATGCACATGCGAAACTTATTCCCTACTTTAGGTACTACTACAGGGTTAGCTAACCAAGTGGGGTATAGAACTTCCCTGATAGCCCCGGCAGCCTTGAGCTTGTCCACTTCTTGCTTGATGAAATCCTTCCGCTCCTGCGCTTGCCGGCGGATCTTCTGCTTGACGGGGCGGGCGTCCGGGCGCACCACGAGTCGATGCTCAATCACCTCCCTAGGGACTCCGGGAAGGTCCGACGGCTCCCAAGCGAACACGTCGGCATTCTCCCGGAGGAAAGTGATGAGGGCGCTTTTCTATTCGGCAGTAAGGTTCGCAACGACGCTGACGGTGCGTTCCTTGTTGCCGGCTTGGAAGGGCAGCTTCTTCACCTTGGCGGCCTCCTCCCGGAACTTCTGGCCCTTGCCGGGGCACGAGCTCGAGCTTGCGCTTCCCCCGGCAAGCTCTTGCGGGGCAGCGCGGGCTTTCTTCGTTGCCGGGCTGTCGCCCGGCGAGCCCTCGTCTCAGGCAACGTCTTCGTCACCGGCGGCCTTGACGACCTCGCCAATGTACCAGGCCGCGTTCTTGAGGTCGCACCTGATGGAGAGGACCCCGTACACGGACGGCATCTTCATCACGCCGTAGGCGCAATGCGTAGCCGCTATGAACTTGATCGGCGCCGGTCAACCAAGGATCCCGTTGTAGGGCAATGGGGTCTGCGCCACGTCGAACACTATGTGTTCTGTCCTGAACGCCTCCCGGGACCCGAAGGTCACCGGCAGCGTGATGCAGCCCAGGGGGCACACATTCCCGGGGTTCACCCCCGGAACAGGTCGATGGGCTTCAGCTGTTCTACCGGAAATTGGAGCTTCTCCACCAGCCTGGCGGACAGGAGGTTGAGCCCCGCTACGTTGTCCATAAGTACCTTGGTCACCGTCATGTTGCTGATGATCGGTGAGACCACGAAGGGTATGACCCCTGAACCCAGCTGCCGCGCTGGGTGGTCCTCGGCGCTGAAGGTGATCGGCACGTGCGACCACCTCAGCAGTTGTTGCGGCTCTGCGTCCCACAACAGCGCACACACATCGCGGGTGAGGAACTTCACCGCGGCATCAGATGGGAGAGCGTAAGCTCCCCCATGGATGCAGGAGACGCCGCGATGCTCCTGGAAGCCCGGCTCATCGCCACCCGTGCAGTCGGACTCGCGCTACTCCTCAGCACGAGCCCTGTCCCGTCCCCGGGGAGGGCGCTCCCTGCCGGGTCGGGCTTGGCCGCGTCCTACCTAGGCTTCCTCCCTACCGGCGCAGCCGCCGGCAGGCCTCGGCCCCACTCCGGCGTCGTTCGGGCAATCTCGGGAGAGATGCCCGATGTCGCCGCAGTTGAAGCAGGAGCCGGCCGCTCAACGCTCCTCGTGGCGCTGCTCGCGCCGCTGCTTGATGCCTTGCGGGATGCGGTAGTCTTGCGCGTCGTGGGTGGAGTTGGCATGGATGGGGCAGCGGGGCGCGTCGCCCTGCTTGCCACCAGACCCGCCACCCAGCGAGGCCTTCTTTGTAGGCCTCGTGGCAATAGCCCCCGACTCCGCAGTGAGAACCTGCTTCCCGCTGCGCTTGCAGGGACTCTTCTTCTGCGAACCCTCCCCAGGGCTCGCGGCAGCTTTAGCTGCGAGTTCGGGCGCTAGGCGCCCTTCGTCGGCCATGGCACACTTGTGCGCCAAGGCGTACAGATCCTGTGTCGTCCGGACCCGATGCGTGCTCAGCTTCTCGCGCATCTTGGGGTCGCAGATGTTGATGGCGAAGGTGTTGACGATGGCGGCTGCCTCCGCCTCCGGGATGGAGTAGGAGAGGTTGGAGAAGCGGTTGACGAAGCTCCGCAACATCTCTCCCAGCTTTTGCACGACAGTGTGCAGCTCCGCCATGGTTCCCGGGCGCTTGTAGCCACCCTGGAACGCGCTCACAAACTGCTCGCGCAGGTCCGCCCAAGTGGTGATGGACCCAGCGGGCAGGTTGAGCAACCAGGTTCTCGCTAATCCTTTTAGGACCATCGGGAACCAGTTGGCTCTGACCTTGTCGTCGGCGCCGATGGCATGCATCCCCAACGTTTAGGTCAGGAGGAAATCCTTGGGATTCACGGTCCCGTCGTACGTGCCGAGCGCGGGCGCTCGGAACTTGCGGGGCCACATCACCCGCCGCAGCTCGCGCGTAAACACGGTGCAGCTGTCCTCGAGGCCCATAGGAGCAACCTCCTGCTCCTGCGGGCGTTGGCACTCTACCTCGCGCTGACGCCGGCACTCTAGGCGCTGGCGTAGATCTTTTTGCTGGCAGGCATTCAAGATGCCGCGCGCGTCACCCCGCGTGATGGTGGGTGACGAGTCCGAGGATCCCTCCGGGTCCCTGCCTCCCTGGCCCCTGTGCGGGGGAGGGTTCTCCCTTGGTCGTGAGGCACGGGGCGCGTCTCCGCGCTCCGGGTTCTGCCCGCGGCCGGAGCCTGCCGGGACGCCCTCGCCCTGCAGCTGTCGGGCGGCGAGCGCGAGGAGCACGTCCAACTCCTCGAACCATGTCTCGTGCGCCGGCGTGCCCTGTTGCGGTTCGTACCCCACATGACCTGCGCGGCAACGATGGCTTCCGCGGGGGTTCGCATGGGGGGCAGCCGATTTCCCGAGCGGCTGCTCTCCACTCTACCCCCGGATGCACCCGGGTGCGTGGGGTGTGACCCCCGGGGCGTCGCTCGTGACGCGGTATGCTCGTGGCGTAGATGGCGCTGCGCGTCCTCGGCCCGCGACTCGACTCGCTGGCCGGTGTGGGCGGCACCATGCCCGCTCGCGCGGCTGGCCTCGGCACTGGCGGCCGCCGGCCCCCTCAGCCGGTTGTCTGCCGACGGCCGAGGAGGTGGAGGGCGCATTTGCGACTGCTACACTCGCGAGGGTTCAGGGTTCTCCTGAACCCGCGACGCGGGTTGTGCGTCATGCGACCGCGTGTGTGCCGCTGGGGCCTCACGCGGGTCAATCCGAGGGTCACCAGCCCGCTTGAGGGGCATGGTGGCCGGCTCTGTCGGCGAAGAAGACGAGGTCGACGTCGATGTGGACGTCGCTGCCGGCGGTCACCGGCGAGCTTTCCCTTGCGCGACCCCTACCTGGCACGCCAGATGTCATAGCACGGGGCTTTGACACCGGGGGCCTGCGGGGACCCCCTTTTAGGTTCGGCAGGGGCGACGGGGATCGCTCCGGCGATCGCCGGCGTGGCCGATGGTGTACGTGACCTGCGGAGTACAAAAGCACATGCATGCACGTTTTTTACCCAGGTTCGGGCCACCCGGAGGTGTAAAACCCTACGTCTTGCTTGTCTGAGCTTGTATTACCGAGCAATCAGCTGATTACAAGTTGCCGGGGGAAGACCCCGGGATGATCTCTTTTTGGCTAAGTGTTTCTTTCTACTTCAGGCCACTGCCTGTGTGCACTACGAGTTGGCTCTGCAAACGAATCAACGAGCTAAAGGGAAGTACCTCGCATACCGACTGAACTTTCTTGAACCGACCCCTTTGAACGTTGGCGGGGGTCCTCCTTTTATAGCCAAGGGGATAACACAGGTGCCACGGTGCATGGTTTACAAGTGGCGAGCAAGGAGCTCGGGCAACTCCTCCTCAGTGCGCTGGCATGCATGCACGAGCGCCGACCCCGCCGCTAGGGGTCTAGGGCCTAAGAAATAAGACTGGACAGCCACTGTTCGCCCGACAAGACGGATAACGCCCCTCCTGTCGGCTCATTAAATGCGCCGTGCAGCTCACTCCTTGCCCTGGCGAGACTGTGCACTGGGCGCCCAACGCGCGCCCACATGGCGTCGTTGCTCTGCTCGCTCGGCCCCGCCCTCACGGCGGGACCCGGCGCCCGGGAACCCCTCCTCCCGGCAAGTGGCTTCCTGGGAGGTGCCCTGGCAGGAATATTCCCCGAAGCCCCGCTAGCCCTTCCGGGCTGGTAGCTTGGCGGGCAGCCTGCAGTTGCCGCCCGGGGTGAGATCCTCCCGGGAACTCGGCGACGCGACCCACGTGTCGTGCAACAGTGGTACCCCGGGTGCCACTGGTGCGACAGTGGGTGGCCGTAGTACCTCTCAGAGGCGTATCCAAGAGCTATACCCTCCATCTAAAGTGAAGGCCAAACCCCCAAATAAAACCGTTGCACGTAAAGCAAAGGGCAAAGCCAGGAGGGAGCCCTCTCCCTCGCCGCCGCCACTCGCTGTTGATCCACTGTACGATCCTGAGGATGACAGGGAGGAGGAGATTCAGGAGGAGGTGAGGGAGATGGAGATGGAGGCGGGGGACTTTGGTGAGGACGAGCTGCAGGATCACTCTGTTGGTACCTCTGCGGGAGCCTCGGCGGGGGCTGCCTCCAGCTCTGGTACAGACAAAGTGTACCAGCGTGGTCCTACCCGTCTCCCCACCAAGTGGCCCTCTTGTGAAGCTGAGAAGCCGGTCATTCATCCAGCAGCCAAGATGTACCTTTCTTGATCCTAAAATTCACTTTACATCAAATTGTTTTTTCATTTATTAACTGCAATTGACTTGTCTTATCCTTGTGCAGGGGCTGGGTGCTTGTTGCAGCCGGGTGTTTTACGATGAACCCAAGACTTTGCTTGGGGTCCTTGAAATCCTCCTCATGGACCACTTTCCTGGCATGGTTCTTGCTGAAGGAAAGGAGGAGCCAGAGGTAGCCCGGACATGGGCACACTACGTGGCCCAACCGGACTTTCAACATAGAGAGAATGTGGTGTATGCAAACAAAGCCGAGCGGGTGAAGGGCGAATTTTGGGTAAGTCGCTTTCGCACAATGCATACATTAGTCAAAACAAATGTAATGCAAAGTCTAATTGCAGCGGTTCTTCAAGCTAGCGGAAGGCTATGATGATGCAACAATTGAACAGCACTTCGAGGCAAGTGTGAAGAAGGCATTGTCCGAGATGTTCTATCACGCGTGTGTCTACGCCATGAGGAGGTACTATGCCGAAGTAAAAAAAACAGAGATTGGAGAAGGCACAATGTATCATGACCCATCTCGAGCACGAACAATACATGCAGGTAAAGTAAAAAAAGTGCATTTTCGTGCTTAATAAGGGCTAACGCTTAACTTCTTCGTGTTTGGGCTTGTACTTGTTCATTTAGGTTCCTCCGCACTGGTGCGCATCTCGCACTTAAATGCCTGGAAGGCGCTGGTGGACTCGTGGTGCAGCCCGGAGTACGTGGAGACTCACGGGCTCCTTAGGGAGAGGAGGTTGGCAAACCCAAGCGGAATGCACCATCAAGGGAGCGTGAACCTATAGGGCTACATCAACAACTATGTATGTGTTTCTCTCCCAAAAGATCTTCATGTGCGAGCCTCACCCCTAACTATCTTGTTGTTGCTTGTTGTTTCAGGCGAAGGCTCATCCGGATAAAGAACGCCTCACCAGTTTCACGGCCGTTGACTGCGCCCTCAGGGGAAAGGTGAGCACCGTGTCAGAGTACAGTGCGGACGCCCCTCCCGAAGCCTACGCCACCTCGGTTGACCATGCCAAGATCACAGGCTACGTGGAAGTGTTTGAGGAGGTGCACGGCCCCGGGGTTGATCCTAGCCAGCACGACCTAGATGTGGAAGTGGTCGTGAGGGCAGGAGGAGGAAAGAAGCACGGTAGGCTGGTCTTCGGGAACGGAACCATTGTCCGAGCACCGCTCTAGCCTACCTCACCTGAAGGATACTTCCACGAGCTCGAGTGCTAGTATACGCGGTCGTCAAGGTGCACGACAGTTCTTAGATCAGGTTAGTTGTTCTTCATTCACCATCTCGTGTCTTTTCGCATTTCATTGTAACGGCGATGATCTTGTAATGGCATTGCAGGAGAGCGCAGATGAATGAGGATGTGCAGGCTCAGGTGCAGACTCAGATGGAGGCTCAGTGGCAGTCTCAGGAGCCTCAGATCCAGGCTCAGGTGGTGGCTCAGGTCCAGGCTCAGATGCAGGCCGCACTGAGGGCTTAGTACGACCACTTTAGGGTATGTTTACCGCACATGATAGCCAAGATAGCGTGGTATTAGTTTCGTAACTGCAACTCTTTGTCTTTTCAATATGCAGCCGTACCTCGCCGCCACCTCTCAAGAGGCGCCTACGGCACCACCGCCATTTGACTTGGCGTTTGTCAATCTCCAGATTGAGCATGCTCCGCAGCCTCTCCACGGACTCAGATGAGTTCACTCGAAACATTTCAATCTCCATTCATGACTTTTCTTGCTTTTGTTGAGGGTTGGGGTCAATGCCTAATCATCTGTGCAACAACACCAATCCAACCATGGCTCAAACGACCCTTTTTCACACGCAAGCCTTGCTAGAGGCAACCCTCTTGGCCAGTCACCTGCTCCTGGGCACTGACTCAGGTCCGTTGTTTTGAAAACTTACTTTCTTGTCTCCACACGTAGAACTGCATAACCTAGCATCACATAGTGACATAGATCTCATCAGAGCCAAGAGGGCTCACTTGGCTCCAAAATGGTGCCTTGGTGGCATTTTTGGGCATTTGGCTCATTTATGCCACCAGGGCACCATTTTGGAGCCAAATGAGCTATATTGGCTCCAAAATGGTCCCTTGGTGGCATTTTGGAGCATTTGGCTCATTTATGCCACCAGGTCACCATTTTTGAGCCAAATGAGCCATATTGGCTCGAAAATGGTGCCTTGATGGCATTTTTGGGCCAGGGGTATCATTTAGGAGCCAAATGAGCCATGTTGGCTCCAAAAATGGTACCTTGGTACATTTAGACCATTTAGGGGTCATTTGGCTCCAAAATGGTGCCTTTGTGGCATTTTTGGACCATTTGGCTTATTTATGCGACCATGGCACCATTTTGGAGCCAAATAAGCCATGTTGGCTCCAAAATGGAGCCATGGTGGCATAATGGAGCTAAATGGCTCGTTTTGTAGCCAAAATGGTGTCTTGGTGTCACTTTTGGGCCATTTGGCACATTTATGCGACCAAGGCACCATCTTGGAGCCAAACGAGCCATATTCGCTCCAAAATGGTGCCATCGTGCCATTTTAGAGTATTTCGGGGTCATTTGTTTCCAAAATGGTGGCTTGGCGTCGTTTTTGGAGCCCAATGAGCCATATTAGGTCAAAAATGGTTCCATGTTGGCATAATGGAGCCAAATGGCTCGTTTTGGAGCCAAGATGGTGCATTGGTGGCATGTTTGGGCCATTTGGCTCATTTGTGCGGCCATGGCACCATTTTGGAGTCAAATGCGCCATAATGGTTCCAGAATGGTACCTTGGTGCCATTTCTGGCTCATTTGTTTTCAAAATGATGCCTTGGTGGCATTTCTGGGCCATTTTATTCATTTATGTGACCATTGCACCATTTTTTAGCCAAATGGCTAAGTTCCGCTTCAAATACTACAATTGTCACTTCAATGCCTTTATTTCTATCTAATTGCGCTATTCCAACTCTATTTCATAAGTTTCTACTGGTGCAATGGGTGGTGGATGTTGAAGGTGCCCGAGTCACCTTCTTTTCATGTCCAGAGAACTTGTAATATGTTGCTACCATGTGATGAACACTTGTAATACTTTTGTCGTGAGATATGTGATGTTTTCGGACTTTCAAGAGATGTTTATATGCTTGTGATGTGAATGCTATATGTGTATGCGTGTATAATTTTGTGTGGTTGTATTACTGTGATGTGGCTGAATATATATCTATACATATGTGCTGTCAAAATATTTTTAATTGCTGCGATAAACGAAAAACAAAAAAAAGATCCTTTGCCGACGGCCACAGTCCTGGCCGCCGGCAAAGGCCGACAAGTGGGCCACCGCGCGCCACGCGTGGCCGCCTCATGGCATGCCACGTGCACGCCCTTTGCCGGCGGCATTTTTCCAGGCCGCCGGCAAAGGCCCGACAGGTGGGCCCAGAGTGGAATTGCCGTTAACGCCACCGCCGGCCGTGATCGACTTTTCTTTGCCGGAGGCCGTAATTTTGGCCGCCGGCAAAGGCTTCACCGACAGCCCCGTGCAAAAGCCGCCGGCAAAGAATCCTTTGCCAGTGGAGCTTTGTGCCGACAGCTTTTGCCGGCGGCCCGAACGGAAAGCCGCCGGCAAAGGCTTTGCCAGAGGCAAAGTTGTCTTTGCCGGCGACCCATGGCCTCCGGCAAAGCCGGTTTCTCCCGTAGATTTCAAACTGCGAGATAATCTAGCGGCAGTCCCAAAGGTGACCGCAAGATCTGGGACGTCATTTGGAAGGCCAAGGTTCCACCCAAAGTTCGCGTGTTTGGCTGGAAACTGGCCACAAATTCCCCAAGGTCCCCAAGGTGATGGATTGTCCAAAGGGTAAACCAACATGCTCTCTCTGCGGATTGTCCAAAGGCGAGAGGCCTGCGACAGCGCATGCGCCGAGATTGGCTCTTGCCTGACGACACAGACCTGCATCGCGATGGGGATGACTGGGTGCTGATCACCCTAGACTCAGTGGATCCCCTAGCTTACACGCCAGCGCCTGCTCTTCCTTTGGTGGAGGGCGTGGCACCTCAGAAATGATGCCCTATTCGGAAATGGCAAGGCCACGATCAAAGACTCGGCAAACTTCATCAGAAACTATTCTCTGGCAATGGAAAATATTAAAGGCTCCAATGACGAAATTCTGAGCTGCGTCGGGTACAATGTTGATCCGAGAATTCCCTTTGGCCAACCTGCTGCTCGTCGTCGTCATGCGACTGCCCGTGGGTTGCCGCCTGCCACTAGTATATGGTCGCCACCCGAGCTAGGTTGGTTTAAGATTAGCAGCGATGCTAGCTTTGTGGAGCAGTCTGGAGAAGCCTGGTGGGGCGCAGTGATGAGATCCTCCTCGGGCACCATTGTGGCCTCTGCCTGGGGAAGAACTGGCCAAAGTAACTCCATAGTGGAAGTTGAAGCTTTAGCAGCAAGAATGGGCATTGCTGGCTTACGGAACGATGCTGTCACCAAGTTATAGGTGGAGTCGGACTGCATGCAGTACTTTGATCTCAGGGCTGCAAGCTAATACCGCCGACCGATCGCCGATCTGCTTTGCGCTCGCTGATATTAGAGCACAGCTCCTTACCCTCGATGATTATTGTTATAGCTGGGTCAACTGTGCGGCAAACACAGTAGCGCATGATCTTGCCCAATTTGCTAGGCTTAATGGCACTTCTGGTTCGCTCAGGAGGCTGTTCCCGGGGCTTGCCCAATGGACTGGATTTTCCAAACTGTATTCCCTTGGCCGACGTTAATTAATGGAAAGCTTTTCCTTAAAAAAACATGTTTTGATAGTTGCACAAATTATTTGATCATCCAAGCGAATTCAGAATTTGATAAAAATTTCAGGGTTTGTTTAAGATGGTGTTTCCCACCTACAAAAAAAGTTTCAAAAAAATTCGAACAATTTCAAAATCTTTCTGATCTTTGTTGATACTAGCACGACACTACCACGACACTGGCGTGTTTTGATAGTTGTAAAAATTATATGATGGTCCAAACAAATTCAGAATTTGATGAAATTTTGATAATTTGTTTAAGATGGTGTTTCCCACCTAAAGAAAAAGTTTCAAAAAATTTGGGGCAAGTTCTGAGTGAAACTTCATTGAAACATTATTGTCTCAATGAAACTTTCACATATAATTTCAATGATGCGGTTTCAACAGTTGCGGTTGGGGAAACTTTCATTGAAACGCTATTGTTTCAAACGACAAAAGTTGAACTTATTCCTGAAATTGTATAAGAAAGTTTCTTTGAGACACCAATGTTTCAATCAGTAATTCTTGCGACACTAATGTTTCAATGAAAGTGTCATTTCGAACTTGTTCCAATTTTTCTAAAACTTTCGGTTAAACACTAATGTTTCAATCGGTATTCCTATGTGATTGAAATTATATAAGAAAGTTTCATTGAGACACCGATGTTTCAATCGGCAATCCTTGCGACACTAATGTTTCAATGAAAGTTTCATTTCAAACTTGCTCCAAAAAATTTGAAACTTTTTCTGTAGGTCGGAAACACCATCTTAAACCAACCATCAAATTTTCATCAAATTCTAAGTCCGTTTGGACCACCAAATAATTTGTACAACTATCAAAACCTGTTAGTGTAGTACTACTATCGGTGGAGATCAGCCGAGATTTTGAAATTGCTCGAAACTTTTTGAAACTTTTTATGTAGGTGGAAAAGACCATCTTAAACAAACCCTCAAATTTTTATCAAATTTTGAGTACTTTAGACCCTCAAATAATTTGTACAAAAATCAAAATGTGTTAGTGTATTGTTGCCTTCCCCAACCAGCAACCACGTCCCATCTAGGGACCTAGGACCCACGTCTAGATAATTTGTACAAAAATCTACGGAATCTGAAAACAGAGAACGAATCTCGAACGAGAGGATGAACGGTCGATTAAATTCCGGTAGGTACCGGCTCCGGTAAATTAGAATTTTCGATGGGATCGATCGAGGCAATCTTTGGCGCCCAGCCAATCAGACAAGAGTCAAATCGATCCATGCGCAAGCGTTGCAGCCAATATTTAAAGCCCGTGCATTGCATGCAACCAATTATTATGAGCGAGGCCGCACGTACTGATTGGAGCCCTCCACTTTTGCTAATTTGTCCACAAAACCACCCGTTTTTTGTCCAATTGTCTCACATCACCCAAACAATAGTTTAAGCACATTTGACGATATTTCTTACATGTGGGTCTCACATGTCAGGTGTCACATGTTTTTTATTTGACCCTTTGTCTTTTTCTTTTTTTTCTCATCCCCTCGTCTTCTTCTACCTTCAACGTCTTCCCATACTAGCCATGGACATTGAGTGGCTGGGCAGCAGGGCGGCACGTACGGCGTGCGGCAAGGTTCTAAATTTCTCACCTCGGTGGATAAGCCATTTTCTATTTCACATTCTTCTTCTTCATCCTTCTCATCTTCTCCGCATTTTTCTAGATTCTCTATGAAGAAGCCACCTTCAGCATCCCATTCTTCTTCATCTATGACCACATCCGCCATAGTCACCACTTCATTCTCTGAGTGCTTCTTCGAACTCCAACAGTCCCTAGCAAGATGACCACTCTTGCCGCAATTAAAGCACTCACCTTTCTTTCTCCTTTCATATATCAGCTCCCATTGATCTTTTTTTTCTTCTTTGAGCTCCCCCTGAATAGCTGCTCTCCCTTGGGCACCACCTCTCATCTCTTGTCCACTTCTCCTTCACCGTTTCTCGGTTCCTTAGTGGACTCTTCTTCCTATAAGTGAAGAGCGCCTCCTATTCATCTTTTTCTTTCAAGGTGATACTGCCCATCTGCTTAGCTAGTTCCTCTTGATTAGCCAATAAATTTTCCAGCTCCACTACCGAAGGTTGAGTAGGCCATCCCATCACCACAGCCATAAACCCATTGTATTCGGATCTAAGACCATGGATGATGATTCTCCTCATCCGAGCCTCACTCACCTTCTCATCCGGGGCAATTTGTGATATCTCACGAAAAATATTTTTCACGGCACGAACATGGCCTTCCCTGCCTTGATGCGCCACTTCCGCGAAGCTTCTGCATTCTCTGGAAGAGTTGTCCCGATGCCCGCAGTGACCTCCCATAAGTCCTTACCTTGCAGACAGGACTCCATGCAGCTCTGCCAATAGCCATAGTTATGGCTATTTAGCCTTCTCAAACCATTGCCTGCGCTCATGAGATCCGCCATCTCAACTGACGCCCTGCGTCCACTTCACTTGGTCCCGGACCAATGATCTCCACAGTCCCAGACTATGCTCCGGCAGAATCTCCCCTTAGCGCCTCTCAGTGCCACACTAAGCTATGTAAGCGCCTGCACAGTTTAAGTGCCCCGCACTTGCTAAAGACTCCTCCCTGAATGGTCCCGACCAACCTGCTCTCATACTAACTGTAGAGAATTTCTCGGAGGCTGACCCTGACACCCACTCTTGAGGACCTCTGCACATCTACACTCCTTGAGATATCACACTTGTGTGGAACTCAACACTTTATTCACTATCTCAATGTTACTACAACACTCTTTTTAGTGGCTACCCTACTATTACACATACAACCTAACAATGGTAGCTCACTTTTTTCTTAGATAGTTGTTGTAGTACACTACTTGTAGTGATTGTGGTACTACTCATGGAGTGGGGGAGCACCCTTATTTATAGTTGTACAAGACCATCCTAAACATACTACTACAATTCTCTATAATACTCTACAACTATCTTAGTTCTAGAGAATTCCTACTTATTCATGAAGCATCTCTAAGACCTTCAATGGTAGATAACATCTCTTTTCATGTAACCTCTCAAGCTTTTTAGAATATTCCAATCCTCTCATGACACTAGAGGGCTCCGTGTAAATATGTTCTCCTCCAATGATCCAAAATATTTTAGCATGTTCCCAAGTATGCATAACTAATTCTCCATACTCTCCAATTATCCAGAGTACTCCAGAATATTATCAAGTATGCATTGCTAATTCTCAACACTCCCCCTCAATGCATACTTGACTGTCAAAATCATCTCTTTAATGATGTCCTTGGATCTTCTGAGCTCTTCCGTTTCGAACTTTTCTTCTTTTCTTTGTGCATTGGGTTATTTTTAACCTCATTGTATAGAGGCTCATATTTCTTCTTTGTCTTTCTCCAAATTTGCCTCTTTGCTATTTCCTTGTATGAAATATAACCACGGACATACCTCGGATCTGGTGGCTTTGTCCTCCACATCGTATGCTTCTTGACGTCCAATAATTGACTCCGGTGGGGCTTCTCTAAGACCTTCAATGCTAGATAACATCTTTTTTCATGTAACCTCTCAAGCCTTCTAGAATATTCCAATCTTCTCATGACACTAGAAGGCTCCTTATAAATATCTTCTCCAATGATCCAAAATATTCTAGAGTGTTCCCAAGTATGCATAACTAATTCTCAATACTCTCCAATTATCCAGAGTATTCCAGAATATTCTCGAGTGTGCATTGCTAATTCTCAACAGGCAGGTTCGGATATTTTTCTTGCCATAATGATTTTGGCAGGTTCGGGTATTTTTCTTGCCATTATTGGTCCTCCTGTCTGGATTATCCTGTTGCTGCTGCAACTGTGAGGAGGAGCGGGAGGCTAGGCGTAGGGGACATGCGTCGGGAGTGCGTATGAGAAAAAAAAAAGACAAAGGGTCTAATGCAAAAGACGTGACGCCTGACATTCGGGACCCACATGTAAGAAATACCGTCAAATGCGCTTAAACCATTGTTTTGGATGATGTGAGACAGTTGGATAGAAAACGTGTGGTTTTACGGACAAATTAGCAACAGTGAAGGCTCGTTGAGAAGACTACCTCAAAACCTCTAGTTCTATGAAATTTACTCAAATTTTGAAGACAACTACCATGAAGAACCTGCATCCACTGCCGACGACCGCCATGAACTAAAAAATTTCATGTCGTCCAGCGTATAAATTATTAAATAATCAGGGGGACGAGAGCCGCAGAAGCACGTCCTCTCTTCTTCCAACTTCACCATTTGAGCATGCTTCTCAGTGTTAGCAGTAATCTTGATTTGTTTAGTTTGTTAGATTTTTCAACCCGGGATCTCTCCCCTTTCCATTACTTTCATAACAGAAATACACACAGTCTTGAGAATAAACGGAAAAAAGGTTGAGGGAAAACGGCGGAGAAGAACCAACAGGGGAACTACGCGGGCAGGAAACCTACTGACCAAGCCTTGCAATCAAGACTTGACTATAGGATTGACTATAGGACGAAAACCTGCCCCTAACCTATAATCCTAAGACAGCAGTTTAGAAAGTTATTACAGACTAAAGTTCAAAAGTAGCAATCCACCAAGTCTCAAAAGAACTGTCTAAACCCTCACAGCAGGCACATCAGCAGGTCTTTCTAATCATTGGTCAGACGAGCACACGCCAGCGGGTTCACAGGTGCAGCAACCGTCATTGCGCCTTCCCACATGCGCCTCATCAGGTTCTGAGCATTGGCCACCAGGGACTTAGCACCCTCCTTCGTGAGCTCAGCATCAACAGGCTAAGGTGGTCTCATGTCAAAAGTTACTCGGTTGCGGCACTTCCAGGTTGCCCGAACCACCGCCCCTAATCCCACCGAATAGGATACAGAACTGCCACAAAAAAGTAGGGGATCACATTGGTGATTTAGTTTGTTAGCTACATGCGTGGCTGTTAGCTGCATGTGCGTGTGTGCTGCTAGGGGGGCGCATGAGCCAGGCTCGCGTCGGACAGCGGGGTAGCTGTAGTCGTGGCCGTTGGACGCTGGGTATAAATCCCGTGCAACGTGCCTCGATCAGTTTGTGCTGAGGAAAATAGAAGCGTTTGTGCGCTGGGCGTTGGTCGCGAGAAAAATCGTGTGTCCTTCCTCTTCTTCCTCTGTCCGTGAGTGAAGGGAGAGCTAGTTAGAGCCAGCCCCAGCACTCAGCGATGGCCATAATAGACTAGAATTTACCTCCTGTTGAGGTTGATGGTCAGTGATTGTTCTTTTTCAGTTTCGCATCTGCTAAAACCGGACAAAGGCACTCAAAATATACGACTGCTAAAACCGGAGACGGAGGTTAAAAATCTACTGCCAAATTTACTAAAAATATATTTGCAAGAAAATAAAATTGTACAGAAAAGAAAACCAACAAAGACTATCTAAAGGAGTCAATCGAAACTCAAAGGCAGCATGCTCCTTTCTCTTTGACCCGTGGAAGATGAGATTTAGTTCCTCTCTGCAAAGCTTTCTGCAAGTATAAAGACTTGGCAAATGTTAATGAAGATAAAATCATTTTTCTAGTCTTCTGAATACTCCAACCCACAAATAACCTCCATGCTAAAAGAAACCTTTAACACATTCTTGGGGAGAGCAATTTTTCATGCACAATCTATTGGGCAGAGAAATTTAGACAAATATAATTCTGGTAGGCCTTTGCAAAAGGGCAAAGAAAGAAGATGTGATCTCTCACTACTACAAAAATATACGTTAGTAACGGGCACAAAAGCACATCAGTGGCGGGCAGCCCGCCCGCCACAACCTCAGTGCCAGTGAAGATGGTATCTTCAGTAGCGGGCGGTCAGCCCGTCAGTGAGAGGCTCACCATCACTGGCGGTCACGGAACCCACCCGACACCGATGTGTATTTGCCAAAATAAAAAAAAAAGCACGGCCGGAGGCCGGCCCGCACCAGAACCCAGGGCAGCATACACACGAATTGGCACAAAACTTGAAGATACATACAATACAATATTTGCAATGAAGATACATCGATCAAAAATACATCAACAATACACAAATACAATCACAGTGCAAGATACGTTCACAATACACAAATACATAGTCGACAATACACATGTTGGATCCGGAGGCGTTGGGGCCGCGGCGGCTAGATCCATCGTCGGCCGGGAAGATCCACGGCGGCCGAACCGGTGGGCGGCCGGATCCTGCGAGGGAGAGAGATTTAGAGAGAAGGAGAGAGGGAGAGAAAGTTAGAGAGACTAACCGCGAGATGACGCACGCCCTCCTCGAATCCGGCGGCGGTCTCCTCGGATCCGGCAACGGCCGGGAAGGGAGGTGGAGGCGGTGCCCTCCATCTTGACGCCGGCGGCCGGTACCGAAGGTGGTGGCCGCGCCCTTCCTCACGTAGGAACCGGCGGAGCCCAAGCACGAGAGCACGCGGCTGCGGCGGTAGGGACCGGCGCCCGCGCCCTCCTGCGCGGCGGCGGTGGCTGAGGAGGTGGAGGCTGAGGGGCGGGGTCGGGCCTGGGCAGAAGAGAGAAGTCAGGGAGAGAGGAGAGCAGAGGGAGAGAGGGGGAGAGAAGAGGGGTGGCGGCTGGGCTGAGGGAGTTGGAGAGAAGAGATGGGGAGAGGGGTATTTTATAGCAAAACCTCGAACCCTAAAAATTGCTGGGCCGGCCCAGGTAACGAGCTGGCCTCAAAAGTCTCCAGGCCTCATCAGTGGCGGGCTTAGATGCAAGTGTTGGGAATATGCCCTAGAGGTAATCATGTATGATGTAATTCCCAATATATTCATAAATATTATTAAGTTGTACTTGTTTGAACATCTGATATGTATCATTGAATATGTGATTTGATTGTGGAACTATGTATTCATGTTGTTCATACTAAATTGTCCTTAGTCATTGAGGTTGTGCTGGACACATAACCTAGACTAATGTGAAAGTTGGCTGATGACTCGGTTCCACTTGTCATGAGCATGGTGATGTCATTCCAGCTTACACGGACTCGGCTAAAGAGTTTAGCGAGTCGGACTGACCCATATTGAGATGCAACGAGTAGGTCGTCATTTGCATGTCTCAATCAATGTAATCCTTAGACCAGAGGTTATCGCACAATCCGAGTTGTGGATCACCAACTTAGGTTCTGTCAAACGTTGTTCCGTAACAGGGCAGTTATAAAGGCAGAGTTCGGGTTAACTGAGAATCAAGCTGTGTGATGTGGATAACCAAGATGGGATTTTGCCCCTCCGACTGGAGAGATATTCTCTGGGCCCTCTCGAGTGATATGATTCGGGAAGTATGGCCATGCGCGACCCGGTTAACTGTTAACCGGGTCGATCGACTAAGAGTTAGTCGGATGAATCGTATATCACAGATGGAGAAGAGAGTTGAACTATTAAAGGAATGACGATTAATCGCCTATAGTTTGACAAGGTATATCGTGAGGCAAAAGGGACTAAGACGTATGTCACATTGGAAGGTACGTCGTCATGACTCGATGGTACTTGGGAGTCGGCACGTTCTACTAGGAGCCGCTACCGATTGATGGATTGAGAGTCGGACTCCAATCGTGTCCAAGTCACCATGAGCCTGTGGGGTCACACACTTAAGAGCGGGAGCAAGTATTTGGTCGGGTTGGACCCGAACCGGAATTGGGCTGACAATGCGAGTTGGACTCGCAGAGTGGATGGGCCACAAGTGCTGGAGCCCACTTCCACTCGGTATATAAGCAGGGGCGTGGGATGCCTAAGGGGCACGGTTTTTCCACTCTCATGCGTTGAGAACCCTAACCCCATTCAGTCCAACCGTCGCACCGGACCTAGCAGTCCGCTGTCGGAGCTCCTCCTCGCACGTGTGGATACCGGCAGAGGTGCTGTACGTTCAGCACTTCGACGTTCGCGGGATTGGATCGGCTGGATCGGATCGAGGGACTGCACTGCATCAAGGCGCCGCATCGATAATCCGCAACTGCGCGTCTAGTGGTAATCCTCGTGGTCTTCTACCTCGGCTAGATCTTGGGAGTTCGCGTAGGAAAAGTTTTTTTTTATCTCTACGCGCCCCTTCAGCAAGGCCCACCACTGATGTGTATTTTTGTGAATTTTTCAAATTTTGACATTTGACCATTAGTGACGGGCCTCCCACACCCGTTACTGATGAGTGGTCATCAGTGACGGTCACGTGCGCGCCCGTCACTGATGACTCGTCACATATGTTGTGTTTGGTAGCAGTGTCTGGTGTTAAGCCTATTAATAAGCATGTGCAGAGATGACATCAAGATGTCTAAAGCCATGTAAAGCAGAAAGCAAGCTGAATATGATCAAACTGAGCCAAAGTAAGCCTTCGATCTGCCATATGCAAGACCATATGTCACTTTCTTGAGAAGGAGCCAAGCGCCCAATAAATTCTAAAAAAAGCATGAGCAATGTTGGAAGAGGCTGATGAAACAGGGATCCATCATTATTTGATTGGATAACACACTACCACAAACCGTTTTATCCCTGTCAGGGATTTCTATTCCTGTCAGGCCCGCAGCTGGCCGACATGAGAATACACATATTCCTGTCGGTGATTAAAATTCCTGTCAGGCGCGCAGTTGGCCGACAGGAAAACACGACATATTCCTGTCGGCTGGTTAGAACCACACAGGGAAACATATATTCCTGTCGGTTTTGAAGCCCACCCACGGGAATGGACATATATTCCTGTCAGCCAGGTGTACACCGACGGGAAAATAAGTTTTTCCTACCGCGGTTTTCTTCAGGCTGACAGGAAAATGTTCTATTCCTATCAGTATTTTTTTCTAGCCGACAGGAATATCTATTTTCCCGTGGGTTGTCCACCGACAGGAATAGGACATGGACGTGTTTTTGAATTTTTTGACTTACCAAATGAACTCCAAATTAGGTGCGGCTGAGCAAGGCCTTATGTTGCACACTAACAAGCTTGGAATCAAATTATCAACATAAAATGTGCAATATGATCATACCTTGTTTTGAATGGTTCAAGGTAAGTCTATGTCTCATTTCTTCTATCCAATTACGATCGCACATTTTTCATTGTTGGTAATCATATGATTCGGCCCTACAGTGTAACATAAGAATCATGTAAAAGGTTGTGAATGTACTAAATGTAATTTTTATTTGATACTAGTTGGGCAAAATAATGTGTTTTTGATGTTTTGAAACTATTTAATGAAGGTATTATATGAAACAAGTGCCAAAAATATTATTCCAAAAAAATTGAATCAATCTACGAGAAAGCATTGGTTTGATTTAATCACACATATGAAATAATATTTTATATAGTCTAGATAAAAAGTGTAAACTATCATTTTGTTTTGTACTCCTATGAGGTTTTAAAGACACACAGAGGAATATAGTATTTGCCTGTCGGTTTTCTTACCAAAACGCACAGGAATACTGTCTGTGGCCAGCCACTCAACCCAGGCGCAGGCCCATTAACATCTCTTGGTCCCGAACAACCCTAGCTAAGCCACAGTCTCTCCACTTCTCCAGTCTTCCTCCCATCGCGCTCGCTTCCCCTCTCCGCCGTAGCCCTCCCCGCAGATCTGGCTCTCTCCCCCCTCCCTTGCTCTCTCTCTCCGCACGAGCTCGCCACCGTGGACCCTGCAGATCGCCGCCCGAGCTCTCCTTCGCTTTGTTGTCGACCTCCTCCCCAACTCAGATCTGCAGCGACAGGGTGCGGTCGTGGCGGCAGCCCCGTGCGGGCTTGGCAGTGGCAGCCTCGTGCTCCTCCTCCGCCGTTGAGTCGCCCCGCGGCCCCGCCCCTGCTCTCCTCCGCCAGCGCTCCCCGCTCCCCACTACTCTAGCTCTTCCTGGCCCCCACTGCACACGGCTTTGCATCCTCAGCCGCTGCATAACCTCATGGCTGTAGGTGGTCAGTGCTGGCAGAGCCGCATGGATCCGCAACTCGATCCCGAAGCGGGAGCCCTTCAGCTTGAGCCCCAGCATCCTCGACGAGTTCTTCAGGCAGGATTATCCTCTCGTTCAGCGCACCAAAGACCAAATAACAGGTACCCTGCTCCATTGCTCCCATCTAATTCCTCTTCAGCATCTGGGTTTTGAATGGATATGTTTTCCCTTAATTTTTTTAATTCGCGTGATATGTAATGCAGCTTGTTGCCGAGATTAGCGTGTGTTCCTGTTTTGCTGCTTGCCTGTTTAGTGGTATGCTTGCTCCATTTGGGATCTTGTTGTGCTTTGACGAAAGCCTGTTTAGGTTTGGTGTAAATGCGAGTGCTGATTTCAGGGTTTTCAGGGTGTACGTAAGCTGGTAAGGACAGAGTGCTCATATATCAAGTTAACTTCAGTTCAGTTTCATTAGCCTGAGATCTGATTTCTGACAAACGCAGTTCCTATTCCAATTTAAGAGATTTTGTTTTGTTCAATCGACCGGACAAACCAGAGTTTCACTATGATTTTTCTTAACACAGTTCAAAGCTATACTCCTAAGAAGTTACTGAATCAGAGGTTTAACACTGACTCTTCTTACCTGGGTACAGATTACTACACAACCCTTGAAGGCGATGAATGTTGCAGCTGCTGGGACACCTAATTTGAACTCGATAAATTGGAGGTATGCACCAAACCGAATCTACACATTAATTCTAACAACATTGATCAAATATGTGCCATAGATTACTCCTGAAGGTGCTAAAAAGAGCAACACGGGGAAGAACTGAAGTGCTATCCTCGGGAGTATACGATTACCCAAGTCACATGTCAGCTATTCATCCTCGTGAATTTGTTTACAATTTACCACGTTGCATCTGAACAAAGAATGTAGGTAACATATACAGTCCATCGCAAACTAGGTGTATTTCATCATCTATACTATTAAATCAGTGGGTAGAACAGCCTGGGCGAAACATCATGTTTCAAGCTCTCTTTCTATGTTATAACACATGTGTGATATACATTATAATGGTCTAGGCTTTGTTGGCTGGAATGTAAAAGAATAGGAAATTTGCGGTTCTGTTCTTTGGGTTTTATGTCTCGTATGGCTTCTGTTCTTTGGGTTTTTATTTATGTCCACACATGGTAGGCTGGATGCATCAAAACTTGTGCCCCCTGTGGTTGAGTGACAGAGTTCATAGCTACGTGCTTTCAAATTTTCAGGTGCAGCCGTTGAAGCATTCAACAAGCTTCATGAAAATGGCTTATATATCAAGGTATTATAAACTTAGCTACATGCTCTCTATTACAGAAAGGAAGCGAATGCTCATAAGATTGAGTTTGATATCTCATGTGATGTTTCGCTTATTGAGTTTAATACCATGTTTCTATTTTCCAATCTCTTGTGTATTTCTAGTCAACTATATTATGAAATAGGGCTTGAAAAATATTAATCCTGTATAGTTTTGGATTGTGCAAGTTTTTTTTTAGCCTTGTTGGTGCATATTTAGAAGCATTGGGGAATGACCCCAAGATCCTGTAAACTCTCCTATATCAATTTTTAACTTACATCGCTACCACCTGCTAGCAATACAGTACTTGTTATAGAAAATAATTTATATGTTTGCACATGTTTCAATGTTTCTCACCTAAAATCGTAGTAATTAATGGTTCTATTTCACTGGATGGTTGTATATATTTGCATATGCTGATGGATTGTCCTCGTACTCTTGCTAAGTTACATCCATTATCTAGGTGCTTGTGCTTGTGTCAAACATCATTTTTTCTTGGGAAATTTTGCCTCTAATATTCTAGAATCGTAGTGTTGAGCTTTGCATTTCTTCCAGGTTAATAGCACAAGCTTGATTCTGGATGGCATCTACATGCATGGTTGGAGGTAGCTAGACGGCACTTCTACATACGATGGAATTTTTTTGTGTGTGACACAAAGATGCATTGTACGGTTATGTGATTGGCTACATGACTGTGTTGGTGACTACATCAATGAATTGGTGATTGTATCAAATGAATTGCTGATTTTATTAATGAATTGGTGAAATGCATTTGCTATTTTTGAAATTCCATAAAATGTTCATTTTCCTGTCAGCCTGTTCATTTTCCTGTCAGTAAGACATAATGAAGATTTCTTCTGTATAAATATTGTTGAATTGGCTATTACTTCATATCCCTGTCGGGGACCTCGACAGGAGTTTACTGACAGAAAATTGGCTAGAACTGTCGACAGATTCTATCCCTGTCAGCCGCACACGGGATTTCCCGACAAGAAAATTTCTTGAGCTGACGAGCCTCGACCTGACGACGGATTATATTTCTGTCGGTTACACACGGGAGTAGCCAACAGGAAAATATGTCCTATCGGCTAACACACAGACATTTTCGTCTATCCCTGTATAGATATCCCTGTCAGCTAATTCTATTCCTGTCGGGAAACAGCATTATTCCTGTTGGTTCATGACCGACGTCGATATTCCTGTCTGTGGTAGTGACAGCTACGACAGAAAGCACTTTGTTGATGGCAAAAGAAAACAGCGCTTCATTGATGAGCAAGAGTATTTGCTTGCCACTTATCGATCCTGCAGAAAAGAGGTGCAAATTGCAAGCTCCTTATAGTCATTAACCTGAAAGGGGCATTAGAAACAATTTTAGGGGGAAGGCCCCAGGAATAATGCTTCTCCCAAACTAGCTTAACCCAGGGGATGTCGTTGTAAAACTTGAATATGTTCTTAAGAATCAGAGCCCTGTTTTGAAATTTTAGATTAAGAACCGTAAGCCCCCTTTACACTTTGGTCTGCAAGCCATGTACTCCCTCCGTTCCTTCAAAATGTCATATTAGTTTTCATTAAGACAAGACTTTGACCACAAATTACTATGTTAAAGTATGGTTTATATGACATGAAACCACAAGTATCATGAAGTACTTTGGATAACGAATTTGGCGATACAAATTTCATGTCATATAAACCACACATTGACATAGTAATTTGTGATCAAAGCTTTGTCTTAATAAAAACTAATATGACATCTTGGGCTAGTTCTTTTCGGCTTCTAAACCAGCTTCTAGGTCCATGGCAGCTCAAGCCGAAAAAAACTCGATTCCAACCTGTTTTTAGGAGCAGCCCAAGGTCTGAAATCCTTAGTATGAGAAAAAACTGGTCTACTTCTTGGACTTCTGAAAAATCCACTCCAAAGGAGAACTCTGTTTACAGCGAAAATGCCACGTACCGGTTCGGCCTTTTTTTCTCCCGTGCGCCCCTCGCGACCATTCCCCGATCTCCTCTCCTCTCTCCGCAATTAGGGTTCCTCACCTAGCCACCAGCGCCGGCGCCCCACGAGGACCCTGCCGCGCCGTCACCCGCCCAAGTTCATGACGCCAGGATAACCACCGCAGCCGCCCTGCTGTTTCGCGGCGGCTCCCGCCCCCTCCTGTACTCCTCCGCCCGTGCTCCTCTCCCTACTGTACTCCACCGTCCGTGCTCGTCTGGTTCAACTCGACGCCCTCTATTGCAGTTATCCTCCGACGGCCACCTCTTTGGACCAGCACTCCGACCACTGACATGTGATGCTCTGCCTTCAATTTGCTACATGGACCAGCACTCCGACTGCGGCCACAAGGAGCTCGTTCTGTTCAAGATAAGGAAGAGACGGACCATGTGTGTTTTGGTTTGATTGCGATCGTCCTTATACTGCTGTGATTATTTGCTACATGTGTGATGCTCTAGCTTCAATTTGCATTTACGATCTTTTTTTTTAATGTAATCTATCTTTGCAAATAGCGTCAGATGAAGCTACCGAGAGTTGCAACTCAAATCTGCTTGAGTAGATGATTCTTTTGTCCTATGATTCTTCAGTTCACGTTTTGATGTGTATAACGTTATAATATTTTGGATGCTTTCATGTATCATTTACACCACGTATTATTAATTTTAATATTTAGCACTTCATGAATTTTAATATTTAGCACTTTTGAATGTTTTATATATCTTTTTATCGTAAGATGTCAATTAAAATCAGCACGAAAAAATCAGTTACGAAGTAATTCAGTTAGATAGTTAAGAGGGAATTTCAAAGAAGGGTAGTTAAGAGGGAATTTCAAAGAAGAGGTATTACAGACTTTTCAACAGACAATTCAAATAATAAGTTGAGATGCCAACAGCCGAAAAGAACCGGAATGTTGTTTCTCAGGACCTTCTCCTCACCATAGTTTCTGTGGGTAGAGAAGCTAAAGCCGTTTTTGAAGAAGCTTCAGCTAAAAAGAACTGGCCCCTTTTAAGGAACGGAAGAGTATCTCCCAAGCAGCAAGAGGAAGGGTTTCCTTAACTAAATCATGTCCTCTTGATTGACAGTGTGTACTGTAATTGTCAGTCTAGTGAATAACCCCTTGTGGAAGCAAGAACTTGCTCATATAAAAAGAAGAGAAAATAGAATAACTAACTGAGCAAATTTCACAAAACTACTACTGTTGGCTAGGGTTTCAGCTAGGCACAACTTGAGAGGTCTGTAACACAAAACTACTACTCTTGGGTAATTATTTTCACATAACTCTTATCTCCTGGATTAGAGTTTATTTGGCAGAAAACCAACTAGGATGGCCCACATGGAAGGTCCACTCTGTTTTTCACGTAGCCCCCTCGGTTTTCTCTATATTTCGTCTTCTTTTTTCTCCTCTTCTTCCTCACCCACTGACTCTGATGTGCTCGTCCTCCATGCATTTGCGAAGGGAATCAGGCCCCCTTTGATTCAAAGGAATTCCAAAGGATTTTTGGAGGATTTCGAATCCTAAAGAATTTTCCCTATGTGAGTTCGTTTGATCCAAAGGATTACAAACCATATGAAATTTACCTTAGGATTCATTTGAACTAGGTTTTGCAGGAAAAATTCCATCCCCTCCAACCTCATTGTAATCCTATGTTTTTCCTCTGAACAATCAAACATCATCTAATTCCTGTAATATTGAAGATGACATGCAACTCTGACCCTGTATTTTTTCTATTCCTGCGTTTTGGAAATCCTGTGAATCAAAGAGGCCCTCAAAGTTAACCATGCCGGAATCGTGCCGTCTGCACCCTACACCGTCGCCGTGATGCCCGCGCGCCGTGACGCCCGCGCCTTGCCGCCCTGCCGGCAGCTCATCCGCTTGCCCGTGCACCCGCATGCCTGGCCTTGCCGCCTGCCTGCCCGCGCGTCCGTTCCGCACCGCCCGCCCACCTGCACACGTGCTGGGGCCGCGTGCCTCACCCACGACGCCGCCCCTCCTCTCCCACTCAATCCCCCTCCCCACAGCCGGCCCCTCTAGTCTTCTTCCCCAACTCCAGCACGGGCACAACCTCTCCAAACTGAGAAAAAAAAAGAAACCTAGGGCTCTAGGGAGTTTACTGCAAAAATATTGTCTGACATGGACCTAACATGTAGGCCCAATTTGTCAGGTTTACTATCAAATACCCTAATAAGTCGAGTGTGCATAAAGTGAAAAAAATTACACCAAGAGTAAAAGCCAAAGACGAGAGCTCCGCCTTTGGAAGCGCCAGTACCGTAGGGCGGCCGGGCCAGCCGAGCCCCTCTGAATTAGTTGACGGCTTTGATGACTCGACCGTGAATATTAAGGAAAGGAGAGCGAGGGTCAAAGGGGGCAGCCCTCGGCCCGATCATCCAATTCGCTCCGACGAGCATGGTTCAGTAGTAAAAGCAACTTCATCACTTTCGTGTACCCATCGGACGGAAGCCCTTTCTGGGGCCTCCCGAGTTGTGCCTAACTGAAACGAGCGCAAATAGCAGTAGTTTGTGAAATTTGCTCTAACTAACCGTAGTTTCCCTCCGTAAAAATTGATATGACAGCCCGACACAAACGACGCAAGGTAGGGGGGGGGGGGTTATCAGCAAAGTAGGCAACACATGTCTAACCTCTCAGGCAAAGCGCTTTTGAAATAGCAGGAAACTTCGCGCTGAAAACGAAATTGCCTCTGGAAACGGTGTGTTTATCTGAGGAGGAATGCGCCTTCCTTGAATGACAATACGAACAAATATTACCGGCCCGGGCTTTAGGCAAAAAAGGCAATGCACCAAATTAATACAAAGGGAAAAGTGATGCTCCACACAGCGACATCACGCACAAGTGGTACTCTTCAGGCCATTCAGAGCAGGCTCAGACAAAAACAATTGACTTTAAAGCGCGACATAACTTGTTAAGAACATTATCGGCAATACCAAAAGCGACAATTAATTCCCCACGTTTTCTTAATTAAAAACATATTATAGCTACCGAGCCTACATCAAAGAATATGTAACAACTTTACGATAGAAGGCATGTTTTTACTATTTGGTTTAAATCCTCAAAGTTGAAAATTAACTGAAAAAATAACACCAATGCCATCTGCAACATAATCTTGCCTTTTCCATGGAAATAATCCAAGTGCTTTCGGAAAGAGGCTGGAGTTGTTTGCAGTGAACAATGGGTCAGTGATGCAGAGGATTGACCACATGACCAAGGAACAACACCGTGCTAGACCTCTCCTCAACAATGGCAAACAAGAACAGATGATCCGCAACGAAATCCACCCGAGGCCGTGGTGGTTTGCGTGCACCGATAGCAGTAGCATCAATGACTATAGCTGTTGCGGCGGCGGCCACGGTGCCCAGCTCGTCCACCTCGATGGTGGCTTTATGGTACACCCCTGTGATGCCGCGCACATCCCTGCCGCTCACCATGCCCGAGAAGTCGCCTCTGTCAAAAGGCTTGGTGAGTCCAAGCTTACGCATGTCCGACGATGCCTCGAACTCGAAGGTGAACTTAAACTTGGGGACCATGAACCGCCCGACTGGAACCTTCACCGCCGGAGTGTGGTCCTTGATGAACCCCGGAGTTGAGACGGCCTGGTCGTAGAGATCACTGAGCTTCATAGTGGTTGTGTTGTTGTCAGGGAGAAGCAGCAGCATGTAGAATGCAGCAGCACTCCGTCGCACGCCATCACCATCGTCGCTCTTGTAGGGCAGCTTGAGGGCCTTGAAGCCTGGGTAGGCGGCGACGAGCTTGTCATCCCGGTCTGTCATGAAGGGCACGCGCACGACAGTGCCGTCTGGGGTGTGGAACGGCGCGTCCAAGGTCGCCGACGGGTCGAACGGCTGCTCGGACCACGTCCCTTTGAAGTAGAGGGCGTTGGCGAGGACAACCAACGTTGACGAGTCGACTGAGCCGCGAGGGAGGACCTCGTGGATGAGATTGTTGGTCACGTTGATCACGAACGCGTTCACCCGCTGCCTCGCCTCCGATGGCCATGAACTCCGGCATGAGCGCGCGCCTCCGGTCGACCCATATGCCAGATGCGAAGGATGTCTGATTCAGGCCGTTGAGCTCGCGGAGGAGTTCCATCGCCGGGGCGCCGTGCAGCGCGTCGAGGGACGGTGCGCCGAGGAACTCCAGGAGCTGCCGCTACGTGTCGCCCCGCGCGCCGGCGGCCACGAACGCGAGCGCCGCGTGGATGGACAGCGGCGAGACGACGAAGTTCCGCCGAGTACCCGCCGCCGCCTCCCTCGCGAGAGGAAGACACCCCGCCGCCGCCGCGTCGGCGTGGCCAGAAGGCGTCGTCGTCTTACGGATGGCGATGATCTCGTCGGGCGTCGTACGCGGGACGGGAATAGGACTAGTAGGAGGGCGGCGGTGGCCATGGCCGTTGTACCTCTGGGCCGCGAAGCATAGTAGGGCGAGCAGGGCCGAAGAGATCAAGACGCGCTTCCAAACGGTAGCCATGGGGGAGGACCTTCTTGGCTTCAGCTTCACGGGAGGGGACGGCGTCAGGGGTGTGGAGGAAGCCGGCATGGATGGAGGAGGGCGCCTTTCGGGACTCCTTGGGAGGGGTACTTGGAGCTGATCTGCGAGAGACATGAGGACGGCGGCGGCGAGATCTGGGGGCGAATTGGCTAGTTGGTCTTGGTCGGTTCTGGTCCTGGAAATATTTTGACGCGCTTGGCCCAAAATTTAAGGTGTAATGGTTTCCAAAATTCATTGCGGTTGGAATTTGGTCGCTTGGCTTGCCAAACTTTGATGTTGGGGTCCCAATCGTCCTTGCCGAATGTCTAATATTGGAACATAATTACAAATGAGACAATTTCAAATTAATTTTTTTTAGGAAACACAGTACAGACGCAATCATTAACATACACGCACGTACACTCATCCCTATGAAGACAGTCACCACAGACGGCTCGTAGTTGATGTGTACGTCACTCCCAATTAAAACACAACGTCAGTTAAATCTTGTAATTAATTTAGGTAAATGCGGACACCCATGTCAAGTCTGTGACTTGAACTTGTATGGGCTGGTTCATCACAAGGAACCAGCGCCCCATTTACGCATTTTCTAGTCGTGCATATCATTCGGCAAACTTGGTTTGGCAAGTAGCAGCACGAGCTGTGCAGAATATTTTTCATTTCAGCACATCTGCCCTTCGATCAGAAAGCAAAATGGTTCAATTCGAAACTTAAACAACAACGGCGGATCAGAATGCATATTACACATATACGGTTCAACTCCCTGAAACCTCATATTCACCGAAGTTTTTTTGTCATGTAAGCTGGAGTAGCAATTATTAGTATTTGGGTTGAACTGTTTTGCTTCTTTGCGATTTCATTAAGTGATGTTTCAAATTTCATGACGCATAAAAAGGTACCACATATGTAAAATAAAATGTTACGTACTCATGCATGCTAGAGAAAGAGGAACATACGAGCAGCTATGCGTACGTTCTGAGAGAGGCCAGAGTTGTTTGCAGTGACAATGGGGTTAGTGATTCACAGGATTGACCACATGACCAAGGAACATCACCGCGCTAGACCTCTCTTCAACAATGGCGAATAAGAACGGCCGATCCGCCACGAAATCCACCCGAGGCTTTGGTGGGCTTGCACCACGAGCACTGCCAGCCATGTGTATTGCTGTCGCGGCGGCGGCGACGGTGCCCAGCTCATCCACCTCGACGGTGGCTTTGTGGTACACCGCCGTGATGCTGAGCCTATCCTCATCGCTCACCATGCCCGAGAAGTTGCCGTCTTCGAAAGGCTTGGTTAGTCCAAGCTTACGCATGTCCGACGATGCCTCGAAACCGAACATGAACTTGAACTTGGGGACCATGAACCGCCCCACCAGAACCTTCACCGTCGGACTGTGGTTCTTGATGAAACCTGGGGTCGAGACGGCCTGGTCGTAGAGATCACTGAGCTTCATAGTGGTTGTGCTGTCGTCAGGGAGAAGCAGCAGCATGTAAAATTGCCTGCCATCGCCGTCATCGTTCTTGTATGGCAGCTTGAGGGCCTTGAAGCCTGGGTAGACGGCAACGTGCTTCTTGCCCCGGCCTGTCATGAACGGCACGCGCACGATGGTGCCGTCCGGGGTGTGGAACGGTGCGTCGAAGGTCGCCGGTGCGTCGAACGGCTGCTCGGACCACGCCCCTTTGAAGTAGAGGGCGTTGGCGAGGACGATTGCCGTGCACGACCGGACGGAGCCGGGAGGGAGGATCTCGCCAATGAGATTATTCGTGGCGTCCTTCACGAACGCGTTCACCCGCTGCCTCGCCTTCTCTGCATCCGTGACGAAGTCCACGGATTCTGCCGTGGCCGAGTACCGCTCCCGGCCGATGGCCATGAACTCCGGCCTGAGCGCCCGCCTCCGGTCGATCCACACGCCTGAGGCGAAGGACGTCTGCTTCAGGCCGTTGAGCTCGCCGACCAGCTCCGTTGCGGGGGCGCCGTGCAGCGCGTCGAGAGACGGCGAGCCGAGGAACTCCAAGAGCTGCCGCCGCGTGTCACCCCGCGCGCCGGCGGCCACCAGGCCGAGCGCCGCGTGGATGGACAGGGGCGAGACGACGAAGTTCCGCCCAGCACTATCCGCCGCCGCCTCCCTGGCGAGAGGAAGGCACCCGGCCGCCGCGTCGGCGTGGCCAGAAGGCGGCGTCTTACGGTTACGGATGATGATCTCTAGGGGCGTTGGACGCGGGGTAGGAATAGGATGGCGGCGGTGGGCATGGCCGGAGTACCTCTGGGCCGCGAAGCACAGTACGCGAGCAGGGCCGAAGAGATGAGCACGCGCTTCCAAACGGTAGACATGGGGGGCGACCTTCTTGGCTTCATCCTCACGGGAGGGGACGGCGGCGGGGGTGTGGAGGAGGAAGCCGGCATGGATGGAGCAGGACGCCTTCCGGGACTCCTTTGGAGGGGTTGGAGCTGATCTGCGAGAGACATGGGGAACGGCGCCGGCGGGGAGATTTGGGGGCGACTGGTTCGAGAGAGTTCTTGGGGAAGACGGTCGACGCGCTTTGACTAGTTGTTCCTTTGGTCTGGAAATATTTTGACGCGCTTGGCCCAAAATTTAAGGTGTACTGCTTTCCAAAAATTCATTGCCAAACTTTTATGTGGGGTCCCAATCGTCCTTGCCGAATGTCTAATATTGGAGTATATTTATACCTGAGATAATTTCGAATTAATCTCTGAAATTACGCGTTTTCTTAGTTGTCTTACATGTTGAACGAATCATTCGACGGTCAAACAAGCAGTTGCACGAGCTGTGCATAATATTTTTCATTTCGCATCTCCTCATGTACCCTTCCTTCGATCAGAAGGCACTATGGTGAATTCGAAAATTGAAAAGTGTCCGACTTCTCAGCTCTCTCGCATGGTTTTTTTTCCGTTAGCCGCAGTGGGAAGATTTCCAGCTGTGCACCCACGAGATTTACACCTCGCAGTTGCACAGCATTGCAAGAAACACATATACAATAGGCACAAGCCTAAAACCACGTCCAACTCGGCAAGGAAATCCTAGCCCAACACGACGTGACCCAGTTCCAAAACGGAATTGTTTTCGACCTCTATTCGCCCTTCGGAATTGTTTTCGACCTCTATTCGGATTCAGTCTGGATCCTAACAAGCCGAATCCATCACCTTAACCTTATACTACAGTGATGATGGAAGACAAAGAACCCTAGTCAGACTCTATTACAAATTCACAAACTAAAACGAAGAGATAAAGTAGCGTGGGCTTAGATTAACAGAAGGAACCTATCGTGAGTAATGTTGGAAGAGGCAGATGAACAAGTATCCTGTCGTATCCCACCATTATAGGCGTGACATATCCATCACCATTTGATTGGATAACAACCAGAACAGAAAGCTCTCTGTTGATGGAAAAAGAAAACGGCTGAGGCCATTGACGAGCAAAAGTATTGCCTTGGCAGTTATCATGCCAGAAAAGAAGAGTACATCAGCCTCGGGTGATGTGATGGGCCTTCCCCATCCCGCTAGCTCCATATCTCCGCCTCTCTGATTTCCTCCTCCGTGCATTCTCTGTTCTTCTTCTGCAGGATTTGGCACCCTCACGGACGGGGACGGCGCAGACCGCCTCAGCGCCCTTCAGCACGTCCTGTCCTCCTTGCGGGCGCAGGAAGCCGTGCGGTCGTGCGTGCTCGCCCGGCGCTGGCGCAGTGGCGCTTCCTCTGGAAGTCCCTGCCCGTGAATCTCAGGAGTTCATGAACGATTTCTGCTCACGAGATCATTTCGCACACACTCAAACGTCTGAGCATTGTGTTCACTGGAGGAGCTGGATATTACCGAGTGTACCATTCCCGTACACTGAACGTCAAAAGCATTGTGGGCAGCTATTTTTTTAATGCGAACTGGAACGAACGTACACGTATTTCTGTCCCAAGTCTGACCTCACTGCAACTAACCGATTTTGAGGGTACAACTCCATTTCTTGAAGACATACCAGCGTTAGCAACAGCAACGATTGTATTTGGCTCTGAGTGTCAGGATTCTCTGGGCAATTTTGAAACAGAGACCTGTGGTGATCTTTCTTGCGAGTGTTGCTATGGTGCTTCTTGCGAGTGTTGTTATGATGCTTCTTGCGAGTGTTGTTATGGAGCTGATGACAGCAGTGGGGGCTGTGTGCTTCTCAATGGTATGTCAGCTGCTACGGATTTGAAGTTAGTTGCTGAACCTGAATTGGTAATCTTACAATTACTTCTGTCTTCCCTCCTGCCTTTTTTTTCACTCTCTTTTGCCACCCTGTAAATATTTGGAAGTTTGCATCTAAAGAAGCTGTGACCATTATGATATATCACCAGTTGTGACATAGGAGTTCATAAAATATGTATAGAGCAATCATGAAGTTTCTGTGTACAGCAAATTGTTTCGATGAAAAACAAGAAAAATATGGCCCATACCAAATGATCAATGATGGTTTTCTTAGGATTGCTTTCAGTACTGTCAGTGCGTGAATTTTCCTCTCTAAATAAGTGACATATAAAATATGAGATGGCTTATTTAACTGTTCCATTGCTTTGACAACTTGGCTGAAATTACTGACAAAAGTAACTATTTACTTCTAGAATAATGTCTCCTGTACTCAAAATTTATCGTGCTGACATTGCTTTATAAACTATCCAGATTATTCTCGAAAGGGATTTGAGACGCTGTCCTACATTTAGTAAACTAAAGACTATTTGTCAATGAGTGGACTGTGGATGGTGACCACCGTGCACTAATTCATATTCTCCAACACACACCTGTTCTGGACAATCTCACTCTCCAGCTTTATAAGGTATTTGCCCTATCTGTAGATTTGTGATTAGTATCAACTTTTCATCCATGAATATTAATCTTATACAAAACTGTGCTTGGTACAGGATGAGTTTCCCGGACCAGTGAAAGCAACCTACAATTCATTGGAACAATTTGCATCGCCAAACCTAAAGATAGTGGAAGTTGCATGTGAAAAGGTTGATGAGAGAGTTCACAACATTATGAAGTCCTTGAGCACCTATGGCATACCTCTTGAGAAAATTAATATCCGACAAACAAATAAGTCATCCGGCTGTAAGTTAACTATTTCATCTCTTTATGCTTTGTATATTTCTGTAATTTTCCTATATGTGCTTGAAAGATGAAGCAAAGAATTCCAAAGCTTTAGACCAAATCTAAAAATGCGAAACCTTCAAGTTCTGTGCAAAACGAAATGATCGAAATTACTCAGTTTCTTTGTTGAACTTGTACTTTTATTTTGGGGGCTAGACTTTTCTGCAAAGATAACAAGTTAGGTAAGGTACTTAAGTTGAACTACAATCCATACTTGGCCGAACATATTCTTACTTCAACTTAAGATACATCATTATCTGCTAGCACACGTGCTTGTTATTATTGAGCAAAAGCGTAACAAGTCCTTAAAATATTCCTTTTTTATCCACTCAAGTATCACTCTATCTCGAGTCCATTTCGATTGATTTACCACTTTGATCCAATGCTGTTCTTGTTCATACACACTAACATGTTCAGATTTGATAATCATATGATTTATGACTCCCCTTGTTTGTGTTACATAGTTTTCTGCTGTCATCCTTTAGTTGATATCTCGTATACATATTTGCATGGTAAAATGATCAAATGCAAAAGAAATATGATGTTGTACAACCATGGTACTTGTGAAATTTTTAGGTGATAAAAAATTGAATTGTATAAGATGCCACTAAAATGAATTGCTTGGCGGGTTGCATAATGTGGATGGTGATGTGGGCATCTTACATGTGTAGTTTGCAAACACTAAATGCACATTTTCAATGTTCCTCCACCGGTGCAGTTGTTAAGGCTGCCAAAAATCTTAGATTGGCATCGAGAAGAGAAGCTTCGTAGCGACCGATTACTTGCGTTATTCCTTATGGTGCGCGGTTGTTTTGTCGAGAGCCAAGAGCATGAAGATTACAATGTGCTGGTAGTTTATGTTTTACCTTATTCGTGTAAAGACTAAGTTCCCAATTATTATTCTATTCCTGCATTTTAATGTGAATAACAAGTTGCACTTCCAACCGACCTCTATCAATTCCGTTCGAATTATTTGCAGGATAACATCTCTTTCAGTCAACCTGAATTTGAAAGACAATTTTGCTGGTGTTATCATATTCTCAGACCATTGTGCAATGTTGTTGGTTATTCTACAACCGCATTTGCGAAAGCTTGATGATTAAGATTTAAGACATCACATGTATGACATCCCTTCGTGACACCGTCAGCTCACACGTTGTTCCAGTGATCACATGTGGTGCCTCTCAGTTGCATTAGTTGTCACTAGTTGATTATATCGAGCCAGTGTCTCATAATGATAAGCCAATATATGTTGAAGTAGGTATATAAAGGGCAAATGAAGTAGCAGATGGTTTAGCTGCGCTGGACAGGTGCTAGAGAGTTGGGTAGTGGTGTTTTTCAGAATTCAGTTCCACTCTGCGTAGGAGCATGTTTATGAATGACTGTAAACTTTTCTATTGTCTGATTTATAAAGCTCACTTTTAGAAAAAGAAAACAAACATCATCCGAGGACACGGATAAATGAGTTGAAGCATGACTGCATAAGTTTCAAAAGAGGCGGACTAACGGCATAAATGTTTGGTTTCACACCTGCATGTTTTACAAGCTTAACATAGAAGTAAAGCTGAAATTGTTCCCCTAATTTAATTTATTAGCGGTATATCTATATCTTCTCTAAACTAATAGATCATATACTAGGTGAATGAAGATATATATATTATATACTAGGTGAATGAAGATATATATATATATTAGAGTAAGTCGTGCATATTCTGTTGAACATTGATTTAGATAAAACAAAAACATTTTCCGCGGCAACGCGCGGGGTATCATCTAGGGTACTTAAATACCTCTTTCATCTTTCTGAATCGTCATATCTATACCTGGGCAAACCCCGGGCCGGGCTTCATAAAAGCCTGACGGTCAAACCTGAAGTCCGAGCTCGGCCCGGCCCGAAACCCCGAAAATAGGCCATTTAAGCATTAAAATAATTATTTTCGGATTAAATAATGTATTTATATATTTATTTTTCCTAAAAATATTCAATTTAAGCCATTTCGGGCTTTCAGGCCGGGCTTTGGGCAGAAAAGTGAAGCCCGGGCCCGGCCCGGTACAACGGGCTTCGGGCCGGGTCACCCATGCCCAGGTATAGTCATATCCACTGAAGTTTCTTGTCAAATATGTAAGGCAGCAAACATTTGGATTCTCTTATTTTACTAACATCTGTCAGACTTGACATATTTTGATTAACTCGCATGTGTTCACAATGAAGATCTTACTCTTTGAAGTTAATTGCCTTCATTTGAGAGTTGCTTATCTCTGATTTAAAACAATTTTCTGCATTTGGGATTCACTTTTCTCAACCAAAAACCCCTCTGAATTCATTGTGCTTTCCCTTTTTCTGCAGGTTTTAATTTTGTTTGTTCCCCGCGGAAGAAGTGTTTACCCGTACTCCTACGCCCGCCTCGAGCAACTCCTCCAGAACCACTTCCTCGCGCTCTCCGCCTCCCACGCCGCCGCCGCCGCCGCCGCCTTCTTGTACAACTGCCTCATCCACGCCCACCTGCGCCTCCCCGCTACTTCCTCCCCGCCAGGCGCCCCGCTGCGCCTATTCTCAGCCATGCTCGCCGCCGGCGCGTGCCCCAACGGCCACACGTTCCCTTCCCTCCTCAGGTCCGCCTCCGCCTCCGGCCCAGCCACCACGGCCCTCCACGCGCCGTGCCTCCGCCGCGGCCTCGGGGCGCGGCCGATGGCTTCTCGCCTGTTCGCTCGTCAGCTCCTATAGCCGAGCCCTGGACTGCTCGCGGGTGACGCATGCAAGGTGTTCGACGAAATGGGGAGTCGGGATCTTGCCTCCTCTAATGCCATGATTGACGTGTCGTGCCTTGCTGAGGATCCGGAGGCAGCTAGAGATTTTGTTTGAGCGGATTTCGTGCCTTGCCGAGGATCTGGAGGCAGCTAGAGATTTTATTTGAGCGGATGGCGCGAGGGATGTGGACATGTGGTGTCGTGGACCACACTAGTCTCTGAGTTATCGAGGAATGGGTGCCACTGGGACGCTGTCCTCCTCCTGGAAGACGCAGGAGTAGGAGCTGTCGCTCCTGCCGCAAGTGATCGTTCGGACAAGGTGCGCGAGGCGGAACCGCGCCTTGTCCCTGGACGTAGACAGCAGTGCCACGGCGCCTCCAACCCTGAACAGGACGTTGGAGAGCTGCATGGCTCCGGGAGAAGTGGGGTGTGATGGTCTCCGTGGACACCACCAGGGCGTACGCACCATCGGGCAAGGATTGCAGTAGGCCGGCAGCGAGCCCAACGGAGATGACACCCGCGCTGCAAGAAGGCCTGCAAGAAGGGCCGGGTCGGCCTTCTGACCCGCTGACCCGCTCCTCATTTTGGTACCATTTGACCCAGCCCATTGGCCCACCGAGTTGAAGGGTCGAGTCCAGAATACCCATCTGAACCCTGAGGTCCATAGGTTCGACCCTCCTCTCTCGTGCGCTCTCTCCTGCCTCTCGACGTCTCGAGTCTCGACTCTCGACTGCCGCCGGCAACGTGGTGGCGCGTGACCCCGGCGGCCAGGCCTCCCGCGGTGGCCTCCCGCAGAGGCGTGTGACCCCGGCAGCCCGGCCTCCCGCAGTGGGGCGAGACCCCGGCGGCCACGTCTCCGCGGTAGCGTGTGACCCTGACACCTGAGCCTCCTCGTGTTGCAACGAGATCCCGCGGTCCCTCCCCCGGCGCCAGGCCTCCCATGACGGTGATTCCTTCCCTTTCCCTGCTGGACCTAGCGTTTCCATATGTATTAGGCAAAGCAAGAGTTGATGCATACACTATCTTTGGCTCTCATGACATTGTCTATCCCGTTGTGAACTTGTAATCAACATAGCTCATGATGTGAATCACACATTGACATCTTTCATTTTCTGTTTACACTTTTTGCATAGCTCATGATGTAAATAAATCATTTTTTACTCGCATCATCTTCCAGTTCTCTTTTTCCAGGGCCAACTCTGAACTTCTGCTGAATCCTGTAAGGGGGAGATCAATGTAGAATAGAATAATGGATTGGTATCAACTATGTTTGAATTGGTTTGACCGAAGTTGGGCTTGGCTATTTGGATTCTAAAGCAAGAGAATTGTGCTTTGAATTCAAGTAATGCAGACAGGTCAATTTTGTAGGAGTATAAAGAAGTTTCCATTAGCACTTGTATAGCTGTACAAGCCAAATTTAGTGATCAACTTTTCAATTAGAATATACACTTCGCTTTGGTAAGTGCAGATTTGGCAATTGCTTCTGCTAGCTAGGATTGAGAGAGTGTTGCTCTGAAAAAGATGTATGCCTTGTTTGTATATCTGTATAAAGTGTACATGCCTGGGTTATAATGAACCCTGATCATTTGGAGGCCAGCACTACTACTTCTGTAGCATATCTCTGAAACATGGAGTAGGGACATCTACATAGAAACCCCAGGTTATACATCAGCCTTAGAAACCCCAGGTTATACATCTGCTGAGACACACTAAGATGCTGAATCTGTCTGCATGTTAAATATCTGACTGATGAATGTTGCAATCTGAGGAAGAAGAGAAACCTATCTCTTAAATATCTGAATGCCTACTTCATTCTTCTATTTATCATAACTTATATCTAAATGCTGATTATTGTGTACATGCACCTTATTTATCAAGCCTGTAATATAGCAAGATGAATGGTAATATTTTTCAATGCCTTGGTTAGTTTCTGTATCGAGACTTGTTGTCAGAGGCTTGAAGCTTTGGTTGCATATATTGTCAATTATTCTCATTATTGTCAAGCACATTATACTTTGATGAGCATGAACTGATGTTTGAGCAACAGTTCAGAATTTCCCATGATCCACCCGTTAGGATTGGTTCAGTCTCCTAACCATGCCTTTTTGTTTAAATTTACCCTCTATAGGTCTTGTGCTAATATCACTTGTGTGCCAGCTCTACTAGTATATTACCTTGGTATACTACCTTCTCTCTCCAAAAAGATTGTTCATAGCTAGCTTCACATGGGATTAATTCTCCTCTGAAGTTCAGAGTAGAACAGTTGCCATTCTAAGTGTACAATTCAGTGATTGCACCCAGGCGATAGATTGTTTATACTCCCCTTGTCCAACAAAGATGTCTCAACTTTGACTAAATTTGAATGCATCTATACACTAAGTTATGTGTAGATACATCCAAATTTTGATAAACTTGAGACATCTTTTGTTGGACGGAGAGAGTAGCTAGCTTGACATGCGAACTGTTTTCTGCTGCACATAAGACTTTAGGTTCCATTTGGTTGGTACTTGGTAGCATGTTCTTGATAATACTCTTTTTTGTACAGATTAATGTATGATACCAACTACTGCCTGCAAATGCTCTTTCAGTGTGTGTCAAGACTTGTATGTGGCAAGACTTGGATTATTTGATGTTCAAACCTGCTTTACTTTTACGGAGTGCGTTCTAGGTAGCATGATCGTCATCGATGCAGGGGGTAGGCTGGTCTCGTTGCCAAGGCCGCTGCGGTCGAACGTGCGCGCCATGAATTTGACGCTGAGGTCGTCGAAAAACGGCACTATTTTAGCATGCTCAATGAAGGTGGCAGTGGGAAAACGCCATTTGGGAGAAGGCAGAAGGCAAGCATAGTCGATGAGGTACACCGTGCGAGGGCGATTCTTCCTGATGAGGTGGTTACTAGTACGAGGAATAGAAAAACTAGGATCAGGAATTGCATGGTTACACACACTCGAGTTGTGCCACGTTAAGATAAGGCGTGGTGGATGATGAGTTGAAGCTTAGCTAGGCTATGTAATTTCTGTTGTTGAGGATCCATACACATATATAGACCGCAGCACAACGATACGGTACGGGACCCATACTACAAAACCTGCAACGGAAACGCTCTGCACACGGTAAATTTTGTACGACGAAAGTACGACGTTCTTTTTCTTTCCTCCATTTATTTATCTCGCGGGTACGCAGGAGCGCCCAACCTAGCCCATCGATGCAAGCCCATATCTAATTTTATGCCAGGAACTTCAATTACTGGGTCCTGTAATTGATCCAGGAACTCCAAGATAATCAAGCTGCACCACCATCTTATATATCCTCCTATGTTTAATATTCTGCAGCTGCTTGATTTATATTTCGTTACAGTATCTACAGTGTGTACTACGTACGTACTATATATATCATGAGTAAATTTCATAAAATCGTATTTTTTTTTTGGCTAAGGTTTCACAAAATCATACCGGCATTGGTTTTGTTGGTAACATCCGTAAAGGACACCCACTTCGGTGTTGATGGCGGCAGAGAAACCGTGATCTGAGGTCACGGCTTTCAAGTTGGGGTGACGTCACTTCTGGCGGACAACACACTCTTAAGTATCTCTTAGGTAGGAGAGATTTTCGGTTCATCTGTATCTCAGATTATCACTTTTATTGTCCGATTTAAAATTAATTATCGCAGCTTTGTCTAGATATCGTATGTATCTACGCACTGAAACGCCTCTAACATGTGTATCTAGATAAAGCTAAGACAATTAATTTGAATTAGAGAGAGTAGCAGAAACAAGTCAGAAAACCTCACGTCTAAAACTCATCTGCAGTTTGTTTGCTTGCAAGTCTTTGTTCATCTATTTTGGGCCTGGGCCTTAACGACATTGGTTATATTTCTGCGCAGCTTGGACTTAACAACTTGAGTATAGCGATGGCGAGGGAAGCAACCGCTGGCAGCAGGTGGACGTCGTAACATTGTGGTACAATTTTTGTCAGCGCTCAACCTGTAAACTACCCATCCATAACGACAGTAAACTACCCACCAATTGGATGGTGGTATCGCTGTACTTGACAGCTCATGAATGACGACAGTAAACGACCCAACCAATTAATCTATATCTATCTAAAAAATACGGACCGTTTTCTTCACCGTCGTCTGTCAAACTTCTCAAAAACATTGTGGGCCCCCTAAGATTGCATGTATATTAGGCCTACTAAGCCGGCTGGCCCGTTACCTGCACCAAATTGGACTGGCACTACTAAGCTGGCTGGCCCGTTACCTGCACCGAATTGGACTGAAATTTCGCGAGGGAATCCATCACCAGCGGGATCGTTATGAGAGTCGGGCAACAACTCCGAATCTGACGAGAAAAAAATCGCTCCGTCGAAACACTACGGGAGTCGGAAGATGAGAACCGATCGGGCACCCATCGGGCAAGGAACTGAAACCACGGTCATCCCCTCTATCTCCCAGGCGCGGCCACGGCTGGTCCCCTCCTTCGTTTCCTAGCCACGGCCGTCTGCTCCTAGGGCTAAATTATACGAGGAGATGACGAATTGTTAGAAGAAGCTAATGAGATAGACTGCGAGAGAGAATGGTGGCGGTGCCTAGGCATAGTAGAGAGAACATCCAGCTGCCAAAATATAAATTTGTTGCCCTTTCTAACTCTTTGTTTTAACGGGCGAAGTGAGATAGTGGAGAGAACTAAAAAAAATTAAGTGATTCCGTCTCAAAACTTCATTGACCGGGTGATGTTATATAATTTTCAGAAGAAAATGTATTGTTTTATTTTGAGAGACACAATCTTCGGAAGAAAACTTTTTTAAATGGATATTTGGTGATCGTTAAAGAAGAGCAAAGAGAGGTTTTGATGCATGTGTTTTGAATGTATCATTTTATTTTGTTGTTCCGTTGCAACGCATGGGCATTTCAGCTAGTAGAACTAAACTTCGGCACGAGGCTGCTATCTTTTTATGTTTGAAGACTCACTACACCACAACGAAATATTCCATATTGTTGTGTGTCGAGAGAAAAGTGTCTATTACCAACCAACCGTTGGTCGGAAAAATTTCCTCGCCGATCTCGTCGAATGGCCTGTCGAATTGTTGTTTTGCCCGACTAATTAAGGGCATATACAATGGGGATGATTTAGGTGTCTGTAAAAGGTAGTTTTGATGAGATGGAGGAAAAAGAATAAGAAAAGAGAGCAAGTTGTCTGTATCTTTACAGACAATCTAATAGACAGATTATTTACCATTGTATGCATGCTCTATATTTTATAGTAGAGATTTTTCTTAGACAATTTATAAACAGACAATTGTATATACTATCTTTTAAATTGTCATTAAATCACATGCAAAGCACTACAGACAGCTGGATGTTTGTATACCTTTGTACATGCCTTAACAATTGATCGGCAAACATTTCCGACCAAGCGTTAGTTGATAAATGAGCTGGCCCGCACGGAAAGAAGTTTTTGCCTCTCGATCGTTTTATCCACGAACGGTGTATATAAAAAAATCCGAAAATCCACCTTCATCTACCGCGAGCCGCCTGTAAATCACGCAAACCACATTTGAGGCAAACTGCTGCTGCTAGTGTTTTTATAAAGACACTTGTCCCTTTTGTTTTCCTTTTTCGCGGTGAGCAGCGCCATCAACTGGCTTTGCCAAGTGCCACAAAAAAAAAACTCGACAAGCAACCATCTATATGCCGACTACCATAAAAACACTCAACAGACCATCAATAGATCGAGTGTAAGTTTTGCCGTGGCTCTCTGAGTAGTTACCGATCTAGTGCCCAATAAAAAGCACTCAGCAAATACCGCGGCTCTCAGCAAATTTTTTTAAGATCAACGGCTGGTAATTCGGTATAACTAACATCTAGAGTGTTGTTTTAAATTCAATATACATCCACACACAAACACCCAATTTTACTTTATTTTAAACTCACTGAAGGTAACAGTGGCGGGTCCAGCAACCGCCACTGAAGGACACACTAGTGGCGGTTCCAGTCATAGGTACAAGTTTTCGGGTCGAACGGATCGAGGGACGAGAACGAAGGTCTAGAATCGGTGTTGGCCAAAACTATGGATTGATCAGGGTATACATCTCAGAAGCGACCGATTGACAGCAGGGACGCGACCCATACGATTCGAGGATGATGACTAGGAGATTAGGAAACATGCATTAATTGCTAGCTGCATAATAATTCCAGCTATGGTTAGGAAAACGGGTCTGAATTGATGTTTGCCTAATTACATTGATTGATTTCAGCTACGATTGGGATTGAAGACTTTAATTGCTAATTGCATTGCCTAATTAACAGGGCTTAATTGTTGGTTTAAGATTACGAAAAGGGCCTGAATTATTATCTGGGTTGTTCGTCAGAAGTCGCATCCGTCCCATCAAATGGTACTTCCTGGCCATCGACCCTGATCCGGTTTGAGAAACACCCCATTGTTTCGTGTTTTCCAGCTTCTATATGGTTGTAGAAGCAACCACTAGAATGTCTTTCAGTGGTCGGCGAGTCTTGAACCGCCATTGGTGTGCCCGTAAGTGGCGGATCTTGGCCCCCTTTTTTTGAGTTTCTAAACCAGTTTTTAGGTTCTAGGCAACTGAAACCCAAAAAAAAGAAAAATTTCTCAACAGCTGCTACAAGAAGCCCATCCCACTTGTCTAGATCAGTTTCTCGGGCTTCTCCGCACTGCAGTCTTGGACTTGCCCTCACGGCGAACCGTATTTACGTCAAAATGCCACTGCCAAGTGACACGTTGCGAACCGTTACTCCCAGACCCGAGCGACCCCCTCCCTCGCCAAGGGAATTCCCCATCGTCTTCTCTCCCGCAGCCGCTGCCCCGCCTCCTCCTCTCAGGTGGCCGCCACGCATCCTCCCCACCGTAGCCGCGACCCCGTTGCCACCCCAAAGCTCTGCCGTCTTCGCCAACCCAAAGATCTAGCGCCGCCGCTGCCCTGAAGTTCCACCCTCAACGCCGACGCCCCAAGCTCCGCTGCCCGCCCTGGTGGACGCCCGCAGCTCACCTCCACTCCCCCACCCCCATCATGGTTCCGGATCCGCCGCCGCCGCCCCACCTCCCCTCTCCGGTGGCCGCCGCCCTCCCCATCTCCTCCCTCCGCTCCGTCCTCCTCGTCTCCTCCCGGACGCGCCGCCCTCCCCGTCTCTTCCCGGACGCGCCGCCCCGGCCACGAGACCCCGACCTGTTCGGCTGCTCCCCACCTCGTCCCCTTCGCTGCTCTCCCTAGGGTTGGGGCCGCCGCCGCCCACCCAGCCCCCGTCTCTCCGGTGGCAGCCAGACCCTCTGCCGTCCGCCTGCTTCCACCGCCCCCTTCCCCCTTCTCTCCAGTGGCCGCAGCGGCCTCCCTCCACCCCCCCCCCCCACCCCCCACCGCCTGTTCATCTCTCCCGGAGCTCGTCGCCGGCGGTCTGGCCAGGAGCTCGTCGCTGCCATCCACCGGACGCGCCGACCTGCTTGTGTTCTGGTTATCAGTTAAACATAGCACAAATTACTTGGGCAATATGGACTTTTCATATTTAGAGCAAGTTATGAACTGAAATTCCAGAAAAAAAAAAATGAAAGTAAACTGCTTCTCTCTTGACAGCTTGTGTGAGAAATTCAGCTGAAGCCAGTTTCTAAAGAAGTTCAAGCCGAAAAGAACATGGCCCTTGAACCGTGGGTGGAGAAGGGGCCAACAACGGCAAGAAGCTAGCAGGGGTCCGTGAAACCGCCACTAACCCCAACTGACGGGCACAGAGTTGTGAACTTTTTATACGGTAAATTGCATATGGTAGCAGGATATAGGTGCGTGGCAGTTGTGCATATACTATAGGGCAGGAGGTTGGGTAGGAGGGACCGGGATCCAGTCCCCTGCCCCACTTAGAGCAAGATTAATAAAAGAGCTTGTTGTTTGGCTATAACCTCTTGTCATGTCATCTATAGTTAGTGCAATAGTCAATATGTATAATAGTTGGTTATAAATATGAACTACTTTATTAGCACTTGGCCCACATTGGAGTCTAACATAGTGTCTAGGAGCACGTACTGCAGCTGTTTATTAGATAATAGCCCACCTCTCTTCTCTCTCTTTTTCTTTTCCCTTCAACTAAGCAAAACTATAATATTTAAAGTCTTATAGCCAGCTTACTCCTCTTATTATTCTTGCTTTTAATCCACCGTCTATTTACATCGAATATCGTTCCGTGCATTAACAACCCCTTATGCGATTCTTATGTTACACTAACTAGCAAAAGAACCCGTGCGTTGCTACGGAGCAACAGAAAATTGTATCAAAACGTCAAATTAAATGTTAATGTGTTTATGATATGTTTATTTTCGTGGACAATACTCTGGTCTCTTTCTTTTTTCCGATGTCTTATTTATATATTTCTCCTTGCCCTGTTCTCCTATTACTTCTAATCCGTACATTATTTCTCAATTTTCTTCTCCCAATTTCTCGCTCTCCCTCTGACTATCCTCTCCATCCACTCTGAGTGCAAACTCCTCCTCTCCCTATTCATCCCGCCACCGAACATCGCGCCGCCATGCGCGGCCGCCCGCTTGTAGATTCCTGCCGCCCGTCCACTCCCGCGCACCGTCTGCTCCCACTTGCGGCCAGGTACGCCTGTGCGCCGCCCACACATCGCGTACGGCCACTGATCGCCGCGCGCCACTGCCCATCCGAAGGGCCACCGATGGCTCGCGCCGACGCGGTCCCTGCTGCCTTGCGCGAGGCCACCACCATCCCGGCCTCAGGCTCATCCCATCTCCATCCAAGTCCCGCGGGGAGCCACCGGCGCGCACGAGCCGGTGGAGGCGGCGGTCGGAGCACGCGACGGAGCTGCGGGTTCGCAGCCGCCTTTCGCACACAGACGCTGCCGACGCGCACGAGCTGGTGGAGGCAACAAGAGCGGTGGTGGGCGTGGGCGAGATCCGGATCGGGCAGGGGGTGGGGTGAGATTTGTAGGAGAGGAGGAAGAGCGAGGAGAGCTCTGTTGGTTTTTTTTGGGCGATACGTGTTTTTTCTGTGCTTGAGGACTGTAGGAGCCAGGATTAAAAGACGTGGAGACACCGGTGGCAGATTCGTAATTTCGGTGAAGCGACGTACCGCCGCGACTGTACCATCACCACCAACTCTAATTTAATATATTTGTATAGATATAAGAATCGCATAAGGGGTTATAAATGCACTAAATATAAATTTTATTTTATACTAGTTGGGCAAAGTAATATTTTCTTGATGTTTTAAACTCTTTGTTGGAGGCAGTGCATGAAAAAAATACCAAAAATATTATTCAAAAAATTATGAATCAGTCTATACTAGCGCATGCATTGGTTTTATTTAATCACATATACGAAATAATATTCTACATGGGATTTATTAAAAAGTACTCTCTCCGTTCCGTAATTCTTGTCAAAATATTACATGTATGTAGACGTCTTTTAGAAATAAATACATCCATTTTTGGGCAAATTTGATACAAGAATTATGGAAGGAGGGAGGGAGTATAATATTTCATTTTGTTTTCGAACTACCACACGTGCGTTATCGATCAAACCCATGGGAATATACGTTCATGTTTGTTTTCTTATCAAACACACAAGAATTTATGTTTCTTGTCGGTCAGTTGCAGGCCCCACAATAGTATAATTTTGCTTTTCACACACCAACGCAGTCCCCTCGCACGGCTCACAATGCGTGAGATCCAACGAGAACTCTCTACTCAACCCATCCTCGATTACCTAAAGAAATATTCAGCCCCAATGCAATTTTTCTATTATATCTTCTGTCGATGAACACACAAGGATATCCCTGTATAAATATCCCCATCGGCTATTCCGCCGACACACAAGAGTTCTATTCATGTCAGGGATTCGCATTTTCCTGTCGATTCTCAGCCGACGGAGTTAGTTGTGTCTTTGATACCGAGTGCATATGACATATACCACAATATGAGAAAGAAAGAGGCTGAATAAGTTGTTTTCTCCATTTTTTTTAATGTCCTGTAATTGAAAAGGGTGTGGCTGTTTCTAAGTCGCCCGTTTTTTAAGAAATGAGTCTTAAATATCATTTGACGTTTTAAATCCGTTGGATTAAGATCTGATGGTCATTCCCATTCTTTTATCTCTCACTTGCTACCATTGGATTAAGATCCGATCGCTAACATGTCGATTGATGTCTAACTAAAAAACGGACGACTTATTTATTTTTAACTGAAAAAAACAGACGACTTATCAGTAGCAAAACCGAATTGAAACCAACGTACAAACCGGCCTAAGGACGTAAGTTGGATAAGTTTGGGAGTTAAGGGACTGAAAGTATCAGGTTTTAAGAGTTGAGGCGGAAGAGTACCAAATGAAAGTCTAGTCTAATATTTAAAGGGAAAACCATGAATTAATTCACTACAAATTTTGAATTAAATGTTTCAAATAAACTAATAATTCCGTCCACTTTAGCCATTGCGGATGATACATCAGACAGATGTGAACAACAGATCGGTCATACAGCATTAACCAACTAGGTCCCACTATCGACATCATGTATATATCTCCTTAATTTCACCTTCCCATATCAGTTCCCGTCTCTTCAGATCTTATTACCACCCTCACTTCCCTGGCGCATAGAACACACCTCAAGCTGTATCTATTCTCAATGACATGACATCTATAATGAACAGTGTTCATGTTTACATTCATCTCACAACACTTACTCGAAGACATGTTTACTCGTGCTTAATTAGATTTTTGGCATTGGTGTAGTCGAACTGGGCTTCTGGAATTCCAACGGGCTTGTTTGACCATTCAGCGCCACGACATATATTGCAAGAAAACTGAAAAATCTAGTACTGGGGTCTGGAATATATCATTTATATATCGGTTAGTTGTTGAACTCTAATTGTTTGAAAGCCTATAAACTAAATCTGAAAATTGCTTAATATGAAAACTTTACACAATTTCACACTGACTTCAGAAACATTTCGATGGTGACTAGAGCACTCCTAATTAATGATTATTGTCATGTATAACCACTAAATGTTGTGTCGAGTTCATAGGTATTTTTCATTTGACTAAGATGATTTCGAATCTTTTGGCAGTAAGATAGTCATGATGATACATATATACATAACTGCCAAATGTTCCATCACATCAATAGTGCTAGTGGTTTCAATGGCACATATAGTTCTTAGTGGTTTAGTGTAAGTTGAACCTTTATTGTTTTCCTCGCTAATGTGTTAAGGGTCATTCGGTTCAAAAAAAAACAAAACATAGAAAAAGAACAAAACTTAACATTGTCTCCTTTGCTCACGGTAGGCTTTCCAAAGCTCTTTTGCCACCGCATCGCATCCACGAAGAGCTCCTCTTACCTGGAACACCAGGTACCAAGGAGCACGTGTGCAATCATGCATGTGTATGTCTTCCTTGGTTCTCGATGAACAAAAGAAGACAAAGAAACCAGCCAAGAACGCCAGCATGTGGTGCTCAGCTTTCGCTTCCAAAATGTAAATTTTACACCAGTGTGAAAGATCTAGAATCATACATATTCTTTTTCTTTTGGCCTAATTCATCCCCCGTCACGAGATAATGAGAGAAGACAGTTTACCCGTGACGGGCTCTGGTGGTGACCTGGGGATGAATCCTCGCTGCCACGTCGCCTCGCCTGCTCAATGCCTGCAGCGGCGCCGCGCGCTCCGGCTCTCCGAGACGTGCCGCTTGCAGCACAGCAGCGGGCCACCGGTGGAGCCTCCTGGCCGGACACTGCCGATGCGCCGTTGCCTCTGGATCCGAGATGAGACGTTGTTGGGCTTCGAGGTCGAGGTGGTTGGCGTCGGCGAAGACGAACGCGGCTGTGCGCAGCGATGGGGCGGAGAAGCGCGTCGGGGAGGCTGCCGATGCAAAAGAGGCAAGCTTGCCTTCCCTACTTCCTCCACTCCTCGCTCACGCCGGTCCGCCGCTTCCCCTGCTCATATTTGGGGGTAGGATTCAGAAGAAGAAAAAATGCAGAGGAGTAGCCGCAAATCTTGCAAAGAAGGCAACAAATCTTGGCAAGAAAGAGCAATCACTCAAATCTTCAGCGAAATAAATAAAATCAGTGGAACAGGTGGCCGCACGCCGGCAGCCGCCGCACCTTCTCGCCGCCGACGCGCACCAGGCCTAGGCTTTTCCCGCACTGCGCCTAGCATCCCGCCGCCGCCAGCCGGTCCTGGTGGCGAGGAAGCGAGGAGCAGGGCGCCGGCAGCTAGGCGAAGACGAGCACGAAACAGCAGGCCAGGTAAAGAAAAGCCGGCTTCGGTCGTGAGTACGCCATGAGGTGTGTCCTCCTCCTCCAACGGTAAATGGCTAGATATCTAGATGGCCTAGGCCTGTTTCCCCGTCAGGTGCACAATATGGCACAACTTTATCGAATACAGTGAACTCGTTCATAAAACACAAATGCTGAGAAATTGCTGATGGGTACGAATCACGAGGATCCATCGGACGGCAGCAGCAATGTCCTCCGGGAAGGACGTCCGTACCACTACTTTTATAACAAGTCTTGGTAATTTTTGTATCACTTATTTCTATATTACCAAAAATTACTAGACCTACCTACTATTCTATACAAGTGATGAAATGCATAATGGTCAAAGGCCACTTTCATCAATTTGCTGAAATTAACTAAGAATGTTATATGCACCACTTGACTTTGCTACACTTTGGCTTCAAAACAATAAATTATTGATCAAATATTATTTATTTTTTGCTTTCCCCAGTTCCATTTTAAAGGGGATTTGAGACGATGCCCCTTATTTAGAAACCTCAGGACATTGATACTCAATGAGTGGATTGTTTCTACTAATCTGCAAGGACTTCGTTGCATTCTTCACAACTCACCAGTATTGGAGGAGCTCAATCTTCTACTTTGTGAGGTATATTCCATTATTAATATGTTGTATGGATGGAAGGTTGATCTTTGTGGAATGTTTTGTCTTATCTAGAAACTTACACAGGTCGCTGAATTTCAATCAACTGGAGGCCATAATCAAATGGAAAATCTCCTCGTAATGGAGCGCCTCGATAAAGTCAATGTCAGATGTCAAAAGTTGAATAAGTGGGTTGTAACAATAATAAAAACCTTGATTTCTTTTGGTATATCTCATGAGAAATTTATTGTTGAAGAGATTCGGTGACTTCAAAGTGTCATTCGGCTATTGGTATGTATCTTTCATTTTAATATGTTCCTTTTGTTTACCTTCTGCAACTGAACCAATGTAGTGAAAGCAGTCCCGTGTATATATGAATATGTGCTTCCAATAAGAAATTTAGATCTCTTAATTAGATGAGAGCAAAATAAATATATTCTCACACTTGACAATGTCGGATGGAGTCTGATCTCAATGAGTAACCGGCAATTTATATTGTTTGGTTATGAACTGCACACTAGTAGAAATGTTATTTCACTTTGCTTCATAATAATTTTGGGCCACCAGAATTTTTGTTTGATTATATATGCTAAATTGAAGCTATTTTAATTAACTCGGATCCAAGCTGGTATTCTTTAAATTACTGTTAATCTTGGGTGCTTTCTTATTAGTTCTGATATGCTTTGATAATTTAGGAAACACTAGAGTCAGAAGCTGGTCTTGTTCATGGTGTGGTGAACAATCAGAAGAGTTGTCCTGCGGAAGATCAAGTCGATGAGGCCAATCCTGTGGCTGTCTTATCAACATATATTCGTGTTTTGTTTGTCATTGATGTAGGATTGTGTTTTTTAATGCTGGATTTGGCATGGGTCACTATATATAGTGACGGATTGCTATCTTTTGAACCTTCTCTGTTGGATTTACTAGATGATGATGGGTTGTCATCTTTGAATGAAATTCTTGTTTGCATCGAATGCATGTGATGGGTTGTGATATTTGAATCTGGATATGTAACTATGTTGATGGTTGTGTTGAAATATGATTCGGTATATGTATGATGATATATTAGTTTTGAATAGGCATAATTTTGTTTTTCAAATGATTTTAATCATAATAGTGTTTGCATGTGTTGTTGCATCAAATCTCTGACGAGTCAACATCATTGAAAAAAGCACACATAGTGTTTTGCAGTGTGTTGCGTGTTCCCCACGAGATAAAAAACATAGGAGAGCTCCTGAGAGCACACGGAAGCATTTGCAAAAATCACAAATAAAACTTTAAACTTGAATAAGTGACACATATAATTCCAAAAATGGTTCAAGTAGTATAAATAATACAAATGCATAAATATATGTTTAAAATTAACTAAACCTAATGGAAAAATATATAAGTTTTCTTGTTTTACATTTAAAACAATAAAATTTAAGAAGTATGTGACAAAATGATGTATAAAAAGGGATCAATTATTTAAAAAGGAAGACATGAATAATTGATGTCACGGTTGGAATTGATAGATTAATTGAAAAACTAAATGAATACATGCATGGCTTGAAAAAAGTGTCATGCATGATTTGATGAGGTGGCATGGTATGCATGACAAAATGATGTATAAAGAGAGATAAATTTTTTCCCTCCGTCCAGTCTTATACAAATCCACGTCACTTATTTTAGGATGGAGTGAGTACATGATTTAATTGGTGAGATGACATGTTTGAATTGATAATTAAATGCAAAAAATGTAAATGAATACATGCATGGCTTGAAAAAAGAAAGTCATGCATGACTTGATGAGGTGGCATAGTTTACATGGCAAAGTGGTGGGCCTGATGCTGTGGCATATTTGCATGTTGAGAGAAATAGGTAGTAGGAGGTTCCTACTTAGTATGTACTAATTTGTATCACCCATCGGTTTTATGTATGTGTTTTCTAAATTTATGAAAAGTGTTTAATCGTCCCAAGTTTATGAACCAATAGTGTGTTTTACTCTTTCTTATGCATGCCTTACAGAAATAAGCTTTGCACTGCAGTACAATACATGCGTCGTAGAACATCAAACCTTTGCACTACACTACAAATACTAGATGATACCCCGCGCGTTGCCGCGGAACCGTGTGTTAATACAAATGCATAAATATACATTTAAAATTAACTAAACCTAATGAAAAAATATATAAGTGTTCTTGTTTTACATTTAAAACAATAAAATTTAAGAAGTACGTGACAAAATTATGTCTAAAAAGTAAACAATTTTTTAAAAAGGAAGACACGATTAATTGATGTCACGGTTGGAATTGTTAGATTAATGAAAAAAGATGAATACATGCATGGCTTGAAAAAAGTGACATGCATGATTTGATGGGGTGGCATGGTTTGCATGACAAAATGATGTATAAAGAGAGATATTTTTTTCCCAAAAAATTAATACTCCTTCCATCCTGAAATAACTGACGTTGATTTGTACAAAGTCTTATACAAACGTCACTTATTTCAGGACGGAGTGACTACATGATTTAATTGATGATGTGACATGTTTGAATTGATAACTAAATGCAAAAATTGTAAATGAATACATGCATGGCTTGAAAAAATAAAGTCATGTATGACTTGATGAGGTCGCATGATTTGCATGGCAAAGCGGTGGGCCTGATAATGTGGCATGCTTGCACGTTGAGAAAAATAGGTAGTGGGAGGGTTCTACTTAGATATAGAATATATGCATCGTAGAACCTCAATTTCTTATAAAAAATCATGAATACAATACATTAATACATCTTAAAAAGAGTTGCCGAGTAATACATTTTTGCACGAATCCCTTCCAAGTATGAAGTGAACAATTAATACAACCGAGCAGCGATGAGCAATTGTGCTTTGGCTGATGCACATTGACTGGTCAATGTCCTATGGACATACTTCAGCACCGTTATCATATGAAAAAAGATTTGAAATTTATAATTAGCAGACGTTCACTTTTAAATTTAAAAAAAAGATTTGCAATTTATAATGAGCGAACTTTGATTTTTTATTTCCCGGAGCGAACACTTTGCTAGCCATCAGATTAGGGAGATTGTGTCTGGGATCGTGCCACGTGTCGGTGACAATTTTAGTTCTGTGTGGGTCTAGTTCTGTGCGTGTGGCAACTTTACCCGTCACGCCAGAAGACTATGGAGTGAACGCTTAGTTCTGTGGAGTTGCAACTTTAGTTCTGTGAGAATAACAATTTTAATCGTGAGGACGACGACTTTATCTGTCATGCCGGAAGTCTTCGCTCCCTGTTTCCGTTCCGAATGATTTACATTCTACTGCTGGGTGGAATCATGTCTCTAGCTAAAACTCCACCACGCGCGTACCTAAAATACGTTGTCTAGATTCACGAAGAACATACCTTAGGCAAAAAAAAATTCATGTATTTGGCAGGAACCTACTTTCACCGGAGGAAGCACGGATTTTGGTCTCCCGTGGATAAGAGTTTATGATTATGCACAAGTATATGGTTTTGTTTTTTACTGCAAGTGTTTCTTTTGTTTGTTGAGGGATATCATGTTGTCCATTTTATTTCTTATCTTGTTTATTTGAACTTTAGTTGGGTTCATTCGAGTTCTCTGACGAAGTATAACTTGAAAAAACAGTAGAAAAATATATATACTCATAAATTCACAAAGAGCACTCATAACCTTATACTGAATAGAGAAAAGTATTTTTTTTCTACTCTCAACTATTCATCGAATTTATTTTGGTCCATTAAGAAAATTTTAGACTTTTTCGTTCCTGGTCTTCTCAAACTGGACATATTTAGTTCTAGACCCAACCAAAAGCGGTTTTTGGATGTTGTACGTGTCCGGTTTTTTTACCTAAAGTATGCATGTCGCACCCAACTCATCTTTTTCTTTCTCCTCACTTTCAACATTTCCTTGAGCAGTTGGTGGGTAGTGTCGCCGACTACCATCACGCTCACCTCGGTCATTGTTTGAAAGATGAAGCTAGCTGACGCGGATACCGTCGTCTTTTAATCCTGCATTTTTTTCTCAGTAGTGAGCCCTTCACATACATACAACATTGCTGCTTACCACCATATTGTCTAGCACCCCATTGCTGCGGGCACATCACACACGACACCAGCGATAAAATGTCGACGGCCACCTCGTGTGTTGTGCCGGCACATAGAGCCCTGTCTACACCATGGCCACAATCGCAAGCTTGTGCTCTGCGATGGTGAATCGTCCCTCATTCTAGCATATGCAAAGCTGCTTCAGGGGGAGAAGCATCGATCTTGCCGCGTCAGCAAAAGTGTCTGCACTAGCTTTGTCTTCCGAGCGATGAGTAAGGCAAAGCAAGGAGCCGGTTGCGAGCGGCGAGGTACTGGAGACAATGTCCGCCAACTGCTCGACGAAATGTCCAATGCGAGGAGAAAGAAGGTGACTGACCAGTGGACCCAACTAGCTATTTTCGTTACCAAAAACTATACAAAAGTGATGATTGTGAAAAGAGAATGCCTATTTTTCAGTCGTCTAAGAAATATTAGCAGTTATTTCTCAGTTAATAATCATAACCATCCAGTCAAGATTTTTTTATCCATCGAAATACTAATTTTACACGAATCTCAATGATTGAATCAAAGATAGTTATCATCAACTAAAAAATAGTTATTTCTTAGTCGCTTAAGAAATAGCAAAACGGTTGTGAAAAGGCTAAAATGCTCTGGTCATATGAGACCAAATTTCAAATTTGTACGTCGTAGTTTAGTTTTTGCCGCAAATGAGCTTCTTTAGTTCTTTTTGGCAATTGCATTTTTCTTGACCGGGAAATTGCACTTTTTTTTTTCTCCCATTCCTCCTCGCCGCCGTGGTTCTCCGCCTCAAGCTTCTTTACCCAAGCATCTACGCAGTCCACAGGCCACAGGTTTCTATCCAGTCAGTGATTGCCGGATGCGGACGGGGCGCCCGGGAGGTAGGTCGGCCTGAAGAACTGCCGGCGGCGGCGGCGGCGGATCCGGCTCGCTGGGGTGCCACGATATTCCATGCCTCCCCAAGATCCATAGGTAAAGGATCCACGAGTTCTTGCTTTTACTTCCGAGGTGCCAGTTGATGCAGTGAAGGATCTGAAATTTGTTGATTTTACCCCCAATCCCTTGCTCCAGCACCGGCGCTCCCCATCTGTTCGACGCTATGTCTCTAGAGCAAGAAGCGGTCTCCCGCAGGCGCAACGCGACGCCTGAGGCAATAATCGGCGGTGGAGATGGGATTGATGTCCTCCCGGATGAGATCCTGCAGCACGTGCTGTCGTTCCTGCCGGTGCCGGAGGCCGTGCAGACCTGCGTGCTGGCCAGGCGCTGGCAACACCTCTGGAAGTCCATGCCAGTCCTGCGCGTCACCGGTGAGGGGTGGATACTGAACCGGCGGGGTGTCAGGAAGCTCAACAAGTTTGTGAACCACCTGCTGCTCCTCCGTGACCGCACCGCGCCTCTGCACACGTGTGAGGTAGAACTCGGTACTTTCCGGAGCCAGGATGATCCGCAGATCAACTTATGGATCCGACATGCTCTGTTGTGCCAAGCTCAAGTGCTCAGTGTTCATTTAAGCCGTGATAACAATAGTTTTGACCTGGAGGACCTGCCTCTTGTCTCTCGGCACCTGACGAGGTTGGAGCTTTGCAACGTGATGTTAAATGGTAACATTCTTAATTTTTCTAGGTGCCCAGCACTGGAAGAACTATGGATGAGGGATTGCTACATCGCACTTGATGTTATCTTGTCTCAATCCGTTAAACGGCTGACCATCCTTGACTGTATGTTTTATCAAAATGCACGGACTCGAATTTCCATCCCAAGTCTCGTTACATTGGAATTTACTGAATGTTGGGGGAGGACTCCATTTCTTGAAAGCATGCCATCATTAGTAACAGGATCTGTTAAACTCACAAACTGTGATGATTGTTGTGGTAAAGAGGCTGGGAGTTCGTGTTTCAATGTCAGTAATACTTGTGAGAATTGTGGTGCCAATAATGATGGCAATGGAGATTGTGTGCTTCTCAACGGTTTGTCAGAGGCTAAAAGCTTGGAGTTGATAGCTAAACCTGGTGTGGTACGTTTGCATTTAATTATTTCCTAACTTCTGTTGCTATTTGTGAAATCTGATATGTTGTGTCTCTTACACTACTGTGTCATCATTTGATATTTGTGAAGTAGCATGTGTACAAGCATTTTGCTTCCACCTGTACATTTATAAATCCCATCATGTTTTCAGCAATGTGAATAACCGGTTATTTTAGGGATTTTCTTATTTTCTTCTGAAGTCACACTTTCTGCTTTGCAAGAGGAGTTTTAGTGTTTTTGTTGGCTATCAACTATATTTCTTATGGATTTATGTTGCTCAGGGAATAAAAGTGGAAGTTATGAATATTTTAACTAAACCTAAGTCATGGGCGTACATCCCTATGGGGAGTTTAGTTCTAGGTATCTAGATAGGGGATGACATCCCAGTAGTATCATCTAAATTAGTTACTCTCTCCGTACCTAATTTCTGTCGCAACCTCTTCAGGAATAACATTTTATAGTAACATCCTCAGAATTACAGAAATTACAATGGTTTTTGTTTGGTTTGTCGGAATGCGGCGATATTCGAGCTGCTCCTCCTCGTCGCCGCTGCCTTGAGGAGCTGCTCCGCCTCCACGTCGCGTCGCCGCCGCCGGATCTCGAAGCCCCTCCTCCTCTTTCGCAGCCCCTTCTCCTCCTCCCCGGGCTGTGGCGGCGGCGGTCCATGCTCCTCCTCCTCCCCCTTTGAAAACCATCGGATCCGGGCTCCCATCCACCGGATCCAGGCTCCCGTCGACCGAATCAGGGCTCCCAATCACCAGATCCGGTGGTCTCCGTTCTTGTGGCGCGGCTGCTGCGAGGGGAGGGCGATAGAAAAAAGAGGGAGATGGGGGAGGGGAGCGCGGCGGGGAGAGGCGACCGGAGTGCGGCGGCGGAGGTGGCCGGAGCGCGGCGGGGCGAAGGGGAGAGACGGAGAGGGGAGCTCGATGGGGAATAGACGGGGAGGGGAGCGCGATGGGGAAGATACGGGAGTGTTCTGGGAGGGAGAAGACAGAGGAGTACATCATGCAGGGGACGGTGGAGCTCAAGTGTAAAAAATAGAGGGGGGGGGTTTGCAAAATTTCGGTCGCGTCAAGAATTTCGGTACAGAGGACTTCTATATTAGTTAGGGCAAGGGATTAGATAGGAATATTAATATATTTATTGTTAGGACAGTGGAGATTAGTTTCTTCGATATCAAGTTAAGCCTTCCCTATAAAAGGGCCCCATGTAATCGTTGCGAGGCAAGTTAAGAATAAACCAATCTAGTTATCCTGTCTCTTCCCCATGGAGCTGCCGCATGTAATCGTTATGAGGCAAGTTCGCCTCTTCGGTCCAGGGTCACCCTGTATAGGTCCTAGAGTCATTAGCCCCCATGTCTTGAACCTGGATCATGACAATTTGCTAACAGAGCAGTCGATATTCACCGCTGCCTGATGCCACGGAGTTCTCCTTTCGCCAAGATTGAAGCTACATATGACAGGATTCAAGCTGCGTTGGACAAACTGCAACCCAACCCTTTCGCAAAGGTTGAAGCTATGCTTGACGGGTGGAGCAATGAAAAGCAGCCACGCTAACAACCATGTCCCCAACAGCTGCAGCGCCGTTGGTTTCACCGTTGCTGCCCCGATGGGTGACTCTACAAAGCAAGCCATGGTGCTAGTGCAACCTGTGGCAGGAGCTTGTCGGCCTTGCAGAGGCGCCTTCGCTAACTAGCAGCTCGAGTACGACCTGCAAGTCCAGCAGGGATGGGGTGGGGTGTGGTCAATTATGGGCGGTGGTGTTGCCGTGTACGTCTTCAAGCTTGCAAGGAGCTGCAGCAAGTGCCTTGGCCATCAATAGTAGGGAAGGGTCTCTCAAGGCGGACACCACACGGAGGTGATCCCTATCAGTGCAGGCAAACATGGTGAGACATACTGCAGCAACATGGAGGTTCCTTTCCTGCCCCCAGGCGCAAGGGTGAGGCCACTTCTTCCGAAAGCAGCAGGGACATGGGTGCCTCCTCCTCCAAAGTTAGAGGTGCTGCACAGCCATGACTAGCCATCAGTTTGGGGCCTCCTCGGACTTCAGCCGTGGCCACCGCCACAGCTCGAGGATGAGCTGCTAAAAAAAGAGGGTGTGATGTCATGGACGTACATTCCTAAGGGGAAGCAGTCCTAGATATCCAAATAAGGGAAGAAATCCTAGTAGTATTTTCTAAATTAATTAGGCAAGATATTGCTCCCCCTAGTGTCTCAGATTTTGTACTAACTTAGTACAAAGTTGTACTAAATCTGAGACACTTATTATGGATCGGAGGGAGTAGATAAGAATATTAAGATATAGTTTGTTAGGAAAGTAGAGATTACTTTCTTGGATGTCAAGTTGAGTCTTCCCTATAAAAGGGCCCGTGTTATAGTTTTGAGTCAAGTCGAGAACAAATTGATGTAGTTATCCCGTCCACTTCATCCCTGCCCTTCAGGTGCGGCTACTTTCCTGGAGCTGTCGCACCCCTTGGGTCCAGGGTCACCCCATACATGCCCTAGAGCCATTATAACCTATAAATTTTTATATGGGTTATTGGCCTCTTTTTGACTGCGCCCAAATCAAATCATGCTTTTCTATATGTGTGGTGAGTTTCTTTTACTTCAGTACATCGCAATCTGTACTTCAAATATTAAATTTTGAGCTATTCCTACTCTACATTGTTTACAGTTTATTTTCAGAAGGGATTTAATGCGGTGCCCAACCTTTAGCAAGCTAAAGACTTTATTACTCAATGAGTGGTGTATGAAGACCAATCTTAGTGCACTCATATGCCTTCTCCAGCATACACCTGTTCTAGATAAGCTTACCATCCAGCTTTGTGAGGTATATGTTCTATAAATCTGATAGCTGTTCTCATTTAAGTTACCATGCATGATTTAATGAATATTTCTTTCACAATACAGGCAATCAATAGTCAAATGGTAACTAAAGAAAGCTACAATCCAATAGAGCTCCCATTTGCAACTAAGAAACTTAAGGTAATGGAAATCAAGTGTGAAACGATTGATGAGAAGGTTCACAAAATTTTAGCGGTCTTGGATACCTATGGCATACATATTGGTCAAATTAATATCCATCGGAGTATTGGATCTTCTGAAGGTTAGTTGGCCATTGACACTTGTACATCTAGGTCCCAAATTCAGTTTTCGTGATTAACTAGAACGATCATGTTGAGCCTACAGAGAATAAGATTTTTTTTCAGGAATCGGGAGCTGGACCTCCTCAACCCTGGAGTCAGAGCAAGCTCTCCCTCACATTTCAGGAGCTGGACCTCCTCAACCCCGGAGTCAGAGCAAGCTCCCCCTCACAGAACGCTCAGCTTCGGAGCATGATTGAGCAGATGGCAGACAGCATCAGCAGATACAAGCTCAGCAGCTGCACGCCAGCTCCTCACTCAGATCTTGGCCCGGCTTTCTGGAACATCCAACTTCAGTTCTGGTGGTTCAGCTCATAATTAGCGTGTTGTACTCCACCGATCTGTGGAGCCCTTCATCATCCGTTATCACTACTAACTAGCTAATGTTTATGCGCATGCTGGTTTATATTGTGTTCGGCACTTCCCTGTTGTGTTCGACGGGAAACAGGAGCACTTCCCTGTTATGTTTATGGACGACTTATGTTGAATGGGATTATACTGTGGATGGACATATGCTACCGTATATGCATATTTCTGTAGGGGCGAACTTTTATCTATAGTTTGTTTTTATGTTTGGTGTTATTAATTTGGTGGTAGATATGAGGAGAGAATGGTAAAGAAAAACGAGATTTTGGCACCTTATTCGACCCCGAAACAAGTGCACCTGGAGTCCTAGACCAATGATTGGTAGATGGGCTTTAACGTCTACTCCTTGTTCCTAAATGTTCGAAGTCTTAACTTTGTTCTGAATCGACTTCTTGAACTTTGTTCAAGTTTTATATACTCCCTCCGATTCATATTAATTGTTTCAAATTTGTCCAAATATGAATGCATCTATGCTTAAAAAGCGTCTAGATACATGTAATATTTTGACAATTAATATGGATCGGAGGGACTAGTGCGATTGATTTAATAAAACTAATTTTGTGGATTTTTCTATAAATTTGTTCAATTTAAAAAGTTTGACTTAGTACAAAGTTAGGATTTCAAATATTTAGATTTAGGAACAGATGAAGTATATTAGAAATAAGGTCGATCATTTGTCAATTTCTCTCCATTATTCGTCTCTCTTTGGCATTTCATCAAAATAACCTGCAGCTGCATATGGCATCCACTCATTTAAAAAGCATTTTATTAACGAAGGAATAAAAAGATTTAACTAGTTATACCGGATTAGCAAAATCCAGAAATAATAAGCAGTTGTTCAAGCGAAATTTGGAAGTTCAAGACCCGCTTGCTCCGTGAAGCCGAAGTAAAACGCCTCAAGACCGTCGTGCCCAGGGCTCTCCGCGGCTCCGCTCTCCCGGACTTCGTTCCGAGCAGAGAGTTCACGGCGGCGATCTGGTAGTCGTCTCCTCTTGCCGGCGGCGGCGGGTCTTCCAAGCGGAGTGAGGTGAGCGTATGCGTCAAGAGCCTCTCGCATCCCCTCTGTTTCCATGGCGTTCTCTGCCGCTTGCTTAAATCATTACATTTCGTTTTGCCAACAGCACCGGCGCCCACCGCCTGTTCGACGGAATGGCTAGGACGCGCAACGGCAAGAGACTCAAGCCAGACGCCGGGGCGGGCGGCGCGGACCGCATCAGCGCCCTCCCGGACGAGCTCCTCCACCACATGCTCTCGTTCCTCCCGGCCCGCGACGCCGTGCGGTCGTGCGTGCTCTCCAGCCGCTGGCGCGACGTCTGGCGATCGTCGCCGGTCGTCCGCATCACCCGCAGCAGCGACCGCTGGCGCAGCCCGCAGCACCTCAACAAGTTCGTCAACGGCCTGCTGCTCCTGCGCCGCCCCGTGCTTCTGCGCGAGTTCGAGTTGGAAACCTTCCGTTACATCCCTAGATCTATAGTGCGGGGTGTTGCTGCTGGTGGTAAATTCAACGACAGTGAGGAGCCACTCCGATACGTGGAGCTCTGGATGGCCTATGCTATAAATTTCCATGTGGAGGTGCTCCGGGTCTGGGTTCGCTCATTGACCAGACCTCTGAAGCTGGTCCAAATGCCTCTCGCCTCCCAGCATTTGACGACCTTAGAGCTCGAGTGTGTAGTTCTGTGCAGGCGTGCTCTGGATTTCTCAAGGTGCCCCGTGTTGGAGGATCTGAAGATGAGGTCATGCAGATTTACTGCCGTCAGTAAGTTGTCATCCCCGTCGGTGAAGCGTCTCTGCATCACCAACTGTCAGTTTGACTATCAGTTCCGCACATGTATCTCTGCCCCTGGTCTTGTTTTACTGCAACTGAGAAGCACCAGCGGCTGGACTCCTGTGCTTGAAAGCATGCCATTGCTAGTGACAGCGTCTGTTGCGCTTGATATCTTCTGTAGTGATAATAGTAGGCATGACGACTGCGGAGATTGCCATTCTGGTGCGTGTCTTAATTGTTATGGGGTTCGTGACGGCAGTGACAAGTCTGTGCTTCTCAGAGGTCTGTCCAACGCTACACATTTGGCTTTGGAAGCTGAACTTGGGGTGGTATGTTTGCACCGCTTCTACCTTGGTTCCTAGTGTTTCGTTGTTCACCATTCATACTACTAGGTCGCTTGTTTATCTATGATTGCATATATTCATATTCTTGAACTCTATGCTCATACAAGCTTCTTGTGACTTGTAACCACCAGTTGTGTTTTCTATATGTTTTCATGCTTCAGTAAGGATATCCTTGGCAAGTTGTTTGTGTTCGTTTGTGTGGATGTATTATTGCATTTTATGGTTTTGGAACTTCTGACATCAAGCTGTTCTGAGAATTAGGAAATAGTTAGGCTCTTGTTAATTTCTGCAGGATTTAGGTTGACATCACTATAATAAGGATATTTCTGTGTTAGTAAAAAGAACTTTATGAAGTGAGAAGTGGACTGTGGATGTATTTTGTTATCTCTTTGTTTTGCTCAAAATTCTACCCACTATCTCTATTCTTTTTATCTTGAATGTCAAAATTAATTGTTTCTTTTACTCTACCCAGCGTGTTTTCAAGCTAGACATGACATGGTGTCCCACATTCAGCAAGCTGAAGACTTTGGTACTTGATGGGTGGGATCTTGATTCTGACTTCCATACAGCACTACTTCGCTTTCTTGAACACGCACCAATTCTAGAGAAACTCACTCTTGAACTTCGTGAGGTACATGCAATCTTTTTTGATAGTTGCTGTCTTGCAAAGTTATCATGAATAATTAATTATCCGAGATATTTCTGTTCTCTGTAGGAGAGATTTATGAGTATAGAAGAAATTTGCAGTCCAGTGGAACAATTGGTTTGATCTGAGCACCTAAAGATTGTTGAAATCAGATGCATGAAGAATAATAGAAGGGTTTACAAATTCTTGAGCACCTTGAGTACATATGGCATAAGTCCTGACAAAATCAAACTCGTGACCAAAGATGGTGAGTACACATGTAAGTTAAATATGGCAATTTCACTTCACATAATTGTTTATTACTGTATATCCATGAGCGAACAAATGTTTCCATGGTCTTCATTGTTGACTAAACTGCTCTTTCTCTGATTCCCCTTGCCGACTTTGAACGATATCCATGATTAACATGCAAAACAGTATGCTGATATGATCCTTGATTCAAACTATATGCTTTGTAAATGAGTTGGTAACTCATAGGGGCTCAAGAGAATCTGTTTCAAAAAGTCTTCCATTGGAGATATCAAGAGTGCAGATACTGCTGTATTTTAGTCTAGACTGTACCATTACTTTAAAGTTTTTTAATTATTTCTTAGATTTATTTTTTCCCTGGTCTATGTGCATGATGAGATGAAGAAATACTCCATATTGTAAAGCAGATGGAATAGTGTGCATTTGGGTGGTAGATGCTCATTCTCGTGCTGCGTTTATAGTTGTTGTCTTCCATTCTCAATTATTTGTGTTTGTTCTTTTTTTTCCAATTATCTTCACACATACCAAAATCTGGAGAAAAAAAGAACCTTTTCTTGGTGTCCAATTTGATTGTTGCACGTCTCGTTAAGAAACTCTAGTGAATGGAGTCTTCTTTTACCATATGACATACACCGGTGTCGAGAGAAAACATAATGCATGTCTTGTTGTTTGGAGATGATTTAATTGTGTTATAATTCCCCTTGGTTCGTTTCGAAGCTCTTTTAGTTCAGTGCCTCGATGTTATTTTTTGTTCTAAACTTCAAGTTGTGCGTCGAGTCATTGTAGGTTTCTTCAGTAAGATGCCAGTTAGGGCCTAGGGGTGTTCAAAACGTAGGTCGTCTGAACCTGTGAAACTGTCCTATAGAAAAATTTCAGCTAGAGCTTTGGCTGATGTCACATACAACGAAGCAAAATGTACTACCGTGTGGTCCGCGCTATTTTGCAGATTCGAGTAAACCCGTACTCGAACCCCATGATGGCCTAATACCAGTATTTGTGTGTCACTTCTAAGGCTGCACTGAGCTGCTCAACTGCAAAATCGCTTCCCTAATATTTTTAATATTTCTACTTGTGTTTTCTCGAGCAATTGAATGTTTCTACTTATATCACAAATGAAACCTCATAACTTACCATTCTCTCGTCATGTTTGTGCAGACACATTATCTGATGGATCAACCAGCTCATCTGACCGATCAATCTCATCTGACGGAGCAACAAACCCATCTGACGGATCAACCGGCTCATCTGACCGATCAATCTCATCTGACGAAGCAGCCAGCCCATCTGAGGGAGCAACAAACCCATCTGACGGATCAACCGGCTCATCTGACCGATCAATCTCATCTGACAAAGCAGACAGCCCATCTGACGGAGCAGCAAACCCATCCGACGGCTCAACCTACTCATCTGATGGAGCAACAAACCCATCTAACGGCTCAACCCGGTCATCTGATGGAGCAACCAGTTCTTGATTTCACGAGTGTCGATCACCTGGGTTCTTAGGAACGACTGTCTGCTGCCGCTTGTAGCAATGGAGCTCCGAATATGTTGTACTGGATGCTTGACTGTACTCTCTGGTCCTTACTAGTCGTACCGTTCTGGTTGCTGCGTAGCAATTTTTGTGCAGGATAACTACTTTTGTCTCGGCTAGTCCCTAGCTTCCTCCTGAAGATATCCTTTGTCCACTTGGGCGTTGCCTACTGGAGTACCGCCGTTCACATTCTGTTGGTCTTCCAAGGCAAGGCACCTGTCAAACGTGCCCGGCGACCGGTGACGATCAAAGTGCTTGTATGTAAACTTGTAAAGTTTTCTTACATGTAAACATGGAAGGTTGGTTGACGAGGAACCCTTGCGGATTAGATGGAAATGGGCAACAATTCTACTCGTATACGACCTGGAAACTAACCTGATGCGCCATGAAGAGCAGGAAATATAAGGGTGGACAAGGGTCCGTAGGAAGACCGGGAACCATAGTAGATCTGCAAAAGCAAAGAAGTCGATTTTAGATAGGAACACCACCATGTGTCCATGTCGAGTTCCCCTAACTCGCCGGGCATCCTCTGTTTGTAAATGTAGTTGTACTTCGTGGACCTGATATAATACAATCGAAGTAGAGTTCTTACCCAATCCGTGGGGATCTAAACCTTGGTAAACACCTGCATCATGTTGCCTGTCAAAAAAAACATACAACACGTGAGCACGCGACCGACCACGTGTCCACGGTTTGTCTGTGCGGCGCGGTGCTCCGTCCAAACTATGTTTCGAAAGAAAAAAAATAAAAACGTTAGGAAAAATTGAGAAGGTAACATGATAATTTCTTGTTCTTAAAAAACATAATCCAACGATTTGTTTCGACAAAAAAGATAGAATAACGGTACCAATTTTTTCCAAAATATGTGAGATCCAGCAAAAACCCACACAATTCTGGCCGGGCAATTTTCCCGCCAGCCCTGGACCTCCAGATCTGGCCGCCTCCTTTTCTTTTCCCCTCCCAAGCTCCCGCCGCCTCGCTTGGGGTGAGCAGCCGCCGGGCCTCGGTCAGCAACTGCTGTGTGGTTCGCCGCCGCCGCCGCCTCCTCCTCCTCCTCCGACCTCCGCCGCCCACGGGAGCCGAGCTGCCATGGATTCACCATCCCACGATACTCCTCTCGCAGCCGCCAACAATATCGAGGTACGTTTCCACTCAGATGGATGTTGCTGCCCCGTATCTTTCTCCCCCTCACAGCTCCGTCCTCTTCGCAGCCCTTCTTTATTCTTCCCAAGGCCGCCGCCGCCGCCGCCGCAGCGTCTTCCAGTTCCCCACCGACAACAACTACCCGGACCCGGCGGCGAATCGACGTTTCCCCGCCGTCATCCCCCAATCCCAAATCCGCAAAGAGGCCGCGGAACACCGAGGAGGAGGACGAGGAGGAGGGGGATGTCGCGCTGTACGAGCGGCTCCGCCTGGAGGCGTTCCACCGCACCTGGTCCAAGATCCAGTCCACCATCGATGTCTGTCCGTCCGTCTCTCTTGCCTCAGTCAGTTTTTCGATCAATCAGTCTTGTTCCTCATCTTGCAATTGTTTCGTTTTGTTTTGCTTCCAGGAGGTCCTGAGAGACATCAACCTCAAGCTGTTCGACCAGGTGCTGCAGTGGGTCCACGAGTCCTTCTCGGCGATCCGCTCTGTTGCGACACCGTGCCCCGCCGAAATCCAGCAGCCGTACCCTCTTCTAACCGATGTCATCTGCAGGAAGATACCGACGGCGTTTGTTCTCACCAGTAAGCACTGCCGTGCCACCAAGTGTTTTTACTGATTGCTTTGTGCTGGTGAGGAATTGACTGATGTGGGGATTGGATATCTCACTTTTGCAGAGAATGCGGAATTTGTTGACGACGTCACGACATTTCGGGATCTCACGGACCATCTGGAGTCAAATGGATGTCACCTGGCCAAGCTGTCGGCGACTGAATTCGCAGCAAAGCACGGAGTCGGTGGTTGCTTAAGGAGCTTGTTGAGGCAGCTGCTTTCAGATGTTCCAGATGTGGGTCACATCACACTGCAGCTCAAATCTATTAAATTGGCAGTGTCGATTCAGAATGGAGTTGTATAAGCTCTCCAAGGCATAGTCTGCTGCGCTGAATTTATTTTATAATCTGCTGTGAACGGATAGACATAAGATCAGGAACAAGTTGGTTAACCAAAAAATGAAGTAGCCAAGTAGGCAAAAGCGGGTGGGGAAACATGATTATAGGAATCCACTGCATTAGCAAATACGACCTAATATGTGTATTGCTTCTTTTATGGAACAGGTAGCGGATGTATCTGCACTTGCATCTTGGTACTGTGGAGTCGAGAATTATGATCAACCTATGGTTATCATAATTGATGATTTAGAGCAATGTTCTGGTGATGTCTTGGGAGAGCTTGTGATAATGCTGAGGTAAACTTTATGTTTCGTTGTGTTCAAGCATTTTGCTCTTGTGTGGGGATGTGCTTCTATGCAAACCCAAGTAGAAGTTATTTTTGGAAAGTGCCCAGGTAATTGGAAGCTTTGAAGAAACTCTGATTTGGGTACTCATGCGATTATACCAAAACCAGGATTACATAAAACTAGATGGAACGTTTAACTGGCATCTTTTTTGGACTGCTTAACACAAAATGTTTGTTCGGTAGCTTCCACTCCTTTTCTGTAATTTCCTTCTCCATGCCACTCACCAAGTGTTGTTTAGCTCCTCTGTAGAAGAATAATTTTTTTCTCAAAAATAAATAGATAATGAAATATAATATGTACATTTTTCTTTCTACAATTGCTTCCACCAAGAAACTTGAATTGGTGGGGTCACTTTCGCATAGAATGTTTGAAAGCATAATACTAATTTCTCTGTTGCAGTGAGTGGGTAGTTAAGCTTCCAATGTTCTTTGTAATGGGGATAGCAACTACGCTTGACGCACCAAGGAAGTTGCTCTCATCGGAAGCTCTTCAACGATTAGATCCCTGTAAGCTCACTTTGGGATCTCCTTCTGATAGAATGAACGCGCTTGTGGAGGCCATCCTTGTTAAACCATGCGCCGGATTTTCCATCAGTCATGAAGTTGCAGTCTTCCTCAGAAATTACTTTTTCAGGCACGATGGGACAATAACATCTTTTATTAGTGCTCTCAAGGTTAGTATTCATGTTAAGCCCTTAAGCTATTCATGTTAGCAATGAATATGTTCTCCATTTTTCATGCAAAGACTAAATCCAAATTTACACAGCTTGCATGCAGTAAGCACTTCTCCATTGAACCTTTGAGCTTCTTGTGTATGGGAATGCTTGAAGAGGATTCTGAGGTTTCTATTATTTCCTATTTCCAACATAATACAATGTTGGCTAATTTTATATTACTACTACAAGCTAGATTTTATAGGGCCAATTCTTTTTGGCTTTTAGGACCGGCTTCTCCTAGATTTTATGGACATGATTATCTTTGTTTGACTTCATTCTGATTTCCCACCCTACAGAACTTTTGGCGTGATAAATTTGATGCACTGCCTCAAGCAATGCAGAAGAGCGCTTTTGGTTTACCCTCATGCACAAGGTATAAGACTCTCCTATAGTAATTTCCATCCATATTATAGGTTTAAAACTTTGCATTGCAGGGAAAATTACTCAGTCAAGACTGACAACGTGGTAGAAGGGTTGTCTGAGCTGATGAAGTTTCAAAAGGACTGGAGCTCTGTTCTCTTGGTAGGCTTGTGGTTCTACCCAGAAATTTGCTATGTTTACATCAAAGACATTTTTCATCCTTATAGAAAATGTCTTCTTTCAGTTCAACGCTTCAGATATTTACATGTTCAGTGTTCACATGCTTTCTACATGTGAAGGATGGTTAAAAACTGACAGCTCATTTGGCATCCATCCTTTCATTTCATTTGGTATAAATGAAATGAAATCCAATTCTTGATAGGATTTCATTTGGCTGAATTTGAATTCCGGGTTAAAAAATCATGTGTCTACCACTTGGATTTGTAGAGTGAGAGACAATTCCAAACTAATGATGGCTTTTAGAGAGGAATTAGGGTTAGTTATAGTGTGATTCCATGGAATTTAAGATTGAATTCCTGTGGCCAATTCCGTGCCAACCAAACAAGTTCATTTCTGGAATTCATTTTGAATTCCAGAATTCTATGCCCAAATGATGGGTGCCAAACGAGCTGTAACAGAAATTTGTATTCTCTTTGTATTTTACTCTAGGGTCCAAATTTAATGATACCAAAAATATCTGCACAATTTGAAATTATAGATACAGCAGAACTACGGATTGCAGTTTCCATAGTTAAAGCATCTTTAACTGATTAATTGGAAATATGCCAAGTCCATAACACTGAATATATATCTTCCACTTCATGATTATCCAGTGCTTGTATGAAGCTGGAAGACATGAGAAAATGCAACTTTTAGATATTTTCTGTGAGGTAATCAACCCGGATATGCATACTCAGAGGGCTCCAAAGAGTGACCTGCTTATGTCTAAAGTGACCAGTGAAAATCTATCAAGTGGAAAGTCAGGTGCTGGTAGAAGATTTATAGATCGGGCATTGGATACGGTAAGGTAAGATCGGAGTTCCTTTCAGGCTGCTTGATGCACCAAAGTTTCTTATTTATTACAATTTGTGAAAGCTCCAGATTACTTAATGGAGTTACTAGGCCATGGTTATTGTATTGTGTAGTAATATGGACAACTTACAATTACTATTGAAGAAGTGAGACTCTAAATTTTTGTGGCAGTTACATAACAGTACAGGCTGATTTTTCATTAATGTGAAGGCAATTCATAAAGAAATTCATTCTTTAGATTCTGATAAAAGAGCACATGCCTGATTGAAATCTGTTCTCTTGGATCAGATACATGCCGACGGACAAATTACTTCGTGTTCTTGATGTTTGGAGCACCCATTTAAAGGGAATGAATGAGGTATTCTCACTGCTTATTTGTAATGGCTGACACTTTGAGAAAAGAAGTATTAAGTCATACGGAGTACAAGGATAATTTATATTATGTCTCATGAAATCCTTTTGGTTGAGTTTATTCACTTGCTAAAAATTACTTTCAGTTTCTGAGCAACAGTTTTCATTTTCTTGGGTGTTTATTTGGAATCTTGGTAGATACTCTGAAATGGAGCATATTGTTTTGGTTATCTGATGTTCAAATCAATTTCCATTGGTGTTTGTTTTTGGTTGAACTAGCTTCTGGCCACTCTCCATTGGTGGACAATTTTTTTGGTAAATGGACCTGTAATTCCTCACTGGAGAAACTAACTATTGGCTTGTGGCAGACAGCCAGACATAATAATTGCAATATCTGTATTGACTGCACTTTGTTCCTAGTTATGAACATGTCCATTCTTTTCTAGATTACTGACAAGGTGAAAGAGCTTCAGTCAACCACAATCAGTACAGATTCTGTGAAGATCACAAAGGATAAGTGGCCTAGGTTAGTACTTGCTTTATATCATCTCATGTGAAATTTGATTGACAAAACCAACATTAAGAATGCCAAAATAACAGTGCAGTTATTGTTGGTTATAACCAATAATGGTCATGCAAAAATTGACATACCGAATCATGATCATTATGTTAATGCTCAATCATAATTAGCTGGTTTGTTTCATTCTATATACCTGCTAACCCATCAAGCTGATGTAGTAGTTACTTGCATTACGATGCTGTGATGTCCTTTGGCAAAAATGGCTTATGATTTGATATTTATCAGTTTTGATTAGCTAATACTGGCTGACTACCACTTCTTGCTGTATCAGGAGATCAACACATAGTTCACCAAATAGAGTAGCCCCATTAAATGATAAGGCTACCATGCTTTTGGATGATATTACCAGGTAAAATTTGTAGTACGATATGTCAACTCGGCAACATTTTGATTGTACATTTATATTACTCTGTTTGGTGAATCAGATTAATGTTATATAATTGTTATACTCCCTCCGATCGGTATTACTTGTCTCAAATTTGCCCAAATATGGATGTATCTATGTGTAAAAGATGTTTAGATACATGTAATATTTCGACAAGTAATTCCGGCCGGAGGGAGTGCAGTGTATTTGTTTGCTCACATTTCACCTCAGTTTGAAACACAGTAAAACATTTGTTCACGACTTGATTGAGAAAAGCAACAGCCAAACACCGAATAATATTTATAAGAGGTTGAACCAAATGTGATGTAATTACCATAATCCACTGCAATACCAAATATAGCCTAGCTGTACTTGTTCACAAGACATTAAGGTAATAACTGTGATATACAATGAGATTTAGTAATTAACATCCAACCATGACCGATAGTTAAGTTGATGTTGTGAACCGAGAAGTCGCTTATCATATTTTTTATCTCTTTATTTTATAACTGTAAGTCATTTAAAGTTTTCTCAGCATCTAATCTCTAGATATTCAACAGGAAAGTTTTGGTGCCTGTTGAGTGCTTACCTTTTCATGAAATCATTTGCTTCAAAAATGTTGGCGTTCTGCAATCTGTAAGTTTATCATCACAGAATAAGAACTGTTATTATTGTCTAACACATATACTAACAACAATTCTGATCTTCCTGTCAAAATAAATAAATTCTGATCTCCATTGCATTGAAATCTAGGCACTGCTTGGAAACCCAAGAAGAATGGTTCAGCTTGATCTGCTGAAGTCACAGAGCTGTCTTAAATGCTCTTGCTGCAGTAAAAATAGAATTGCGGTGTCAGCATCCTTGCATGACACATCAATTATGTAAGTCCATGCTTTCGTTATATTAACATCTGGATTTTTACTCCTATAAAGATCTTAACTGGTGGCGGCGGTCTGTCACCATCAGTCTTCATACCGCACCACCTGTTGATTTGGCTAAAGCATTGCGGTGAGAATAGATATGGGTTATTTGATCTGAGATAATAAATAGTACATTCTCTATAAACATGCAATGTCATTTTTTTTGTCCACAGCAACACACGGGCATTGGCTAGTGTTTGCTGATATCTAAGGGGCTGCTATGCTTGGAATCTAAAATTCTAAATACCACTACGATACAGACTAAGCATAGGCTCAAACATCGGCCAAATTTTGGGCAAGCACCTTGGCCTTGGCCAGCCAAATTTTGGTAGGGTAGGGTTTGGCTCAAAGTAAACACACCATATTGTTGAAATGGCATGGCATGTTAGCCATCTTGTCCTTGACATGATGTCCACGGTACTGACTCCACTATATGATTTTGAAGAAGGCCCAATGAATGGCAAGATGGAAATTTTAAGGGTCTCACTGGCAAAATTGTATGGATCTATTCTGAGTTGAAGTTTTGACTAAAGAATAGAGATTATAGACTCATGTTGAAGCTTAGTCAAGCAAGACTGACATTTTTAAGCTGATGTGAATCCCTTTAACTTTGCAGGTGCAACCTAGCCCAAGAATATGGTGACGTAATTAATGTCCATGACTGGTACTTGTCTTTTGATGGAATTACCAATAGTACACATTCAAAAGGGAAAAGGAGACTGCTTGGTTCCCCCTCAAAAAAGAAATCAAAAGCGATGCCTCGACAGAGTGAATCTATGATCCAGTATCCTTGAACTTATAAATTTGACAAACTGAGGTTCATGTTTCTTATTTTTCAAATATTATTTTATAATTTCTTTACATACATTTTTAGTCTAGGTAATCCTTGACTCAAGTCTTCCAGAGCACGGTTCTGCAGAGCTGTCACTGAGCTACAAATTACCGGACTTCTTCGGATGCCAAGCAAGAGAAGGCCAGACCTGGTGCAGAGGATTGCATTTGGTCCTTAAGACCTCCATGTTTGGTGAAGAATGCACTCTCGAAGCATCAGACTGGAATGATGGAAGATCAGTAAAGCCAGTTTACTGTCCGCTCATTGTCTCCTATGACCGGTTTCTGCAGACTTGGGGCTTTGCAGTTTTCTGCTCTCTGCTAATTCCATGGGTATTCAGCAACGCCATGGAACAAATGAAATGCAAGCGAGCAACGATACAAAATGTTTTTAGAGTTGTGGCCGTTGTGGCTAAGGAACGACTTTCCTTTTTTCTATTGCAGTATATATGTAACAGATAGCATTAGTTCACTCTTTGTTTTGTTGTCTGGAGCCACCTTAACTCAAATACAGCCTTTGTGTGGTTCTGGTGTATCAATTTTTTGAGCATTTGTAAATTGTAATATGATGGATACAAGATTTATGACACAGCCATAAGACAATGGATTTCTTAAAAAAACAAAGATTGAGATGACTGGCTAATCTTGAATTCTTGATCCTTAGTTATGCTTGCAATCAAAGTGAAGTTCACATCTTTTATGACTTGTACTTTCTAACTTCGTAATGAAGGAATTTGTACAGTCATATTTACTGCGGATAGTACACTATCATATCATGTCTTCTCTTGTACATTTGCTTCACAAGCAGGCTTCTTTGACAACTATGGATCATACCCTGCTAGTAACGAATCTGTTTGCTATGGTCGTTTGAGCTCCTTTATGCAGATCGTGTATTTTTTATTAATGTTTTTCTCACACTTGGGTTGGATTAGCTGGAATATTTTGTTATACAAAGAACTTGTCTAAACTGTAGTAGTATTTGTTTTTTTTAGACACCCAAGCTGAAGGGCTTCTTGCTCCAACCTTGCAGACTTCTTTCAGGAGTCGCCCCCTTTAGCTTCCTAAGTTGCTTCTGTGGGCACCTATCGCAGGGTTTGTGAAGAGAAGCAAGAGCCTGCGTAGAGTTACTTCTCACGGCAGCCAGCGGGCGGGAGGCAGGCTTTGGCACAAGCCACTGCTCTGCCTCTGCGAAAAGGGGCCTAGATTCACTTTGAACCTCTGGCCACTTTTATGGTGAGATCTTGGTGATGATGTGTTTCTATTTTTTACCATCCATTTTACAAGCAATGTTGCAATCATATCATCTCCAATTTAAGTAAGCAGAGATCTTGACATCATTCTCTTGCTCAAGCCACTGTCGACTGCTTTTCACCTGTCTTTTGGTGTGTACCCTGATCAGAAGTCAATGGTCTTTATGACATTCGTGACTCCCGTTGTGCATTTGTTGGTACGCCCAGCCCATCCATCAGCGAACTTTTCACCCGTTTAATGGAGAGGGACTTCCAACTCAGTTGGCCAGAAAAATCACTGCTTTCTTGAAAAAACTCTCGTTTTCACCTCCTGCGTGAAAATAATGGAGCCTTCTGGAACTGAGGAATTTAATAGGGATCAGTCTTATTTTTCATCCTTTTAGGGGCTCTTTGATTAGTAGGACTACGAAAACCTAGAATAGAGTAGAAGTGCACGTGCAAAACAGAGGTTTGAAAAACGTAAATACGGATGTTTGATTAATAGAAATAGGAAAAACAAAAAAATCATAGTTCCAAAATAAGTGACGTGGAATTGCACGTCACTTATTTTGAGACGGAGGTAGTACTAAACACGGTCAAACCACTTGGAGAAGTATAATTGGAATGTTAATTGATATGCCACTGAAGACTCTGATCTCATTCTTGAGATTTGAGTGGGTTGTAAAATCCCTATGTTTTCCCTTTGAAAACAATTGAGATCAACGTACAAATTTCCTCAGTTTTCCGTTGGTCCATTCCTTTAGGTAGTGTTTAGTTGAGATAGTGGGGTAGAATGTACCGAATGGTTCTAACAATTGAAATGGTTCTCGTGTTTGGTTTGTGGAATGCATGAAACTGAAATGGAACCACTTGATTCCACATAAGGAAATATGCCTAACCATCTCATTTCCCAAAAAGGTAGAAATCATATGGTTCCAAGTGGATGGAGTGGTTCCAAATATTTGGTTTATATAACATAGAAAAATAGGACCGTTACATTACATTTCATTCTTATATGAATAGAACCGTTTCATTCCGTTCCACATGGTTCTTCAACCAAACACAATAAAAAAATCCCCCTTTTCCTTATCCGCCGCCGTCGAGCTAAGTAGAGTTCAGTTATCTTAAACTTAGAAAATATTAGCTACAGAGTATAGATCACACATTATTAATGCAAACCTTAAAAAATCATTGAAAGTATAAGCAAGTCTGGTCTTAAACACAGTTAATGGAATAATATCCAGTAAAAAAAAGGTAAAACCAGATGATCTTATCAGTGCTCTCCGGCCACCGAGTCCAATTAATCCGCGTGCTTCAGTGTGTACGAAAAATAAATAAATTGGAAAATGACTACAGCATGCCTTGTTTCTCCAATCCGATATATGGTCGATGTGTACGCACGCGCGCACGTGTTTGAACTTTGAATAAGGTCGTTCATATATGTACGTGCAAATGTGTACCGTTTGCACACTTTGCACTTGTGTGTTTAGCTAGTACCGTTTCCTTTTTCAACGAGGAGAAAAAAGAAAGAGAGATTCAAGCATTCAAGCTTAGCTAGCTAGGGTCGTTTTCTGGAAAGGGATTGATGTACGGTGCGAACTGATCACGCCTGCCTTACGACACAACCCTTTTAGGACAATTTTTGGTCCAATTAAGCGCCTTCATATCACCGACACATTGAATTCTCACGCCGTACAAGCTGAATTCTCGATTGGGATTTGTTTGCAGAAACCACTGAATTCGTTGTATTTCTTAATTACCTCTTCAAACTGTGCACACGATGAATTAGTTCTCACTATAATCGAATCCGGTTGGATTTCGGTGGTTAATTTTCAGGCCGTCCTATCACTTAACCCTCAATGCATGACAGGGTCGACGGTGCGATAGAACGTTCGCACAAGTTGCTACGGCCTCTAATAAAAAAGGAAGTGTCTATTTCTGAGTCGTCTAAGAAATACTACCTCCTTTTCATAATCATTGTCGAAATATTACATGTATCTAGACGCTTTTTAGGAATAGATACATCCACTTTTTGGTAAATTTGAGACAAGAATTATGTAACTGAGGGAGTAGTTATTTTTCAGTCGACAATCATAGCCATCCAATAAAAAATTTCTTATCCATCAAACCTACATTAATCTTACATGAATCTCAATGATTGAATCAAAAGAATGTTACATCGACTAAGAAATATTATTTTCAGTCGCCTAAGAAATAGCAAGACCGAAATTAAAGAAAAAGAAGAGAGCTGCTATTGTAATGCATGATCCGGATCGATCGACGGTCAAATTTGGAGCCGTAAAAATTCCATATAATGCACGTGTGCAAGCAAAGTGATGACTACCACATGTGTATATATTTTCCCTTGAATGCATGCACAGGTCATGGAAATTGAAATGGGCCGAATGAGAGTGATGGACTTGTGCATAAATAAATTAACAGTACTACATGTTGTTGATCAAGTCGAGTGATGTAACGGATCTATGGGAGATCTTTGACTCGGATGGGTTTTTAGTATGCATGCACAGCACCTAGGTAGGTAAGAATCAAGATGGGAGCTATATAGCGGGCTTTGATTTTGAGACTTGTTGATTTTTAGTCCAACACGACGATTTTCTTGCTCTCGCGCGTGCGTGCGTCTCCAACAGCAACAGGAACCTCAGTTTCAGACGACTAAACTATATACAATTTCGTGAACTGAGTGAGGAAATGACAATGACCAAGCAAAATTTTAGTTATCAATGGCAACAATAAATCCTCTCCGTTCGTTTTGGATGTGAGCGCTGTTTTCAGTGTACAGTTTTTAATTTCACATGAATGTATAAAGTACAAATCTGTAAAATTATGGCACTAAATTAAGTTCCAAGTGCAAACATTCTAGAAAATTAGAAATGATTATTGAATTTTTTTAGGCATGATAATATCAGTTCAAAGCGTGAATCAATAGCAGTAAACATAGTCATCAACGAGAATGACCTCTTCATCTAAAAAAACAAAACGAAAATGACCTCCGTATATTTGACATGACTTTACCCACCAAAGTTCAATACTTCAATCAAATCATGTACTTACATTTACTCATTAATTAATTTGAATAAATTATTCGTGAGAGTCATCCGGCCACTCTCAATCCTTATAAAATGTGTGGTACTCCCTCCGTCCAACAAAAAATGTCTCAAGTTTGTTAAAATTAAATGTATCTAGACATAACTTAGTGTATATATGCATTCAAATTTAGGCAAAGTTAAGACATTCTTTGTTGGTTGGAGGAAGTAATTCCTATTTGTTTTTAAAATCAAATTTGTAAGATTTTGAAAAGTAATTCCTATTTATTTTTAATATGTGCCCACAGAAGAAATCCCCACTCTTCATCAGTGTAGCTTGACCCAGAATTACCGAGGGATTTTCTCGGCAGTGAATAGCAATTTTTTTGTCTCTACCAAGAGAGATAGCTTTTTCTTTCCTTTGTGAGGTAACCTTTCATTTTTCTTTTCCTTTCTGTCAGAATAATTAACCACTACAATAACCAAAGCTAGGAAAGACATGATCCAGTGGAAAGTGAAACCTGTCGTCCCCGACGGGAAATTATTGCCCGTTTTTCAAAAGTGGTTCAGTTCTAGACCCACATGCAGACAAATATATGTAGCAATCACCCCCATATCTATCTATCTATCTAGAACCCTATGACTTCCTCGCACCCAACAACCACAAAGTCGCCACTATATTTTTCTACAGCTAAACTCCTAGAAATACACAAACGGTAAAGACAGAGCATGTCGGAAGAATGTGTAAAGAGGGAAAGTTCAATGAAGCCATGGAGTTTTTTTTTTGAAAGCTTATATATGCAATGTAATTATGTCTTTTTTTATTTCACTTCGTAAGCATTTTGCTTGCAGGCAGTTTTTCTTTTGCAGGTTTTGATTAAAGCCAATGTAAAAATATTTGGAGGATTTTTCATGGTTATGTTTTACCATTTTCAAGGGGCGACAAGAGCATATGCACCATAATCCATGTTTATCTTTATAACAATATAAAAAGGAAAAGGTGTGTGTTTCACCCTCATCCCTGACGTCTAATCTTACTAGGGACTAAAGTTTGCCATTTCGTACCACAAAAGAGGATTTTTGGAGTGAAGTGGTGGCATGGTTTTGACCTTGTAGAGCGGCAAACCGATCGTAGGGTCCGTTATTTGGCAGCCAATATTTGGTTGCCTTTTGTTTGTCCAAGATTTGGCAACAAAGTTGAACTAGAGTCGATCATGGATGATTGTCTTACCAAAATTTTGGTAGCAATCCAAATAAGAACCAAATATTTGGTCATGACCAAAATATTATTAGGGTCGAGTTTGGTGAAGAGCCAAACACACTCCTGCTCCTCTGCAGTGTCTACCGAATCAAATATCTAACTCATAAATACTCCCAAATTAAATACAACATTTGGACTATTAAGGAAAGATAGCTAGAAAAAATGACCTGTCAGAATCATGGACGAGTACAATTTTAAAAACCCATTTTTTTTGGAAGAACCTAGAAATTCGATAAAACCACATCTAATTAAAGAAAAATAGTTAGAAAAACAAAGGAAATTTGACGTGATTTTTTTCTTCATGAAACATGGTTATATATATTGGATATCCTGTCCATATGGAATAATACCTCTGAATAATTGAATTCTGTGAATTCCAACAATGTTTGTAAAACGCTTGCCTAGCTTGGGGATTTCTCCGGAAACATCGCCTTCAGAGGTCTGCTGCTAGTATATACTCCCTCCGTTCCGAATCAGGGGTGGAGCTGCCATAGAGGCGTTGTTCGGTGCTACCGACTCCAATAACTTTTGCCGGTAACGTAGAAATAGACACGTAGTTACTCGGCCGAACCCAACCAAAAATCACGGTCGAACCCATTGATCTCGTGCTGCTGGGCTGGAGCCGATTTACTCAGTGGTAAGTCAGCCCAACTAGACAACTAACAGCCCAGCTAGCAATCCCGAACGATCGATCTGTCTACACCCTCTACACGCACGGCGGCGGCGTCTCGTATTCAACTCCAATTCTTATGCAATCTCGCGTCGTTCCGTTATCTGCCAACCAAAACAAGGAAAACCCCACTCTGAATCCCGTAATTCCTTCGCCTCTGTCGTCTCACATCGTCCATCACGCAGACGCTGGACGCCGGCGACAGCAGCGGCAATCTGACTAGCCGTCTACATGCCGAGCTCTAAAAATTGAGGTACATGAGCACCTGATCTCCCTCCATTCTAAGTCCTGTCTAGTGTCTAGTGTCTAGCATAATCCCTAATGTTCTGATTGGTTTTTTTTTGTACTTTGAATGATTGATTGATCTAGGCCCCGGAATGGTATTATGAGAAAAAGAAACGATCGTTAGATTAAGATAATGATGCAGCAAGGTTTTAAATCGCACGCTAAATCATTTCGCTGCGGCATCCTCCAGCCGCAATCGCAGCCGCCATTGCGCCGCATTCGCATACAAAATTTTAGTGCCATATCTAAACGTATCTGTTATATAATGAAGATTAATGCAAAATTAGAGATTAACGTTGATTTCGCCGCAATTGTTATAGCGTCCCACTGAGGCTTCCGTGCCGCTATAGCGGTCAAATCGCGCGCTATTTATTTCTACGTGATGCATGCACTTCAAGGCCACCCGTTACACACAAGCAATCAAATTCTACTAATGCTAGTCTGCTGCAGTCTTGTGTTTAGAGAGAAATTAATTTAGATGATCTGCCTTATGATAAGACAGTTTAAATGTGATGGTTATAGATGATATGTTATTTTTCATTTTTTATGCTCCTTTTGAGCCGTACACGCTTGTTTTGAGATGGTCTAAGATCGTAAAATACTATAGTTAGTGTATGCCAAAATCTCGAACGAATCCATTGGCAAAATTTTCTAGCTCCGCCCCTGTTCCGAATTACTCCCTCCATCCAACAATAAGGGACATATTAGGGTTCGATTGATCAAGCTTTTAACTACAAATTACATCATGAATGTGACTAATGTGATCAAAATCATAATCATAAGCAAATATCCTTGAGTAGGAATATAATGGATACGAAATTATGCCAAATAATTATATATTAATAGAATAATTTGTGATCAAAATATTGGTCAAAGAAAAGCTAATACGTCCCTATTGTTGGACGGAGGAATTCTGATACAAATCCATGTCTCGTAACGGAGGGAGTATCAAGAAAAGATTTCACCTTTCTGCCGTGGAATTCTGAACCTTTCTGGTGGTGACTGCCGCTGTATCGCCGTGAGCTCGAGAATTACGTTTCCCTTTCCCGACCGACGACGTCCTGAGCGAGCGAGCGATGACAACGAACAAGCCAAGCACGCCAGGCCGTGCAACCGCCGCAACGGAGCCCCATTCGCCCGGATCCTCCCGTCACACACACATTAAATTCACCCCCGTCAAGCGGTCCGTGCTCTTCGCGCCAAGTGTACTTACGCCGTAATTCACCCCCCACTACTACTGCTAACCGCTCCCCGGCTTTTTAAAGCTCGCGTCGGCACCCGCCATCCCTTTCCACACTTGCTCTTCTCCCGGGCTTCCTCCTTCCACGCGGCCAGCGGCGCCTTTATTACCCCAGTACGTATCTCTCTCTCTCTGATCTCGGACCATGGCGACACGGTCGGCGCACAGGCGGCAGGAATTCAGCTTCGCAGGGGACGAGGGGGCCGACGACGAGCGGCGGCGCGCGATGCTGCCGCCGCGGCTGCCGGAGTTGGCGGCGAACCCGATGGCGCCGCGGGCAGGGGAGGAGGAGTTCCGGTGGCTTCAGGAGTCGAGGCTCGGCTCGCCGGAATCGGCCGTCTTGTCCGGGTCCGGCACGCCGTCGCCGCGGCTCTGGACGCACCTCGACGACGACCGGAGGCTGTACCCGGCGTCGGCGGGGAGCTCGCCGCCGGGGCCGTCGCGGGCGCAGGCCATCGCCGGGTACCGCCGCGAGATGCTCGACCTCGTCCGCGGCCTCCCCGAGGCCGCCTACGAGCTCTCCCTCCGCGACATCGTCGAGCATCGCTCCTCCCCCCCTCTCCCTCCTCTCCCACCTCCGCCGCCCGCCGTCGCCGTCGCCGGGGAAGAAGAACTAGGATCAAGGAAGCAGGGTGCTACTACTGCTGCTACTACTACTACGGTGGCGACTACGGTGGCGGCGGCCATGGCGGACGACGAGGAAGATTACGAGGAACAGAGGAAACAGAGCATCGGGGGGAAGAAACAGGGGAAACAGGGGAGGAAGAAGATGGGGAGGGCGCGGAGCCGGAGCATGGAGCGGAGCGTGAGCCTGGACACGGGGCTGCTCATCAAGCTCTTCATGCCGCTCTCCGTCGGCGGCGGCGGCCGGACCAAGAAGAAGAAGGTCTCGCCTTCGCCCAAGCCTGTGGCTGACAAGGACGGCCTGAAGAAGAAGAAGAAGCAGGGGAGGAAGAAGAGGAAGGAGGGGGAGGAGGAGGAGTGGTGGAAGAAGAGCGAGTTCAGCAGCGAGGCGGGGAGCAGCAGCAGGACCAGCAGCTCCGGCAGCAGCAACAGCAATGGCAGCGCCATTGGCATTCCTGCTGGCGCTGCCGGCGGCACGACGAAAGCTCCGGCCAAGACTATGATCAGGTAAATTTCTAATTTCGGATTTATTAAACCAAAATTCCTTGTTCTTAAAAATATGTGGAAAATTTTGTTTGTCTGTACTGCTGAGCTGACATGGCGGTATCAGGTTCTTTTTTTTTCTTTGTTCTTTGTGTGGCCTTCCCCTAACTACTGTTAGGATCGTTTGTACCTCTACTCCTCAATACAAAAGCAGAGCACCTGCTATTATTCTTCAAAAAAAAGTATTTTAGGCTCACGAGTTTTCTATTTTTGAGAGTTCCTTAGGTTCTTGAGTTGCACTGCAGACAAAGGTTGTTGGAGTTGTTTTATCCTTCATTTCTCTGGTTCTGATTTCTTTGATCATTTTACATAGCAGTAACAGTTTTCAACCCAGGAAATAGAGTTTTCTAATCTTCTAGATGCAAACTTACTGGTATCTAGAACATAATTTCGGAAAATAAAAAAATTAGTTGTTCTAGTTTTTGTGTAACTCTTTTTTCCAGTTTCTAGAACACACCCTTTTTTTTGACACGTTCTAGAACACACGTTTGGTAAAGAAACACAAGGCGTTTCTCAGGTCAGAGCCAGAAATGGTAAAATGACTGGATCTAAAAATTATAAATTGTAAGCATGTGTCAGCAAATGCGTATAGTATGAAAATTTTACAGCGTCAGGCTGCTAAAAGGGCCAAAACACATTTTGTCCCCCCTTCTGGAAGTTAGTGTGAACTGTGAAGTCATGGCAGAAATTTTGGGGGCAGATTGGTCAACACGGCAAAGAGATTGGTCATGGCTTGGACTTGGAAGTTCATATTGTTTCGTCACAATCAACTTACCAGTCAATTCCTTATAATACTCTTCACGGCAGCCTTCTTGGGCGAAAGGAGGCATGACTTCACATATGGTCAATTTTCAAGAGTCTTCTATTTGCGTTCTTGTTACTTACAAAATCCCCAAATGTTTTGTTTATGGATATTAGAACTTTTTCGTTGCTGTGGACTATTGAAATAATAATTGTATTGTATAAAAGAATATGTTGAGAATTGGTATAAACATTGTGGCTACTGCTACTACTTATCCTTAAAATGTGACTGCTGGATAGATTTTTGTTTGTTTTCTGACACTATTTCTGAATACTTCTACATCTTTCCAGTACGTTTAGCCGTAGTTGAATGTGATCATGGATTCCAGCGAGCCCGATTTTCTGATCAAATAGATCTAGCTGCCTACTTTAGTTCTTCTTTTGAAAAGCTTAAGGCGCGCTTTGTTTGTCCTCACCTGAATCCCAATCATAGCATAAATGCTTTATGTCCTACTAAGAAACGGCTAATCTAATCATCATCTTCCCACTAGAGACTAGAACTTGTATCTAATTCAGCTCATGATTTGATCTTAATCATGCCAACATTTTCTTTTTCATGCTCTCACAAACTCTCTTTAATTTGTGTTGGTGCAGAAAGAGACTTGGGTGCTATGGTTTCTTTAGGTCAGATAAGAGCAAAAATGGAGCCATACAAGAGTAAGGAAACGACAAGGAGAGAAGGGAAGGACTCCTCTGATGATCAGCTCATGAACACCAGCATGTCAACCAAAACAAAATCATCACTGCTGATGCACAGAAATGGAGCTCATGGAAGCAACAACTTGATTAACTTGCATGCCTAGAATTGGTGCAACATGCATGCTGTGGCCCCTGCTCATGCACAAAACAGATACATCTTGTCAATGGAGAGGCAGATCATTTATCCAACAACAGCAGTACTGAAGTCTTTGCTTTGCCACATATGCTGTACTTCCTTTACCTTTTTCTGGAGGAAAATCTGCTGTATTTTCTCAAACAATCACATCTCTAGCTAGCTTGTACTATCCTCTTGTTTGTACATGTCCTAATGCAATAGTACTGTTTTTGTTCACTAGTTGTCCATCTAGAATAAAACTGCAGAGATTGTGGTTTGTGGAGGGTGATGCACCTGTTCAATTGTTTAGTTTCATTGTGGGCGACAAATGGCCAAAAGGTCAGTGACAAGATCCCAAGAGATACTCACAGGATAAAATACGGCTGGCTTTTTTAGCCCTTCTTGATTTGTTCAGATGGAATATGGAGCTGAAAGAGACAAATGGCCAAAAGGTCAGCAAGAATACTACGTTGCTGCTTTGCAATGTGCAGTGCGTGGACCCAAGAGGAATCTAGCCGTTTAGATTTGCAATCATACATCAGGTGATCAAGCAAGAGAAAGTTAGCATTTCCATTGGATACAAAATTTGGGTGGTTAGGAGCCTAGAATGAACTTTCCCCTGAAAAACATCTAAAACGGCAACTAGAATAAACACGGTATCAAACATTGGCTGCCTCTTCAAGAAGAGAAAATAATCGTCAAGAACTGTGCCTTCTTACAAGAGAAAATAACCAGCAGAAAAATATCATCATATCTGGGTACAGAATTATTACGGGATAGAGGTGAAAACAGTACTAGTCTGCCTCTGCTGCCTTTTTTTTCAGAGGAGTCTGCCTCTGCTGCTGGGTGGACTCCTCCTGGATCGGGTCTCGTTTGGGCCCCCACCGCCTGGAAGTTGGGCCAAGAAGGGAAAGTGCAGGTGCTGGGCCGGGCCGCCGCCTAGGCCTGCGCAGGGAGAGAAGGAACAGGGAGCTGTGGGCTGTGGCCGCAAATTGCTGATGGTATTCTTGCATCAAACTGTAGTTGCAAACTTGCATGCATGTTTTATTTTTGCTTGCTTCTAGGCTTGCTGAAAGTTGCTCGTGGATCATGGATGTTTGGGTTGTGTTTTTTTCTGTGCGAGCAAAGTAAGACCTGAAGGACTTGCCGGAAAACCTGATGGTTTATTGACGGATTTTAGTTTGCTCGTGTTAGCAAATGTGATGGGTTTTGGTCTGACACGCTGATTCTATTGTCACTGACTCACTGTCTTATACTATATATGTCTTGTGGCTGGCAAGTATCGCCAGGTTTAAGGCCGAAAAAGGCACTATTACTTTCACGGATTCATCAACTATTTACAAGCGAGCAGTTTTCCTTTTTACACAGAGAACAGTGCCCAATTAATCTAGAGAGGACACGCAACTCCCCCTAGTTCGCTCAACATGCACTGGCCATGGCTAGCAAGGGCATTCTGGACCTCCCGCCTGTTCTCTCAGGCCAGCTCAATCAGTCCAATCAAACTAGTGACACACACTCAGAATTCCAGAGAAGAATATAGTGGCATATGGTTGACATAATTTTTACTTCGTTAATTAATCCGTATTGTGATTTGTGAATATCTTCTATCCTTATTATAGTGGCATTAATTGACATAATTGTTACTTCGTTAATTAGTTCGTATTGTGATTTGTGAATATCTTCTATCCTTATAAATAGATATCTTCTGGCTAGAATTGACTAATTTTCTGAACGAAAACCGCTTCAGAGGCTCTGGCAGTATAAGAGTTGATCAATGTGTATATAGCATGGGCGCAAGGAAGAGAGGGAGGGAGCAAGGAAGAGACGTTATCAAAAAAACATATATATAAACACAGAAAGTTAAGAATGCTAGCTTGAGATTAGGAGACTTTGGGAAGAAACAAAGAGGAAAGGCCAAATGCCCTCGGTGGATTACTCTAAGGAAAATTTGATGTACCTATGAACTACCATCTCCATGCCACAAGAAAATGTAATTTATTTTCGTAATGTTAGTTGCCGTTTTGTAATGGGCTTCATACAGTACTTGAAATAACAGGACATCCCGACAAGTACGCATTAATTTAGTGAAAAACTCCGAAAGATGGAGTAGAACACATGAATTGTACTAGGACCACGAAATAAAGAAAATATCGATGTGACATGAACAACAGATGTGCTCTTGTCAAACATATTATAAGGATACAAATGAATGCACCACCAGCCTTCATACGTACATAATCAATAATCTCACTACCCCTATACATGGATATATATACACACTATCCCATGTCACTTGACTCGATCAAATAAGCTCCATCACCTGATCAATCCACACTAGCCATTTTGAAATTACAACCATTTGTTTTGAATCACTACTAGAATGATGTCGAGAATAAGTATGTATGAATAGGAGACATCGGGAAAGGGTTCAAATTCTAGTCATCCATGCAAATGAATCGACCAGCTCATTGGAAACAAATCGATAAACCATCGTGCAACGGTGAGTTTCTAGTCATGGTTGGCCTCGCCTGAATTTGCTCTATAATTAAATGACATTCACTGGCCATGGCTAGCAAGGGCATTCGGGACCTTTCACGTCTCTTCTCAGCTCAGGCAGTCCAGTCAAACTGGTTTGATACCATGGTAATGGCTGACAATGTAGGAAACGAAAAGAAAACTAACCAACAAACGGCATTTATTTGACGGCAAAACTGTACGAGAAGGTCCGACAGTATAAGAGTTGACTATTTATTTGACGGCAAAACTGTATGAAAGGCTCCGACAGTATAAGAGTTGACCAATATGTACATATGATCGTGTAATGTGTTCCATCATTTCTCGTCTACAGAACCATTGGCAAGCATTATTAAGATAAGGAGGGAACTGAGTATATAAACACAGAAAATTAAGAATTCTAGCTTGACATTAGGAGACTTTGGGAAGAAACAACGATGAAAGGTCGCCATCTTCTGTTTATCGCTCAGAGGTGACAACGAGCTAAAAAATGTCTTCAGTGGACTACGCTAACGGAAATTTTAAAAAATGTGATTTGTTTTCATAATGTTAGTTGCAGTCTTGTAATGGACTATTGATACAGTAAAAATAACAAAAGGGCATCACAACCACGTAAATTTAGTGAAAAAACTCCAAAAGACAGATCACATGAATTGAGCTTGGACCACAAAAGAAAGAAAAATAGTGATGTGGCATGAGCAACAGATGAGCTCTGATCAAAACATATTACTCCCTTAGAACCATATTACTCGTTCCAGATTAATTTAGTACAAAGTTGTACTAAATAATCAATGACAAGTAATTAGGGACGTACGGAGGTAGTATAATTTATAAGACACTTCTCATTCTATACGACCCCCGTCAGTCGGGCGAAAACACAAGGACGGCTGGGATTGACGCGTACCCCTTCGCCCGCCGTGGCAATTTTGTAAATATCGCTGCGTAGAACCCATCGTATGGCCCTAGAAAGCCCATACGGGCCGCAAGGGGTTGTACGCGGCTGTATTCGTTGGCGTCCACGTGTATACGTACTTGGCGTACTCGGACGGCGTACGTCTGTTATGGAATAATACCCGCGTCGTCGACACAGACTTGCCCCACTATTCCCTCTAATCCAGGGAAACAAATAACGTTCCGGACGCACCCGTTATGGAATAAAACCCGCGTCGTCCGCATCGACTTGCCTCACGACTCCCTCTAATCTAGCGGAGAAGAAAAAAATGCCCCGAACGCACAACCACCTCCGGCGATGAAGCGAACACGCGGAGCAGATGACGCCGTGGCTGTTGTCAAGGAAGCTGCCGTCGTGACAGATCCGGTGGTGGAGGAGGAGGAGGCCGTGATCGTGGCAGATGCAGCAGAGGAGAAGGAAGGCGTGACCGTGTTGGGCAAGGAAGCTGCCGTCGTGACAAATCCAGCGGAGGAGGAGGAGGAGGCCGTGATCGTGGCAAATGCAGCGGAGGAGAAGGAAGGCGTGACCGCGTTGGGTAAAGCGCCGGCAGGTTCGGTGACGTCTTCGCCGTCCGAGATCGCTGCGGGGTCCAATACCCGCCAACAGGAGGAGGACGTCGTTGGCGTCGTCGACCCCATTAATCTGCCGCACGACTGGGACTTCTCCGACGACTCGGCCGACTACACGGAGTTTGATGAAGTCCTCAACGACTTGGAACCAGAGGTAAGATCAAACTAGTTAGTCCATGAGTTCGATGCAATGTTATTCTAGGGTTTGTCGATGCAATCTAGTTTGTCACCGGTATGCTAAGTCTATGCGAGTTAGGGTTAGTCGGATACACTATTGATGTTAAGTTTCATGTTAAGTTAAGTTTAGTATGCATGGTTGGCGCCAATTTGTAGGTGATGTAATTTATGGCTGAATTTATGTCGGAATCATTATCTTCGTCGTACAAACGGTGATTTGGATATTCTTGATGATCCGTCGTGAATTACATATTCTTGTGTAACGCCGATCTTCGGTAGTAACATATGCTAGTTGATGTTATGCAGGAAAAGGATTCGGATGTCGGCAGTGAGGAGGAATCGATTCATGCGAAAAGCCGTCATGTCCTCAATGCACTGGAGTATGGTGTGTACGAATACCGTTACGGTGACAAATGGGTGTGCCCGTTCTGTCACAAGAGGAGCCTCGTAGACGACTTCAAAAGTATGGTGAAGCATGCCGAAGACACTGGGCGTGTATCTAAGAAGGCGCCTCACCTTGTGGCAAAACACAAGGCGTTCGGCGTGTTCTTTAGGAAGCTCAAAGCCTAGGAGGTGGATGCGGACGCCGAGCCTTCCAAGAAGAAGGCGAGGAGGGGGAGGAAGAAGGGGAGGAAGTGAGAATTGAACCATAAAGTTTTCGTCGTATTTTATTTGCTATTACTGAATTATGGTGGTTTGAAACAGTTTAGTAGTTTGATTGAAGAACATAAGTATTGTTAAGTTGGTTGCATGAACTATTTATGATGTACACGTTTCGATGAATGTGGTGTTCATTGAACCGACGTTATCTGAATCATATCATAAGTGTTGTTCTATTTGCTATGTTGTTGGAAACCCTGTTGCCGAAATAAATATCAAACAAATGTTTAGCAATACTCATGGTTTAGCCGTTTGGTAGTAAATATGAAACAAAGTTTTAGCACTCGTCAGACTAACCACTGATATATACTACTGGAGCAACTCGTTAAAAAATAGGGTTGTTCGTGCCAACACACAATACTCATTTGGAACAGAAAACATTCCCACATATCCTTTGCACCTGAACACAGATATTACCCCAGTGCATGAAAAAAGGTCAAAAACACAAAAAATCCACACTTGTTTTTGTCTTGGGAACACAAACTCATGGTAGAAGGTGTATATAATAGGAATCTGACAAAAGAGGGCACCGACAGTCTTCAGAGCTTGACAATTTAAACTTGAACAAACAATCTTGCTGCATTGCCCACCTCGAACATAAGGACGCTGCCGCTCCTGATCCCGTGGCAAATGCAGAAATCCTCCCACCCCTGGTGGATGACAGTGTCACATGCGTTGGTCGTTGAGTATGCCGGTGCCATGAATTTGTTGCTTAGCCTTTCAGAACTGAAATTGCCATACCCAGAAGTGGGAATCCTCAGCACATTCTTGCTCTTGCATGGGATAACCTGCGAGATACACTTATGAAAACTTGGAAAAAGTCCTAGCTAGTCGTAACGGCAAAAAGGGAAATGACAATAAACTTACAAGTACTCGGGAAGCCAAATCAAGGTCAGTCATCTTCTGAACGATGATCTCACATTCGAAAAACTCAGGTTCATCCAATCCATCTAATATTTTCAGAACCCTTCGTACTTCACGATCGGTTAGGTCGGCCATGTTCTTGAATACAGTGGAGTGGAAGAGATTGCGCACATCAGCACTAACCTCACGTAGCCCTGTGAAAAAAGAAGCAATAAGTTATAGAAAAAAGTAAGCAAAATAAAACAACAAATAAATAAATAAAGAAAACAAGCTACTAACCAAAAAGGGTAGCATGCAGCACAACATCATTGGGCTGCCCCACTAACACAGCACTGAAAGCATCCCCGTCCTCCGCGGCAGAGAAGTGCACACTAGCACCAGGTTTCAACTTGTGGGTCTTTGCAAACAGTTTCCAATAAGCACAACATAGCAAGGTGGCGTCAGTCCCAATTTGGATGTGGAAGTCGTACTCGAACCCATGACAGTCCACAACAACAAGGAAGTTCTCCGCAAAATCGTTCAGGCGATCCTAAGAACTGGGGAACAACCTGCTTAAACAGAAAGCATTGGTAATTTTTTTTTAAAAAGAATCAAAAATAAAAATGTGAACACTTAACTATTCCCATTACCGCAAAATTGCCACACCCTTCAACCATGGTGATCGTGAAGGTTGAATGGCAAGCCTCAGGGCATTTGCACAGTACATTGAACTTGTTGCACTCATTGCAAGGGCGCGCCATGAACTCCACTAGGAAAACACATAGGTTAAGTGCAGAACACTCACAGGAAAAAACAATAAAAACGTCACGTATACTTCAATGATACTTTCTGGAAAAACACAAAGCAACCCGTGATCCGGCGATCTAAAAACGGCGTGTCTATCTTATGTAGGGTGGTATCTGCAACAGTATACAGTAATCAAACAAAGCAACCCGCGATCTAACAACCCCTTTATCGAATCACAGATGCAAAAAAAAAGGGACCAGACCCTAGACACACGTCCCTGCACGGATAGAGCGGTGCTAGGACGGAAGAAACTTTACCACGATCTGAGGGCTGTTGGAGCAATCTGGCAAGACAGGCGAAAGGAACTCCGGCGACGGTTCTCCCTCTTCCCGCACCCCGTCCTCAAACTCGAAAGCGAGATAAAAAAAAGGAAACAACACGTCCTCCCCGTCAATCAACACCCCCTCCCGGCCACCCTCCCCTGAGGCCCGACGAAAAGCCTAGGACAAATGTGCTCCGAAGCCCAAACAGAACACAGGCCGCATACTAGCCCGGCCAGAGGAAAAAAAAACAAACCCACGAATCTCCGCGCACAAATCTAAAGTACAAATTAGGGGAGGGGGTGGTTTAGTCCCACCTCGCTCGTTTAGAGGCACGGTCACCGGCATAAAAAGGTTCGGCCACCCTAACAAATCAATAGCAGCGGCTCTTAGTCTGTTGCATCACTTTCATCTAGTACCTTCTGAGACCTTCAGGGCTGATGCTTAAGCACCTCAGTGGGTACTAGGTGAGGGTGGTGCGCCTATGGGGAGGCCGAATTTTTTTTGGCAATTATTTTCAAGTATCCGTTGTGAATTATTTTTTGTGTAACGGCTTCGATAGTAAAATATGCTTGTTGATGTTATGCAAGAAAAGGATTCAGATGTCGGCAGTGAGGAGGAATGTATTCATGCGAAAAGCCGTCACGTCCTCAATGCACTGGAGTATGGTGCGTACGAATACCATTACAAGAGGATGTTCGCTAACGACTTCAAAAGCATGGTGCAGCATGCCGAAGACACTGGCGTGTGTCTAAGAATGTGCCTCACATTGTGGCAAAACATAAGGCGTTCGGCGTGTTCTTAAGGAAGCTCGAAGCCCAGGAGGTGGATGCGGATGCCGAGCCTTCCAAAGAAGAAGGGGAGGAAGAAGGGGAGGAAGTGAGAATCCAACCATAAAGTTTTCGTCGTATTTGATTTGCTATGACTGAATTGTGGTGGTTTGAAACAGTTTAGTAGTTTGATTGAAGAACATAAGTATCGTTAAGTTGGTTGCATGAACACGTTTCTATGAATGTGGTGTTCATTGAACCGACGTTATCCGAATCATATCATAAGTGTTGTTCTATTTGTTGTGTAATTGCTATGTTATTGGAAACCCCGTTGCCGAAATAAATGCAGTTGAATGCGTAAAACTAACGTTTTACCCTGTCATGCGTGGAGCCTCTGCTAACCAAAAAAAGAGCAGCCTCCCCCATAGGCACACCACCCTCACCTAGTACCCACTGAGGTGCTTAAGCATCAGCGCTGAAGGTCTCAGAAGGTACTAGCTGAAGGAGATGCAACAGAGGAAGAGCCGGTACTATTGATTTGTGAGGGTGGCCGAACCCTTTTATGCCGGTGACGGCGCCTCTAAACGGGCGAGGTGGGACTAAAACACCCTTTCCCCTGGCGCAAGCGATAGTGCGCAGACGCTTTTGGGCCGTGACGCTCGCATTTTACCTCGTCTCGGCCCATAGAGTTTCCCTTGGCGCAAGCGATAGTGCGCGGACGCTTTTGGGCCGTGACGCTCGCATTTTACCTCGTCTTGGCCCATAGAGGGGGTGTTTTAGTCTCACCTCGCCCGTTTAGAGAAGCCGTCACCGGCATAAAAGGGTTCGGCCGAACGCAAAAAATCAATATCAGCGCCTCTTCCTTTTTTGGGGTTAGCCGTCGGCTCGCTGGCATTTTACCTCATCTGATTGCATGAATCGTGGTTAAGGCAATACGACGTAACCCCAACGGGGTAAGATTAAAAGCAGAAATAATATCCCGGCGCAGTTACGGCCACTTGGGGCGCAGTTTAACGCGCGTATTTTCAAGTAAACACTTGCAATTATTTAAATCGACCTAATACACAAATAATTGCAATTATTTAAATCGAAGTAACTATAACTAATACACAAAGACTTGCAATTATTTAAAAGCGGGATTAATATCCCGGCAGTTACGGCCACATACGGTGAGGAGAGCAGATTACACAGGAATTATTTTAAACTTTGTAAAATAATAATACTAAACTAATTGGACACGTCGGCACCGTCACTGTCCATGGCGGCTCTGTCTTTCGGGCTGGAGGCCCATCACTGCGTTGAGCGGGCACTATCCGCCGCCTCACGCGCCGGCGTGCTCTCCGCATCGGTCTCGCCGTCGCTTCCGGCGGAGCATTCTCCGACGCTCTCCACGCGCCCCTGAAGTCCGCGGCTGCCTTGGTTACACTCGGGCGGGAAGACTCCGCGCCTCGGAATTGGACGAGTCCGGCGTCCCCCGCGGGGGACTGGATCCGGCCTGCAATTCATTTCTTCCAGCATTCTTCGGTTGGACCAAATGCCCTGTGGTACCGCGGGTGAATTTGGCGGCGACGGCGGCGGTGGCTGAGGCGATGCCGGCGGAGGCGGAGGCGGCGGCGTGGTATCCATGGGTTATCGCGGGGGAAGGAAGGAGGGAGAGGAGAGGGGATGCGAGGCGGTTTGTTTCCGACAAAGGCATTGATTTACGCTCGCGGCCGGCTTTTAATGGGGAGGGAGGCGTTCCGGGGTTGGTTGGGGCCTTAATGCACGTAGGGAGACGCGACTGCAGACGGCGCGGAAACCGTGGCCCGTCAAGACGCGTGATTTTGCTGGCATTGGAAACCGCCACAAAGACCACGCGACTCGGCGGTTAGCATACGTGACAGGCTCATTTAATAAAGGAGGACCAAAAAAATGAGTAATATATGTTTTGTAAATTTGGCTTTAAATTGATATGGTCAATTTGAACCAAATTTCCTCATATTCTATAGGTAAGATTTTTTGTACGGTCTTATGAATACTTTATATAACCCAATTTGCTTTATTTCATACAACATTTGAATTATTGCAATTTCAAATTTGGCTGTATATTTTTTGAATTTAAAATTCCTTTAAATTTGATGTGTCAAATTAAATAATGTTACAAAATTGTGAATTTTTTGCCAGAGTGTCAATATATAGTGATTTATTAATCACATATTTTAATTTCTTCATGCACAATTTCACAATGCACTTCATGTAGAAAACCCAACAAGTCTCTGAGTTGTTTCTGAAACACCTCTTAGAGATGTTTGAGATATGAAGGCATTTTGAGATTTTGACTTCATGACTTTATCCAAATCTTGTGAAATTTGGTGCACTTACCATATTCGGTGTGTATTGCGTGAATGCAAAACCATTTTCAATTTGAAGACGTTTTCAAAAATTTTGAATTTCAAATTCATTTAAATTTGATGTGACAAATTAAATAATGTTACAAAATTGTGAATTCTTTGCAAGAGTGTCAATATATAGTTATTTATTAATCACATTTTTATATTTCTTAATGCACAATTTCACAATGCACTTCATGTAGAAAACCCAACAAGTCTCCGAGTTGTTTCTGAAACACCTCTTAGAGATGTTGAAGATATGAAGGCATTTTGAGATTTTCACTTCATGACTTTACCCAAATCTTATGAAATTTGGTGCACTTACCATATTCGGTGTGTATTGCGTTAATGCAAAAGCATTTTCAATTTCAAGATGTTTTCATATTTTTTCAATTTTAAATTCATTTAAATTTGATGTGTCGAATTAAAATAATGTTACAAAATTGTGAATTCTTTGCCAGAGTATCAACATGTAGTGATTTACTAAACACATATTTAAATTTTTAATGCACAATTTCACAATGCACTTCATGTAGAAAACACAACAAGCCTCCGAGTTGTTTCTGAAACACATCTTGGAGATGTTTGAGATATGAAGACATTTTGAGATTTTGACTTCTTAACTTTATCCAAATCTTGTGAAATTTGGTGCACTTACGGAGAGGTTTGAAAAAAAATGGAGTTGCTTCGGAGAGGGCGTTTGGGTTACATCAAACGGGATTTCGGAAGGGTGGGTCCGATTTTTCAACATCCTCAGAATCGGACCAAATTTGATTTCCAAGCTAGCGTACCCCTATGAACAACGACTGGCCACTTGGTTTCGTATTTTCGAAAAAATTAGGATACGAAATCAGCCAAAACCGCCGAATTCTGACCAAACTCGTAAAAACCGTAGAAAATTCAAAAAAGTTGGAAAAATCCGGAAACCATGTTCAAGTGTCATCTTTGGTGTCCTAGATTCCGTGTAAAAAGAAGGAGGACATTCGGAGAGGGTCGAAAAAACAGAGTTGCTTCGGAGAAAGCGTTTGGGTTAACATCAAACATGATTTCGAAAGGGGGGGGGGGTCCGATTTTTCGACGTCCTCGGAATCGGACCAAATTTGATTTCCATGCTAGCATACCCCTATGAACAACAACCGATCACTTGGTTTCGTGTTTTCGAAAAGATTCGGATACGAAATCAGCCAAAACTGCCAAATTCTGACCAAACTCGTAAAAAACGTAGAAAATTCAAAAAAGTTGGAAAAATCTGGAAACTATGTTCAAGTGTCATCTTCGGTGTCCTAGATTCCGTGTAAAAAAAACGAGGACATTCGGAGATGGTTGAAAAAACGGAGTTGCTTCGGAGAGAGCATTTGGGTTACATCAAACGTCATTTTGGAGGGGGGGGGTCCGATTTTTTGACATCCTCGGAATCGGACCAAATTTGATTTCCATGCTAGCGTACCCCTATGAACAACAACCGGCCACTTGGTTTCTTGTTTTCGAAAAAATTCGGATACGAAATCAGCCAAAACCGTCGAATTCTGACCAAACTCGTAACAATCGTAGAAAATTCAAAAAAGTTGGAAAAATCCGGAAACCGTGTTCAAGTGTCATCTTTGGTGTCCTAGATTCTGTGTAAAAAAAATGAGGATGTTCGGAGAGGGTCGAAAAAACGGAGTTGCTTCGGAGAGAGTGTGTTTGGATTAACATCAAACGTCAATTCAGAAGGGGGGTCCGATTTTTCGACATCCTCGGAATCGGACCAAATTTTATTTCCATGCTATGTACCCCTATGAACAACGACCGACCACTTTGTTTCGTGTTTTCGAAAAAATTCGGATAGGAAATCCGCAAAAACCGCTGAATTCTGACAAAAATTTAAAAAATTGCAAATGAAAAGACAAAAGGAAGACAAAAGGGTACGTAAGATTTTGCATGCATGCAATCAAGTACCCTATAACCGCATGGTCGGTGGGCGAGTTAAACCGGTCGTGGTCTGCGCCGGTTTCCCACGCAACCGCCCTACCAGTTGCCGCCACGGGTTCCCAGATGCCTGGCAAACCGTCCCGTCGCGTGTTTCCCACGTCGGCGTTATTGTGCCCCCCTGCCGTCTCGCCTTCTCGGCCAGTTGCCTCCCTCGCCGTTATAAACCCCCCCGCCCCCCGTCCTCACCGATCCTCACACCGCCATCTCGCCTCTCTCTCTCTCTCTCTCCCTCTTGCCTCTCTCTCCCTCGCAACCATGTTCGGCAGCGACAGAGGCAAAGGCGGCGGGTGGGGACGCGGCGGCAACAGCCGCCGAACGGACGACGCAGCGGCGAATGGGTTCTTCCCGCGCACGCTGCTGTCCGAGCAGGCGGTGGCGCTGTACCAGGCCGGCTACCCGACGCCGCCGGACACGCGCCTCCCTTCGGGGTCACATCTCAGCATCGGCGGGGTGGGGGTCCCGCCAGTGCCGCCCGTCGGGAGCCCTCGGTGGCGTGCCGACCTCGCCCATCGCCGACAGCTCATGTTGGAGGATGACCAACAGGCCCCCCGGTACGCCGCCAACAACACGGCATACGCGGTGGCGCTCTTCCAGGGCGAGTGGGCGGCCGAGCTCGCCCAGGTCGACCCCGCCAACCCCCTGTATGGACAGCACAACGTTGTCGGGCGCAGGGCTTGGGGGGCGTGCCCGGCCGCACGCTCGCCGGCGTCCTCGCCCACCTCGACACCGGCACCCCCCTCCCCGGTGCTCTCCCCGGCAACCCTCCGCCGCAGCCGAGGTCCAGCGGCCTCTCCCCACAGCGCAAGAAGATGGCCGTGAAGACGCGGCCTGCGGCGCGCCCGTCACGCGGCATCGTCATCCGGCGTCGTGGTGGGTGTAGGAGTGCGGCGTGCAAAGGTCGCTGGCGGCTCCTGGGGAGCCCGAGGAGTTCCCGGGCTACCGGACCACCATGGCGCTCTCCGCGGTGGAGCCGCCTCGGATAACCTAGGAAGAGGCGCTCGCCTGGTCGGCGCGCGACTGGGAGCAAATGCAGTCGGCGGAACGCGGCGGCGGCGCCGCCACCGGTAGCAGTGCTGGGTTCGTCCCAGTGAAGGACGAGCCGGTCTCCGACGGCAGCGGCGACGACAGCGACTTCAGTTGGAGTTTCTTAGATTAGATTAGGTTTAATTTTGTAATTTTGTTCGAACTTGTAATAAATCCAAAATGTTTGAATGAAATTCGTATTTCCATTTCCATTGCCGTTTCAATTCCTATTTCTATTGCCGTTTAAATGTCACGTCGGAGATTTAAACATATATGTAAAAAAAAAAAATGCCCGCGTCAGCGAATAAAAAGTTTAATTTCGATTTAATTTATTTTTGTTTACGTAAACTGCATAGCCGATTTAAACTGCAATCGATGGCACTGATCGTAATGCATTCATGACGATGGACCCTTTTATGCCGGTCATGCCGCCCCTAAACTGGCGAGGTGGGACTAAACGACGGCATTTCACTGCACGCGCGCTTGTGGACCGCGCGTGGGGGGCCGCGATGAGGGGAAGGCCGCAAGCGCTGCACGGCGCTGTGAGCCGCGCGTGCTGGGCCGCGACGAGGGAAATGGCGTCGTTTAGTCCCACTCGCCAGTTTAGGGGCGTCCTGACCGGCATAAAATGGCGCCTCAATTAACTAAGTATGCTACAGTATGCTACATTCTTATCCGCTCATGACAGTCTAAATTACCGCTCGAAATATCAGAGTATAATAAAGTTCATAAAATATACATCATTGGAATTTTAAAAAAAAGATGAACGCCGGCACTGCCCTTTTAGTTCCCATCCGCCGTGCTGCACAAAAAGATACGGCAAAAGTTCAGCAACAAAGTAATTCAGTACAAAATGTATTGACGATTAGTGATGTCTGAAGGCCCTTACGACGGATGTAGTTTGCAAACTTTGCTGCGTTTGTTATGGCCTGGAAGCTTGCAGGCGCGGCACACCTGCAGTTTTGTTCGCTCGTCGTATGCTAGTGGCCGGCCATTTTTCGTTATGGACGAGTTCTGACCGGGCCGAAATTTAGTCTTCTGCTTGGGCGCTCCTTTGGTACAAACTTTGACGGGATCGCCAATCAATGGGTGTGTGATTTCTGTTTTCTTACCATCTTCTTCGTTGAAGAATCTATTGCCCTCAGCTTGTTTCTTCGATATCATGTTCTTCAAGAATCCTTTCATCTCATAGAACAGCACCCGATCATTGCACACAACATGGAAAGCCTCCGAGCCTAATACGCTAAGCTCGCTGTATCGTTTCCGCTCCCCTGCTCCGGACCATCCCCATGCAAACAGATTGCTGTTTCGCCTCGCGGGCACTCCATGCCTGGCCCTTTTCGAGAAGCGTGGAAGAACACAACACTGAGAAATTTCTTCCAATTTCAATACCTTTAGTATGTATAGGATATGCTTGCAAGGGAGACCCTTCCGAGCCATCCTACGACAGCTGCAATTGATAGTTTTTTCAGAACTTCTAGGTGTGTAGTCCACGACGAACCTGTACCTGTTGTTGTTTTTCCATCCGACGATGAAACGGCGAGGATCTCCGGCGTGTACATCAAACACTTGTAGGCCGCCAATATTCTTGAGATCTTTCTGCACCATATAAAAGTTTGCCGGAGCGAACAGTACACGTGAAGCGGCCACCTCGATCGCCTTATAGTTTGTAACTGCCACAGCTAGTGTCTGAGAACAGTTGCAGTCATCACTTGCCTCTGCCTCGCGGATACGAACAATTGCGTTCTCATAGTGCACTATCAAATCGATGAGAGTCATTCCGAAGTCAAGGTGAAGGTGGAGGCATGAGTTCAGACTTTCACTTCTCTGATTGCTTTTCATGCCTAGAAAAAATCCTCCCGAGTGATATGACGCGGCCCACAGTCTTTTCTTTCTATACATCCTCCTCAGCCATGGTTCTGTTCTATCTGTTCGCCATTTTTGAACAAACGCGTTCCACCTGTCTTCGAATGTGTCTTCTGAAGTGGTGTAGTATAAGAGAGACCGGAACTCTTTTGTTGATTTGAAACTAAGGTGCTTCTTCATGTTTTTCTCTAGGTGCTAAGAACATCGACGGTGCCATACGCCTGTGAGGACGGCCCCAATAGCCCTGATCATAGCAGCGTCACCATCAGTGATCACAGCCTTCGGTTTCTTCTGACACATGACTCTCAAGAATGTTTGGAGCAGCCATACGTACGTTTCTTCAGTCTCGTCTGAAACGATGGCGCACCCAAAAACTGTGGTCTTACAGTGATTGTTCAGACCAACAAAGGGAATGAATGGCATGCCATACTGGTTCATCTTGTAGGTACTGTCAAACACGACGACGTCATCGAAATCCTGATAGTCCTGACGTGATTGCGAATCACACCAGACCATGCTTCGCAGACGTCCCATCTCATCTGCCTGGTACTCGAAAAAAAAAATTAGGATCATTGTCCCTCCTGCTGAGCATAATCCCGAGTGAGGTGGACGCGTCACCATTCGCAATCAGCTTTCTCTTCTCTCTGGCACACATGTTATACACGTCCCGTCTCACGAACCCCACTTCGCTGTATCTCCCGTATTTGCTTATGAAGCTACTCATGATCATGTGCTTTCTAACCCCAGCAGCTCCCAATGCTAAAATTTCTGCTTTCTGAAAATCTTTGATTTTCCTTTGCGACTGAAGAAATGGGACTTCATCCGCTTTGGCCAATATATGGTTGTGGAGGTCGTCGAACCTTGCAACAACCCAACCCCACGCTGACGGTCGAGCTTCACAACGAGACGCGCTTTGCAGTTGCATCGAGATTCAGCCCTTAGCCTTTGCGAGCGGCCTCCGAGGTTGGCAAAGTACCTCTTATGACATTTTCCTTCCCTAGAACAAACAAAACGCCTTAAGCGTACTTGTCCGGGAGCATTCTTGGTTCGTTTCACCTTGTCTCTTCTTATGCTGAATCCGTTTTCTTTAGCATACTTGTTGTAGAAACTGTAAGCAGCATCTTCTGAATAGAAAAACGTCTCCATTATCTGACGGTATCTACCACACCGATCTTCGTCAAGTTCAATGTTCATGTTAAAACTGCAGTCTCCCGCTTCTTCGTCCTGAAGATGGTCTTGCAACTACACAATGTGAAATACATATATAAGTCTCGATATCATTAAATCATGTAACAGCTGATCAACGTACCTCACTCGTGATTCCCGAGTAGGACCCCGTAATAACCTCCGATTCTTCAGGGTCTTCTTCATGCCCCATGTCGATGTCCGAACCCAAAATGTATTCATATTCATCTCCGGAGCCCATCATGGACTGTAAAAAGAAATGAAACCATACACGTCATAACTTGGCGTCACGTTCCTTGTATTTATCATCGCTTCAAGTATGAATAGGAAACGAGGTATACAACTTACATCGCTCATGTAGTCTGAATCAACAACACCTAATTCGTGCTCAAGCCTCACGTTTCCGTCGTCGGTTCCTTCGCCACCAAATGGCCCGTTTCTAGGACTAGATGACGTGGATTCAATATCCGAACTAGAATCCCCGCCCACGTATCCGTTGTCGTCCTCCATACCTCAGCACTGCACAACCACATGAACTTGCGATGTTATTGATAATGAAAAAGCCAGAATGTATAGGTGGCTACCGGGGTGGCGGAGCTAAACTATAGCGCTAGCTAGGCTAACCTACATGAGGTTGGCGTGGACGCCAATAGCATGAAAGCACGGCATTACCTTCGGACGAACGGAGGCGGCGGGAACCACGGCAGGGTTGGTCGAACGAGACTACTCTGTCGAGATATGTGTCCGGCCGCCGGAGTTTTCACGAAGATCTGTGTAAAAGGATGGCGAGGTGGTGTCGGGTCTCTTCCGCCGGACAAAATCGAATCGCAGATGGCGGCCGGCGCATGATTTTTCTTTTGGAAACCGCCAACCGAGAATGTATCGCGTGCGCGATTCGTGGCGTTGATCCTGCCGTTTCTGTTTTTGTTTTCATTTCCTTTTCTTTTCTTTTTTCCTATTTACATTCGCGGGCGGGTTACCTCGACGCCGTAGACGAATACGTACGCGACTACGGGGTTATACAGGGCTTGGATATGGGCTTACAGCGGGCTATACCTACAGGGGCTGACTTAAGTCGCGGGGCCCTGGAAACCCGATGACTTACGCTGGGGGGGGTCGTATTGAATTACGCCTCTTTATAAGATGGAAACTGATGCAAATGATCAATGCACCACCAGCCTTCAAACATACATAATCGATAATCTCACTAGCTACCCCTGTACATGGATATATATACACCACACCAATACACCATGTCACTTGACTCGATAAAATAAGCTGGTTTATCCACACTAGCCATTTTGAAGTCACACATCTATTTGTTTTGAACATTTTACTATGTTAAAAAGGTGGCAACGGGGGTGTTATATAGATCATCCTAATTATCACTACTACAATGATGTCGACTACAAGTATGTATGAAGATTTTTTTTACGGATAAGTATGTATGAATAGGAGACACTGGGAAAGGATCAAATGCTGGTCATGCAAGGACAAGTGAGCTATGCAAAAAATGGATTGACCAGCCTATTGGAAATGAATCGGTCAGCCATCTTGAATCGGTGAGTTTCTAGTCATGGTCGCCCTCTCCTGAATTTGCCCTTAGCTGCTGGGCGCTGCCCCCGTGTCGTCGCATGCGCATGGTTGTTTCTGAGGTAGATCGGCGTTCTGGAGAGCTTCTTCGTCCGAAATTCTGGCGACAACGGCGTTCCCTTGATTCTCCACTCGCCGATTCAAATCAGGAGTTCTTCCTGGTTCCTCATCTGGTCGTTGCCCTTTCTGTCTAACTGAAGAAACTGCAAGTTTTCTGCTGCACGCACATCTGGGATGGGCCGTCCAGGAACTTCGTGTGGCTCAACTTCGTGATTGCAGATGGTCCAATTAAGTCAAGGTGGACTCCGTGTGGAGCTTTTGGAGATTAAAAATAGATGTTTACTTAACAAATGATTGTTTAAACTGCTTAACGAAGAAGGAATGTGGCAACGAAATAAATGAATGACACTCTGTCCCAGATCGCCAAACCAACTGATTCTCAGTTTTGGAAAGAACTTATGCAGGTTAAAGATGATTTTTTAGCCGTGGTGCTTTCATTCTCGGGGATGGGTACGGAATTCGTTTCTGGGAAGATACCTGGCTCGACAATACCCCGCTTTCCTATCAATGTCCATCTTTGTTTCGTATTGTGCAACATAAAAATGTTTCGGTTGCCACGGTCTTTGCGACGATTCCTCTAAATATACGTTTTAGGCGGAACCTGATCGGGGCCAATTGGACAAGATGGTTACATTTGGTTCAACGTTTGATGATGGTTAACCTCTCGAATGAACCTGATAGCTTTGTGTGGAATCTTACTCCCTCGGGCGTCTTTTCTGTGAAGTCTTTATACGCCGACTATATGGATGGGCAAACGGTCTTTCATTAGAAATTCATATGGAAGTTAAAAATTCCATCGAAAGTCAAGATTTTTATGTGGTTCCTCGATCACCAAGTTTTATTAACAAAAGATAATCTTGCGAAACCAAATTGGGAGGGGAGTTTAAAGTGTTGTTTTTGCGAGTCTAATGAGACTGTACACCATCTTTTTGTCTCTTGTCCCCTTGCACGTATTATTTGGTGCATCATTTTCTGTGCTTTTAATTTGCCTCCATCGACATCAATTTCCAATATGTTTGGCAATTGGCTTAATGGTGTGGAAAAATGATTAAAGCTCAAATTCTGATGGGAGTTTCGGCTTTCTGTTGGGCTATTTGGAACTGTAGAAATGATGTTATTTTTAATCGATCAAGAACTCCTCATTTTTTACAGGTTATCTTCAAGGCCACACATTGGATTCGTCTTTGGGCTTTGTTGGTCCCTGCGCACTAGTGGGCACCTTTGGATACTAGATGCAACTGGTTGGAGATGGTATCTCAGGATATCTTCAACCGGGCTGGCTGGCGGTGTACTAGTCGTCTAGATGCATAGAATCGCTATGTTTGCTTTACTTCACTGGCTTATCCTTATATCCACGATCGCTGATCGGTGAATTTGATGGCTTGTTTCTTTAAAACTTTGCAATAGAAATGGCTGTGTGCATCTGTTGATGCAGAGGCCGGGGATTTCTCTCCCCTTTTTGAAAAAAAAAGATGGTCCAATTAAGTGATGTGAAGCACCAGACTCTTTATTTAATATATAACTGTATCCATTTTGCCTAAGCCTTTAACCCTAAAAAAGAAGAGGTAATAACGTTGCTGGTGCATTAACTTGTCCCGCTTGTGCAAACTGGTGCATCAACTACAAAAGTGGTTCAGTCGCATCCTTAAACTTGTCCCGTGGGTGCACTTTGGTGTAAACGGTGAAACTCGAGCAAATCCTGCCGACATGGCGTGCCACGTAGACCTGAGGGCGCAGGGGAAGATTCGTGCCGTGTTTAGGCCCTCCGATTTTGTAATGTGTTAAAAAACACTTCCCTACCCCTTTGTCTCCCCAGAGAGTTCGAGTGAGGCGATGGCAACATCGCAAGCGGCGGTGGAGGAACCCGCCGCCATCACACGGTCTACCGCCACCGCTCCTGTATACAGTGAGTATCCAACGATTTCTCCTCAGAACACGGCCCGGAAATTTCAGCTTGATGAGCAGAAATTGATGAGCAGATGAAGGATCTCACGTTGTGATTACAACACTTCATGAAATTATGTATCTTGTTCGTTGGCGTTCTAGCTGTGAACCTCTCCACCTCGCGAATCCTGCAGCTGGTGCACTTTATCAAGGGAAGGGGGCGTACTGCGGGTGGCGGACAGAGTTGCATGTGCTCGGAGAAGCCATGTAGATGCCTGACGTGCAGCGAGGTCAATGTCGAGGGGATTGCGAATTGGGAGGCGTCAGAATGAATGGGGACTAAAGACTAGGGATTTCGATTTGCATTCTTCTATCTCGAACCGTTAAGGACTCCGCTGTACCAATTCGTGAGGGCATAACCACAAAATTTCACTCCTCGTGTGCCGTCCTGCGTAAGTGGCGGCAGGATTTGCCCATGTTTGACCATTTTGCACCAAAGTGCACCTGCGTGACAAGTTTAAGGATGCGACTGAACCACTTTTGTAGTTGATGCACCAGAATGCACATGCGGGACAAGTTAATGCACCACTAGCGTTATTACCTAAAAAAAAACTTCGTGATTGCATCTTCCGCTTCTCGGTGGCGAACAGACTGGGGTTGGATTTCATGTTGCTCGCCTCCAAAGCTTTTGCCAGTGCATGCTTTCTGGTTTATTTCTAGAAGAAGAACGACGAATAGAATAAAACATGGTATCACAAAAATTTGATGCCTTTCCAAGAAGATAAATAATTGAAACAGTCTTTAGTGGACAAGGCCATGGTAAATTTGATCATATTAATTCAGTGACAAACTCAAAAAAGACAACGCATAAAGTGTGCTAGGAGCCTAGGACCACCAAAGAAACAAATTTAATGATGCGACATGAACAACAAATGTCCTCTGTTCAAAAGTTATTATAAGATGGAACTGATACAAATGAATGCATCGCCAGCTTCATCCACATGTACATAATCAATGATGTCACTGCCCGTATACATGGATATATATACTATCCCATTGACACCTTAGTCGATATATCAAGTAAGCTCTATCACCTCGGCTCAGTAATCCGCACTTGACATTTTGAAGTCGCAACTATTTGTATTTAACATTTTACTATGTTAAATATGTAGCAACATATCCACTCAAGAGTGTTACAGATCAGCTTCATTGTCACTGCTAGCTTGAATGATGTCGTCAACATGTATGTATGAATAGGAGACACCGGGATTAAAGCAGTTGCACAAGCAGTTCCTCCTTCTGCTATGGGCGTGTTTAAGCTACCTGCAGATTTATGTGAGGATCTTACTAAAATAATTAGAGATTGCTGGTGGCGAGCAGAAGGTGGAAAATGAAAAACCCATTGGGTGGCCTGGGATCATATGCTTCGGGCCAAGAACAAGGGTGGGCTAGGCTTTAGGGATTTGAGGCTGTTCAACCAAGCATTAATTGATGGCTAGACTGACCTGGACATCCTCAGTCTCTGCACGCCAAACTACTGAAAGCCAAATATTAATGGTAATTTGATCGATACATGCAGTATTCATGTCTGCCTAACGAGAATCAAGATACTTTCCATGCCCTCACTCGATGACCTCATGCTAAGGAGGCCGCATTAATTGGGGTTGCGAACGGAGTGGACTAGGATGAGGACGGCGAGGAGGATCAGGGTTGCCAGGCGGCACTCGCAGCAGATTCGGCGCCACCGCCGGGTTCAGCCATGGAAACTCCGGCATGGGCGCCGGCCGCCACTCAGTTCTCCTCCCTTTCTCAGCTCACCTCAACCGGTTTACAAAGAAGGATTAGCTGGGCCCGGACTGGCGCCACGTGGCAACGCGCGCGTGAGAGGCCTCCATGCCACCGGTAAAAAAGCCGCATCCTATATGCATCTTCTTGTAGCCTTACGACTTGATCCTCTCAGTACTTTGTATACAAGATCGATCAATGAAATTTAATCATGTCATTACGGACTCCATCCTCTTACTACAATGCTAATTAAGGACAAGTGTAGAAGATAAAAACTAAAGGAATCTCAGCCTTTCATCTCGATCCACTGCAATGTCCGAGCAAAAAACTCTTATACATGGAAAGCACATGTCAAAACATTGCCATATATATGCATCCAATTCATAAACACAAACATACTCTCATGAATCATGATTGATCACTGGGGTCTTCTGTATACAATATATGCATTCATCCATTTGTGAAACATTACTTTAAAAGAATTAATGCTCCCAAACCCGATGGTGCAATGACATATATATGGGAACACAATAAAACTTATCCTTGAACGAAATATGAAGAGCCTCACAAAGTTAAGGAGTGCAGTAGCTAGGAATGGGAGACATCATGAAAGTGATATTTTCTTCGTATTCACAAGGATGCACCCTGTGCATGAACTTCACAGACACACGGATGCGTTTCGTGCATGACACTGCCCACAGAGCCACAGAAGAACTAACAAAAGGGGTTGGGAGTTGGGGTGCGTTAGAGAGAAAAAGAGAGTAGATTGAATACTCATAGAACACCGCCGAATCAGGAGACGAGGTCGCAGCCTCATCCTTGATAATCACCGTAACATTAGACGGACCAAAGAACTTGTTTTGGAAAATCCTTCCGTTGCACTCCTTAGTTTCCCAAAGAACAAGCAGTGTCATGGCCACAACAACCTCTTGGCCATCGTCTTAGGCCTGCCCGCCGAAACAACAGCCTTGATGGCAATCTTATTTCGGCAACTAGTGTTGAGTGAGTGTGCGTGACCAAGTCGACCAGTGTAGTAGTTCTTGGTGCGGTTATATTTTATGATGACATCATGGATGTTTGTTACTGTTTTGTTAAGGAATTACGCAACTCTATTTTTCTTAATTAATAAATTGAGTCATTCCGGTTTAAAAAAAACCTTGACGTAATTTGCTTTGCCCGCCAAAACGGCCTGGCAAAACAAACACTCTCCCACCACTGCTGGATGGAGCCGAACGCCGGCCAGCTGCTCGGCTCGTAAATCAGGAAGCGGGATCACGTAAGAGAAAAGTCTGTTCCAAACTTTGAGCTCGTAGACATAGTGTGAGAAAAACCTTGTCTTTCTGATCCCTGAATTTCAAATCCTGACCTCACAATTCCGGCTAATCCCGATGGGTAAACCCAGGGCACGGCGGGATCCCTCAATGCCGCGTCACGACGGGTGCTTCTCCTACTGCCTCACCCCTACTTCCGCTGCGGCGCTTCCAGCCACCTGTTCGTCAGAGCGTGGGCACCGAGCATGTAGAGCAAGTCGCCGGACGCTTCCAGGGAGTACACGTGGCCGTACGGCTTGACCAGGAACCCAAACAACCCCTTCGAAAGGTCCGATATCCTGTCCGGCCGGGTCGGCCCTGGCTTGGGCGCCATGGTGACGGCCTGTCGCCTCGGCTAGGGAGGCCACCGGGGAACATGAAGGAGGCCGCATTAGGATGGACGGAGAGGGCATGCAGGAAGGTGAAGTAGGAGATCCATGACACGATGTGGCGAGGCGGGTGGAGACGAAGAGTTCGGAATTTGCGAGGGGCGGACGTACGGGCAACCGCCCACAGTCCTCACCACAAACTGCAATTTAATATATTGGTATAGATATTTGAGCTCCTAGCGCCTGGGAGTTGGGCCGAGACGGGGCATGGAGTGTCCTGGGCCGGGGCGCTGCCTAGGCCTGCGTAGGAAGAGAAGGAAGGGGGAGCTGAGACTGCAAGCATTGGCGTATCCAGCCCAATGGGTTAGGGTGGTCCAACAATGCTTATTTCTTGAACGAAGTTGGGAGGGGAGGCCCCGACCTAAATTTATAAAAAGGACCAGAGTTCTCGACCAGTACTTATTAATTTAGTGAAAAACTCAAAAAGGTTATAGAACATATGAATTGTGCTGGGACCATGAAAAAAAAAACAGTGATGTCTACTGATCAGAGCACATTTGTTGTTCATGTCTATTATAAGATGGAACTGATGCAAATGGATGCACCGCCAGCCTACACATGTATACATAATCAATAATCTCACTACCTTTATACATGGATATATATACAGTACCCCATGCCACTTGAACTTGATCAAATAAGCTGTGTCACCTGGTATATCCACACTAGCCATTTTGAAGTCACATCTATTTGTTTTGAACATTTTACTATGTTAAAAAGGTGGCAACGTTATCACGTAAGGGTGTTATAGCTAGATCATCCTAATTATCACTACTAGAATGATGTCGAGAACAAGTATGTATGAATAGGAGACACTGGGAAAGGATCAAATGCTAGTCATGCAACTCAGTCCGTGAGTTTCTAGTCATGGTCGTCGTCGCTTGAATTTGCCCTTGGCGGCTGGGCGCCGCCTTCATGGCCATGCAGGCATGGATCTTTCCGAGGTAGATTGGCGTGTTCTGGCGAGCTTCTTCGTCCGAAATTCTGGCGACAATGGCGTTCCCCTGTTTCTCCACTCGCCGATTCAAATCAGGAGCTCTTCCTGGTTCCTCATCTGGTCGCTGCCCTTTCCGTCTAACTGAAGAAACTGTAAGTTTTCTGCTGCACGCACATCTGGGCTGGGCCGTCGAGGAACTTCGTGTGGCTCAACTTCGTGATTACATCTTCCGCTTCTCGGTGGCGAACAAACTGGTTGGATTTCATGCTGCTCGCCTCCAAAGCTTTTGCCAGTGCATGCTTTCTGGTTTATTTCTAGAAGAAGAACGAAGACTAGAATAAACATTGTATCACAAAAATTTGCTGCCTTTCAAAGAAGATAAATAATTGAAACATTCTTTAGTGGACAAGGCTATGGTAAATTTGATCATATTTATTCAGTGGCAAACTCAAAAAATATAGACAACCCATGAAGTGTGCTAGGAGCTGCCTAGAACCACCAAAGAAACAAAATAATGATGCGACATGAACAACAAATGTGCTCTGTTCAAAAGTTATTATAAGATGGAACTGATACAAATGAATGCATCGCCAGCTTCATGCACATGTACATAATCAATGATATCACTACTCACTGCCCCTATCCATGGAGATATATATACTATCCCATTGACACTTGAGTCAATCAAGTAAGCTCTATCACCTCAGCTCAGTAATCCACACTTGACATTTTGAAGTCCCAACTATTTGTAATTTACATTTTACTATGTTAAATATGTGGCAACATATCCACTTAAGAGTGCTACAGATCAGCTTCATTGTCACTACTAGGTTGAATGATGTCGAGAACAAGAGTCTATGAATGGGAGATACCGGCCGGGATTAAAGCAGTTGCAGAGGCACCTCCTACTTCTGTTATGGGCGTGTTCAAGCTACCCGCAGTTTTTCGTGAGGAGCTTACTAAAATAATTAGAGATTGCTGGTGGGGAACAGAAGGTGGAAAAACAAAAGTCGATTGGATGGCCTGGGATCATATGCTTCGGCCCAATAACAAGGGTGGGCTAGGCTTTAGGAATTTGAGGCTGTTCAACCAAGCATTGCTTGCTAGACAGGCCTGGACATCCTCAGTCTCTGCACACCAGACTACTTAGGTTGTCATCGGCCAAAGCCCATTCCAAGATCTTAGGTTCTCATTCGGTTGCGTCGACCGACTCACGTGGCTATTGAAAATCAACGAGATTAGTCCAGCTTGACAGCTTTTGGAGCTTTGGTCTTCTGCAATTTCATCATCAGAGACATGGAGAAATTTCAAGATACAGATGACGGATCTAGAGATTTTTACTTCAAAAAATCTTGTTGTAAGTTTTAGTTTCATTAGAGATTTTTGTTGTCGTTTATTTCAGTTTTTCGATTCTTTGTACTCTTTTTATTGATTCAATAAAGCCAGATGTTTCTAAAAAAAAGACTACTGAAGGCCAAATATCTATTGTATGTTCAACATGGAAGAGATCTCTTCCCAGAACAGTTTCACAATATCGCAAGAAAAGAATAAATGGTCAATGGATTCAGCTTCAGAACACATTAAACATGACACATCATTTAGGTGTTGTCTTTTAATCAGGTTATCTCTAGCGAGAAGCTTACCGTGAGATAACAACCATAGAAAGAAATGCACCCTAGGGGTAACATGAATTTTCCACAGGGCGGGAATGTAAACTGGGGTAATCCCCCGATTGTTGATAACAGCATAAAGTGATTGCACTTGATAAACTTTGGTTCGATCTTTTGTTCGCAGACTTTATATTTGAATTACCGCAACTTTATCGCACAACCTCTGCGCATGAAAATTGTCTCAAAGAATGCTAGATGCAAAATTGGAGAAGTTAGTTAATTTGGACCGTGAGCTCTCTTAAAGAAAAGCCTGATAGAAAAGTACGTAATATCCTTTCTTAAGTGGTTTTGAGATCCGTAAAGTTGAATTAGAGGGGTATACCGAAGCAAAGCTTACAATTAACAGATGCTGTGAGTGCATAAATAATGTGCTACTTGTTGGCCCAAGTAGCAATAAGCTCTACTGACGGGTCGACACACATTTTTCGCTGGTATACCCACACGGTGAGAAAAATCAAAGGTGGCTAGTGCCCAGGGGATGGTAGGTGTCGGGAAAGAGAGGGCCTCTGCTCTGTAGACTTGGTGGTATTTCGCCATTTCAATATTCAGAGTCCGGGGTGGATCATGTACGAGCACTGGCATCCAACTTGAGGATGAGGACCTGCGGACAGCGGATCCATCCGCGAGGGCAGATCCCCGGATATGACATCAGAGTTCGATCGCCGATCGAGAGCTCGTGGGATAAGCAAGCGTGGCCCGTCATCCTCCCGAATGCAACACCCCACCTCAGCACGATGCCCCGGGAAGAAGATGATCCCGCCTTCACAAATCACCTCGCCCGACGGGAGGAGGCGATCATCAATGATTGTTCCGTCAACCGCGAGAATATATATGGCTTCATATTTACCACCATCATTAGCATCCGAATTTGCAGGGATAGCATATAGTACATATTTTTACCATCCCAATCAACCGCTACGGTTCTCTTTGCAATAACTTTTCCGTTTACATTTTTCTATAGCCCGGTTCAGAGAAAATCGTGGCGTATTAGGACGTCTAATGAATGCGCACTCTTACTGAATAAGGTATTGACCATGCATTATGCAGCATCATGTTTGCATGTTAAAGACACAGAAGTAAATTCTTCCGATTTCCTGTAAAAAGAATAAATGTAACAGAACTATCAGATACTACAAGCTGCTTGACCCATGAGGGGAATAGATGATTCAATGCAAGACATAGTAGTTCCGTTCCGTGACTTGTTATCTGAACAACAATTGTGTCGCCGGCTGCAATGGCCGCACGACTACCACCGGTTGGCATGCAAATTGTCTCGAAGTGCCAGATGGAAAATTGAACAATTAATTAGACTTGAAATTAAAGTTGAGATCTTTTAAAGAAAAACCTGAACTGTGAGCTTTTGTGTATCATGGTCAAATTAATCTGAAGTTCTGAACTGATATAGCAATATCCTTTTTAGGCGAAATAGTAATATCCTTCCTTGAGTGGCTTTAAGACACGTAGACTTTTATTAGAGGGGAGTACCAAAGCAAAACTCTGAATAAATTGATGCAAAGCATAGTAGGTAGCTGGTAGCACGTGCTCAGCAGACAATAAACTAACGTTGTGTGTGCATATAGTATAAGCTACATGTTCACCGAGTAGAAATATGCAAAGCTCTACCGACCGACCAACACACACTTTTTGCTCTAGTATCAAATACTTTCTCGGGTGAGAAATTCAGAGGTGTAAATGCTTCTGACTAGGGGATAGGAGGTATATCGGAAAAGAAACGACCTTTGCTCTACGGACTTGGTTGTATTTCATCATTACAATAATCACACGTTGTGGCAGTTCACCAGTGTCAAGAGTTTCCGTAGTAAGATCTACTGTACCAGAGTGTAACTGGGGTTGTGTTTGATTTGGTCGAGGGACGACCACACAAGATAGGATGGAAGGACAGGTTTAATCCCCATTGCAATTCAATGAAGTGAAATAAAATGGTTTCATCTAGTAGATGTTTGATGCAAGGCCTTTTTAGGAACATGATCTTGGACGAGAAGCTTGCCGACATCAGGCTCACTAATGTCGGGGGCTGCTCACTGTTCATAGAGACTGATATGGGTACTTACAACGAGCCTGATATCGCCTACCCAACCCTACAATGTTGTTTGCGGTAGTTCCGGCATGTGGCATGTGGCAACACTGAGGATGTTTTCACATACCGGTTGTTCAAGGGACCCATCGCAACACCTCAATGTCCGGTGGAACCCATGTCTATCCTTACCGAATCAACTGTGGAGATTTATATACTGCTTCTCCACCCCTCAGCAGTATAGGGTACAATAAAATCTCTCTGGGAAATACCATGCGTTTGATTCCAGCCCAAATAGAAGCTGACATGAAAGGGAAAGAGCTTGGGCAGACCAGTGTAAAACTCTGAACTTCACTGAGATACTTCAGTTGGAGCAGTCTGTAATTCGATCATGGATTTATTAGCACTATAGCAAGCAAACGCATGGTTGGAGAGAAAAACAATTTTTTTATATATTACTTTGCACGGGTGCATCTATATATATTAACAAACAAAGTTGTTGCAAGGGCGTTTGGGACCTGTCAAATTGGTTTTACACAAACGTACTAATGAATCATGATTCATTGAGGTCTCCTATATATATATATATATATATATATTTTTTTTTTTTTTTTTTTTTTTTTTTGACGAACTCAGCAGCGCTGATTTCATTAATTAAGAAGGAACAGAAATACTGTACATGAACAGGAGAAAAGAGGTGGAGGACAGAGATAATTACACCCTCTAACTGAAACAAGAAACAGAAAAGCAAAATCTTACAAAGCTCACGGGGGATCCACCCATTTAGTGGCCTTCAGTCCAGCACTTCTCCAGAGGTGAAGCTCCTCAGAAAGACTCTGCAGCAGATCATCGATGGAGCATCCTTTTGCATAGAAGACTCGGTTGTTTCTTTCCTTCCAGGTGAACCAGGAATGAAGCATCTGAAGTACGTTCCATTTTTCGCGGGCAGAGTTTGGGATTGCATCAAGACTTGCTAGTCGCGAGGAGAGTAGTTAGAAGAATGGGTTTGTGTTGCCGTGACAATAATCCTCACCGGTCTGCCTCATATTTATATTCACCTCCTGGTTAGATAAGGATTACAAGAGATTTACAAGGGATAACAACAAGGTTGTTGTGTTGCCGGATAAGCTACAGTAACAACCATCCGGCAACATCTACACAAGCTAACCTAGGTTAGGATCTTCATCAGTTAACATTCCCCCTCAATGTCAACCGGTGACAAGGTTGAGATTGTGCCTAAGTTGTTCCAACATCTGCTTGGTGACGGGTTTGGTAAACGCGTCTGCAACCTGATCAGCCGATGAGACAAACCGGACTTCTAGAGCTCCCGTGGCAATCTTCTCTCTGACAAAATGAAAATCCACTTCAATATGCTTTGTGCGAGCATGGAAGGCTGGATTGGCCGTGAGATAAGTTGCACCCAGGTTATCACACCACAGAACGGGAGCTCGAGGCTGTGGCACACGCAATTCCTTTAGGAGGGATTGTACCCATACTGCTTCAGCTGTTCCATTTGCCAACGCCTTGTACTCAGCCTCAGTCGAAGAGCGGGAAACAGTGGGTTGCTTCCGGGCACTCCACGAAATCAGGTTGGGGCCGAAGAACAACACGAATCCTCCAGCAGATCGGTGGTCATCGCCACAACCTGCCCAATCTGCGTCAGTGAAAACACTTAGCAATGTTGAGCTCGACCGCTTGATAGTCAGTCCGGTGGAGGCTGTTCCCTTAACAAAACGCATGATGCGTTTGACGGCTTCCCAATGTACGTCAGTAGGCTGCGACAAGTATTGGCAAACCTTGTTGACAGCATAAGAGATATCTGGTCTGGTGAGAGTGAGATACTGCAAGGCACCGACTGTACTTCGGTAGTGAAAGGAATCATCTTCACCAAGCAAGTGGCCAGATTCTCGGGTAAGCTTTTCCTGAGTACACATTAGGGTAGAAATGGGCTTGCAATTCTCCATGTGGGTACGCCGAAGTAGATCAAGAGCATACTTGTGCTGGGTAAGAGTGATTCCCCCTGAATTGCGAACCACTTCGATCCCAAGGCTCGCCGCAAAGCAAAGGAGCACTAGGGTTTGGATTCCTTTTTCGGAGCATCTATGGGTTCACCTAATGGGCTTACGAGCTGGCCCGAGTTGAATCGAGCCTGACTCTGCCTAAGCTACAAAAGAGCCCAACTCGTCTTGGGTTGAAAGGTCGAGGTACAAACGAGACCAAAATAGCAACTCAGCTTGGGTTGAAAAGTTGTCGGGCTGAACCCAACAGCTTCAGCCCAACATTGACCCTAAGTTGTGCCCGCAGGCGGGAGAAGGTGTGGGTGACATGGCAGGCTTCACAAAGTTCGGCGGCAACAAAACGCCAACTTCAAGCCCCTCCAGGCCCGATCGTGGCTCCGAAAAAGCAATTTCTTGACGTTAACAGATGATTGTAAATTTATTACTTTCAGGGTATAAGATAATAATTGTACCTATTTTAATTTTATTGGTCTATTTTGGGCTCTCGAAACGGGCTACGGGCGCAAAAGTGGAGTTTGAGCCCAGCCCGCGATGTCGGGCTCACCCGTCTGGATTTAGCCATCCATGTGCATGACCTATGAGTAGCGTTGCAGGGAGGCCACATATTCTGCATGGCTGCTCTCCTCAACAGATCATGCATGCAATCTTTGAGATGTTGGAAGCACCAACAGGAAGATTGGATCTGTAGCCGCTAGGGCATGGGAATGCGAGATGTTAGGCCTTTGCGCTTATGGGCTTGTGTTCATCGGCGGCGGTGTTGTTCGTCAAGTGGTGTTCACAAGCAGCACAGACGAGGAGGAGGCGGCTGCTGAGCTGTGACCCGGCTTTTGCAGGGCTGATTTTTTTAGTTTTTTTATTCAACTTTGCAGTGGGTTGCTCTCAGCAAAGCTCTCGACAAATCAGTTGGCCACGTGGTCTCGGCTTGTCCGTTACTTGTCTTTGCTAAAGACCACTTCTTTGCCCTTCGGAAAATCCTTTGCCAAAGGCCCGAAAGACGGCCCACGACAAGAACCGATTCCCCATGACTTGCTGCTATGCCGAATGGATTTTGCCGTGAGCCACGAGAAAAGGCCCACGACAAGGCCTTTTTCCGAAGGTTTGATGGGCTTTGCATCGTGCCTCGCCCTTCGGCAAAGCCCGTCTGTGCAGTATTGGGAGCAATGAAAAGTTTATAGTGGACTAGGTAATAATAAATTTGATGTACTACTATCTGGATGCCACAAAAAAAATGTAATTTTGTTTTCATAAGGTTAGTAAGTTGCGATGAGTTGTGCAATGAAAATTTGATGTATATGTGAAAAGTCTAGGGCATGGAAAATTTGATCGGTATGACAAACTCACAAAATATAGACCGCACATGCATTGTGCTAGCACCACCAAAGAAAGAAAGAAAGAAAAGTAATGATGCAACATGACCAAGAAATATGCTCTGATCGAGAGTTATTATAAGATGGAACTGATGCAAATGAATGCACTGCCAGTCATCACGTGTACATGATCAATGATTTCACTACCCTGATCTACATGTATATATACATGCAGGCATATATAGTGGGTCAATCAGATAAGCTCTTTTCACCTTGTTAATCCACACTGACATTTTGAAGCCACACGACTATTTGTTTTGAACATTCTACTGTATGTTAAATATGTAGGTGGCAACATATGAACATATCCACGCAACGGTGCTACATATAGATGATCAGCTTAAGTTATCCAGAATGCCATCGAGGACAAGTATGTACGAATAGAAGACACTGGGAAAGAAACAAATGCTAGGCAGCAGAAGTGAGCTATGCATCCGTGAAGACTACAGTGCAACTGCTCGCTCGCCGGTCCATGTATCATGTCGTATTTGAGTTACCGTCAGATCTGGTTTCATTTTAACATTTCTTGGTATCGCAGCTTTAGCATCGTCCCTCATGCAACTACATGACTGGAAGTGAGCATGTCACTGGTGCTTGTCTTCTAGAAGACAGATGCTTGATTAGACACTTCTAGCATAGAAATAAGCACCCGTGCTTGAGAATAAACCGATTTATTTTTGTATCACTACCTTAAGCACCTTGCATTGGACATGCTCTAACTGAAGCGTCTCAAGCAGTGATACAAAAATGTTTGCTGCTTGCGCATGGCAATATTAATATATAGACACTACGCCAGAATGGATTACTGGCGCACGAGTTCCAGTGGCGGTACAGCTGGTCCAAAACATTCACCGCCACTGGACGTCGTTGGAGAAATCCAAAACGAATGCCAGTGGCGGTGAGCAACCACCGCCACTGCTAGTGGAGCACGGGTGGCGGTGAAAACACTCGCACGACTAGCACCGCCATCGGTGCTCTAGCAGAGACGCCGTTGTATGAAAATGCAGGGCCGGACAAAAGTGTGCTGGAAGTGACGCTCGAACTTCTCCGAATGAAGGCAAAATATAACATCGTGGACTCGGGATTCACGGATATTTTGAATTATCTTTCTACAGTTCTTCCTGCGGGCAACATGTTGCCTAAGAGCACGTACGAAGCGAAGAAGGTTGCATGTCCCCTCGGGTTAGACGTTGTCAGATACCATGCTTGTCCGTTGAACTGCATCATATACAAGGATGACTACAAAGACATGCACAGCTGTCCAGTATGCAAAACATCCCAATACAGGAAGAAAATCCTGAGAGCCTCCCGGAGAAAGAAGTGACTCGTGGTCCAGCGGCGAAGACCGTATGGTACCTCCCGTGTGGTAGCCGGCTGGAGCGTTGGTTTCAAAACGAGAAGGAGGCCAGGTGGTTCATTTTCCACGACGCGACTCAGAAGGATATCGATCCTGATGGGGTGTACCGTAACGACGATGGTGTACTTAGACACCTCGCCGACGCGGCTCAATGGAGGACCCTGGACGAGGAGTTTCTAGACTTCGGCGCAGAGCCCAGGAACATCAGGTTCGGGATGAGTACAAACGGAATCAATCCGTTCGGAAACATGAGCAGCAAACACAGCACATGGCCGGTGATCCTGTTCATATACAACCTTCCTCCGTGGCTTATCATGAAGAGGAAGTACATCCACCTATCCATGCTCATACAAGGCCCTAAGCAACCGGGAGCTGATCTGAACGTGTATCTGGAGCTAGTGAAAGATGAACTTGCGGAACTTTGGAGTACGGGCCGAAAGGTTTGGGACACTCACAAGAAGGAGTTCACCCTTCGGGCAGCTCTGCTGACATGTGTGCATGACTACCCTGCGAACGGGAACTCATCTTGCCAACGCACACATGGGTACAAAGTGTGTACAAAGTGCGGGGATGAAACAAACTCACAGAGGCTGCCAGTTTCGCAGAAGATTGTGGACACCGAAAGTGGTTGCAACGTGATGACCCATGGAGGAAGGACAAGAAAAACTTCAATGGGTGGTCAGATCCTCGCCCGAAGCTCAGGGAAAAGACTGGGTATGATATCTATGAAATTGTTAGGAACTTGGAAGTTGTTGCCGAGAAAACAAATCCGCAAGCGTAAGAGAAGGATGGCGATGGACCTATGTGGAAAAGGAGGTCGGTGTTTTTCGGGACCTGCCTTACTGGAAATTCTTACAAAGCCGTCACACCATAGATGTCATGTACGTCGAGAAGAACGTGTGCGACAGCTTGTTGGGCTTGCTAATGAACAATGTAGATAAGACAAAAGATGGGCCAAAGGCACGGAAGGACCTGAAGTTCTTGGGCATAAGGAAGAAGCTGTGGGCGATAGAGGAAGAGTCACCGGAAGACCACAATGGTGAAGTCACGGTAACGACACGATGTAAACCTGCGTGTTACACCTTGAGCAAAGCCGAGTTACACAGAATGTGCCAGTGTCTCCATAGCATTAAAGTTCCATCCAACTACTCGTCCAGCATCACGAGACTCGTTGACATGAAGAGTCACAAGCTTGTTGGTATGAAGTCTCATGACTGCCACGTGATTATCACGCAGTTACTTCTAGTTGCAATAAGAGGTGCCATGGAGCCATGGGTCAGAGAGACGGTCATGAAGCTTTGTGACTTCTTTGACACAATCGGGCAAAAGTCCATCACGGTGGAACGCTGCCTCCAGCTGAAGGATTCAATGATACAAATTTTGTGTGAATGTGAGATGTTTTCCCCTCCAACATTATTCAATATCATGGTACATCTGATGGTCCATATCACCAACGAGATAATCCTACTAGGGCCCTCCTTTCTGCACAACATGTATGGGCCCAAACGATACAACGGGGTGCTGAAGCGGTATGTTCGTAACAGAGGGCATCCGGACGGTAGCATCATGCAAGGCTACCATGCAGAAGAGTGTGTGGAGTACGCCACTGATTGGTTCGTCGATCGCAAACCCATAGGAGTACCCGAATCACGACATAAGGGCAAACTAGAAGGTGAAGGTGGGCTTGGCCGGAAGGTTCTGGATGTGTATTCATTGGGGAGAGAGGACGACTATATGAGAGCACATACAATGGTGCTGCAACATATGTACGAGGTCCAGCCTTTCATCAACATGCATATGGAAGAACTTGAAAACCGGTACCCTAACAGGAGTGCTGATTGGATACAGAAAACCCACAATGCAACATTCGCCATGTGGCTCAAGAGTTTTTGGTATGCCAGGGTGGCGGCAAATGAAGAAGAAAGGACCGCTCAATTACGTCATTCTTCACATCATAACACTAACGTACGTATGTTAATTTGTTTGTCACGCACAGAAGAGTATTAAGTGCCGGATATTGATGCCATCCACCGGGAATCCGTTAGGCGCGCGTGGTCTGCTGATGCCAAGAATGCCGGTCGTGCACAACACGCCCATGGCCCCGGATCATGGCAGGGTGCAGGTGGACTCCGTGCTCCCGGAATTTGACAATACGCCGGTCCCTTATCCTCCAGAGGAGGTACCAGTGACTCTAGGGCGATGCCGGGGCACGTACATCCAGTGGCCCAGGAGGTTGGTTGCCCTCGCTACCCAACCTTCTCCCTCTCTGTCGTGTCCTGGAGCGTCTCCACCGGCTTCCGCTCAACGACTTCCCTCTCCATCGCCCCTTGGCCCATCCCCCAATAAGCCGGCACGTCCGGATTCACCAACGTCGGGGCAAGGAGGCTTCGATTTCGAACCAGCGCAAGACTGCAGCGATGATGACGCTGCATCGGCTCATGTGCCGCCGCCTAATCCGTCGCCGCCCCACCGTAAAGAGAGCAAACCCTCACAACCACCACGACCTGCACCCGTGCCACGGAAATCTGTGGCGGGCGCGCTGGAGTACGCGTCTGGCAAGCAGGTCTCCCAGACCTTCAAGGATCAAGAGGAGGCCGAGTTTTTGAAACACCGGCACACCAATAAGAGGGGGTCCAAAATCAGCAAGAGATCCAGTGACTCGAAGAGTAAAGAGTTGGACTCAACGGGCAAGCAACCTAGCAATTCGCCAATAATCGAAGGGAATTGGGAACACCGGCCAGATATTTTGAATATGAACCCCCCCCCCCCTCTAGCTGGTGATTTAGTCGGCGGAGCCTACTTCGTGGCCAAGGAATTCGAAAAAGTGCTGATGTTCTACCCTGGACAACCGATGGTCAGCCTTAAGGACCTAAGGAGCCTGCCGCGAGAGATACAAGAGCTACATGGCTACTACATGGCAGCATCAGCTAATTCTGCACAACATGGCCAACAGATGAATGTACTAGTGCCAGAGCATTATGGCTTCTACGATGCCGAAACGGGAGACCTGCAGACAAAGGATTTTACCTTTGGCGTGGACTTCCTTGACTTGTTTCACGTCTTCAACCAGAAGTGCTTAGACACAACATGTTAAGACTTTGGTGTGTATACTTCACAAGGGAGTCCTTCCGCCTGAAAGAACCACACGTTGCCATCGCCGATTCTCTCCTGTTCAGCAAAGCAACCATCGGTCTAGAAGAATGGAAACGGGGTTCGAGAGAGAAGGCAACTTCATACCTGGCTAAGTTCTTCGCAATGCACAAGCAACGCCGTTATGTTCTTACACTCTACCATTTAGAGTAAGTTGTTCTCACGACCTTTGCTTTATTTCTCGTTCCACTAAGTTGTTCTCTTTTCGGTTATAAATGTGTGTTCTTTTTGTAAACAGCGAACATTGGGTGGTGGTGGCCTTCTCTTTCGAAGAAGCGTCGGTGACGTATCTTGATCCACTCCGACAGAAGAAAGGCTATGAGCCGCGCGACTTCAAAGCCGTCAGAACACTCTTCGAAGAGGCGTGGATAAAGGCGGTGAATGACTATGAGGTGCCAAGCTACGGCAGGAAGAAAATGACCTATCACAAAAACTTCACATGCATACAACAGACTCAAGGGACGGCCTTTTGTGGATACTACTGCGCGTACATCATCCGCAATTGGGTCACCTCTTTTAAGGCCAAGACGAAGACAACCTACCAGTAGATGGCGGATTACTTCAAGATGGAATCAGAATATGGACACAAACCAGCTGTTCTTGTGTTCGATATTCAGAGGGAGATAGCCACCATTCTCAACAAAGAGGTCCGGAAGGAAAACGGTGATTTTTATGCAGGCGGGGTTGTGCCGATGTATTGAAACTTGATGTACAATGTTAAATATTGAATATCTCTCATGGATGTAATAAGTTTTCGTCTTATTTTTGTAATAAGTTTTGTGAACAGATGCTATTATCTTCATGGATGCGTGATTTTCTCATATATATTGCTGTTATCTATTGCTGTTACAGGAATGTTCTAATATAAAAAAATATTTTTTAAAAATCGGAAAGAACAGTGGCGGTGACAGAGAACCGCCACTGGTGCTACGAAAGCATTCCAGTGGCGGTGAGGCATAATGGCCACTGGTACACCACCAGTGATAGAGAACCGCCACTGGTACATTACAGTGGCGGTGCTTCCGACGGCCACCGGTGCACTTTCTGAGCTCCCCTACAGATTACCAACGGCGGTTGTGCAAACCGCCACAGGTGCTGGCTAGCACCGGTGGCGGTGTGCCACCGGTGCTCGTTAGCACCAGTAGCGCAGACTTAGTGGCGGTCCGGGTTACCGCCACCGGTGTGTAATCCGGACCGCCGCTGCTAACCTTTTCCGGAGCAGTGAGATCTACCAGTACAGCCGCTGAGGTCAAATTAATGGCACTAATAATGTTTTTCTATTGTTGTTTAAAAATAAAAAAAACTGTTATTCAAATTAACATCAACAAGAGTAACATGTTCTGGGTACGGTCCTAGTTTTCTGAATTTCGGTTCCCGCTGAGGCCCGAAATGAGCATTCCCGGTCAAAAAGTTGGGACTTATTTCAATTTCTAACGAGCCAAGAAACCAACAAAAGTCGCCAAACCGTATTGCCTCAGTTGTGCCGCCAGACATTAGCGTCTGTCTTGTGCTGGGAAGCCAAAATTAGTCAAACTTTGTCGAAATTGAGTAAAATTTCACTTCAAAATCTAAAATTTTTGTCTCACCGTTTCATTAGAATTTTTTCAGAATTTTCGAAAATTTGCTCATTTCAAAGGGGTCTGATTTTTTCCAACAGAAACACAAAACCTTTGGGTGTGTTCTTAGCGTCACCGGTGAGCATATCTACATCAAGTCATCATCAACACAACTGGCAGCGGCCTCTCCTTCCTCTTGGCCTTCTAGACCCTTGTGAAGTTGACAGGATCATGAGGATCTTCCTCTGGCGGTATCCTCGGCTCTTCCTAAGTGTACCAATATTTGTGAAAGCAGGAACTATTTTGCATCAATCAACTTGTTTTAACTATAGCATATTTGACATGCAAAACCTAGAAAGATTTAAACTCTTTTTCGGTCATTCAACAAGATTTCAATTGTATTAATTAACAAGAACATGTTTCTTTTTTGGAAAACACCCTGCTTATACTAAAACATAACAAGAGTGGACGAGAAGGTCCCACTCAGGAGTACAAAAACCTGAAGATATCTGGCAGATAAATGTTCAAATTTCAAGCATGCCCTCAATCGAGGGCTGTTTCTTTTTTGGAAAACACCCTGCTTATATTAAATCATAACAACGGTGGACCAGAAGGTCCCAGTACCTCACCATGACTCGTCCCGATATCTCTTTTGCAGTTAGCAAGGAGTGCCAGTACCTTGCTGCTCCTACGGACACACACTGGGAAGCTGTGAAACGGATCCTTCGATATGTCAAGGGCACCATGACAACCTGGATCAACATTCTCCGGTCTGGTCTACCCTTCTCAGTGTGTTCACTGATGCTGATTGGGCAGGCTGCTCCGACGATCGGCGCTCTACTGGCGGATTCGCTGTGTTCTTTGGCCCGAACTTGATTTCGTGGAGTGCTCGGAAGCATCCTACAGTCTCACGATCTAGCATGGAGGCGGAGTATAAGGCGCTTGCGAATGGCGCCGCTGAAGTCTCGTGGGTTCAGTCGCTACTTCGAGAACTACTGATTCCTCAGCCTCGACTTCCAGTAATTTGGTGTGACAATCTTGGAGCGACTTACTTGTCTGCTAATCCGGTGTTTCATGCCCGCACTAAGCACATCGAAGTGGACTTTCACTTCGTTCGTGAGAAAGTAGCACTCGGTGCTTTGGAGGTTCGTTTTGTATCGTGTGGCTTGGGCTTGGGTTAGATAATACAATTAAAATGTTTGCTGGATGACCGATCAGCGTTTAAGTCTGTCTTTTTACAAGTCAAATATACTACGAGTTGAATAGTTGTTTGTGCTTAGCTAGATGTGGATAACAAAACAATGGAATAATTAAACTGATGGAAAATAGTAGGCAGCACGTGCCAGCAGACCATATATGAAGACAATTTACTAATGTTGTGTGTGCATATGCATATATAAGCTGCTGCATGTTCACAAAATAGAAGTAAAGAAAGCTGTACTAATCGTTTTGGTCAGTATCAAATACTCGCACATACATACGGTGAGAAGCCCAGAGGTGCTAGCTAGCTTGTGGCCGGGGAGTAGGAAGTGTCGGGATAGAAGGTGCTGGGTTGTCTACAGATGCACGTGATGTGTTCTCGGTGAGTGAAGCCTTTCGCAACGGCAGCCTGGGCTTAGCTACACCTTTCGGTACGTTGCATTTGTGACTCTTAGCTCGGCGACGAGGAAATGCTTTGTGAAGATGCTCGTGATGCTCCTACCCAAACCCCATGATGCAATGCCACATATGCGGACAGAGAAACTTAATTATCTTCAGACCGAAGATGAAGAGCCTCGCAAAGTTAAATTATGTCCTAGCTAGGAATGGAAGACATCGTGAAAGCAGTAGGTTCATTGCTTTCACATGGATGCACCAAACGCATGGCGTTGTCTAGCCATAACCACAATTTCTATTACTAATGAAACAGGATGATCAGACGATTTATTGGCCTTCTTGTTAAATTTTGAAGCATCGTATCCTTGTTATTAAAAAACAGAAGAATTCATGTACAGTTCGACCTTTTATCATTTAATATATTACTGTAGGCATTTTTTGCCTACAGCCTTTAACCCTAAAAAAACAAAAGAATTTGAAACTATCTAATTAAACGAGTTGTTTAACATTGTTCAGAACAAGCATACCACAGTGACTTCGGTTAGATAATACAGTTAAATATTGCTGACTGACTGATCAGTGTTTAAATATGTCTATGTTTTGCAAGTAAAATATGCTATGAGTTGAATAGTCGTTTCTGCTTAGCCATGAAGACAACACAATGGAATAATTAAATAGATGGAAAATAGTACGTGCCAGCAGACCACATATAGGGTATGAGGTTTTTTACGGTACCTTTTGATGCTAGAGGAAGAAATGAGTAGTAGAACGTTAATTATTAGGAACCGGACCTTTTTTGCCTGAAGAAAAAACCTTGATCGGGCTAGGCCCATCAGGCCCAAAACTACGGATGACAAGCCCACAACTGCCGATTAGAATATATCGATATATCGATAGAATCAAGAGTAAATATCACAAAACTCCTAATTTCTGACGAACTGTATCGCCAAACTACAACTTTTGGTTTTTATCACATAACCCTTGTTCGTGGACAAAAGTAGCACAGGACCCGTAATCTCGATGTTGATGCGGCTAACAGCGAAACTGACTTTGGGACCCACTTGTCGGCCTCAGAAATGAAAACCGGCTTAGCTTAGTGCGGTCTGGTTCGGTTTCGACCGGTTTGACGACAATCCAGTCGGACCGCCTGAGCAGCTCGTCCGTCCCGGGCAGGCGCCGCCGACAACCTCAGCTGTCGCTGGCCCTGTCATTGCTCCGATGGTGGCGCCGGGGCTCGGGTGCCGCCACGGTCGCATCTTCGTCATCCTTCGGTGAGGCCAAGCAGTCGCTACCCCACCATGGGAGCGGCAGCGCCACAGCATGCCATCGAGACCATATTTGATACTGACCAAAACGATTAGTACAGCTTTCTTTACTTCTATTTGGTGAACATGCAGCAGCTTATATATGCATATGCACACACAACATTAGTAAATTGTCTTCATATATGGTCTGCTGGCACGTGCTGCCTACTATTTTCCATCAGTTTAATTATTCCATTGTTTTGTTATCCACATCTAGCTAAGCACAAACAACTATTCAACTCGTAGTATATTTGACTTGTAAAAAGACAGACTTAAACGCTGATCGGTCATCCAGCAAACATTTTAATTGTATTATCTAACCCAAGCCCAAGCCACACGATACAAAACGAACCTCCAAAGCACCGAGTGCTACTTTCTCACGAACGAAGTGAAAGTCCACTTCGATGTGCTTAGTGCGGGCATGAAACACTGGATTAGCAGACAAGTAAGTCGCTCCAAGATTGTCACACCAAATTACTGGAAGTCGAGGCTGAGGAATCAGTAGTTCTCGAAGTAGCGACTAAACCCACGAGACTTCAGCGGCGCCATTCGCAAGTGCCTTATACTCCGCCTCCATGCTAGATCGTGAGACTGTAGGATGCTTCCGAGCACTCCACGAAATCAAGTTCGGGCCAAAGAACACAGCGAATCCGCCAGTAGAGCGCCGATCGTCGGAGCAGCCTGCCCAATCAGCATCAGTGAACACACTGAGAAGGGTAGAACCAGACCGGAGAATGTTGATCCCGGTTGTCATGGTGCCCTTGACATATCGAAGGATCCGTTTCACAGCTTCCCAGTGTGTGTCCGTAGGAGCAGCAAGGTACTGGCACACCTTGCTAACTGCAAAAGAGATATCGGGACGAGTCATGGCGAGGTACTGGAGACCACCAACCATGCTGCGATACCGGAACACATCTTCATCTTGTAAAGGAGTACCAACATCACGAGACAACGGATCTTGCACAGCCATTGCTGTGGAGACCGAACGACAGTGTTCCATGTGGGCGCGATGAAGAAGATCGGTGGCATACTTCTGTTGGCACAGTTCATTCCCCCTGAAGTGGCGGTCGCCTCAATGCCGAGAAAGTAACGCAGAGGGCCAAGATCCTTGATGGGGAACGCCGCTTGGAGTTGTTGCAGGAGATGATCAGACGCCTTGGAGCACGAGCTGGCAATGACAATATCGTCAACATAGACAAGCATGTAGATCATCACCGGTCCTTGAGCAAAAATGAACAAGGAGGTGTGAGCCTTCGATGGAACAAAACCAAGTTGCTGCAACTTGTCGCTCAAGCGAGCATGCCATGCTCGCGGCGACTGCTTGAGGCCATAAAGCGACTTATGGAGGCGGCAAACATGGCCGGGAGAGCGTGGATCTTCAAAACCAGGGGGCTGCTGCATATACACTTCTTCGGTGAGCACATCGTGAAGAAAAGAATTATTGACATCGATTTGGCGAAGGTGCCACCGCTTGGAGATGGCCACGGACAAGACGAGGCGAACGGTGGCTGGCTTGACCACCGGACTGAATGTGTCAAGGTAGTTGATGCCAGGGCACTGCGTGAAACCGCGAGCGACGAGCCGCGCCTTATATTTGTTGATGGAGCCGTCGGGCTTCTCCTTCACTTTAAACACCCACATGCAGCTGACGACATGCTAGCCGGGAGGATGGGGCACGAGACTCCATGTGCCGTTGTCCTGCAGGGCTGAGAACTCCGCCTCCATCGCAGCACGCCAGGCTGGTTCGGTGAGGGCAAGACGATGTGACAACGGTACGGCGAAGAACGCGTGCCGGTTGGGGTCGTACCGGATCGTACCATCCGTGGGCGCGGATGTTGTTAAGCGTTCTTCCGCATATGCTTGTGAAGAGCAAAGTAAGGCGATAGAATGAAGATGCTTCAGAATGTTTGCTTTGAGTTTTATATCCTTACGGGCCTGCCGGTAGATGATAAGACAGGCGCAAGGTCAGGTGACACAGGACCAGAAGGGAATTTCCGATTATACTTCAGCGTTACTGCTCATCTTACAAATTATTCCGAGTTTTCTTACAACAGCAACTAACAACTAAGTGCCTGGGTGGGTATGACTTCGCGATGACCTCATACGCCATGGAGACGCCACCGCAGCTGCGGCCGCTCGAAGCTGCGCCCGCCTGACGCTGCCGCCGGCCCACACCTTCCGCCTGCGGCGCCTCCTCTATCGCGGGGGCTGTCCCGCCGCCTTCGAGGTGTCCGGCCACCGGCTTCAACGAAGGTCGTGGTCGCCGCCGTGCCCGCCTGGATCCTCTGTTCCAATCACCGACGCCCTGCTCCAAGGCATCAGGCTGGCGCCACCACCTCCGCGCTTCTCCCAAGTCCTCACGTGCTCCTCCCCCGATGCCGTAAGATGCCCTGAGGATTAGGGTTTCCGTATTCTCCTCCTTCGGCGCAAGCGGACGAGGGAGGTGGAACCGGGATCGAAACGCTTCGATCTGAGTTTAGAGCGACGAGAATCGTGCGCTGGGCCGAGGGCCCGGCCGCCTGGGCCGAAAATTGTTTTTCTAGTATTTGTTTTATTTTCTTGACAGTTTTGTCCTTTCACTTTTTTCTCAAAAGTAGTTTGATAGCCTAATCAATTTTAGTTGGCGGCTTCTTCAGAAAGCTCGGGGAGTGCAGTTTCTCAAAGAAGCTGGTTCAGAAGCCGAAAAGAACCGGCCCTTAGTCATCTTGGTGGTTGCAGCTTCTCTAGCAGGTGTTTTATGTTTATAAATGTCCTATTCAATCTTCACTTGTCAAATTGATCAAGCAAAATGTATGAAAGTTTTTGACCTTACTATCAGTAAACCGAAGTTATTTGTTACAGCCAAATTAAAAGAGACCACGAATCGGAGAAATTTAATTCTACTTTCTTGTCAAACTGACTTTTCTCCTCCCTCTTTTATTCTACTTTCTGTATATCGTCCTTTTCTACAACAGAGGAGACCAGTAATCAGAGAAATTTTAAGAACTGCAACAGAAAGAACAGAGGATAGCTCAGGGCTGCTGGGTTAGTGTACAGCCAGAGGCAGGATGGACACATGGGAAGATGGGAGGCGAGGCTGCCGGTGGCCGCAAACCCTAGCGCTGATCCATAGGTGTTGTGCACCTGCCCTGTTGCGATCGAGCAACACTTTGCTCCCGATTGTACCTGCGGGATTTATTCGGTCTCTGTTTCATATACCATGTAGTTTCCACCTCAGTGTGCTTTATGGACAGGTTCATTGAAGTGGGCATGTCAAATTTAAAATTAACGAAGCTGCTCGTTTTGAGAAAAAAACAATACATATATGCATCGTGCATTCCTTCCTTGATTTATGCATAGGCATAGTGAAGACCTTTCATCCGCGTAAATATCTCCAGACTATAGTTAATTTAAGATAAATGTTCATCATATCAACCACAATGACACACATGCTTCAGGAGTTGTCCGCTGTATATATATGATGCAGCGTGGAGTGTGTTTTCTCATTTCTCTTCTAAATGGAACACAAAGAGATGAGGGGCTAACTAGAAACATTTACACTACGGCAGTACTTTGTTTTAGATAAGAGACCTCTACAAAGATGTGTGCAGCCTTAATCTGTTATTAGTTTTGACTATATAAGCAATCCAAGAGAAAATACAAGGGGGAGGCTAGCACCATGCACATTTACCCTGCAAATGTACGAAGAAATAATGATCCTAGATTGAGATTGGGAGACATTGGGAAGAAACGGTGATGTGAGGCTGCAATCTACTGTTCGTTGCTCAAAGTTGACTATGTTCTACATTCGTTAGGAGCAACGAGACTTATTTGCTGAACTAGGCAATAGAAAGTTCGAAGTACCTTTATCTTACTATGTTCTACACTCTACTACCATCTACACGCCAGCCAAAATGTAATTTGCTTAAAAATTAGTTAGTTTCAGATGGATATGCATGCATAGTAATGCGAGAAGCACATCCGCGTTCGACATTAACTAGTAGAAGAGAGAGAAATATTGACTGCGCTAGGTGACCATGAACAAAAAAGATGTCATATATAAGGGATGCAATATGAAGAACAAATGCGTCCATGTCAGAATTTATTATAAAATGGAACTGATGCAATCATTTAAATGAGCATGTGCCACTGGTTTTCAGATGTGCATAATCAATTCTTTCACTTCTCGTGTACATGGATATATATACTACCCCCATGGTCACTTGATTCGATCAACAAGCTCAATTCCCTGGTTAATCCGCACTTAACATTTGAACATTTTACTATATTAAATAAGTAAATTTAACGGAACCATATTTTTCGGTGCAGTCTTCTCACGGAATCAAAATTTTTGCTAATTTGTCCAAGAACCACACATTTTGAGTCTAATAGTCTCAACCAAAACAGATAATTAAGCTTGTTTGACACGCTTTCTTACATGTGAGGACATGGGCCCCACCTGTCAGATGCCACGTCGGCCAAAACACGACATACGGTACTTAGTGGGTAGGACGTGCCCAGAAGACTATAGACTATATCCGTGCAGACAATTAACTAATATTGCATATGTGTGCATATATATAAGCTGCTAGCTATCTGTACATCACGTAGAAGTCACCAAAGCTCTACTGATGGATCGACACAAACTTTAATTTCATTGGTTCCAAATATTCGCACGGGTGAGAAAATCAGAGTTCGGAGGTGCTAGCTTGCGACCAGGGGATATGAGGTGTCGGGAAAGAGACCATAGGGGATAGGAAGCGCGGTTTAGATGCAAAATTGGGGAGGCGCAGTGTAGATGCTGGATGATGCGGCGGTCGACCACATGGGGAGGGGCGGTCCTGTTCGAGGAGGTGGCAGGGAGGTACCTAGGAGAAGCAGATCGGCGTGGGAACATTAGGACTGTGGTGTGTGGGACTAGCGGTTGAGATGCACCAGGATGATGGCCAGAGATCGAGAGGGGTGGCCGCGTGCGTGCTGGAAGGGAAGGAGGGATTTGGGCGTGATAGTATGGCGTACGGGGGGAAGAAAGGCATTTGGAGAACATCAGCGTCTCTTTGGCTGCGAGTCTAGGTCTTTGTTTTTTAAATATTTGGCTATCTGTATTCATTATAGAAAACTTCCTAACACAGAATGAAAGGACGTTGAGGACCGGTTTGAAAAAAAATGGGATGTTGGCAAGGCAAGTTACTCTCATATGGAGATCGCTTTGTGGTTATTAATTCTGTTCTCACAAGTATGCCAATGTTTATGTTGTCCTTTCTTGAAATATTTAAAGGGGTCCGAAAGCGTCTTGATTTTTATAGATCCCGATTTTTTTTTGGCAAAGTGATGAGCATAAACGAAAACATCGTTTAACAAAGTGGAATATTATTTGTCGTCCTAAAAAAAAATGGGGGTCGGGTATTGAGATTTTAGATACTAAAAATGTGTGTGTATTCAGCAAATGGTTGTTGAAGCTTCTTAATGAGGAGTGTATGTGGCAAGAGTTGCAACATAATAAATATTTTCATTCTAAAACTCTTTCTCAAGTTCAGGCTACGGCCGCTGACTCCCCATTCTGGAAAGGACTAATGTGAGTTAAGACTGCCTTTTTTAATCGAGGTTTGTTTATTGCTGGAAATGGAATGAGCACTCGTTTTTGGGAAGATACATGGCTAGGTGATATACCTCTTGCGCAGCAATATCCATCATTATATAATATTGTGCAACGAAAAAGTGTTTTGGTTGCGACTGTTGTGTCATCTATTTTCTCTAAATATTGGCTTTAGACGTACAATGACAGGGAATAAATGGACATCATGGTTGCATTTAGTCCACCGTTTAATGATGGTTCGCCTTTCTGCCGATCCAGATTCTTTTACCTGGAAACTAACTACCATTGAGGTATTTACGGTTAAATCTATTTATAGAGACTTTATGGATGGGCAAGCTGTTTTTCCTCAGAAGTATTTGTGAAAGATTAAAATACCTTTGAAAATCAAGATTTTTATGTGGTTTCTTTATAGAAAAGTGCTGCTCACCAAAGACAATCTTGCTAAGCGTAATTGGGACGGGTGTAAACAATGTTGTTTTTTGCGGATTAGAAGAAACTATCCATCACTTGTTTATAACATGTCCATATGCTCGTCTTGTGTGGTGAACTATTCATGTAACTTTTAATTTGCCACCTCCAACCAATGTCACAAATATGTTTAGGAATTGGTAGAACAGTGTCGATAAAAAACTAAAAGCTTTGTTGGGCTATTTGGAATAGCCGAAATGATATTGTGTTTTTTTTAGGAACAGCGCCGGTTAAATCTATTTTTTGTTGGGCTAAATCCTGGAATAATTCAGGAAAATGTGACACCCACGTCAAGTCTGGGACTTAGAACCTGGGTGGGCTGGTTCCACCACAAGGAACCAGATCTTCACAATGATATTGTTTTTAATAAGACTAGAGTGGTTAATTTTCTGCAGGTCATCTACAAAGCCACTCATTGAATCCATTTGTGGTATTTTTTTCTACTCTCTGTGGACGAACGAGAGCTTTTGGATACTGGGTGCAACCGTCTGGAGACGGTTACTCGGTATATCTTCAACCGGGGTGGATGCCGATTCACTATTAAAATTCTAGCTACATGATGCATATGCATTTTTTGTATCATCATCTATTCCGCTGGCTGATTTTTGTATCAACTTTGTGTGATCCTTAAATTGTAATATTGTGGCACTGAACTTCGTAATAAAGTGACTGTGTGCATCGATTAATGCAGAGACCAGGGTTTTCCCCTTTTCGAAAAAAAAAAGCTAGCTTGCAACTAGGGGATAGGAAGTGTTGGGAAAGAGATGATAGCGGATAGGAGGTGCCGGCCTCTGTTGACTCCGTAGCATTTCATCCTTCCAATATTGACAGTAGGGATTGTCTTCACTTCCAATATTGACAGTAGGGATTGTCTTCTCTAAAATTATGATCGGTGTGAAAGATCGAAGTCGCCCCTGCAGTTTTAGTAGTGTGGATTTCTGTGGATCCCAATTTGCATTTCCAATAGCTCATCAAATACGCAGTCAATGTTTTGGCTCACCAACGGTTCAATGGGCCATCCCTGTTGATCCGGGAGCCATCCTTCGGCTTTCGATACTAGCGCTATCAAATCTGCAGTGTCAATGGGATTTCTTACATGCAGCTAGCTACCCAAATGGTGAATATATACACCATATCTTCTTAATCCAAGAACAATCCCATGAAAACACTATAGTCAGTCAACTGGACAACCCATAGGTGGAGTGCCATTTTTACTACAAAAAAGGTAAGCAGAGTATATTCATGCTGCAGGAAAGGGAGCGTATACATTCATGAAATCAGTCAACTTGATAATCCATAGGTGGAGTGCCATTTTTGTTATATAAAAATGTAAGCAGTGTATATTCATGTTGCAGGAAAGGGAGCGTATACATTCATGTAGTCAGTCAACTGGACAATCCATTTGGCTACTGGCACACGTGGAACAGCGAGGAAAATGCTGCTAATTTTAGGTCACTTTCCTATCCCTTTTATCGCGATCTGAAACAGTAGTCGATCACTTAACACCGCAAGAACAATATAAATGGATATACTTTAAGGCAGAACATAACTGTATTTCTGGAAAATCGAAATATCGATAAAAGATAAACTGTACAAAATGTCCACGTATACATAGACTCCAAAAATGTACGTTTCAGACAACAACTTTAGGCTTATTATCATGCAACAGAAAATATTAGCTGTGCTGTGTTTTAAATGGAAACCCTGATTTATGTAGGAGACACGTAAAATAAATCCATTTAGCTTTTTCCCTTTCGTTTCTATAGTACTACTTCTATAATAAAAATAGGAGAAATATCCCCTGAAAACTCTTGTTAGGTGCAAACTTGCAAACTTCTATCATCAGCCATCGGATCTGCAACGTGCGGCCCAGATGAGAGGTGGGTATCAAACACATCACTTAAACGCAGTTTTGCATTAATACCCCTGCCTAACTCCCACCTTCAGCACATACGAGGAGGAAACAACGATTCGTCCTCTCGTCTTCCCGTTCCTCACCTGACGTGACCTTGGATATGGACGCCGGTGAGCCACCCATCTCCTCGCGACGGCAGCAGGCGACCACCCCTCTCCTTGCAAAGGCTGACGGCGCCCCATCCCTCTCCTCAGACGCCCCACTCCTATCCCGTCGAGGGCAAATCAGAGGCCACGATGGTGCTGCCCCCACCCTACGACAGAGCGCGATGGCGACCACCTCGACGTTGATTGCCTGGTGGTGGTGGTGGCGCTGCCCCGAGCAACAGAGACGGTACATCTACTTTCACCCTTCCGCGTGGTGCTGCTGCCCCGGGTGACGGCAATTTGGGCTGAATTTTGGTGTTTTGCCGTACTGAATTTGTGTATTTTGATGTGCTGAATCTGCTGTACTGAAAGTTTGTGTTGTTCTACTAGAACTGAATTAACGCGAGCAATGGTCGATTTCTTGCTGTAACTTTAGAATTTTGGATGTACTTGCTGTCTTAGTGTACCCGAATCATGGCGTACGTGCCCCTCACTGCAATCATGGGTTCCAAGCTAAGGAAAGAACAATCAAAGAAATCACTTGGGTGGTACTCCCAACGTCCGTGTTTAGCAGAGAGCAGACATAGGATCAGGAGGCATCACGTCCAGCGGCGGGCTCAACAACACGTCCGGCGGAGTGACCGGCAGCACGTACGGCGTACGGCAGGCGATGAGTCATAGACGGCTGCAGGCGCGGCATCTTCGCCAGCGGCGGATGCAGCAGCAGGGCCTGTCGGGCGCTACAGCATGGCCGGCGGAGGGCGTGCAGAGCACCCGGACGGTGCCGGCGGAGGGCTACCCGTGCTCTTCAATGGGGCATCAGTGCATCACGGCCGGCGGTCGAACGAGTCCTTGTTTCCGTCACGGCAGCGTCAACGAAGAAGATGAATGGCTTTTCATTTTCTTTTCTTTTTGAAAGCGACTTTTCATTTTCTTAGCTGTGAATCGTTTTTTCCGTGCTGAAGGTGGGAGTTAGGCAGGGGGTTTATTGCAAAACTGTGTTAAGTGATGTGTTTGATTCCCACCTCTCATCTGGACCGCACATAGTAGATCTGATGGCTCGGAACCAAAGTTTGCAAGTTTGCACCTAACAAGAATTTTCACTGGATATTTGCCCATAAAAAAATATGCCTAAACTTGCCTTTTGCGAGCAAGAAGCATAACACTCCTATTTATCCTCCCTCGCAGCTCAACACTTCTCTTGGTCCGGTGACTCTTTTAAAATGGTGGAGGTTGATGCTGTACAGGTCCAATTAATCCACAACTTTCGGGTCCACAATTCATGATAAGATTTGTCGGACAAAATAGCAAGAGACTTGTGAAAAAACATAGATAGATTTTGATAAGGAATTTGTATATGGAAGAATTCATGATACATGTTTCTTGTGTTATTTCCCCATGAAAATAACTGCATTTTCTTATTCTATATGTTAGCATTGATTGGAGACCATTAATCAAACGGGATTTATAATGAGCGAACGTTCGCTCTTTAATCTCTCGGAACGAACACTCTATTGGTCATTCGATCGGAAAGATTACGGCTAGGATCGTGCCACGTGTCTTTTTGGGGTGGCAAGTTTAGATCCGTAGATGACAACTTTTAGTTATTTAGAGTGACAGTTTTAGCCTGTGAAAGCGGCAACTTTAGTTCTATACGGATGGAAACTTTGTCTCGTCGCGCTGAAAGACTAGAGAGGGAACGTTTTAGTTGTGTGAGATGGCAACTTTAGTTCCGTGAGGCCGGCAACTTTAGTCTGTGATGGTGGCAACTTTAGTTCTGCGAGGCTGGCAACTTTAACCGTCGCACCAGAAGGCTAGAGAGCGAACGTTCACTCTCTGTTCCATCCCTCAACCAAATGAACATCTTCCGTGCATGCATGCAGTGGTTGTTTTCAGAAAATCTTCCGCGCAGAGATATCTCATAAAACTATTAATTAATTCGAGATAAATGTTGGGCACGGGCACAACAAACCAGGTCATGCAGAGCAATTTCTAAGCATGCAAACCCTCTATTTATTTATTTATTTTGAAGGGGACCCTCCATTTATTATACTTCATACTTCTACTTTCTCTCCAATATATGGTGCGGCGTGCCAGAAATATATGAAAGATGAGTAATAGAGAGAGATCAGAAGGCCTTGGGAGTAGGAGACACCGGGAAGGAAACTAGAGATGTGTAGTGTGGCTTAGGATGACTCCGCTGCCGCCACCTTGCAAAGTGGCCTCATCTTGCCCAACTTCCACACCGTTGCCGAATGGGGCTACCGGACACACGGGACTAATCCATCATCAAGGGGTAAATTTCGGCAGAGGCATCTAGATAGGCCTGGAAATGGTGCAGGTTAAACTGGATATAATTGTGCATATTCTCAGGCAGGCTTGGTCAGTGCGAGTTCAAATGGATGAAAGTAGAAAACGGATTGGGTTGGGGTTTGGAATAGTGTGGTCTGGTCTCAACCCGCACCCTCAACCTCAACCCGCGGGTTCAACCAGTGCCACGCTCACGGAATTCAGGCCATCTCATGGTTACCAGTGTCATTAGAGCTTGTGCTGCTTGATAATGATTTTGGAGAAGAGAATGATCATCTGGATGAATTGTAAAGTCGTTTTCTTTTGTAGATGTGTTTTATTTCTTCCCTTTATGGATTTGTAGACTGATTGTTACCCTACGTCACTGCATCTGGGGATATTGCTGAATGTTTATGGACTTGTTCGAAGATTCTAAATCTAGAACGGCAGAGAATGTGAGCTAGGCAGCGACAACAAGACCTCTCTTCTCCCTTTCGCTATGTTTGAATCATCCGCACGCACAGGCAGTCATCAAACAGGCTTACAGTTGCTGTCAGGCTAGTAACCACGGTGCACAACATATGGCACTGAAAGATAAAGAAGAAATAGTTCCAAATCAATTATAATTACATTCTTGTACAGGCTGTTAGCGATATAAGTGCATGCATACCAACCGTCTCGTGACCCTTCCTATTCTTAGTGCCTTCCTATTCTTAGTGCCTCCTAGCTATAAATCAACACGTAATCGCCACCGAGATCAAGGTGAGCGTTCTACCAAACGATCAGTAAAGAGTAATTCCAGCAGACCAAGTGATAGAAAAGGATAAACCCAAAAGTCTTGCTGGGTAGTGATACTTAGACAATGGCCATCATTACAGAAGCTTATCATAAGCACAGAAGGCTTGCAAAAGCATCACAACCGAATATGCTTTCACGCAATCCTGGAACCATCAAACCATTGTCTTCTGTTCATATATACTCACCAGACCCACACGGAGGACCCATACTGAGTCAATAACGGATAAGATATCGTTTTTATTTCTTTGTAGATAACCTACCAATGACATTTATTGCAGAGAGTGATGCAATATTTATGACAATAAACACAACCACATTGATAGCATAAAACATGACAAAGGGAAATTGTCGACCTATGCGCCTCTTGACACGCCGCCGCCTTTGGAAGCAACTGCCTACCAGAAATCGCAAAATGCCTATAAGAGATCCAGGTGTTGCAAGGATTCCAAGCAACGTTATCAAGATGTACAACCCATAGTATATAAGCTGAGACAATGCAATATTCATGGGATTCTTGTGGCTCATCACCGCGACTATAGCCGCAAAGAAGCCTAGCATCATGCTATTCAGTGAGAGCCAAAGAAAGTGCAACGAAACCATGAACCCGATCCATGAGCGATGAGAGCGCGAAGCTCTCCCGTTTATCAACAGTATCGTTGCAACCACAGAAGTGGTCACGGCAATGGTGTCCAGCACGAGGAAGGCATCATACAACCAATCTCCACTCAGATTTGCCTTTCCATCAGATCCATATGATCCAGGCACGTTAAACGCTGCCGAGAAGGCGACGGTCGCCACGAGTGTGGAAACAACCGCGAGGTTGTTCGATATTTTCTCTCGCCATTTCATGATGTCTTGACCGTTCCACTTTTGAATATGGTCTTGCCTCTGTGGCTTGAATTGTGCTCCAGAGACATATAATTTCACCACTAGCCTTACCTGCATATTGGTAGAGACAAGTCTATATGTACTTGGCTTTACGTAACAATACTACTAATATGCCAAGCACGCGGCAAGAAAATATTCTCCAACTGAGAAATCTGTTGCATAAAAAATCAAAGATGGAAAGGTCAATTACCATTGAGGAGAAACCTGTTGAACTCTGTACAAGGTCAAGCGGGGTACGGCCAGAATTGTTCATAATGTGGCCTTGCACTTTTCCACTCGATAACAACTTGGAGATAACCTTGTGCTCTCCTGCAACCACAGACAAATGGAGCGGCGTATTCCCTTCCTTGTCTTGTGTGTTCAAGAGATGTTCCAGCATCCTGTTCTTTATAGCATATGACACGACGGAAGAGTGGCCATTCATAGCCGCCGCGTGCAGAAAGCTTTTGCCCTGGTTATCACGAATATCTGCACAAGCAGGGTAGAACTGCAGCAACAGACGGACAGCAGCTACATGGCCCATCCGTGCTGCAGCGTGCAAAGCTGAGAGGCCATCGCTATCCTGCAGGTATGCAGTGCTAGGTGCTGAATGGTTCAAGATCGCTTTGACGATTGAGCAATCACCGTCAGATGACGCAAAATGGAGTGGGCTGCTCTTGTTTATGTCCAGGTTGCTAGCAAGTTCTGGCCTCCATCGCAAAAGCAAAGAAACCATTTCTGCATATAGTGGAATGTTTCATTATTTTGGCATGCTTCCTGGGTGTAAAAGGAAACAAATTCAAGCAGCAATACCTTTCATATATATATATATATATATATATATATATATATATATATATATATATATATATATGAAAGCTGTTTTAGATAGTGATAGTTGGCTGTTAATATATCCACACTTGGTCAAATTCCAATCAACACTTAATAAATCTAACCACATACTTATAGTGACATGATAGCAGCAATGGTTTGCTGTTAATATATCCACAGCAATATCCTATTCATCCCATAACACGGCCTGAATTAATTTTGTCTGGCACGTCTCCATGCGCTGATGGTTAGCTTAGTCCTGTATACGAACGTCGCGGTTCCATTTGCAGGATTTGCATCGCTACAAATTTAATAGCAGAAGCTGACCTGTGACTGAGAGGTGCTTATCTCGATAAGTTTTTAATAATGTTAATTTGACCTTTCTATGGCTGGTGTTGGTGTGTACATACACCCAAAAAGTCTACACGCTTCATGCCAAAAATGGTCAACTTCTCATCCATCAACGTGTCCACATTCTACATCACTTCCATTAATCCAGTTTGAATGCTGGTTTTCTTTGCTCGACGAATCACACCACTGCCTTGTTCAAGTCAACTTTTGTGGGTCACAAAAAAAAAAGGAAAACCATCGTTGACAGCGAGCCCCTAAACTCTATGCAATGTAGTTAAAAATGTTGGCAGCAAATGTTTAATTTGCAGGTCTGGTAGATATAATTTGGTTAAACTAACCTGAACTTTGGAGAACAGCGGCGTGCAGAGCATTTTGTGAATCCGGCCCAGAAACCGAAGCATCGCCCTCCGAGGCAATGATTTCCCGGACAGCGTCAACCGACCTGCTCATGACCGCGAGGTAGAGAGGCGACACGCCGGCGCCATCCAGCTCTGCCACCATCTCTGGCGCAAGCCTCACGAGCCTCTCCACCGCTGCGCCATGGCCATGCCTCGCGGCCAGGTGCAGAGCCGTGTCCCCGGCATCGTTCCTCCAGCAGAGAACCCCGCGGAGCCTTCCTTCTTCCACGCTATCATCTCCACTGGCCGACCGGACAATGGCATCCATGGCATCGGCATGGCCGGCCCTGGCCGCGCCATGCAGCGGCGTCTCCAACGACTTGTTCACGGAGCAGAGGAGGGAGCTGTCCCGGCGGCAGAGCTCCACGATGAGGGCGCAGTGGCCCTGCCCTGCGGCAATGTGTAGAAGGGTGTTCAGCTCTCCAGTCACCTCCTTGGCACTACAGCTTGATCTGGATCCATGCTGCCCATGGTGATGACCTGAAAAATGTACATTCAAAATTTGCTCGTGAACAATTATTTATATTCTCTATCCAAATCGTTTCATTAACATCGCTAACTACAAAAATCAAAACAGCTTGGAAATTAAGATAGTACCAGCTTGCAGTGAGTGGCTGATGTTTCCTTCGAGGAGGCCGGTGACCTTATGTGTGTGGCCTTCGAAGGCTGCATTGTAAAGATTAGAGCACATGAACAGGCATTCATCCTTGCAGCTAACAATTCTAGTACCATGCTCCATGAGGTTCCCTTCTTTCTTTTATGTCGAGGTGGGAAAAACTGGTTAGGTTTATAAAGGACATGGAAACCCATCTCGATTTGATTGAATACATTTGTGCCCCACGTCGGTGAATCGGTCAAGAAGAATTTGCACATGTAAAAGCTGATACTGACACTTGTTGTCGCAGCGTCTCATGTCCAAATCAACAGAGTCCAAGGTTGTGCCTACAAGCACGGGAGGAAGTAGAGTTGACTGATCGATGCGGGCTGTGAGGGAAGGAGCCGAGCCGGGCTCGGCCCGCGCTCGCCGTCGACGCGCCGATCCGGTCCGAGGCTGCCGGCGAGCCACCTGGGCTGGCTCGTCTTGGGCTCGAGCCCAGCTCGGTTCGGGTCGCGAGCTAGCCCAGGGGAGAAATCAGCGGCCGAAGGCGGGTACGCCGAGATGCGCGGAGCGGCGGCGACCGGTGAGGCCGTGAGGGTGAGATTCCTGGCCGGCGGCGGCCGCAGAGGTGGGAGGCCACGAGCGGCGAGATGCGCGCGGCGACATCGGGCGTGCTGCATTCTTGGGGTAGCACGGGAGGCGGCGGCGGCGGGAGTCCGTGAGCGGCGTGATGCGCCCATCGTCGGCCGGCGGCGCCTGTGGAAGGAAAGGAAGAGCGGAAGGGACGAGGAACGCGAGGAACTGAGGAAGACGCTCCACGAGACCACGAGGCCCAGGACGGCAATGTTGGGCTGCTGGGCTATTGGGCTTCCAGCCAATTAAAGATAAACAATATCGTCCAAAAAAAAGAACAAATGTGCTCTGATCAGAAGTTATTACTCCCTCCCCTAAAAAAAAAATTATTACTCCCTCTGTCCCATATCAAGTGACTCAACGAGTCAAAATATGAATATATCTATATTTAAAAACGTCTAGATACATATAGTAAAAAGTCAAATATATTTTTAAAACGATCTCACGGTCAGAACAGAATACACCATGTTCACCCATAGTTGTCCACACACTTGCCGCATGAGGGATAACAAGAACTTAGGGCTAACAAGAACGCACACAAGTCTAGCGTTTAAACGCAACAGAAGTAAACAACACAGAAAATAAAACTAGCACATAGGGCTAGCACAAAAGTCATCTCTCATCGTTTCATGTCTCGTTCCTAGTTCATCCAACCCAGCATCTAAGGACCGACATGAAACTAATATGCAATGGAGGGGGTATAAAATGGAACTAATGCAAATGAATGCACCACTATGCTAGCCTTCACATGTACTTCATCAATGATCTCAATTGCCCCTATGCATGGATATATATATCTACACACTACCCCATCGTCACTTGAGTCGATCGAATAAGTCCGGTCACATCTTAATCCACCACACTTCATATTTTGAAGCCACAACTATTTGTTTTGAACATTTACCTATTTTAAATAGGTGGGGGGCATATCCACGAAACAGTGCTACAGATCAGTTTAAATTATCACCACTATAATGATGTCAAGGATAAGCCTATGAATCGGAGGCATTGGGAAGAATGAAGAAGTGCTGCAGATTGACCTAAGCATCTCAAAAGTGTGTTGCGAACAACCGCCAACATACATCCTTCGGGACTAGATTGCAACTGCCCGATGAATCATCCTCAGCTCATCATTTGGCGGCATGCAGAAGCACAATCACAGGGACCGAGGAAGCAAATATGTTTAACTTACTCAATCGCGTCAAGCCCTAGTAGTGCTCCGATTTGTCATGCATAAAAAAAACAGAGGAGCTAGCGCTAGTTGTCTCTATAGGAAGTAGAAATTACCAAAAAAGAAAAAGGAGTTATGGAATAGGAGAAGGAAGAAGAGAGCTATGTTTTCCGTCGATCCAGTAGCCTCTCCTCGATATTCATACAACTTCAGCATACAGGAAAAGTGCATGTCGGACACATCTATCATCAGTAAGTCATAGATTTTTTTGAATAATCTCCATAAGCGGCAACATAAATCATTGTGTTCTCGAGGACGCCCCGCAGGAGGTACTACCGCTGGCCAACTCAATCCTCTTCGAAGGCAGGCTTTGGATGATCGCTGGTGCGAAGGCTCTTCACAGCCTTCCGTGGCATTCCCGCCCCCCCAGACCTACAGACCTTGTCTTTGTCCGTACAGTTTGTTTACGTTTTTTTGTCCTTTCTTTTGCTTTCGCATTTTGCACTGGCTCTCCAGGTTTTTGTATGACTTGGCCCTCTTGGCCCTTCTTCTAATGAAAAATGACGCACGCCTAGGCGACGGTTCGCGGAAAAAAAATGCTCTCTTAGAGCATAGTTTTTATAGGAAACATATAAGAAGTTCTGACCGGTTTTACCCTGGCCTTTAGTCCAGTAAACAGGAAATAATTTTGCCAGAGTTCTGTCGAAAAGCTAATAGAGTTTGAAAACTAAACAGAGAGATAAATGCCACCGAATCCAGACAAGAAGGTGGTAGACTCCACAATAGGTTGTTGAGATAAATGCCACTGTCACACATCTTAGTGGCCATCACGAACGGTGGACTTCCACAATAGGTTTTTCCCCTGCTGGTCCATGTGACTCGAACGGTGGACATCCGTCGGAGGCCTGCGATCATCGGTGGCGCCGCTGGTTCGGTCGACGTGTCTGGCCCAACTCCGGGCTGGCCTACCACGCGGCGCTACGACTACCAACCTGGGTTACCGGATTCGGTCTCGTCGGGCTCCGCCGTCAAGGGCTCCGGTGAGGGTGCGCGTGTTGGTTCTGCCGTGGCAACACGGAATCGATCCCACCTGCCGTCCTACACCAGTGTGGTGGTGCCAGCTGGAAAGGGAAAAGGCAAAATGAAAAAAAGGGGTGGAAGGAAATTCCGGCCCCGCAGGGTTGTTGCTGATGAGCACACCATGGTCCTGATCCAGCCGTTGGCCGGTCCTAAAGTGGTCTCCGAGCCTGAGCCTTCTCAGGACAAGGATGTCGACACCTCGGACCCCACCTCCTGCAACCGCCCGTTGGAAAAGGAACGCACCGAAGATTCCTCTGGGGAGATCGATCTCCACTCTCCCCCGACGGAGTCGCTGCTTCTGCACTCTGGACAGATCGACCTGGTGTTTGGCCCATCTGGCTCTGGGACCAGCCCATCTGACGAGGTGGCCCGCCCCACTGCAACCTCTCCTCCTGGGCTTTGCTCTCGGCCCACGCCCCCACCTCCTCCTCCCTTGCTGGACTTGGGCGCCACAGGCTGCAGCACTCGTCCCACGCCCCCACCTCCCTTGCTTCACTTGGGCGCGACGGGCTGCAGCACTGAGGACCAGGATGACGTGACAAACGTTGCGGCCTCTTTGGCTCCTGGGCCGAGCTGTGCCCCATCGAAGGAGCTTCTCGGGACGCCTGTGCTGAGCGCTTCTCGGGCACGCTCGTTGTCACCCACGCAGTGCCGTTCCCGCTCCTCGCCTGCTGCTTCTGTTGGAGAACCTCGGACGGATACGACCTCCCGGTTCGTGTCTCCTCCAATCCACTACGGACGATCTCGCACCTCCTCTTCGCGCGCTTTGGTCGTTGCGCCGCGTCCTGGCAATTTGGGTGAATTCCTTGCTGCGGCCAAGTCTCGCTCGGATGCTCTTCTGGCGAACCCCCTTGCACACCGCCGTCAACTGGCTCCGGACTTCCAGCCTCGACGAAGCTCCCGGTTGGCAGGTGCTGCTGTGGGGCTGAACTCCGAGCAACGTGCCCAGCGGGTGCTGCTGCGGAAGCTCGGTATTGTCAAAGAGGATGAGGTCCCCTCCAAGGAGGCCATCGGCGCTTATCGCAGGCTGTTTGAGGTTCGCCTGGAGGAGGACATGGTGGCTGCCATCGCGGATCTCTTCAGTTGGACCGTCGCGTCACTCCGGGGTCCGCCGCCGCTGCGATCTGATCTGCTGGGCGGTCGCCTCGTGGAGGCTTGACCCCTGTTGTTTTTTCAGGTGTTCCCAATTTGTTGTTATGTCGTTGGATCCAAAGCTTTTGGTGTGGAACATCCGCGGCCTGAATCGTCGGGCGCGTCGTTCGGGTGTTAGGACCATTGTTTCCTCTACGGGCGATGTTTGCAAGAAACCAAACTCTCTGTTGTAACCCCTAATCTGGTTATGGATGCCTTGGGCGTGGATTTTGATGATTATTTCTGCTTGCCGGCGATTGGCACTAGGGGTGGAGTTTTGATTGCCTGGAATAGTCGCATCGTTCAATTGTGCGCCCCCCACCTTGCGGAGCATTGCCTTACCGCACACACACGTTACCCCGTCGCAGGGCCCACCTTGGTGGCTAACCTGTGTGTATGGCCCTCAGGCGGACGCGGACAAGATCGCTTTTCTTGATGAGCTTCGGGACGTACGTGACCTCCACCCCGGGCCTTGGGTGGTTTGCGGCGATTTCAATCTGATCTACTGCGCTGAGGACAAGAACAATGGCAATCTTCATCGTCGTATGATGGGATGTTTCCGACGATTCCTAAATGACTGTGAGCTGAAGGAGATCTACTTGAACGGCCGTCGCTATACGTGGTCTAATGAGCAGGAGGCTCCCACCCTTGTGCGGCTGGACCGGGTCTTCTGCACGGTTGATTGGGAGGAACCCCATCCTAGTTGTTCTCTGCGTTGCCTCTTGACAGTGGTCTTCGACCACTGCCCACTTCTCTTGGATTGCACGCCACGTCCATGCGGCCGTAGGCGCTTCCAATTTGAGAAATTTTGGGTTAGGCTCGAGGGTTTTTCTGAGGTGGTGGCTGACGCCTGGGCTTCCCACGTTGAGGAAACGGATTCGTTTCGACGGCTCGTTGCTCGCCTAAAGCTGTCCGCGAGACGCTTAATGGGCTGGAGTGACAAGCAGGTTGGCTGTGTTAAGCGCCAACTTTTGGTCGCGCGGGAAATCATTTTCCGGCTGGATGTTGCCATGGAAACAAGACTTCTCTCGGCCCTGGAGCGTGCGCTGCGCTCTAAGCTGAAACAGGCTTACTTGGGTCTCGCCTCGCTTGAGCGCACCATTGCCCGCCAGCGGGCCAAGATCTCCTGGCTGAAGGAGGGTGATGCTAACACCACTTTCTTCCACCAGCACGCTTCCTTTCGGAGGCAGCGAAACCTGATCCATGGCCTGTCAGTTGATGGCACGGTCCTGTCAGATCATGCAGACATGGCTAAGGCGGCTTTTGACCATTTCTCCTCCCTTTTAGGGGAGTCGGAGGATCGTCAATTCTCCCTTGACCTGGACTTCTTGGGTTCCTGCCAGGGCGACCTGTCGGACCTGGACGCTCCCTTCTTGGAGGAGGAGGTGCGGGAGGTGGTTAGACACATGCCGTCTGGCAAGGCGCCGGGGCCTGACGGCTTTACCGCTGAGTTTTTCCAGGCTTGCTGGGCTTTGGTGAAGTCTGATGTGATGGCTGCCTTCGACAAGCTCCACTCATTGCTGAAGCGACCACCCCCGTACACGGGTTCGATCTCTGTGCTTTTATTACTAGTCCCTGGATTGACTCACTAGCACACACAGCATTGATGTAACTCGCATAACCCCATGGGTTAGCTGGAATTAAAACAAATGGTTCAACAGCGGAAAGCGAAAGATACAAGGGCTACATCAACACCACGGTGAGAGCGTGTTGGAATGTAGGCCCGTAACCCAAAGACCAGAGCATACCCTTACTCTTCGTCGGAGTTTCCTGCATCATTAAACGATGCAGCCACTAGGATCAATACATTGAATGTATTGGCAAGATCACTAGGAGTTATATCAGAACCTACCAAGTATATGCATAATCTGGCAAGGTGGGGTTCAGGCTATTTGCATATCCTATCATTTTAATCAAATAATTTTGTCACTATTGGACATGGGGTAGACACACCCATGCTCTTATTAAACTAAGGACATTGAGTAGACACATTAATGCTTCTAAACCCAAGTTCAAACCATTTATTTTATTAAGAAATTACAATGAGTGAGACTTTTCTTACAGCTCCACTATCCAGTTGCTCATAATTGTCCATAACCGGGGAGACAGCTAAGTACTTAGTTTTGACGCTCTCAAGAGTTTGTACACATTCCCCACAAAAAACCGACGGGTTAATCCCTTGCTGTCCTCAGGGTAGAGTAGCAACGGCGTCGGCTACGAGATTTCAGAGGTAATTCCCTAAACCACGAGAGAATCATGCTCCCCCTACACAGGCTATCTCAGTACAATTCCTCGGGTCTAGGTTCAAACAACATACTCTAGTCTCGCCAGAGCCCATTTAGCATGTGGTTGTACTGGAAGCTACTAAAGAGAAAACTAGTCCAGTCTCGGTTACCCCAGGTGGCATTCCACATTTGCGACGTAGGCGCTCCCATAGACATGGAGAGACGACTCATAGAAATGGACCTGATACCGCATAACATCAAAATCCTCAAAGCCGCCCACCCAGGATGGTTCATTAAATTAATTGTTTTGCCTTACTCTAATAAAACATCTCATTTCTCCATAGACATAACAATATCATAATGTAGTAATTTCCCCCATGATACTACCATAGCCTAGCATTCAACTACAATCGATGGCAAATTGGTAGTAAGGTAATGGCGAGGGTAAAACTATACTACTTGGGATTTATAGCTAGCATAAAGGTACAAATAATATTCCTAATGCAACTAATAAAGCAACTAGTGCTAAAAATATTTGGGATATGATCAAAGTGAACTTGCCTTGTCCAAGGTTGTGGTAGTTTTCGCACTCTTCGCAACAACAAGGTTCACAATCCACCCAATCTAAAATAAAGAATACACACACATAAACATGCTATTCAATACAAAAACATGCCATAATGCAACAGTCATGATGATGCACACTTAGGTTGGTTCTAAACTTAACATGTTTAGTTTCTATTTCAAAGAGCTTCACAAAAGGTTTAGGTTTGGACAGATTATAAACTAATAAAGAGGCAATTACTTTGTATGAAACAAAGATGAGCTTTAATTAAAAGTTTATTTGATTTTTGTAAAGCATGGAGCAAGATTAAATTTGTGTAGCAATATTATTTACAAAAATAATTTCCCTTCTGGTCCTAATGGACAGAGAGTATAGTCAAAACATTTTTCAACATGCTAACATGTTCAAAATCATTTTGAAACAATTCATATGAATTTTAAACCATAACTAAGCAATCTGTAATTTGGTTACGTTAAAGTTGGTCAAATTCAAAATTAAACTATGCCAAAAGATTCTACATGTTGTGAGGATTCCAGAAAGGTGTGGATCATAACTTTTGGCCAAACGGTTTAAAAGTTATGATGGTTTGAATATCCGAGGGCTTTTCTGCAAAAGTTCCTTTTTAAATCGGTCCGGGAATCGTTTTAATAAAATAAGGGACACGTGGCAGTACGTGATTGGCCGGTACCGGTTCGGTTCAAGAATAAAAGCGAGCCATTGGATTTAAAGAGGGATGGACGGATGAGATGAGCCCTTACCCTTTCACTTAAGTGATTTAATTTGGGCCCTTAGATGAAGATCCAATGGACGGGAATGCACCTACCTCAACTCCGGCTAGGGTTGGCTCCTCCGGTGAGCTCGGGCAGCGGCGGCGGCTCGGGCGGTGGCGGCGCGGGCATTCCGGTGATCATTCGAGCTCGGGAAGAAGTTGGGGAGGGGCGGAGCGAAGAGGTGAAGAAGATGGCGGCGCTGGCGATCCTCGGTTCGGGCGGAGGTGTGCGCTTCGTCCTCGAGAAGTCGACGGCGGTGGCGGTTACTTCGGGTTGGAGTCGACGGCGAGCTACGGGGCTCCAAAAATTAAACGGAGCGCGTCACAAAGTCAGCAAAGATGAGGGGAGAAAAGGAGAGGTAGGTAGTCGCGATTTTGTCTCACCGGGTCGGCAGCGGCGGCCAAAACAACCGCCGCGGCAGTGGCTTCTCCAGCGAGCTTTTGGGGCAGCCTGGCGGCGTGGAAACGGTCGAGCGATAGAAGGAAAAGGATGCGGGGGTGAGGTGCTTTAAAGTGACGCGGATAGCTTCGGGTATGGTGGAGTGGACGAGGAGAAATCGGGCGTGGGGATCGTGGACGCGCGCTCAGGTTCGTGCCGGAGAAATAGGGGCGGTCGTTGGAGGTTAAAGATGAGCCCGACCAGTGGGTCCCACCTGTCGGTGGCAGCGGCGGCGCACGGCTTGTGGAGATGGGCCGTGGCGCTCGGGTAAGTGGGTCGGCCAGGTTGGAGTTAGTCCGTTACCCCTTTTTTTTTCTTTTCTTTTTCTTATTTTCTGTTTTTGATTCTAACTTTTGATTTAAAGCTTCAAATCGAGTCAAATAAAATGCAACAAAAATTGTAAAATCATATCTTCATATGATTCAACTTTTGAGACAAGAATTCCCTCAAAATAAAATATTTAAAAATACTTTTGCCTATAAACTCGCATTTAGAGCTTTTTAGCTATTAAAATATTTAGAGTTTCAAATCCAATTCAACTACCAATATATGGGGCAGCATCTTTATTGCATTAAACCCCTTTTCATGCCAAAACCCTCGTGGGTTAAAATGCAATTAACAAAAGATGGGTAAAAAGCGAGATGCAAATAAAAACAACTTTGTTAATGGGTTTTTCTGAGTTAAACTTTAGGGTTTTAAACGTGACTAAATGCAAAGGTGACATGATGCTTATGAAATGCAATGCATATGGAGGATTTTAAAAATTGGGATGTTACACGCGCGGTTTCCAAGGATTGAACCAGGCATTGCTGGTGCTAATTCCGAAGAAACCGGACGCGCAACCTTGAAGGATTATTGGCCTATTAGCTTGATACATTTCTTTGCCAAGCTGGTTGCTAAGGTCCTGGCCTCTAGGTTGGCTCCGAGGTTGGGTACTTTGGTGGGGGACAAACAATGTGCCTTCATCAAAAAGCGGTGCATCCATGACAACTTCATGTTGGTTCAACAGACTGCCCGATATCTCGATCGGCTTCGGGAGCCTCAGGTCATGCTCAAGTTGGACATTGCCCAGGCTTTTGACTCCATCTCTTGGGCCCTCCTTGTTGCGGTGCTGCGACATGCGGGGTTTGGGGCTAGATTTCGTGAGTGGATCGCCATTCTCCTGTCCACGGCGAGCACCCGCATCCTGTTGAATGGGGAGCCAGGACCACCGATCTGGCATCGAAGGGGTTTGCGACAAGGAGACCCGTTGTCGCCCATGCTTTTCGTGTTGGTGATTGACATGCTCAACCGACTCCTCTCTAAGGCCTTTGAGATGGGGATTCTCCGACCGCTCGCGCCTCGCAAGTTGTCCACTGGCGTCTCCCTCTATGGCGATGATGTGATCTTATTCTGCCACCCGGATCGCTCGGAGCTGATGGCGGTCCGTTGCATCCTTGCCCTGTTCAAGCAAGCTTCGGGCCTGCATATCAATTTTTCTAAATGCTCGCTGTCTCCGATTGGTTGTTTTGATGAAGAGGCCATGGAGGCGGCAACTACGATGGGTTGCCAGCTTGCCCCCTTCCCGGTTCGTTACCTCGGGATTCCCTTGGCATTCTACTGCTTGGTTGATAAAATCGCTGACCATCTCCCATCTTGGAAGGCGGGAATGATGTCTAAGGCAGAACGTCTGACTTTGATCAAGTCAGTCTTGTCTACCATGCCCCTACACCAGCTGACGGTGTTAGGTTTGTTTCGCAAGGTACAGAAGAAGGTTGAGAAGATCATGCGGCATTTCCTGTGGTCAAGATGGGTTGAAGCCAGGGTCAGGAACTGCCATGTCAACTGGCTGAAGTGCTGCCGTCTGTTGTGCCTCGGTGGGCTGGGTATTCCAGACCTCGCCAGACTGGCCGCCAGTCTGCGTGCTCGCTGGCTTTGGCGTTTGAAGACTGATCCCCTTCGACCTTGGCGGGGTCTGGATCTCCAGTTCTCTCACACGTAGCGTGCCATCTTCTTCGCCTCTACCAAGATGGTAGTCGGCAATGGTGCCACCGCCCTGTTTTGGGAAGACCGGTGGGTCGATGGCCGGGCTTTATCCGAGTTGGCCCCGGATCTCTACCTTCTTGTTCCAAGGCGCATTCGGAAGACCCGCACGGTCTGTGTGGCCCTCACGGATAGACGTTGGATCCATGATATCCAGGGGGCCATTGGCTCTCTGGCAATACATCCAGGTTTGGAGATGGACCCGCACCGTTCGCCTCTCGGACTCGATTGATGTCCTCTCCTGGTGGTGGACGACGGATGGCCAGTGCTCGTCCAAGTCTTGCTACCGGGCCCTCTTTCAGGGTGGGATCACCTCCGACACCTGGAAGCAGAACTGGAAAACTTGGGCCCCTCCACAGGTGAAATTCTTCATTTGGTTGGCCTGCCAGGACTGTTGCTGGACTGCCGAGAGACGGGCACGTCATGGGCTGTCCCACACGCCACGATGCTTGTTGTTTGACCAGACCTTGGAGACCATGAACCACTTTCTTGTGGGCTGCCCGTTCTCCCGCGTCCTGTGGCATGAAGCTCTCTCTTGGATCTGCTCCACCTGCGTCCCGCCGACCGCCGGCGTTTCTTTTGCGACTTGGTGGATGGAATCCATCCGCTCCTCCCCTCCCACCGCGCGGAAGGGCACGGCGTCCCTGATCATGCTTACGGCGTGGTCTATCTGGAAGCATCGCAACGCTACCGTCTTCGACAACGCAACCCCCAACGTCGCCTCCCTCCTTGACCTGATCAAAGCTGATGCTAGATGTTGGGTGACTGCGGGCGCAGCAAGCCTCGGGGCATTGCTGCCGGCTAGTTAGGCGTGTCGCGTTGTATTTCGGGTGTGGCCCTTTGTGGTCTTGTACATAAACTTCTTTCTATCAATTCATCGAGCTTTTGCGTTTTCTCGAGAAAAAAAGTGACCATCAGTGGTTGAAGGTGTGACATCTGGCGCTGGAATGGATGGACCCAGCTGCTCCAGGAGCCTCTCGAAACTGAAGCCTTCAAAAACATGAGAAGTCGCAATAAGTTTACTCCGGGAGCGTCTCGAAGCTGAAGCCTACAAAAACATGAGAAGTCACAATAAGTTTAGTTTAGTGATGATGTCCTAGTTGATACCAGAAATCTCAGATTGCATTATGAAATATTGGTAGTTAACATGCATCTAGAAAAAAAAATCTTCATAACACGGAGTTAAGCCAATAATTCTGATTGCAGGTTCACAGCCAAGCATCAACTGTGTTTAAGGCTTAGTGATCAGTAGGGGAGATGGCAGCATGGCCATCAAACCCTGTTGAGAAGAGCAGAATAATGAGGCACCATTATCTAGAAAGAATTGCAGGGCTGTTACATCCTTCCTGGATGGATGACAAGTGATACATTTTTCAATCCAAACCAGGGTCTGAAGTTCAAACTACAACAGGGCAAAAGCACAATTGGAGATTCCGACCAAAAGAAATGGGAGAAATAAACTGCTTTTGAAGATGTGAACAGTAATATATGTATGGACAAGGATAATGGACGTTCTATATGTCGTAAAGGACATATACCCTTGTTGATGTTGATTGCAGCAGACATCTTAGAATGTAGAAGTTAGAACATGGTTCTTTGTTTCACAAAGAGAACAACTCAGAAATTGCACAAGACATATGAAGCATGCATGAAGAATGGCAAACAGGTTCACTTACGATCTAACCAGAACCCATATATCTTCTTGATGCTAATTTGCTCAGCGAGTATGCCACATGAACTCAAGAGCTTCAAAATTTTGCGAACCTTCTCATCAGCCTGTTCACATTCAATGTTGACTACCTTAAGGTGTGTGCATGCAAATGGTTGTTCTCTTGGACCATAGTTTTCTTCAGGTCCTATCGCCCTTACAAGGTGCTGTTTGAGACAAAGTACTTCTGTAAATTAATTAAACATACGTTTAAATATATATTGGCATTGCATATACAGAACACAAACCCCACTGTCTTCAAGCCGAAGGGTAAGCCTTTCATGAATTGGCGAGTGTTGGAGAACTGAAGCTAGCGTGTCTAGATCAATAATTGCAACCCACTCATTGAGTACAAGAGACTTTAATTTGCCAAACACGCAGCACGATGCCAAATCACTTCTGAAGATATACTGGACAAATTTATAGGTGAGTCAGAAAATACTCAACCTCTAGTTTTCAGATTACAAGATTAAACAATTTAAGTTAATAGAAACCATAGGTGGAGATTACAAATTAATAGTACTGAATAGGTAAAGCGAAAAATAGCTGGCAGTGCTTCCATCACCCTCCCGCCTCCCTGACGCCCCACCCTGGCCAAGCTAACATTAATTCAATACTGCAACCTCATCATGCCAGACTCCCTCTACAACCAGGGCCGGGAACGTGTGGTGTTGAATCCATCACTTCCCCCTAGTCGATGGTAAACCCACAAGGCCACAACAAAGCAAGAGAAGGAGAGACCGAGGGAGAAGATAGAACATCAGAAGATAGATCATCGGGATGGTACCCCGTCTGTTAGTTTTCATCTTCTAAGTTTCTCTGCACCTAAGAATTCCACATATATCAGCCATGCAGGCTCAGGCATAAGTCCTAAAGAAATTTGAAAGAATTATGCTCAATCTTGCATAGACGGACCACGCTTTGTGAGTCAGATCCGTTGAAATCCGTGAACTTCTTGGAGGGCGATAGTAAGGCTTATGAATGAGAACAACACTTGTGATTAGAACATTGTAAGCCATCAACTTAACTGCTACCCTCGGGCTTACCTCTAGCCATACTGCATGCATGATGGCTAGGGAACTACCCGGAGGAAATTGGTCAGGCGATCAACTAATTGTAACTCTGTCTGCATCAGGTTACTGATATCTCCTTCTCCCACCAGAAAAAACAATCTTGCACTTTGGATTTGCTGGACCTCAGAAGTTCAAAATGTATAAATGATATAGCACGAATATGAGTAAAATACACCGCTAGTACATAAACTCGGCAAAAATGAACACTTTAGTCAACGAACTCGAAAAACGCACACTTAAATCTCTAAACTGGGACTATTATGTCGCTTTAGTCCAAAAACGGTTCGGCGAGGTTTAAACACACCACGTGGCTGTCACGTCGACTTCGGCCAGGACCGCGGGCTACTACTCGATTTACTCAATTTTCTTAGGACTTTTTTTTTGCGAAATCACCATGTCCGACCCGCCGCGAGGGGCAAGACGGCCACGCCAAGACGGGGATCCCGGGGCTTGAGAACCACGTTGTTGCTGCTGCTGCCTCACCTAAGAGTATCTCCAATGGGATCCTCCAAATATTGTCCACAAATGTCTTCTTTTGTCTGTTTGGTGGAGCAAATGGACATGTGTCCGCCCGGTATCCACACTAGTCACCCAACCTAGTCACCCAACGGCGTCCCCAAACTGGTCTTCCCCAAATATATTTTTTTTTGTCTCCGTCTGCGCCCGTGAGACTCGTCATGGGGCGGTTCTTCCCCATCTCCATTTCCAAAGCCAGAGCTCTTCACAAGGAGAGCCAAAACCATGGCTTTTCACCTGTACACCACCAGATCTCGCCGGCGAGCACCACGGCGAGCCGGAACTCGCTGCCGCCACGGCCACCATACTAAACCCGGGCAATCCCCCCTCTAGCTGCGACGATACTTCACTCTCCTGTCTCCTCCCCCACTTCTCTGTTCCAAATCAAAATCAACATCAAAATCAGCTAGCTCATCTGAGCATGAGCTCCACCTCATGACAAGGGGCCTCGTGAGCGTCCAATTTCTTTCTCGGCTGCATGCTATGGGCAGCAGCACCAGCAGGTGCAGCTGTGGACCGGACGGAGGAGGGCAGCACCGGCCCGGCCGACCATAGCTACGTGCTGACGGGGTTCGCAGCCGCCGCGAAGAGGGCAGCGACGAGCAACGTGAGAGGGCCGGGCTGGGCGGAGGGGAACGCTGTCGATCCGGGCGCGACGACCATGACCGGGCGCACGCAGCCGCTCGTGCGCTCGCAGGCCTCCATGCGCGTTCAGGTGGGGGATTTCGGGGGCAGCTCCCCACCTCCCTCTCCCCATCTCCCTCTCCCTCTCCTGTCTTATCTCTACCGGAGCACGGGCGGCGCGCCGGGGTGGCCGTGGGGTCGCACCACCGCGTCGGAGCCCACGAGCACCTTGCCGGATTCGGCGTCGATGGCGCCTGGGATGCGAGGAGGAGACGGGAGGCGCCGGGTGGCGGCTGCAATCAGCCTTCGCTTGCCGTCCATGGCGGCTCGTGGGGAGGCACAGAGATTTGGGAAAATGGATGGAGGCGACGGGGAATTCGTGTTTCGGGAAGAAGGTGCTCGCGTGGGAGAAAAAAAGTGGTCCTGGACAGACGAAGTCTGGACACCGGACATCCCAAAGTTGCCCCAAATTTGGGAGAGGTTTGGGAGATTTTGTCCGGACAAAACGGACAAAATGTCTGTTTGGGATAGCACATTGGGAAATGTTTTTTTGGGCAGCATACATTTGGAATGATTTTGGGGTAGCCCATTGGAGATGTTCTAAGGTTGTCATCAAGCCCACAACGCTCAATTTTGACGAGAGGACGCTGGGGAAGGGGTCGCCGAAGCCGGCGTGGCGCCCACGTGGCGTGTTTAAACCTAACCGAACTGTTTCTGACTAAAGTGACACAGTTGTCTTGGTTTAGAGGTTTAAGCGTGCGTTTTTCGAATTCATGGACTAAAGTGTTCATTTCTGCCAAGTCCATGAACTAGTGGTGTATTTTACTCTCTTATATTTTATCACAAACATCACAAACCAACTGTCCACAGTGATGACGTCACAAACTTTCACAACTAAAGTATGCAACTTGTTTAAGTTGAATATGCATCGACGCATGTCTCAAAATGCATACTATAACATTGAAATATGGCATGACAAATATCAAGGACTAGAAATGGAAGTAATTAATTGCAAGCGTACCTCTTCAGGTCCAGCTATCAACACCAAATTGATAGCGTTGGACAAACCATTGAGAAGCACACTCTGATTAGGATAACCAAAACAACCAACACGGCTTTGATCACCGCAATCCTCTACTGCAAAGTTGATGCAGTAACGGTGGTCGGAAGAAAATTCAAGCCTGACAAATGCTCTTTCTAGCAATGGCATGCTTTCAGTCAAAGGAATCATGCCGTCAAAATAAGCAAGATGCAGTGAATTAAGGCTTGGTGTGGAAAACAAAGTGCGGTAACCAATACTGAAGTGGCAATTGACGATATACAGATGCTTGAGTGATCTGGATGATACCGTGCGCGCATGAATGTCACAACTAGAAACCTCGAGATCCTCTAACACCGGAGTACAGCTCGAGAAATCCATGGAGCAGAGCAAGTCAACATTGTTAAGATGTAGGGTCATCAAGTGGCGGGAGACGAGAGGCACATTGAGCAGGAACTTTTGGTCAATGCGGTCATCGACAATGACTCGAAGAAACTGAGCCTGACATGTCAAAGCGTACTCGATCCACTGGTTGAGATATGGATATGGGAATGTCTCATCGTTGTTGAACTCGCTGGTATCAGTTTGATAAAGATCGATCTCGCAGTCGACGAGGGGCAACGGCTCACGGAGGGCGATGAGACGGTTCACGAACTCATTGAAATGCTCGGTGCTTCTGAATGTTGGCGCCTCTGCGGACGGCTTTTCCACGACGAAGCTCAGGCTGGGCAGGTACCTCCAGAGGTCACGCCACCGGCGGGCGAGCACGCATGTCTGGACGGCCTCATCCGCAGTCAACAAGGACAGCACATCCAGCAGGAGATCATCGGGGAGCGCGCTGATGTGATCCTCTGAGGTTTCATTTGATTCCTCATTGTTTTTGGTCCTCTCAGACATTCCGTCGAACAGATAGCTGGCACCGGACCTGCAGGGCACGATATAAGAAGATCAAGCTCAGCTAAAGAGCCAGATGAAAAGATTAACGACCGGAGGATGATGCCACCTTGCGTCAGCTATGAGCAGGCCGGAAGCTGCGGGGGCCGCCGGAGGACGAGAGACCCCTCCTCGTTTTGCAGAGCAAGCCCTCCCCGCAGCTGTTGTCTCGCTCTCAACGCAATAGCTGCGTGTCTTTCCTCCATTAAAACTCGCATCTATTCTGGAGGTCGTGTGCTTCACGAAAGAAACCAAATCCCAGGCAAATAAGACCTTAATTAATGAGGATTATTTCTTTACAGAATATTCCTGTACAAGCCGCCAGCAGCACGGGAAGATAAGCTCCTTCCCTAAGGTTTTACCTTCACGGCTTCACCGTCACCCAAGCCAGTAGATCCTCGGCCTTCTCTTCCTCAATCGGCTCTCCCTGTGGGGCCCGTAAGGATGGTTACAGCGGGAGGCCCGTAAGGATGGTCATAACGGGAGTAACAAAGATGTTAACTAAAGTGTCAACTAAATAATTTGAATGATGTGTTATGTTATTAATAAGAAAAGAGATGGTTGGGGTAACTAGATATATTACCGTCACATCACATTTTTCAAAATACAATAATTTTATAAAGATAATAAATAAATTTTTTATGTTATCACAAATATGTTACGACGCATTATTAAAGTAGTAACATATACTAGTAACATATGCATATTACTGACATACGTTACTCTCCACTGTCACCGGCCCACCAGCCCAAGGAGACTGTTTACCGGCCGGGAGTTATAGTTTTTCTCATCGAACACGGGAATAAGATCTTTCCGCCTGGACTCACTCGGTTCGTGCTTTGTGTTTCGTGCTATCGGGACTCGGGAGGCGTGTGGAATTTGACATCGTCCTCTCAGGCACTCGGATGGCGGCGCTTCTCGTCGAGATATAGTTTCTTTTTAGCTTAATTGTCGAGATAGTTTCCGATTTCCCTTAAGTTCGTTCATCACTTCGTCGGAACAAAATTGATAGAGTACCTGGGGAGATTCTTATGTTCCCGCAACGCAGCGAGGTTAGGATTTCTTCTTGCCGGACGCGCGCGTTCAGATATGGCTGTGACGGGTTCTTCATATCTTCTTCTATGGAAAAGCTCCCGTTGCTCCCGAGCGTCTTGCTCCATTTATCAGCAAGCGTCCATCTCGCCCCACGTAGCAGACGGCCGCACACACGCCCGACGTTGGGTTGACGGAAAGTTTACAATGATTTTTCTCACGTCCTGCTCCGATCGGCCGTACCTGTACTATTCGGCATGTCCTTTAAGCTGACCCGATGGCATCCTGATGACTTTCTCACATTTCGGCATATCATTGTCTAGTTCAATTTTTAACATAGCCAGACGCTACCATGGCTTTTTCTTTCGCTGGTACATGTTTGACTCCCCGACTTCTTAAATATTACCCGAAAAAAAAACTTCTTAAATATTGATTTACGACAGCTTCCGATGCAGTCTCTCTCCTTTTGGTCAATATCTATATTTTTTTGTCACATGGATGTATTCTACATATTCAGCCTGAGTACATGCATGGCCGTATACTTTCTCCATCTCAAAATAAGTGACGTCGATTTGTATAGATTCTTATACTCCTTTCATTTCATATTAAGTGTCGAAATATTATATGTATCTAGATGTATTTTAGTATATATAGATACGTTCATTTTTTTGACAAATTTGAGTCACATAATATGGGACGGATGGAGTACAAATTCACGTCACTTATTTTCGAAGGAAAGAAATATAATATTGGAAGACATTTAGGCCATCCCGTGCCGGCGCCATGTATTCTCTCTCAAGAATATGTACTCTATATATATAGAGAGAGAGCCACTTTTTGAGCCATTTTTCTCTCTCATGAATATGTATTTCTCTCTCTCTATATATACATATACATTCTCTCTCAAGAATATGTGTTTTCTCTCTATATATATACATTTAGACGGTATCTACAATCTGGCCACAGTGCCAGATCGGGATAGAACAATTGTTTTACATGTTTTTCAGCAGATCGTACAGTCTATACTCGTTGCCTATCCATCAGCCATTGACGGAAACGAAGGTACTCTCCGTCAGGTAGCCGTCTGCTCTGTCATGCGCTGTCGTCAACCATAAATATCCACCCTCCATTGCCATTTACTCGGACGATCTGTATTGATGGAGTACTATGCTCGAGAGTAAAAAATCCCCTCTCTTTCTTCTATATCTACTTTTATATCTAAAAGAAAGATCCCCGCTGTCTATTTCAATTATTCCTGACTTCTCGTGAGGCCACGTCATCTTTATTCCCCTCCACTCTATCCCTGTTTGTGCAAGTCGATCATGCACGAGGTCGGTCTTGTTTGTTTCGCCTTCTATTTCAGCTTTTGGTGCTTCTAGGTCTCTAAAAACACTTCTACCGTTTACACATGAAGCTGGAGGTGCTTCCCTCCAGAAGCTGCAAGAAGCACATCCAGACGTGCTTCTCAGCTTCACGTGTGAACTTCTACTTTTTAGAGCGCCAGAAGCAGCAAAAGCCCAAAGAATACAAGCATCTCCGTTTGTCCCGACTAGGCACGCACGTCCACAGTTCTATGGGCCTTTGTTTCCCCTCACGTGGCCAATCGGCCCATTCTTGCGTGCGCTGCCCTGCCCAGCCCAGCCCAGCCCAGCCTGACCGGTCGTCTTTTCTCCTCTGTTTTTCGTTGGGAAGGCACGCAGTGAAGCCATGAATCGTCAGTCTCTTCGAATTCTTTCAAATCAACCGTCTGGCAAAAAATATGACTATACATTCTAGAAACATAAGGGATCATGGAGTTAATTCATTTTTTTCCCAACAAAGAAACTGCAAACTGAGCCTTCAGTCGCAACATATATAACGCAGAACAATATCTAATCATTTATTGTTAACAATTCTAAGGTCCATTAATCCGTTAAATGGAACTGACATAAGGTCATGGTTACATTTTATCACTTCACTGAAATCAAAGCAATTGTTGTTCTCAGCTGTGTCGAACGGCAAACTTAGCCTAAATTTCAGTAATAATCAAAGAAGGATACGAAAACCAGAGTAGAGGTACTGATAGTGCTCAACACACCGCCATTCAGGCACTTTAGACCGACAGAATGTTAGGGCAACAATGCGAACAAAGACATGGCTCAGTCGCCATCAGTAACTGAAGGCATGGTGGCATCTCTGCATTAGACGGAAGCATCTACCGCGGAATCTTCTCAAATCTCAAGCCTGCACAAGCATGAAAAGGAAAAGTAAGTTTTCTTCTGAGATCCTCATTGATATATATGGACAGGACTTGCTCAGCAAAGTGATCACAGGCTGCGGCCAAAAGTAAAACATAGACAAGAAAGTATCCAGAAAGCGAATAATAGAGCCAACGTCTCATTGATGGACTGGTTAGAAGGACTGCATTCTATCATCCATTAGGGTTCAAACTACAAACAGAAAAAAAATGCATACCAATAGGTTCTTACAGACATGGAAACCTGAGCATATTGGACTACAATACCAGAGCTAAAGTAGATTTGAAGATGAGAAGAACAACTATTTTCATCAATGATTTAATTTTAATCAGTAAAAGGTTATTAGGATATACAACCCAGATGATTTGCAGTGGATGGGTAAAGCTTTATAGGCACCGTGGCTACGTATAAATAAGTTTTGGTGAAACAAAACAGCCATTCTGCAGTCAGCCAGTTTGCAATTACATCATACTAAAGGGTAATGAACCTTTCATATGGATGCATATGAAAAGGGTGTCACAGTCTAACTGAGTGCTTACAACAGACGCTATAGAATACAAATGTTAGAACACGGTTCCTTCGAATTAGAACAAGTAGGAATAGGGGACTGCACACTGCAGAAACATACCAATCATGAAGAATGACAATAGTGAACTTATTGTTCAAGCTTGACTGTCTAGTTTTGATGCAGATTTTCTCTGGAACTATGCCACATGTCCTCAACATATTCCAAACCTTGTGAACCTTCTCATAGAGCCCTTTACATTCGATGTTGGCGACCTTAAGGTGTGCACATACAGAAGATAGTTCTGGATCATGGTGTCCTTCGACTCCCACTGTGCTTACAAGGTCCTATAAGATACAGAACATCTTAGTAAGATTGACGTACATACATTATAACTTTAATAGTACAGCTGCAAATACATGCAGAACGCATGCCCTATCATTAAGAAGCTGAAGAGTGAGTTTCTCAAGAACTGGCGAGCATTTGAGAACACGAACTAGTGACTGTAGGTCAAAAGCCACACACCAATCATTGAGTAATAGAGTCTTCAACCTGCAAAATGTGGGGCACCATGCCACATCCCTTCTGAAGATAAACTGGAAAAATTGCAGAAGAGTTAGGAAAACTTCCAAACTCTAGATTTTCAGGTTATAAGATGAAATAATCATGGTAAGTAGGACCTTTGGGTGGTTAATTTATATATACTACTATAATGTAATTAGGAAAGGGGAAAACACAATACGTCCCCGAATGATTTCATTTTGTTCAATCAAGACCATTCGTTACGAATTTGTTTATCTGAAACATCAAACTACCTCGCCTTATCTCCTTGTGATTCACCAGTATAGGCAACTGCCATAGTTGCTTCTGTCTTTCATTCCTATGTCAAGCACATGGGACTGGCAATGGAAACAATGTGCACCTACTGGTACTGGCGGTGACAAGAGAGACAAAGGGGAGGTTGCATGCTAGATGGCCCGTGGCTTGGTGGCAGCACATAGGTGAACAAATGGTCCAAACAAAGGCGCACAATTATGATGCCCCAGCCTCAGGGGTGTAGAAAAGCTACCACCACTTGTGTTGTTCAGTTGTTTTCACGGTCGCTGTTCCTCGATTCAAACTTTCAGTAAGCATATGTTGCTTTCATTTGTCAGTGTGCTCTGTTGCATAGAAGTTCTACAATGTACATTTGCTACGCTGCCCACACCTTCAGCTGTGGGCAAATGTCAGTTCCACACCTTAAGGCTGAACCCATAAAATTATTGAGCGCCAATAGATTATTTGACAACCACCAGCACCTCCGCTGACAACTAAACGAAGTGTCCTACTTTTCCAATAGGCCATAGATGCATTTCTGCCATCGTTCCTTGATTTGGGGGGAGGTGGACATGGTCCATCTTCTTGCTTCTCCACGAGCTCAAGAAGGAAGTGTCACGTCAAACATCTTGCTTCTTGTTAGCTGACGGAACGTCATCCAGCATGGCTACGTGGATCTGCCATGCCAGCCTGCTCTTAAGCAGACTACCACATATTGGTTATATAAGTTAAGTTTTTTATATACTGCAGCAGAACCAACATGTATAGCTCAATGATACATTTCCTAATTGCAGGTTGAGATGTTCCAGACATATAATGGCATAGTAAGAACGATAACATAGCATATTCATCACACCAACTATAAAGAATGACAGTTTGTCCTCATTCGATGACAAAGGAAGTACCAAACTGTGGTAGGTAATGAAATAAACAATTTGTGAACATATGTGTTTATGGTTGTCTATCAATCAATGGACTGAAATGAGAACCAAGCATAACTTGGGTGGTCAGCTAGCCAGGTGTAGCAGCCCACCAGAGTTCGATCCTCGAAGATCGCATTTTGGTGTCTCATTTTGTAAAAATTATATATTTATATATTGTCGGACTGCAATCGCGCAGCTTTTACAGTTTAAGTCAAAAAAAATGGACTGAAATGCTACGGGAAAGATAGTTGATAGCTTATAATAATCCAAGTAGTGATAGCAGCAAGTAAAGAGGGCAGTATGTCGTGTACCTTTTCAGGTAGAGCTATCAACTCCAAAGTGGTGGCATTGGACAAACCATTGAGAAGCACACACTGATCACCGCCAAAACCATAACAACCATGACAACTTTGTTGACCACAATTCAAGTTGGAGCTACAATCACATTCATCGTCCAGCCTAATGAATGCAGTTTCTAGCAATGGCATACTATCGAGCAAAGGAGTCCTGTAGCCACAGTCATCTAGTCGCAGTGAAATAAGACTCGGGACAGAAATCCGAGTGCGGAATTCATTCATGAAACAACAATTGTCAATGCACAAACGCTTTAGTGATTTGGATGCCATCTTGGGCGCGTAAATGCTGCAAAATTGCACCTCCAGGTTCTCTAGCTCTGGACAGCTCGGGAAATCCATAGAGCATTGTAACTTAACACTATTAAGATGTAAGAGCATCACCACAAGCACGAGAAAACTGAATCCCAAAACCAAATACCTGTTTTTTTCTCCTCCAAACAGCTCCCCTAAAGCACTTTACAATGATTAATTTTTTTTGGAGGGAGGAAAAACCTCTCTCCTCCCCCCTCCAAATAGGGAGCCAACACCCCGAGGAGAAAAAAGTTTCCTCCTCCGCTTTCACTCCCAACTGTCGCCAACTTCCTCCCGCTGCCGACAAATTCTCGCCCGCGCCGCCTCCCGGAGGTCCCCGCCGCCGCCCAGACGGTCGCCGTTGGCCTCGACTCCCTCCGCCGTCTCGGCCCGGAGGTTCCCCGCCCCTCCACGCCCTCCCCACGGCCTGCCCTGCCTGCATCGGCCTGGTCATAGAGCCCGGGCTTGGCTAGCTGCCGCAGGGGCTATCTCCCCGGAACCGCCGCCCCATCCTCCCGACGTCCCCGCCACCCCGAACTCCCTCCATCGCCACCACCCTCGACTCCTTGCACTGCCGCCCCTGCCACATGAAGAAGGCCGCTGGGCAGGGCCTGCCTCGGCCACTAGCGACGGGAGCCCGTCGCCCGGACACGGAGGGACTTGCCAGATGCGTCCCCGTCTGCCTCTGGCGTCGAGTCGAGCGGGGAAGGAGTCGCCGGTGGTCTCCTGCTTCGCCGGGGATGTTCATAGGAAGCCGAGGGGCAAAGATAAGATAGACACTGACAGGTTGGCCCCATGTGTAAGATGAAATATAGGGAACCGTTTTTTCTCATGCTGGTGGAGAGGAAAACTGTGAAGGAGAAAAAACTGTTTTTCTCACTCCCAAAAATGAGTTTTTCTCTTCCGTTTTTTCTCATGCTGGTGGAGATGCTCTAAGATCGTCAAGTGCCGGGAAATGAAAGGCACATTCAGTAGCAACCTTTGCTGGCCACAGTCGTCGGTGACATTGAGGACCTGAACCTGGCATGCTAGAGCGTAATGGATCCACATCTGGACCGCTTGGACGTATGGGTATTCTTCGAGTTCTTCGTAAGGATAGAGATCAATCTTGCATTGGACGAGGGGTGAGCGATCCCGGAGGACGATCAGATGGCTCACGAACTTGTTGAAATGATCGGCGTCCCTAAACCTTGACTTGCTGTCATGGATGAGCTGCAGGCTGGGGCTGTACCTCCAGAGGTATTGCCACCGGCGGGCGAGAACGCAAGTCCGCACAGCATCATTTGACGGCAACAAGGATAGCGTGTGCAGCAGGAGCGCGTCAGGAAGAGCGCTGATGCGGTCCTTGTCGCTCGCCGAAGCTTCCCTGCGCTTTCCAGTCTCAGGCATTCCGTCGAACAGGCTGCCGGCGCCGGACCTGCAGGGCACGAGGTGGGCGATCAGCGGAGCAAAGCTCGGCCTTAGAGCCAGACGAAATGAGAAAAGGATCGGATTGTCACCTTACCTCGAGCCGGAAGCTGCAGCCACCGCAGCCGTCAGCCGCCGCGGGGATAAGACGAAGGAGGGTCTCTCCTCTCCTGGGCGCTCACTTCACGTCCCAGCTCTTGGAGCAAGAAATTGGATCTAGAGAGAGAGAGAGCGCGCGCGCTTAAAAGGCATACGCTGAGCTCTAGCCTGGCTTAATTTTCTTTTTTTGCGGGGAATTAAATCATCATTTTCTGTGAGCCTCTCGTACAATAAATAAAAAATATTAAAAGGTACTGAATTCCTAGGTCAAATAGAATTTCTCTGGGATGTTTGCTCAGTATGTATACAGATTCCAGTTTTAAAATTTCAATGAAATCCATCCAGCCGTTAGTATGAATTAAATATCAAATATTCTTATAGGAGAAAAGTTTTGCTAAGGCAATATATTCTTTGTCTCTACCTAGAGACAATTTTGAGACAGAATTTCATGTAGAGGCAATCTATGAGGCGTTATGAAAAATGTCTTAAATATAGAGATACTAGTCGAGACATTATGGTGTAGAGACATTTTTTGATGCATTTAATATATTGTCACAAAAGTCTGTAGATACATAATTTTGAGATACTTGATGAAATGAGCTTATGGTATGGTTAGAGACACTATTGAAGACACGTTTTTATGTTGTGTAGAGACATTTTTAGCAAGTTTGATAGATGTAGTAGACTACTCATAACTTGGTATTAGGTTGACATGGTTAGGTGAGTTTGTACTTTTCCTTAAGGTCTTGAGTTCGAGGATTGGTCTTAACATGAATTTTTCAATGTATATTTTCTAACACATGGGTATAAAGACACAATGTAATGTCTTTACAAAATGTCGCATTTAATGTAGAGATAATATAGTGTCTTTATGAAATGTTTAAAAAGTATAAAGACACAATGCAATGTCTTTACAAAATGTCGTATTGAACGTAGAGATAGTATAGTGGCTTTATCTATCCAAATAATAAAGGGAGGAATGCTTCCTTCGTCGTCCGTCTGTGAATTTTGCAATTTGCCCCTTCAAGTCTTTGTTAATTCAACCCGCGGTCCAAACTGGTACATACCACGGAAAACAACCCTGCCATCGTACCCACGGAAGAAAGGAAAACCCACCACCGCTGCGCCTCCAGACCTCCACTTCACCTCCGCCCGTCGCGCCACCTCTGCTACCCTCCGCCCGTCTAGCCCGGTGGCCTAAATTAAGCCCGGCTCATCGCTGCAACCGTCGCCGCCATGCTGGAGAGAGGTCGGGGACGCCGCTGCCTGCTTGCTGCGCTGAGAGAACCGTGATAGAGAGAAGGGGTCGGGGCGGAGCTAGAGGTGGAGAAGCCACACCACCGGACGGCTGAAGACAGAGAGGGAGAGGCACTCTGGGACGTGCCTGGAAGCGGAGAGGCCGAAGACGAGGGGTTGGGCTGGCGGCGGAGAAGGAGTCGAGTGAGAGGCAGTCGAGGTTGTGGCCTCGTGGGGGATTGGGGATCGATGGCATGGGAATCCTCTCAATTAGAGGATGTCAGTAGGGGCTGGCACGGGAGAAAAAGATAAAATAGAGGATGGGCCGGTGCAGGACTGGGCTAAACCGAGGGAAAAAGATACGTTGAGAAATATAAAATAGTAAACAAATTGCCAAACGGACTGGGCCGGACCGTGCGATGGAGACTGAGGCCCAGGCACGGCCCGACAAGGGTTGCAGGCCGGCACGGCCCGTTTATAATCGTGCGGGGCCCGAAACGGACCGCGCACGGTGGGGTCGCGGGCTTTTTCAAAAAGCCCAGCCCGTTGGCTAGCTATAGTGGGGGTTCTCGCTTAGGATTAGGGTTAGACATAGGAATAGGGAGTTGGATTGCTATAGCAGGCCCGCAGGGGTTGTGACGGGCCTTAAGTTTTTGGGCTGCATGTGCTATATTCTGGGCTCTGTGCTGAACTGGGTACGGGTCGTGCATTACCAGACCCGGACCCGACAGATTGATCAAGGACATAGGCAAGACTTTCATCGATCGGATGGCCATGATAGACAGTGGCACTAGGCGCACGACATGAAATTATTACGCCATTAGATTAGATGGAAATCAAACAGTCTAATTATGTTAAATACAAGTAGGGAATATAGCACCGTCTACGCAAACAACACACATGTCATACTCGATTGTACCCATTGTTTCGTTCATTCCGATTGATGTCAAATTATGTTTTTTTATAAACATGAATTTTCATGTGGATGTATTTAAGAGTCCGTGGCAACGCACGGGCACTATACTAGTGAAATGTCTAAAACAATAGAGGTGTGTCTAATCACACATAGCGACACTGTCCGTAGTGTCAGTATTGTGACACTGTGTACCATGTGTGTCTAAAGTTATGTATATACAATTATAGTGTCTCTACGCACCAAAAATAGTGTCTCTACGGGCTATTCCTCTTGTAGTGAATGTACGATGGCCCTCTTAATTACTCCCTCCCTACCATATTAAGTGACTTTCTATTACATAGATCTAGATGCTTTTTAGGCATACATGTACCCATACTTGTGTAAATTTGAGTCACTTAATATATGACGGAGAGAGTATATTCATTCCTTGGATCTCAACAACTCACTTCACTGGAGTATCGGAGCAGTGATGATACAGAAAACTTTCGATAATGTGCTTGGCACCAACCATACTCTTTTTCTAATATTATTTAGAAACAACAAAAGGGCTACTCCCTCCATTTCACAAAGAATGGCGCACACGCTTTTCGAGGTCGAACTTTGACCAACGATTAGACCAATTGTATGTGTGAAATCATAGATGATGTGTAACATTGGCAAGTGTTTTAGATGAAATATTGATGTGGATACTTTGAATAATATGGATATTTATGTGATGACATGTATCTTGTTTGGACTTAGTGCTTTGCTAGTGGTGTGCTGATCCATTAGTTTCTTATGTGAAAACATGACGTGAGTTGTGTAAAACTTATTCTGAGTCAAGTCGTGGACTTGTGCTCGTACTGGTTATTTGTGTGTTCGCTTTCAGGTGTTGCCGGAGCTAGAGGAACGTGGTAGATGACGGGATCGAGGGACGAAGCTTGGGAGAAGCTGAGGTCGAGGATCAAGGTCATGCGGGACGTTCGGGCGAAGGAACAATGAAAGTGAAGGCTACGATGATCCGGGAGGGCACCGGTTTGTCGTACGTTGTTTATACCGGATATGTACGGTATTGGAGATATTCAATACATGATGGTCGAGTTTTGAAGACATCACAAGAAGAGTTGATGGCATGGAGTGGTATCGACGTGAAGATATGTAGGTCCAGCCGTGGCTGGATGAGAGCTGTTTAAAGATTAAACAGTAGCGTCATCAAGATGGCGTCGGATGGAAAAGTGGTCCACATGAAAGTTGTGCGCGTCGTCGAGGCGAACAACTTTGCTTTCGGATTCGTCTCAATCCGAGGTCGTCTGTGGGCCCCACGGGCAGAATAACGACCGGGACAGAAGAGTTCGTGTTGGATTCGGACTCGGTTTAGGGTCACGAATTTTCCCTTATAAATAGAGGACGTTCTAGTTAGGGTTTTAGGAAGGACGTGAGGGAACTCAGAGTTTTGGATCTAGATCAATTCTTGGAGAGTTCTTGGATGCATGGTTGTATCTTTTGTAATCGATCGACATCGTTGCAATAAAGAGATTCGTTGGCGGTGTCATCTTTGTTCTTCTCGGATCTTCGTGGATTTTTCGTGCTAAATCTTTCTAACACTTTGCTGCAAGTTTATCACGAGTTCATAGTACTTTTCTGCAGGTTTACCACGAGATCGAGGAAGATCGCGATTATTTCATCTTTCTTGTTATTCCTCGAAATCGATTATGGATTAATTCTCGTAACTTTCTGTCAGCTGTTACTGATTTGATCATATCTTTTGATTGGTAAGTCCAATTGAGCTGATTCTTCTTGTGTTGGTTAGATAATTTCAATACCTTTCTTTTGCATATTCATACGTATTTTTTGGTTCATCCAATCAAAAGTTACGGCTGTTTTACTATCACGGACAGAAAGGTGATTTAGGGTTTGAAATTTCGGGAAAAGTTTTAATTTGCTTCCGCACAATCATTCACCCCCTCTGATTGCCTATCTCGATCTCACAGTATGTAGATTGTATATTACAAATTTTATATCGTTGGAAAGGTTTTTGAAATACGAATCCAATGATATAATTTTTGTAACACATAAGTCTCAAATCATTAGTCTAATTGTTGGTCAAAGCAAAATCTTGAAATTCTTGCGTGCCATTCTTTGTGAAATGGAGGGAGTATTGCCGAGTGTGATATACACCAGAGCAATATAGTTAAGAGTTCAGAAGAATGAAGCTGGTGATCTTTTTACAAGACTTCGCCCATTCTACGTTGATTTTACTTTTGTAAATTCTTGAAGAATTTTATTTCATCATGCTCAGATTAGTGGGCACTAAGAAGTCTGTGGTGAGAGTTTCACCCATTCATCTTGTATCTTTTCGAGCAAGAAGCGTAACACTCCTCTTTATTCTCCTTGACAGTGCAACGCTTCTCGTAGCCGCATGACTCTTTGAAGACGAAGAAGGTGGATGCGTACAGGTCCAATCGAGAACTTTTGGGTCCATAATTCATGATAAGATTTGTCACACAAAACAGGAATAGACTCAAAAATAATACTTGATGGATTATGATTAATGGATTTGTATGCCGAGGATGTATTGATGCATGTGTTTTGTGTTATTTCCCCATAAACAGCAATTTCTTTTTCTAAATGTGTAGCATTGATCGGAGAGCATTAATCAAATGAACATCTTCCGTGCAGAGCTTGGTTCCAGAAAATCTTCCGTGCAGAGATATATCATTAGACTATTAATTGGAGATAAATGTTGCCAACAACAAGACCGAGGTTTATCCTCCTCTTCAAAACCACGCCATGCAGATCAATGTTCTAGTCCCCACTCCCCACCCCTCGTTCCCAAGCCGCCACCCCTTATTAATCTCATCGGGCTTTTCCCACATCCCAAACTCAAGTTCGGCTGCCCTTCCCTACCTCGCCGCGGCCGCAACATTTTTATTGATTTGCTTTGTTAAGACATTATTTGTTGCTCCATGGATCTCGACGGATACCGGGTGGATATGGATTTGGCTTCATGGATATTTATGTGGATAGATACTGGATATGCAGGTTCTCCGCCTGTACAGACCGCCCCATTGCAATCCTAGACTACCAGACATAGAGACTACAGTAGTAGAGAAGTGCTCATTTTTACGGGTGCTCACCACATGGGGTACGGTGAATTTCAGCAGAGGCATCTAGAGAGGTAAAGTGTGCGCCATGGACAGCGATAACAAGCCCTCTCTAATCCCTTTCTCTCTCCCGAACTTCCTACTGTTGAAATCGTAGATTTATTTTTGACCGGGTTCATTCGGTGAAGTTTGTGATCAATATCCATGTGCGCTTTAGGATAAATTAGAATACGACCGAGGTGCTTTAAGAACTAGTTGCCTGATGTGTGACTGTGAGGACATGTAATGGAAAAAAAAATTATATTAGTATATGTAAATTCTCTTATTTATGTGCACATATATGTTGATGTAGCGCGAATATTAAAGCAAAATTGAAAGGAGAAAATAACATGCATATGTAAATGAACATCATTGTTTTGACAAAAGGACCATATAATTGGTTCCTTGACCAGCATTATGCAATATACTATATATACGTATAGAGATCAGTACATAAGTAGTAAGAACTAAGCAGAGAAAAACTCAAATCAGTGTAAGCATGAACAATATTTGCAGAGCCAGCTTGATGCTAATCGAATTAAACAGTGCAAATGAAACGCCACAGATCAAGATCAAGAACAATTAATTCTTCTATCCTCATCAAGGACAACTGGAGCAACAGTGGTTGCTAAATAATACTTCCTACATACCTAAATTCTTGTCGTGTTTTTATTGCAAATTTGAACTAATAAAATTTATCACACGGCCAACACTCACAAAGATTTGCTAAAAGCCTAATACGCACAAATACAGCACAAGAGAGCTGAATGATGCTGTATTTATCACATGGCCAACCCTCACTGACTGCGGGTCCTACGGCTACGGACCCTAACGTCTTTGTGCGTTTTAGCAAATCTTGGAGGACAAAATGGTTGATTCTCTCGCTGAAGAGGGAACGGCTTACACGAGGACGATAGGTCCTGAAAGATGGTCCTCTAGTGTGCATGACGAGATGATGGTGAATATATATGAATGCATCAATTTCTAGTTGGTCCATAGTGTCGCCATAATCCTTAACTAGGATTGCCTGAGCAGCTTTTTTTTTTAGATCAACGCCTTAGCAGCTTTGAGTGATATTCCTTCCTTACTGTTAATTCCAAGACGACTTTTGTAACGATCGAAGTTGCTGGCTTCATCTGATTCTGACCGATCTAAACGCCCAGAAGCGGGCACGCCAAACACATTCCATGCACACATCGGACTCCCCAAACTTGTAAACACGCACGGGTCTCATCAACTATAGACTTTGTGGATTCATCTACTCTGGTTAGTACAGCCATTTCGAGCATCTCAAGTTCAGTTTTGCGAGTTGGGGAAAGATCACAGCCCACCGAACCTGATGCCCCTGACGATGTTCTTCTTCTTTTGGGCAATTACGCTGTAGAGACAAGCTTTACAGAACTATCATCTCACATTTTGTGCATGAATATTCTTGTAAAAACAAATTGGCCCATGGGCCAACAAATGCCTTCCATTTTTTGCAACCACATACCAAAAGTTTCATCGACCCGCCCATATATTTGGGAGGGGCCGGGACGGAGGCGACGCGGCTAGGGTTTATCTTCACGCGCCGTCTTTCCCTCCGTGGACACCGGCGGCTAGGGTTCTCCGATGCCAGATCTCCTCCCGTGACCAAACAACCCGACGAGAACGACTGCGTCTTCCGCCGTCGAACTCCAGAAGCCTCCCTAACGCAGCCGCCGCCGTCGTCTTCCTGCCATCGAGCACGCGGCTATGTGGAGTACGGACTGGCGACCGCCGATTTGATCTTATATGGCCTACTGTAGTTCCTAATGCAGTTGCTGCCAAGTTGCTGTTCTTCTTATTCCATGGATTGTCCAAACAAGGTTACAATGTACTCCTCTCTCAGAAGCAACTGAATTAGCGGGGAATTGGGGATATATTTGCTGTATCTCACATGATTGGATATAGAGCATGCCCTTAATTACCACTACATGATGATTATTTCAGGGTTTTTCTGAATTCTTACACCACATGCATGAGGTACGCAAAAATAGTGAATATTGGCCCCAGTATGTTCTCTCGTGTCAAGTTCAGGTGATTGAAGTTTATGTCCAAGATGGGAGACTTTACTTGCCTCTATCCAATGTGCCTTCTAATAACGAGCACTTGACAAGATTGGAGCTCATCAAGTCCATAGAGTTCAGGGTGTGCTCTATTGCACAATCTATCATCTTTAACACCTTTTGTGCAGGACAGGTAGAAATATCTAGATAGCACCACCTGAAATCTACGGACTTGAACTCCAATCTTGCAAATGCTCGGGTATGAGAGGCACATTGGATAGAGACAAGCGAAGTGTTTCATCATGGACATAAACTCCAAGCACCTGAACTTGACACGACACAACATACCTAAGCCAATATTCAATATTTTTTAGTGCCTCGTTCGTGTCATCACCATCGTAGGATTTGATCTTGCATGCATGCAGGCATTTGTTCACGAGAGAGAAGTAGATTATGAAGAAACTTGTTCAAGGCCTGTGCATTCACGTAGGTCTCTTCTCTTTCATCATCAGTATTGATGAGTAGGGATGGGAAAACCTTCCATAGGGTGCGCAATCGGCGAGCAATAGATCGACATTAGATTCATTGCAAAGGTAATAAATCGGAAAACAGAACCCAAGAACAACCCTTGATCCAACAAAGTCCTTCCTCGAATAGCAAATTAAAACTAAAGGACAATGCATAACCTGGAGCTCTGAAAATGCACACAACACAACAAACCTCAACCTAACCACCTTCGCAATCGCCATCAAACTCTGGACATCAAGTCGAGAACCAGAGTCCACATCTCTTTCCTTCTTGACAAGGGCCCGCTGGCATCAATGGACACTGGGAGGGAGGAAAGGGGGGGGGGGGGGCACCAAAAAGAAAGAGGCATCGACCTTGATCTGGCCTCTCAAAGTGCCACCTGCCTCCAATTATTCATTTTGACTGGGATCTGCAGCGACGACATACCCAGATCTAGGTAGCAATCAAACAGCAGCCGCTCTGTTAAAGTATTCATATGATTTTTCTTCAAGTTTACTCTCCATTGCACATATTTTGATTCCTCATGCACCATGGTAGAAGAACGTACCCATTGCAAAAAGTCCTCAAAAAAATCAACAAAGATGTTTCTCGGAGTGATGAAGTATCAAGGAGTTGCTGGTAGAAATAAGTTATTTATCCCCTAAACTCTTATATTGTGGCAAACTTGCTGCAATGTGTTTAGTATGTGATTACGTTGGAGTGCATGAATTCTACAAGTAATTTGATAATATCCAAATTTATAGGCAGTATGACGAGTCAAAAGCAATCAGCAATAAGATCCAAAGGACACCTGTAAGTGAAGGATGGAAGAATTATGCCCGTCAGAAGGCAGATCGGTTTAAGTTAAAGAGGCCTTTCACTCTGGAAATAATGAAGATGACTAATGTCTATTTTGAATTTTCCATGCTAATGTTTTCTTTTCCGGCCCCCAATTATGCTGCTTGTGACATGTTCAAAATTGTTCTTTTTTCAGTGTAGTTAATATTTTACTTCAAAATAGTCACACTACAATTTAAGTAAAAAATTAGGTGGCCGTTGTTGTGCGAGAGTTTAACGATCCAAGTTATAAGCGTCAAGGGACTAGAGTACCCAATTGTTATGCGAACTTCTGTACTCCATTTCAATTCCCAGCTCAAAATCAGAAATCGAAAATCCTGCCAAACGCAAAGGGGGTAGATAGACAGTACCTCGATTGCTTTAATTTACCTCACAGCAGGAAAGAAAATCATGTTTCAGATACTTTCATCTATATAATAATTAGTGGTGCTATGTACATGCATGTTAATTTACTTGTCTCCTTATCTGCACTTTTTATCACTTCAACACTTTTTATCACACACCTGACTTATGGAAGGTTGTGCAGACCTGCGTGCTTGCTCGCCGCTGACGCACCCTATGGAAGGCTGTCCCATATATCCCTACTCATCAATACTGATGATGAGAGATGAGACCTACGAGAATGCCCAGGTCTTGAACAAATTTCTTCATAATCTACTTCTATCACGTGAATGAATACCTCTGCATCCATGCAAGATCAATTCCAATGATCGTGATGACACAAATGAGGTACTCAAAAGTACTAAATATTGTCTTTTCTCTTTGTTGTCTTCTCTTTCCTCCTATACGTTTGGACCTCACTATGGCTGCTTCTAGCGTAGGCCCTGCTTGTGCGGGTAATTTTGTATTCGTCCTTGTCTGGATCGTCCGTCTTTCCACCTCTTCTTCTTGCCTGGTCGTGGGATCAGGGAAACCTTCGTACTCTTGTTGTCAAGTTACTCGTCGACCCCAACGATGCTCCTTTTGCCTCTCCTCATGACTACGCGGATTTTCGCTATCGGGTCGTCTATGAAGAAAACTTGTTTGCATTTGGAAGCAAACTACCATGGTTCAAGCAGTGCCGAGATTCTTTTCCCCCAATTATGTTGCTTATGACATGTTCAAAATTGTTCTTTTCTCGGTGTAGTTAATATTTTACTTCAAAATAGTCACACTACAATTTAAGTAACAAATTATGTGGCCGTTGTTGTGTGAGAGTTTAATGATCCAAGTTATAAGCATCAAGGGACTAGAGTACCCAATTGTTATGCGAACTTCTGGACTCCATTTCAATTCTCCTCTCAAAATCAGAAATCCGAAATCCCACCAAACACAATGGGGGTAGATAGACAGTACCTCGATTGCTTTAGTTTACCTCACAGCAGGAAAGAAAATCATGTTTCAAATTATTTCATCTATATAATAATTAGTGGTGCTATGTACATGTTAATTTACTTGTCTCAGTTATCTGCACTTCTTATCTTCCGACTTATGGAAGGTTGTGCGGACCTGAGTGCTTGATCACTGCTGGCGCACCCTATGGAAGGCTGTCCCATCCTTACTCATCAATACTGGTGATGAGAGAGAAGAGACCTACGAGAATGCCTAGGCCTTGAACAAGTTTGTTCAATCTACTTCTCTTCCGTGAACGAATACCTCTACATGCATACAAGATCAATCTCTACGATGGTGATGACACGAATGAGCTACTAAAAATATTGAATATTGGCTCCGGTATGTTGTCTCGTGTCCAATTCAGGTGTTTGGAGTTTATATCGATGATGGGAGACTTTCACCTGCATATATCCAATGTTCCTCGCATTAATTTCCAAGCACTTGACAAGAATTTAGCTCAAGTCTGTAGAGTTCAGGGGTGCTCTATTGCTCAATCTATCATCTTTAACACGTTCAGAGCAAGACAGAATAAAATCTAGAGAGAACCCCCTGAACTCTACAGACTTGAGCTCCAATCTTGCAAGTGCTCGGTAATGAGAGGCACGCTGGACAGAGGCAAGTGAAGTCTCCAATCATGAACATAAACTCTAAGCATCTGAACTTGACATGACACGGTATTCCGAAGCCAATATTCAATATGTTTTAGTGCCTCATTTGTGTCATCACCGTTAGGAATTGATCTTGCATGCATGCAGAGGAACTCGTTCACGGGAGAGAAGTAGATTGTGAAGAAACTTGTTCAAGGGGCAGCATTCTCATAGGTCTCTTCTCTCTCATCATCATCAGTATTGATGAGTAGGGATGGGACAACCTTCCATATGGTGCCAGCGGCGAGCAAGCACGCAGGTGAAGATGAAAATCGCTATGTCAAAACCAAAACTTGTAGTCACCTTGGAATAAATATTCTGACAAAGAAGCAGGATTCACATTCCATTGTACTGCAGATTAACATTTCCATCAATTGTGTTCTTTTCTGCTGATTATTCCAAGCAAAAATGTCAAGGATCATCTTCCAACCAACAACTAGAAATTTATGCTCGTGCATCCAGAAGGAAATAGCAGAACGTATGTATCCCTTGCAAAAAGTCTGGAAATAAATCAATAAAGATGTTTCTCAGAGTTACGAAGGATCAAGGAGTACCTGGTAGAAGTAAGTTATCCATCCCCTAAATTCTTATATTTTTATCAAACTTGTTGCTGCAAGGTGGTTAGTATGTGATTATGTTGGAGTGCATGATTTCTACAATAAATTTGATAATATTAAAATTTATAGGCAGTATTACGAGTCAGGGCTTTATGTGTGCGTTTTTAAGTTCGTGGACTAAATTGTGCGTTGGCTCCGAGTTTATGGAGTGTATTTCAATTCACTCTTTCTCAACTGAACTGAAACTTGCAAAAAGCGTAGAAGCACCCCTCAAATTTCATTTTATGGATCCATTTTTTTTATGTAAAATTGAGATCGCTTCCTGATTTGCACATGCAACCATCCGAACACAAAAAATCTTCTGCTATCTTAGGTGTCTAGATGTATATTTCTCACGTGGCAATTATGCACCTTTATGAATAACGAAAACATATACCTTTCATTCCCAATGCAGTTCTGCTATTTATACTGTTATTCAAGAACAACGAAGCTTTCTTGGTAAGTCTTTTTCTAAAGAGCATGAGTACCTTAACTTCAACACAACTATGAACATATATGGTTTACTAATGGCTCCCTATGTGGCTTGTTGTGGGGTGTTTACCGTCTCATCACGGAGTTGATTTGGTAAGTATTTGCTGACTAATTATTATTACCACTATGTTGTTCCATTCCCAGCACACAAATATATGTTCTAAACAATTATTTGGCATCTCGGGATGATTGGTCTTCAAGTGTACCTAGGAGCTGTGCTTTACGATGGCTTGGAGGAACAAGATTCCACTTGCTATGAATGTACAAGGTACTAAAAACTAAAGGTGGTCTGATGAGGGTGATCAAGAATATATGGGAGGAATAGCGTTGTTAATGTTAAAACTAAAGGTGGTCCGATGAGGGCATCAAAAATTCCATTGAGGAATAGACTGGATTTTATATCATTTTACTAGATTGAGCCTTATTAAGGGATAGACGTTTATCATTATCTATAGCTTGTCTGTCACCAAGATGGTGCATTCAACAGAAATTGTCCACGGCTGTAATGCTGCTTATTTGGATATCCATTTGGACAATTCATCAAGATGACAAACAACTAGTAGTAATTGGTATACGTCTGCACAGAGCAGAAACACAAAATTGCATACTTAGTATAAGTGCAAAAAAAAATGCTACGCTATTATGCATGTCATGGATTCACTTTGCTGTTTATGTGATTCTATCATCCCTTGGTCACTTCACTTCACCCGCTGCTATTATTTGACTGTATGTTGTACCTATTTATCCCTCTATAGTAGCGTTTTATACCCAATGTCTATGTACGGCTTCTTCACTGCTTGTACCTATTTATCCCTATGTAGTAGCGGTGGTCTTTGATTCGTTGCTGCTATCCAGGAGGATTGCCGTGTGATTCCTCGTAGAGTGCAATCAAGCTAATTCTTTGGTTTTCTTGATCAAACTAAAATGGGATTTGCCAAGTATTAGGGCCATGGATGATGCGTGCGGTAACAATATTCTCGGGAAGCTTGACTCTGCTGGAGATAAACTCGGAGCTTTGCAACCACTATGCAACGTATTCTACGAGCCTTACTGGAAGAATGACATAGCCCACAACACTGGAATAGATTGGATTTTATTTCATTTTACTAGATTGAGCCTTGGACAGACGTTTATCATTATCTATAGCACCCATATTTATAGTTGTACAAGTCCATATGATAGATCATAAACATGATACTACAACTCTCTAGAATACTCTACAACTATCTTAGTTCTAAAGAATTCCTAGTTATTAATGAGGCTTCTCCGAGACCTTCAATGTTAGATAGCATCTCTCTTCATGTAACCTCAAGCCTTGTAGAATATTTCAATCCTCTCATGACACTAGAAGGCTCCTTGTAATTATATCTTTTCCTCTAATAATCCAACATATCTAAATGTTCTCGGATATGCATAACTAATTCTCAACACTTTCCAATTATACTGCATGTTCCAAAATATTCTTAAGTATATGCATTATTATTTCTCAACACTATACCTAAAAGGTGTCTAGATACATGTAATAAAAGACACTTAATATGGGACGGAGGGAGTATTTTTGTTTTACTTCTAGTCTAAAATGGGGAAATAATCAGAGATGATTTTTTTGTTAAGGTGGGCGTAATCAGTAAAACATCTTATGACTTAAATCTATATTCAAGTGAAAAATCTTTTTGGTGGACAGTCTGCTGCTAACCGAGATATGATCCATCAGTAAATAGACCCAATTTAATTAAATAACTTCCATGAAAACTAATCACCACATTAGCTCATGCTATAAATTCTTGATCTTCAATCAGGTTCTACTGAACCTATCACCCAACCACAAACTCAAGCTGATCCTATAAGATCTGATCTGGCATAATCGCCACATTAGCTCAGCCAGTAAATATGGGAAGAATAGCGCTTCCTTGCAACTAATGTGTCTAACAGTCAACCTGATCGAGTTGGGATTGCAGCAAGTAGGAATTGCTTTTCATACCTCTATGAGGACGATTCTCATGAATAATCATGCAATTCACATCACAGTCATCATCGCAACAAACCGGGCTCAAGGAGGGACATATCATGCGCAGCCCTCCTGGGCGCAGCATGTAGCCTGGGCTGGGCGAACGGAGGCAGGGTGAAGGAGCACGTTCGGCGATGGGGACACCTTGCCAAGTGGGTAGTAGGCGCCGCACACGGTGGAGAGGCCGTGTCGCGCACGAGCCTGGAGGCCCAGGACGCCCGCATCCAGCGCCATCTCGAGGCACCCCGTCGAGGCTGGAAGGAGCGCGGCCGGGTGGGGGCTGAGGACGATGGCCAGGCTGTCAGTGGAGGATCGTAGGCAACCCGCGCTGAAGGGGAAGGACCGATTTGGGGGAAATTTGATCGCTAACGGCACACGGCTTCTTCCATTACACGGGTCGTGCATACCCGACCCATCATTCTATACCCAGACCCGCCCTTGGGTAAAACTCATCGGGACAAAACATCTCTTTTTTTCCGTTTCAGCGTGGCAGAGCATCTCTGGTTACTGTCTCCGTCCCTCTGTTGCTTGACTGAGTTGATTCGAATTGAACCCTGAGCTCCCACTGTCAGTGTATGGCCAGTGTCGAAAGAAGGGAACACTGACAGCGGTATGGCCAGTGTCAGTGCTGTTTAATTTCCTGTGAGTTCGAAGATGGAAATACTGAGAAAATGTTGCGGCAGGTGATAGTAAAAGTGGGACTGTTGAACCTTCTGCAGATGGTGAGGATGCGCGCAATAATTTAGCAACAGACGAGGCAGTTCGTTGTGAAGATGAAACGAGCTGCACGGATGCTGAGATGCCATATCCAGATAGCACCTCCAGTGCCAAGAATGAAACAGTTCCTGAGGACCAACCTTGTGATGCTAAAAGACCTCTTCCTGATAGCACCTCTGAAGATAACAACATGCTAGATTCCGATGAGAAGTGCTCACAGAAAGATTCTGAGTATACTGAACCAAAACAAGAACGGCTCTGCAAGCGTCGCACTGTTCTGGCCTTGGGTGTAGATAAATGACGCCGGAGGAGCTCCTGGATGAAACCATCTTTAGGTTAGAACTGGGCCCGGTATAGGGATTAGTTTTAGTTTTTGTTATATAAATATATTCCTTTTGTAATGTGGTTACTTTTCTGTAATAGGTGACTTCCGAAAACATCTAAGAACCTCGTCGGATCTATGAAACTATAATGGTTATCTGCCTGCCTGGCTTGGTTCCATTTTGTGTGTCTAAATTTAGTTGCCGATCAAAAGTGTTCCGTGTTTCTCTCCGTTGCCAGTTGTTCCGTGTTTCTCTCTCGTTGAACTTCCGCCAAGTGTTGGACTGACACTGCCGAATGGTGTAGTGTTTTGCACAAAAAAAGAGAGCATGTTGTGGTGTTACGAGAAGGGGCGGGTCGGGCCTACTGCCGCCCAGCTGAAGAATACTGGATAGAAAATGTGTTACTACTTTTTTAGCCCACATAGTTGTTTTCAGACAGCATAGCCCCTCCACTCCCCCGGCCCAACATGGTACATACAGCCCACACGGCCACCGCCAGTCCGCCATGGCAGCCCAGGCGCAGGTGCTCGGTCGCTGGATGCCTGTTGATCTTTCCAACTCCTGCGGCTAGTGAGCTCGTCATCTTCCATCTCTGCACTGCCCGATTCCCAAACTTCAAAAGCCACCCCAACCTTAAAAGTCTCCAAAATCCCTGGCCCTGCCACAGCGCTTGATCCAAGATTAGCCAACGAGCATCATGAGCGCTCGGCGGTGCCTTTTAGTTTGTGTTTCTTCAAAAGTTTTCTGGCTTTTGAATTTTTGAGTGATCCATGTCCTATCATGGGTAGTTGTTCTTTGAGACCTAAGAGATTATGTTTCATTTGAGATGGAGAGATTCAATCCATGACCTACCATCCATATTTTTTTATATCTTTAGAGACGATTAAAGTGTTTCGGCCGAACTACGTACTTTCAGTCTCGTACAATTTATTATCGTATAGCAAATTTTTGGGTGTTATAAGTTAGCCTCCTCCTTTGTTCGTTCATGTTTCCGCCACGCTACAAGATCTTTTGGTCAGCACTGCCGGGTCTTGTGAAGAGTCTGTCTGCACCGTCGAAGGGCTGTTAATCACTATTGATTGGCTCTTCGGAAATGTCAACGAGAGTCTGAATTACATACTTGACGCTAGATTGGGTGTCTATCAGCTACACTGCCACTGGGTAACAACTGGGATTTTGGCTCTGCCTGTGAATAATGACTTGCCCGGTTCAATGATGCATGGGGGTTGCTTGAGTGGTTGCTTATGTTCTTCCCTTCCCAAGAGTTCTTCGTATTTTCTAAGTGATCTCTTGGGAAGTTCTTCACCAAATGTTATCCTATCTTTTTTTACCTTTGGAGGGTGTGTGGCCTCCAGGCTGACTAGTAGAGTGCTTGAAAGTCTTCATGCTAGTGAAGAATCCAAGAAATTTGTCAAGCTTTTCGGATTTTTCACAAAAATTCACTTTTCTGAGTGATTGGGCATGGATTTTGTGTCCTAAGCTCAACAAGGTTAAAGGCATGGACTTTGTGTTTGTAGATCTTTTATCATCAAACCTCTTGAATGGAGACTTAGGATCACGTCACCAATCTGAACTCCGGGAAACGAATCTCTTGTCCTTCTTTTCCACAATTTATCTTTTGAGGGTAGATGGCTTTTGTTTTTCCTTGTTCGCAAAATCTCTCTGTGATAGGGTTTACTGCTTTTCTCACGCAACACGTATTTGCTAGGGCAAAAATAAGTCCCAATTTCCACCGGAGGTGGCACGACTCCATCCGCCCTCAGTGGCGGATCTGGTATACAGCCATTGGGTTCAAATGAACCCAATGAATTTGTTAAATCCTTCACTAATTTAGTCATTGTTTTCTTATTAGTAAAAAAATACACCATAAATAAAATAAGGGGATTGAACCCAATGACTTTTGTTTCTACCTTCGCCACTGTCCGCCCTTCTAAAACATCTAGGGACACAAGAAGGAAAATGGTATAATAAATTGAACAAAGCATCAAAGAAACCTACTCGAGCTATGGCCGCATGGAAATCTAGAGTGGTATGAGGAGGCCTTTCCTCTTACCATACATTGCTAGAGTAGTCCCCATCTCTATTTGCAAGAGAAGGGAACTCGAAGCAGCAAGGTTAGGGCATCAATATGGCTTTCGCTTTCGATCTTGCCACCTCTTGGCCGAAAGGGCCATTGACTGCATAATCGTCGTGTCCAGGGTCTCCACCGTCCATTAGGGCATGTACAATGGGGTGACGTCAGCCTTCTCTTAGCGATGCCACATAGGATAAAATCTGATGTGGAAAAGAGAGAAACGAAGAAAAGACACAAGTCTTCTCTTAATTAAGAGAGATCTCTTCACAAGAATGATAAGGCAAAGATAAGGCAAATTTACCATTGTACTAGATTTCACCTTTTCTTAGCATTTATTTAGTTAATTTTATTCATCTAAACATTAATTCTAAGATAGAACATTAAGAGATAACCCATTGTACAACATGTTTTATTGTCTTTTCTAATTGACGTGGAATGCCTAAAATAAGATAGTCTTATCAACCATTGTACATGCCCTTACTAGTGGAGTCAGGATCATATTCTTCCTGAAAGGGAAAGGAGATTGTGTAATAGGAGTAAAAAAGGAAGGACTTGGGATCGTATCATACCTAAATCCTGATGTGTTTGTGAAAGAGAAAACTATTTTTTTCATCCCTCAACTTGTCGGAAAGTTCGCTTTTCGCCCCTCAAAAAAATTTCATACTTTTTTTGTCTCTCAATTTTCAAAACCGGACACTTTTAGTCCCTCAGTCCATCCAAAGTGGTTTTCCTAGCCACGTGTCTGGTTTTCGCATAGTTTTCTCACTTATTTTTTTTTCAATCAAGATATGGATGATGCAGATGGAAGAGAAATATAACCAGTGCCTGGACGAGATCCAGAGCACGACGACGACCAATTTCAACAGCCTCGGCGGTCACGGCATTAAGTGCAAACCGGACACGTGGCTAGACAAACCGTTTCGGATAGCCGGCTTAAGGACTAAAAATGTCCGGTTTTGAAAGTTGAGAGATGAAAAAAGTACGAATTGCTTTTGAGTGACGAGAAATGAATTTTCCGACAAGTTGAGGGACGAAAAAAGTACTTTTCTCTTTGTGAAATATCATAAAGTTCGAAAGTGCAACTTTATCGTTTCTGGAACTTGGAACTAAATAAATCTAACTTTTCGTATCATATTATAAATTTCATGAATACATATAGCAAACTAAGTTTCAAGAATTCAAATTTTGACATATGTTTCTGTTGGGACTTTGAGCAAGAAAACATGAAACTCCCTAGATGTTATTTTTAGATGTAGGTTTTAGGGTATTCAAAGCACCAACGTACAATATAATTACAACTTACAAAATAGGACATCATAAATTATAACTCATACCAAAATTATACTTCCATAATAAGTATAAAACGGGGCACATATCCCAATGGTTATTGCTGGTGGGATATGAGGCTGGAGCACAATATTGTCCCCTGATATACTCCCTCATCCCCTCGTTTGGAAATCTTCGATACCAAGGCAATAGCACACATTTTGGAGAAGCCTTTTTTTGTTTTGGTAATTAAATCTGGAACCCGAGAGACTTGCAGCCAATATATATTTAGAATAATATGCATGCATTAGGCGCATTTAATAGATTTTTGAATCCAATGAACTTGCAATTAAGTGAGACGCGATTTTAAGAGGAAAAAGATACAGATTTATGATGAGTCTTATAACTATTGGAGGCGTGTCAAGTTGGTTCCTAATTTTATCATACCGGATCAGAATCGGACAGATAATGATCATATCGTATCCTATTCAACATTTTTTAATGGATTCGGATGCAGAAACAAATGCGGAATATGCCAATAAGAGATGGTACGGTAACGGAACGTCATCGGACCAGAAGCGGACAAATATGATCGGACAATACAAAGAAAATAATAGATGTATTCAAGATTACACACTATTTAGATTTCGCACACAAAGTAGTAACCACTGTATTGAGCTACTAGCTAGCTATCAACTAGTGAAATGTATGAACACTAATCGGAGAAAACCTGGTGAAGAATTAATCAAGGAGAGAAGATTAGAAAATCTGAGCGGATTGGAAGGAGGCGTTAGTGGAGTAATTTTGTTGCAGCCTGGTAGCAGCAGATGTCATGACTATATCGAAATTAGTGAAGTACAGTGCTAGATAATAAACAACGGTTAATTGGGCTCCAGGGATTTGCGGCACACCCTGCACAGGTGCTGGCTGGTACGGGCCTGGAGACGTGGATCGTATACCAGGAGTTCTTGTTTAGGTGAAAGGCAGGATAGCTGGGCCTTGGGTCTTTTTTGTATGGGTTTGCATACAAAATCCGGATAAATCCGAATTAGTCACGCCAGATTATCCGATTAAACATTCGAATAATCCGGTATCCGTGGATAACACCGTTTCCGTACCCTATTTCGAATCCGCCTGAACTATCCGGTTTCTGTTTCTGTATCCGACCGGTTAGACAAATTTATCTCCCATATCCGATCCGACCGGAGTCGAAACCGGATCCGGACGGAAATTATCCGATCCGGTTTCAACCGTAATTTTCAGTCATAGTTCAACGAAGATGGCGATGGAGCAATAGTCATGAAAAATGGTCCATCAGTGAAGGCACAGGGAGAAATGGAGAACAAATGTTGGATCAACATAGAGTATGTCGATGCTTATCTTTCTCAAGCATCCTCATACAAAGAAACAGAAATGAGGCAAGTTTGGAGAAGGGCAAAGAAGAAAACAAAGCCGCAAGAATGCTATGAGGATAAGAAGGACCCAATGCATAAAGAAAAGAAGAAAGTGTGAAATAGAAGAGCTCAGAAAATCCAAAGGAAACATTGAAGAGATGATATCACAGGCAAGTATGCAATGAGGGGGAGTATCAAGAAATAGCAATGCATACTTTTAAATATTCTGGAATACTCTAGATAATTGGAGAGTGTTGAGAATTAGCTATGCATGTTTGAGAAGATTCTAAAATACTTTGGATTATTGGACGAGAAGATATTACAAGGAGCTTTCTAGTGTCATGAGAGAATTGGAATATTCTATAAGGCTTGGGAGGTTGCTTGAAGACAAGATATTTACCATGGAAGGTCCTAGGACAAGTTTCGTTAGTAGGTGAGAATTCTCTAGAACTAAGATCATTGTACAATATTTTAGAAAATTGTAGTAAAATGTTTAGGATGTATCACATGGACTTGTACATGTATAAATATGGGTGCTCTCTCTCTACACCCCATAGGGTGTACCGCAATCACCACAAGCAATATGCCACAACAACTACACAAGAAGAGAAACTATCATGGTTAGGTTGTATGTGTACCAATAAAAAGAGTGTTGTACCAAAATTGAGATAGTGAATAAAGTGTTGAGTTCTCAAAGTGTGATATCCCAAGTAGTGTAGGTGTGCAAATGTCCTTAAAAGTGGGTGTTAGGGTCCCCGCCAAAAAATCTCTACAGTCTGCATAAAAGAGAAACACAAAATTCCATACTTCGTATAAGTGGAAAAAATAAAAAGTCAATGCTATGCTAATATGCATTTAATATATTCACTTTGTTGTTTAGGTCATTCTATCATCCTCTAGTTATTTCACCTCTTGTTATTCCTTGACTGTATGCACAGCTCTCCACTGTATGTACGGCTCTCTGTAGTAGCGGTCTTTGATTCATTACTGCTACCTAGAAGGGCACTGTCTTATGATTGATTGTAGCCTGTGATGAAGTAGATGACCAGTTCTGCTAATTATAAAGTTTGCTTGATAAAACTAAAAAGTAACTTTCCAAAAATAAGTGGCCTGGCTGCTGCTCCGGAACTCTACTAGAGATGAAGTCGGTTTGGACTTTGCCGCAATAGCCAGATAGTCCATGGCAGGTTGTAAATTCCACGCTGATTTAAGTTATTTGTTGTTTTCTTCGATGACATCGCCAGCGGTCTTCATACGTTGGCATCAGATTTCCTACGTATGAAGAGAAAAATATTAAGTTATGCCAAGGATATAGCAAGATTCATACATGAAACAAATCCACAACAATGAAATCAATTTAGAAAATAATTTCAGATTAACAGATGTACAACTTCATAAATGAGAAAAACAACAACATGATCATTAATGAAAATAGTTTCACAATTGTGTCATTGTGGATGTACTCATGGACATGAACTCTATTGTTGGCACAATTAAATCACAATTGACTGCAATGCTAACTACATAAGTAGCAGCTATAGACATTTTTACTGCTCCAAGGTGCAGGTTATTCGGAGGTTAGACCTTTATTAGCACAAATCCAATTATGTCACTCCTTCCAACCCAACATGATTTCCAACATTTATAGAAGCAAGAATGTGAAAGCTCATCATTAAAAGACTAGTTCTGAAAATTCAGTCTACATCTTTAGCTATCATTCCTAGTTCAGGTACTAGGACAATGTTTAGGCAAAGACATTTTTGTTGTATCTTGAGTGTCTCTGTACACGGTGCTCTCTTTAAAATGTTTTTAAAACAATAAAATCTTTTGTTGTTCAGAAAAAAAATCTAGCCAACATCAACTTAATATTTTTTTACGTTAGAAAGGAAATAATCAGATATGATTCTTTTGTTAAGGTAGGCTTAATCAGTAAAACATCTTACGACCTGAATCTTTATTCAAGTGCAAAACCTTTCTGATGGACAGTCTGTTGTGAACCGAGATATGATCCATCAGTAAATAGACCCCATTTCAACTTAATAACTTCCAGGAAAACTAATCGCCACATTAGCACATGCTATAAAAAATCTCTTCAGTCAGGTCCTATTGAACCCTGTCACCCAACCACAAGCTCAAGATGACTATGAGATCGGATCCAGCAAAATTTGTAGGACTCATCCTTGGCGCTTCATTACAACTAATTTGCAAGACTCAGCCAGCAACTATGGGAAGGATGGCGCTTCCTTGCAACTAATGTGTCTAATGACATTCAGCCTGATCGACTCGGGATTACAGAAAATAGGAATTGCTTCCATACCTCTATGAGGAATAATCACACGATTCTCATAACAGTCATCATTGCAACGAATCGATCGGGCTTGAAGAGGGACATACCATGGGCAGTCCTGGCCGCAGCGTGGAGCCTGGGCGAACGGAGGCAGGCTGAAGCAGGTTAGGCGATGGGGACGCCTTGCGAAGCGGGTAGTAGGCGCGGCCTACGACGAAGAGGCCGCGTCGCACACGAGCTTGGAGGCCCGCGTCCAACGCCGTCTCGAGGCACCTCGTCGTGGCCGGAAGGAGCGCGACCGGGTAGGGGCCGAGGACGATGGCCAGGCCGTTCGTGGAGGATCGGGGGCAACCCGCGCTGAAGGGGAAGGAGAGGTCGAGGGAATGGCCGGTGGTGGCGAACCCTAGGTCCGCCGCGGCAAGGGTGCGACCGAGGGTGGCGAGCCCAGGCCGGCCCGTCAGCACGGCGTGTCCGGCCCGTTACGGACCTGACCCGGAACGAAATTAAATGGGCTGTGCCGCCCCGCGCCCTGCCTTGTGCCGTGCCTGGGCCTCAGCCTCGAGCCCGCGGGCCGGGGCCCGTTTAACTTTTTTTTTTAACATTAGAGCCCATCGCATCATTTCATCTTCTTTTGGCCCAGCCTGACTACCGATTTGCTGGCCCAACCTGTACAGGGCTGCCTCGTCCCCTCCACCCGAAGGCCTCATCCCGTTCGGATCGAGAGCCATCGAGAGGACAGACAGTTCCCGATCTGGATCGAGCCCCAGCCTCCTTTTTACCTTCTCGGCTTCTCCCGATCTGGATCGAGGACGAGGAAGCTCCGCAGTTCCCCATCGATCTGGACGAGGCTCCTGGCGGCGGCAAGGCTCCTTCCCCATTCCCGATCTGCCGGCGGCGACGAGGCTCGGTCGGCAGCAACGGCGGCGCGAGGCTCGGGCGGTGGCCGGCGACCTGCTCCACTGCGCAGTTCCTCGCGGACGCGGGATGCGGAGAAGACGGGCCAATTTTTCGGCCCACCATGCTCTCCGGGCCCGGGCCGGCCCGACCAGGCTCGTGTGACGTGCCTGGTCCGGGGACGGCACGGCCCTTTTATAGGTGGGCCTGACAGGCCTGGGCCATGCCGTCCCGGTTAAGAGACGGGCCGGCCCGTTGGCCACCTATAGCGAGCCCACGGCTTTTTCGGGTACAGGCCATGTCTTCGTACCCGACCCATCATTTTGTACCTGATACCCAGACACGCCCTCGGGTAAAATTCATCGTGACAGAACATCTTTTTTTCCGTTTCAGGGTGACAGAACATCTCTTCTTTGTTGCTTGATTGCGTTGATTCTATCTGAACCCTGAGCTCCAATTGTCCCCCAATTCTTCTTTATTACTCCGAATTGTTTTACGGAGTATAATTATTTGGTCCGATCCGAATTGGTGTGATTTATTTCTAGTGCTAGCATGCCTTGCGTGGTTTGTTAGTTGTTACAGAGTATTCTTTTGAAACAAATGATGTCAAACCTGAGGGCGCGAAACAATGAAACATGAAGACAATTTGGATTTCAAGATAAAAAATGGTACCGAAGATAACACCAAGGAAACTTGCACAATTGCAAATGAGCAGAATGTTTCATCCGAGTCCAAAGAAGGGAACGCTGACAGCGGTATGGCCAGTGTCAGTGCTGTTTAATTTCGCTGTGAGTCCAAAGATGGAAATACTGAGAGAATGTTGCGGCAAGTGACAGTAAAAGAGGGACCATTGAACCTTCTGCAAAAGGTGAGGATGCGCGCAATAATTTAGCAGCAGACGTATGAGACAGTTGCTCTTGAAGATGACACGAGCTGCACTGGTGTGCTGAGATGCCATATCCGGGTAGCACCTCCAGTGCAAAAAAAACGAAACAGTTCCTGAGGACCAACCGAGAGAATATTTGATGCTCCCATCCTTTAGGTGCTATCGTGCTTTCAACGCACAGTAGCATCACTAAAAGTTTTCAAAAATTTCGAAATAAATTGAGTAGGTTCATATGATACGTGTTTATCACCTTGCAAAGTTTCAAACTCAAATTCATTATATGCATAGAGAAACAAAAAAGACAAATTTTGATATGAATAGGTCACAAAAAGACAAACAGAAAAGACAAAATTCTTGACACTGTTCATCCTTGCATATTTGTCTTTTTTGTTTCTCTATGCATATAATGAATTTGGATTTGAAATTTTGCAAGATGGTAGACACACGTCATATGAATTTACTCAATTTATTTAAAAAAATTAAAAAAAAATTAGTGATGCTAGCACGGTAGCACCTAAGGGGTCGTGAGTACTGAAAATTCTCTCGGGACCAACCTTGTGGTGCTAAAAGACCTCTTCGTGATAGCACCTCTGAAGATAACAACACACGGGATTCCGACGAGAAGTGCTCCCAAAGGTTCTGAGTGTATTGAAACGAAACAAGAGCGGCTCTGCAAGCGTCGCAATGTTCTGGCCTTGGATGCACATAAATGACTCCGCAGGAGCTCCTGTATGAAACCATCTTTAGGTTAGAACTGGGCCTAGTATAGGGATTAGTTTTAGTTTGTGTTATACACCACCGAACTAATGACAGAATGTTTTTTGTGGCCAATCGGTAATGCCAACCCGACGGTATTTTTTATTTTTTTAGCGAATGCCAACCCGGCGTTGTCCAGCACTGCCAACGCGTTACAAAAGGCATACGGCCCGTGCTGTTTAGCACACATAGTTGGCTAATTCTTTTTAAATAATACAAATTATTTAATCATTTTTGAAATAACGCGTTCTTGTAAAAAATTACAAAACTAGGCCACCCTCGGCATGAGCCAGGCCGATTAGGGCCAGTCGGCCTGGCCCAAGCCGATTAGGTGCGGTCGGCGATGATTAGTTCCAGTTGGCGTGGGCGAAACTGATTAGGTTCAGTTGGTTCCGTCCAAACCGATTAGAACTAATCAGCTCCGACTGAACTAATCGGATTCCCCCAAGTTACTTAGTTGCATGATCAATTCATGTTTAAATGGACGTAGCTTGTGTTTCGTTCACAAATCCAGCAATTCGACTGAAATTAAGAGAGCAAATTAACAGATGCTGGTTACAGAACTAAGGCACGATTGGACTGAAATTGAAAATTAAGAGAGCAGATAGTTCAATCGTGTCTTACTTCTGTAACCAACTTCTGTTCAATCGTGCCTTAACTTCAGTCAAATCGTGACTCAGTTCTGTAACCAGTTTCTGTTAATTTGCTCTCTTAATTTCAATCGTGCCGTAATTTCAGTCGAATTGTTGCGTTTGTGGACAAAACATAAGCAACGTGCATTTAAACATGCATTGATCATGCAACTAAGTAGCTTGAGGAAGCTAATTAGTTCCAATCGGCTTGGACGACACCAACTGAAATTTCGCCCAGGCCAACTGGAACTAATCAGCTTCGCCCATACCAACTGGAACTAATCGGCTTCGGTTAGACCAATTGGAGCTAATCGGCCTAGCCCAGACCGAGGGCGTATTATTCTTAAAAATTCAAAAAAATGCATATTATTTTCAAAAATGATTATTTAATTCGTATTATTTTAAAAAAAAAGTTAGCCACATAGTTGTTTTCAGACAACCTAGCCCCTCCAGCCAGGCCCATCATAGCCCCTCCACTCCCCCAGCCCAACATGGTACAGCCCACACGGCGACCGCCAGTCCGCCGCGGCAGCCCAGTCGCCCTCGGCTAGTCCCGCTAAAAAAAAGAACTCTCGCGGCTAGTGAGCTCGTCGTCTTCCGTCTCTGCACTACCCGATTCCCGAACTTCAGAAGCCACCCCAACCCTAAAGTCCCCCAAATCCACAATTCTCCGTTTTTGAACACCAACGCGCATCATGAGCGCTCGGCGGTGCCTTTTAGTTTGTGTTTCTTCAAAAGTTTTTTGCATTTGATTTTTTTTAGTGATCCATGTTCTATCATGGGTAGTTGTTCTTTGAGGCCAAAAAGATTATGTTTCATTTGAGACGGAGAGATTCTATTCATGATCTACCATCGATAGTCTTTTATTTTTTTAGAGACGATTATAGTGTTTGGGCCGATAACTACGTACTGTCACTCTCGTGCAGTTTATTACTGTCTAGCAAATTTTGGGTGTTATAAGTTAGCCCCCTCCTTTGTTTGTTCCCGGATCCGCCACTGGTTACAAGATCTTTTGGTCAGCACCACGGAGTCTTGTGAAGAGTGTCTGCATCGTCGAGCGGCTGTTAATCACCACCGAGGCAGAGAGATCTTGACCAGAATCAAAATCAAAACGTCGAAATCACCACTGTTTACTTACCATATTGTGGCAGAGTGTCACCAAGGCAACGTCGTGAGGGAGTCATCCCATCGGAGCAGTCCCGACGAAGTGACGATAAGCCTCCGCCTCCACCCATCAACGATGGCTAGAGCTGGAAACCTAAAGTCGCCGTCGAGATCATTTGTCTCCAGGGCTACTCAGGTGGGGAATTTTAGGGATGGAACGCGGAATGAAAGACACAAATATTTTGTCCTATTTGCGTATTTCTACTACCGATCAGTTAGCCAACATGGCAGTCAAAGCGTCACTTGGCCGGTCAACGGCTTGTCGTGCGCGTTTAGAACCAAGGATGTATACAGCATAAAATCGAATCGGATACAAATATGCAGTTTATAGAATTAGAACAAACTTGACATGACACTACTAGTTATAGGACTGCGGGTGCATTTTACTCTTTTGTGATTTAGAAAATTTAAACTTAAAATTAGTCTTTCACATAAAAGTAGGGGGAATTTATTTCGTCTAACATGTCGGCTCTCACCTGTGATCTCTTCCATCTCACCAACCTCCATGACTAGAGAGAAAGAAAGTGAGGTTAGTACAATGTCAGTACTCTTTATCTCCTCCTAACACCCATCACGTGTAATTAACCAACCCTCCCCTCGAACCATCCCGACCAAATTACAGAAACGCCCCTCCATTCTCCTCCCCTCCGCTTCCCCTCCCTCTGGCCGGGACTCCTCCTTCCTTCCCGTCCATGGTGGCCGAGCACGGGCGCGAGCAGTAGCAGCACCACCGCCTCTGACCGATGGCGCAGTACAGGCAGTCCGGCGGCTTCTTCGACTCCCGCGGTGGCGGCGCGGCCCACCACCCGCTCCCGGAGTACCACCGGGCCCACCCCTCCAAGCCCTCCCGGATCCGCCGCCCCGGCAAGCCCCCGCGCCGCCGCTCGCCGGCCGTGGCCGCGGCCGTCGCGGCGCTCCTCCTCCTCGCCGGCGTCTTCCTCCTCTCGCGCCGCCTCTCCCGTGACCCCGCAGGTTCGTGGTTTCTCACTCCCCCCGGGTTCGGTGGATTTCTTGGCGATGGTTTGACGCGGTCTACGAAGGTGTGCTTGTTGGTTGGAGAGTTAGGGGGGGGGGGGGGGGGGGGGGATGGCATATTTTGACTCGCTTGGGTTCGTCCATGGCGTGGCTGGATGCGGATGGAGAGCTCGCGATCCAGTTCCGTGTTTGGTAGATACCATCTTGGGGTGCTTCATTTGTTAGTTTGTTCCTCCGGTTGGCATAATGCCATCCCATGTGTGTGTACCTTTTGCAGATACCAGCGAAGATTCGGGCGGCGGGGAGGGGTTGCCGGAGTGGAACCGGAGCAAGAACTGGAAAGAGCTCAAGTTTGGGCATGGCGGAGGTGGACGCGGTGCCCGGGATTCCAGGTACTGGGACCAGGACGATCGGAGGCGCGATGAGGACTACTCGGAGGATGAGAAAGAGAAGATCTCGGGTGCAGGTGGAAACACCGGCGATGCTGGTGGCAGCAGCAAGAAAGGCAAAGACACAAATTCTGATACCGGTATTGAGAAAGGGTTGACCTTGGAGAGTACCAGGGGTGCTGCTGAGAAGGAGGTCCCCGAGGTGGCTGAAGGTGGGAAAGGAGGCACCTTGTACAATGAGGGTGGCAGGAAAGAGCTGGAGCAGTATGAGGCGGCTGCCATTGGAGCCGCGGGCACGAGGATGAGGGAGGTTGATCCAGATGATGAGTATGATGATGGCATTGATGTGCAGGATGATATCGAAGATGCTCAGTTTCGTTCATCTGACGGCGGAAGGAAGCTTGGTGATGGTACTCATGAGAGCATCGAGGACGAAAATGTTGCCTTGGATAGACACATGGAGGCAGGCGGGGGGATTAATCTTGGCAGTGATGCTGCTAATGTGGATCCAAAGAAAGTTTCGGGGACTGTTAATAAGAAACGTGGGTCCAAGAAGAAATCAAAGCGTAAAAAGTCTGGTGAGTTGTTCTCCCTTTTCAGATTTAAAAGCTAGAGCCGGGCAGTTTAAGTGATGGAAATTGATTTCTTGCTAAGCTTGGTGGGCAATTTAATCCCACTTAGGATAACATAAGATTTGGGGATTTTTCATGTTTACTTTCTACTGTAGTGAGATCATTATTTTATTTAGAAATGTCAAAAATGAAATATGATTGAATGAATCATTGAATCTAACAAAAGGGTGCTGGCAACATGAATAACATGTGTGTTGTACGTAGTGACAACTTTCATCTCACAGCATGAACAACACATTAACATCCATACGTTTGTACCTAGTACCTACTTACATTCTGCAACCTGCATAACATGACCAGAATATTGGATATTTTGGGCATTTTAGACCGCTAACTGATATGCTGGTGGCACAACATCCTCATGATTTGGTGTTGGATATGGAAATCAAACGTAGCACAAGCTCCGTTTAATTATTTAAATGCTATAATCTTGGTATGGTGCCCGTGTTGGATGACTAGGTTCTTTTGCCAGGTGAATTAACGAAGAATGTTAGCACACGACGATACCATGGTATATTTTCTGCACTAATTCATGCAAGTACAAGTCAATATTTGTGAGCTTGGTCATTAGGTTTATAAATCGTTCAGTAGGATTGCTATATTTGCTCTGTGACATAAATACTGCTGTTACCAAATATGATACTACTGTTTTTTGCCGTCATGTACATGTCTAGTAAAAGCTGGTTGCATGTATTTTTTATCTACTCATTTAAAAGGCTATTATTCTAGCATCTATTATTCTTGATGGTGTTCTAATTAGTGGAAAAATCTTAACCAGGTTTAACTTGTGAAATGAAGTTCCTCAACTCCACTGCTCAACTTGTAGAGCCTGTGAAAAATGAGAAATTCGCTAGCTTTAGTTTGAAGTATGTAGAAGTTGAAGAAAAACCAGTTGGATCAGATTTTTGGGAGCCAAGATTTGCCGGCCACCAGAGTCTGCAGGAAAGAGAGGATTCCTATGTAGCTCAAGACCAACAATTGACATGTGCTTTCGTTAAGGGACCTAATGGTACAAGCACCGGTTTTGATATATCGGAGGATGACAGGAAGTACATGAGCAAATGCCGAATTGCTGTATCTTCCTGCATCTTTGGAAATTCTGATCGTCTAAGGACTCCGTTTGGCAAAACAGTATGATATTTCTTTCACATAACTCTTTTACTATGCTTTGTCTGTCCTGTATAAGTTGCACTAAGTGGCTTATATCAATCTAAGCTATTTCTGTAGGTTCCTTCATATGTTCTTGTACATCACAAAAGCATTGTTCTTGGTATGGTTTGCCACAGAAAGTTTAGAATCTTGTTAGCCTCGCATTTATTTTACATATGGTTCTATCGTCTATGTACGTGTCAAGTTAAAGCAGTATCCCTATGAAAGGCTGTTACATCTCCATCAATATTACGATGACGATATCTTCATCAGTATCCTTATATTTGGATCTGATACAAGATCGAAAGCTTGCTCTTCACATACTTTTTTTTCTTTCAAAATCACTATAACCACACTCCATACTTAAACAATTGTTGACCTTTTGTCCTGTAATATCCCTAACAAATGTCCTTCTATGATATTTTTTTCAGATCACAAGTCTCTCAAAGAAGACAGTTTGTTTTGCTATGTTTTTGGATGATGTCACATTGCATACTTTGCTATCGGAAGGCCTAAAAATGGACAATATGGGTTTCATTGGTATATGGAAAATCATAGTGATTAAGAATATGCCTTATAATGACATGCGGAGGGTAGGGAAAATACCAAAACTTTTGGCACATCGACTTTTCCCATCATCAAGGTAAGACTGAAATTCTGCATAATATCTTCTGTCCTGATAACCGCACATTTCAATGATGGACTCAACTGTAGTTTGAAATGTTATGCTTGCAATTTCCCTGTTGTCATGCCATAACCTTTTTCTTGCTGAAAAAATCTTACCTTTTGCTCAACATACCTTTTAGTGCATTGGTTTATCATGTATTTTGCATACCTCCTTTGTAATGTAATCAAAGGCAGTGAACTTATTTTCCTTCCCAATCGGGACATGATCAGAAAAAAATATATACTGACCAAATCAGTGAAATTCAAATTTGATATCAGTCTAATTTGTGGCATCATATATGGAACATTTGACTGTCTGTGTGCTGGCATCAGGCATAAAACTGCATGGTTAGAAGGTTTCTGAGAAAAGAATAATGTTGGCACCAGGTACTTAATTCGGAAAAGGATGATTTTTCTAGTCAATTGAACTAATATAGCGTGGATTCCTTTAAGTGTGGTTAGACAGTAACCTTCAAATCTTCAGAAAAAAACAGAAAATCAAGGGCAGTCACTGCTTTTGATTATATTGGACAGACCTTACCGCCCTTGGAAATAACAGTTAGTGGCAGTAACTGGCCAAAAACCAGTACTGAAGTAGGCTGGGTTTTTTCCGAAATAGAGAATTTGGTTCTCTGTTTCCCACCCTTGACTGTCCCAAGTATCAATTCCAGGCCACCACCAGGAACCCATCCCGTCCGCATCTGTAGCGTGTGCTTGTCTTCTTAAATCATAGCTCATAGTGATAATCCATAGTGGTTTCTTCAATTCAATAGTGTCAGTGTTTCTATGTCAAATATGCTGACCACAGTTGGATGCATACCGTTACTGTTTTTTTTTCTGGTTTGATCACTTCGTGACAGTCTTCCTGATTTCACTTTTGGATTGCCTTTCATATGGTGTGCCTATGGATAAACAGGCAACATCTCTTTTTTATAATGCTATCTATCTAGAAAATATGGGTATTTCGGTTCTGACAAATGTATTATCTTGATTGTTGAAGTTCCAGAATATGCAAAAGTGAATGTGATCGGCCAGAGAATTAGTGTATAAATTGTTTGGTGCTTGTGCTTAGCTTTGCATCCTAATCGACTGTCTTTTTTGCAATATCTAACAGCATGGTTGTTTGTATCAGATTCTCAATCTGGCTGGACAGCAAATTGCGACTACAAACTGATCCTATCCTTATCCTAGAATATTTTCTTTGGCGGCATGGTTATGAATATGCGATTTCCAATCACTATGATCGGCACTGTGTCTGGGAGGAAGTGGTGCAAAATAAAAAGCTAAACAAGTTCAACCATACAATAATTGATCAGCAGTTTGAGTTTTACCAAGCTGATGGACTGACAAAGTTCAACCCATTGGATCCCAACAAGTTGCTACCAAGCTGTATGGTCTCTTACCTGCTAGTATTAATTCTAGTGTACTAGTTTTGCTTAACAAGATTTTTTTTCGTGCTACAGATGTCCCTGAAGGTTCTTTCATCGTGAGAGAACACACACCAATGTCCAACTTATTCTCCTGCCTGTGGTTCAATGAGGTTGATCGCTTCACACCTCGTGACCAGCTCAGCTTTGCATATACATACTTGAAGCTTAGAAGAATGAATCCCAAGAAAACATTTCGCCTCAATATGTTTAAGGTGAGTATGGTGAACCATCATGGCTAGGTTGGCCACAACCATGTTTAATTTAGTTTAATCACTATTGTTCACTTGTTCAGGATTGTGAGAGGCGATCAATAGCAAAACTATTCCATCATCGATCAGAGGAGAGACGCAGCAGTCAACAACTAACAAGATAGCAGATATTCTTTGGAAGGATGGATGTGTAGAAGAAGAAGCAGAGATAGCTCGAGGATTATACATTTGGTACAACTAAGGAAGGCACAGGGCTGTTCATTGTCAATATCTTATAATGTTGAGGAATTTATGCTTAATGGATGGTCATGGGCGATTTTACTCATATATACATGATCCTGCAGATCAGTGCTGTGTTCCATTTTGTACTCGACATAGGCAGATTAGGAAATGTTAGCTGTTTGGTTTCATAAGCCCCTGTTGCTCGCCGTAAAGTTTTTGTTCATTCTTTTGGGAAAGAAATGGTCCATGGTTGATCTGTGGAAGTCATAGCTGGGCATGTGTTGTGTACCATCATGCGGTTGTATTCTCGTGTAATCCTCAATGGCCATACTGAAATGTAATATTACAACAGGAAGCTACTTTCTGTAGTTTCTCTCCAGAATAGCAAAAGAGTTTTTTGGCATGATTTTCTTCAAAGTCTGGCCTACGAAACTAAATGTGGCTTTGAAATCATATATTTGTATGTTTGATCTCTGAAACTCATTTGACTCGATGAACTTCATTCTGTTTTGTTCTCTAACTTGAACATCATTCTTTCTGTGTCGATCCACAATAAACAAGGCATGTTGCTTAAACAAAAAAATATGTACTCCATAGCTGGAATAAATAACTGGATGTTTAAACAATTGCTCTATTTATCAGTATCATCAAACAGTCAGTCTCTAAAAGTCACTTTGAATAAGTCCAGATCTCTGGGACTCATTTCACTCAGAATGAACATCACCCTATGCCAAATGGACAAATGAAGAGGCTATGTTGCTTCAAGAGAAGAATAAAAGGTACCTGAAATTTCTTTTTAAGCTTGGGCTCCATGAAGCCTGTAATTGTGAAAAATTGAAAAGAAATATTGATGAGTGGCAAAAAAATAAAAATAAAAAACTGCATCTACATATAAATGTACAGTACATACGTGTAAAATTTCATTGAGAAATAACTCTATTTGTGGGCTACACGAAAAAGAGAAATGACTGGATCTATCACTAGATTTTACTATCCATCAACTATAGATCCACGTATGTATCTTTCCTTTGTAGCTCAGATGACATGTTATACGTTTGTATGTACATCCAGAAATGTTTTCAGAATTCGTTAAAACTTGTAAATGTAAGTTTTGAAATGGAGAACTCCATGGAGATAGCTCGGGAGACAAAAATCCAAAAGTCGGCATCTTTCTATATAGCTGGTTGCGGCTATTTCACCCAAGCAAGATAAACAAATGAAACGTTTATTAATTATCATCACACCGTCAATTCAAATTTACAAACCAAGTTTTCAATGAAAATACAATCAGATCACACAGAACCACAAATCACAACATCTCCTACAGTAAAATAAAAGAAGCATTTCCAACATTACCATGCATATTTCTACACAGGATTAATGATTAATTAATCAAGGGGTAACTAAAACCCACCCCAAAATTATTCAATCAACCGGTAAAGGAATTATGCGAGAGCCTTGTCTCTGAGGATCCCCAGCATCTCGTTCCGGCCCCGGATCACTTCGTCGAACACCTGATCGACAACGGAGCCCAGCATCTCTGCCGCCTCCCTCAGCTCCCCTGACCCCCTCACCTCCGCGCTCTCCTCGTCTTCGCCTCCGGCGGCGGCGGCGAAGTCCGCGGCCATGCAGCGCCGGCGCAGCCGCGCGGCAGCGGACTTGAGCGCGTTGCAGAGGTCCAGCAGCGCCGCCGTCTCCTCCATGTATTTCTCCAAGTCCAACCACTCTTCCCCGTCTCCTTCTCCGTCGAATCTCCTCGCCTCCTCCGCGGCGGAGGAGCTCCAGAAGGCGGCGATCAGGTCCCGCTGCGTGCGCTTCACCAGCCGCATGGCGTCGGCGCACCACCGCACGGGTAACCGGCCGCCGGCGCCGTCGTCGGAGGAGAAGCTGTCGAGCTGCGCGAGCCCGGCGGCGAGAGGGCACTGCCGGCGAGGGCTGCTGGTTGTGCTTATTGGCCTGAGAAGGAGGCGTCTCGTCGTCGTCGTCGTCGTCGTCGTCTTCATGTGCGTGCATTCATGGGGAGATCCAAGGATCGAATCAAGGAGTAAGCAACGAGGAATGATCTGATCTGAGTATATTTGTTGTTGCATGCATGGATGGTTGGGTTTTCTAACCTTGGAAGGGTAGGCAAGATTTTTTCAAAGCAAGGAAGAAGAGGAGTGAAGCAAGAGGATTGATGCTTATGCATGTGTACTTTTAAATGAACCTTTTTTTACTTTTCAATGAACCTTGCTTGCTTTACATAACCTCGTGAGCACTTATTTTAAGTCGGTTAAGTTTTTCGCTTATCTTGCTTTTCTTTTCCCAATTAATGCCCGTAAGTTCAGAAAAAAAGAAGGTTTGCATGGTTTGTTGCATAAAATTGAGATCAATCCAAAACAAATTCACTCTCTCCGGGTAAATTGTAATCACTCAGATCCATAATAAGTGTTTTAGATTTAATATAAAATTAGTATAAAGTTGTACCAAACCTGAAACACTTGTTTATTATGCATCGGAGTGAGTACCGTCTTTTCTGCGTAACCTCGTGAGCTCTTATTTTAATTTTTTACATTTTTATCTTCTCTTGCTTTTCACTTTTCCCAATTAATGCCCGTAAGTTCAAAACAAAACTTCTATATGGTTTGTTGCATGAAATTGACGATGAATCCAAAACAAAATTCACTCACTCTCCGGGTAAATTATGTCATCGTTTTTCCGTAGCTATGCACGAGCACTACGTCGATATATACTCCCTCTGATCATAATAAGTGTCTTGAATTTAGAACAAAGTACTAAACTTTTCCGAAAACAGATCGGGTTCAAAATTTGTAAAAGGCACAATTGATGAAATTCAAATCCGGTTTACCATCAGTCTCAGGCACGGCTCACTCACCAACCACCAGGACCAATCATCATCATCCCATCCAGCCTTCGATTTTGGTGTTTGGCTAGGTGTTTGGATTTCTGATGGAAGAGCAACCATTATGTTATTGATTGACTTGCAAGGATAGACGGGGGCCCTTTGGATGCCCTGCTGGGGCCCCTGACAAGGGAAGAAGTGCACTCTCAGTCTGTCACCGTTTGAAAAGGATTAAGGACCACAAAATGGGTGTCCTGTGCTTTATTGCAATTCATTCAAGATGGGTGTAGTTTAAACTTTCAAGTGTGATCCCTAAATTGGCCTTGTTTAAGTTTTGATAGTCAACTTTTACCAAAGCAGGACCAGAGATGCCATAGCCAGACTTAAAGAGGGAACTGAAGTAAAGTATAAACAATTACTCCTACAAGTAAAGACGCTGCCTACGGTTGCTCAACTCTTAGGCGTCAGATTTATCTTCTTTGATTGCCAAGCCTGTTGTTTCGGGCTTTGGTTTTTGAGGCCCGGATGAGATTTGTAACGACCTTGTTTCTGATTAATCAGTAAAGTGACACCAATTCAAAGAAGAAGAAAAAATCTAAGCTTGAAGGCCTAGTTTGCCCTCCGCTAGACTGTTGAACCAGACTATCTAAAACCAAGCAATTGAGCAAATGATATACGAAGCATGAAGCATGATGATGCGACAAGGCAGCAGAAGCGCCATTTATTATTACCAAAGCTCTCTCCAGGAACCTCTCTAATGTCACATTCCGGTAATTAACTAAGTACACCACTGATCTGAGATTGTACAGGTTTCTCTCAATGGGATACATATCAGGTAAGTAAAGGCCGGACGGAGCCAACACATCTAACAACCAACCCTCCTTTCTTCCACTCTGTTTTAAACCACCCTCGGCAAAATTTGGCGTTGGAAGCTGTCTTGTCAAAACATGTTAGCGCCAGGTCCTCCTCACCCCATGTCGATCCCTCTACCACTGCTGCAAAGCAGCCTAATCAGAGCTCGTCCTTGAGCGACTCGGTGGCGGCAGGGTCTGCCGCCTTCTCGGTCGCCGCCGCTGCCTCCTGGCCGGCGGTCTCCTTGTTCTTCTTGATGTACTCGACGATGTCGTCGGCCGTCCTGCCACCGTCGTACGCGACCTTCTTCCCGCTGGGGGTGACGAAGTACAGGGTCGGGTAACCCTGCACGTCGAAATCGCCAGGCACGTCGTTTGCGGTTGCGTCCTGGGGACAAGAATGTAAAACAGTGGTTAGATAAACTGAGGTTGCGGCTGGTAAGAAGTGAAATAAGACGAATGATGCATCCAGAAACAAAAGGTTACCATCTTAGCGATGACAACATCTGCTTCGCTTTGAAGGGTGGTAGCAGCCTCATCCAAGATGGGTGCTAGCTTCTTGCAGTGTCCGCACCAGGGAGCATAGAATTCAATAAGAACTGCAATGCAAATCAGTAAATCAATGAGATACACGTTAATCAGATAGGAAGACTTTGTTATGGTGTAACAAGTGACAAGAACAAAGACAGCCCTAGACATTCGCGTCAAACATGATTAATTTAAGATGGAATGACAGTCAGCAATACTATTACTATAAGCCTAATTGGTGGAGATAAAATATTAATGAAGATTTAGTACCATTTTTGCCAGATTTGAAGACCACATCATCGAGATTGTCAGCCACAACAACCTTGACAGGCTCGTTGTTAGCCTCTGGAATTGGCTCAGACTTCCTGAATGGTGTTAGTTTACCATCCTGTGAATATTAAGGACTCATGAGACAGATGACCAAAATATCACAAGGGAAACAAATATTGTCTACTACTTACAAAGTACTCCTTCAACCAGGAAACGATTTGATCAGCCTCAATGTTTGAGTTCAAAAATTTCTTGGATTCGGCATCCTGGATGAGAATAAGGGGTGCCTGGTCCGCGTTAAGCCCAAAGTACTGTATTTCAACAAATTAATTGTCAGCATCAAGAGATAAATAACAGCTTAGATAAAGTGAGTACAGGTCCTCTTGGAAGTTAGAAACCAACCTGGAGGGCGCCTTGGCTGGCTTCAATGTCACCGATCAGGTACTTGACCTCCTTGTCCTTGAAGTCCTCTACAGCACCATAGTAGGCAGACTTGAAGGACTCATATGGTCCAGTGGAGAAGTTCAAGAAAAGCATAACCTGCACGCAATTTAATGCCAAGTAACAGAAGTCTAATCAGTAACCACCAACTAAAATATACTGATATGATGTAAACTTTAAACAGATAATTCTATAGAAATTACGGAAAAAAGAGATAAAAAGTTTGACAGCCAAGCAGCATCACGAGCTAATCAGCGAGTTCCAAGTAAACCACTATGGGTGATGGCCCTTAGAAATAACCCAAAATAAGACAGTGATAGCCCAATCCTAGGAATGTATCATTAAATTGTTCTGATAAAATTAAGAGTAAATTGTTTTCTTCTATATACAGGAGGATTGACATTAGAGATGTACATCAAAAGCACACAACGACGAAATGTAGTTGTTTGCATGACTTGAGCTGAAAAATAGCTAGATAGTGTTAATTGACCATAGACATAAAAAAATTTGTGCAGTTGTCAAATTTAACCATCACTGCCTGTTAAAACTCCATACAATGACCAATTTAACGATGAATGGCTGATAGAAGTAATCATCAAACTGTCTACAAAGTATGTAGCATCATGTGGTTACCTTGGCAGAATTGCCCTGGAAGAATTTCAGGAGGTAAGGATGGTTGTCAGGGTTCTTGTCGAAAGTAACAACTTTAGGTGTGCTGCTAGCTTCAATGAAGGCCTCCAAAGCAGAAACCTCAAAATTCTGTAAAATATAGCAACAAAATATAAGGTCAGCCAACAAAATATGAATATAGATAAACAAATATTAGCTTTCAAAGTAGAGTATAACCTTGGTGTCAACAACGAGCTCATCGAATGGCTTGAATAGCCTAACCAATGGCCTCTCTACTGCTGTCTCACCGCGTGGGAGGTGGTTGGCATGCACAGTGTGGCCAAAGTCATAATCAGACCGCAGCTTCTCAGCAACCTCGAGGAAGTTTGTAAACTCAGGGCCACTCAATTCGGCAAAGACACCAACCTATAAAATTGCAATTGTTGTTTCTTGTCAGCCAGCATAGAGCATGAACCAAACAATTGCTATATGAATTAAGTCAGAGAAAAGAAAGCCAAGTTGAATCCTGATCTTACAATGTGGATCTTCCCGTCCTCAAGGTGCGATGCATCTTCTGGTGCCTTGATCTCCTTGGAAGCAGGACCGACCTGCTTCTTCAGGTAATCAACGATTCCCTCAGCCTCCCTGGGGCCCTTGTATTCCTGAATGTTCTTCCCCTGGTTCCTGAAGATCTTAAGGGTCGGGAAGCCCTGGATCTCGTACTTCGCGGCAAGCGGCTTGTTCTTCTCGTCGTTGGCATCAACTTTAGCAAGAACGATCGGAGGATCGTGCTTGCTAAGCAGCTGAGCTGCCTTCTCATACTGCAACAGCAAACACATTGAAACTTAACAAACGAGATCAAAACATTCAATTCGACATGATACTACTGCTACGGAAGTGGTCCAAGGATGTAGAAGAATTACCTCTGGTGCCAGGCTTTTGCAGTGTCCACACCTGAAAAGTAAAAAAAACGATTTTACTTTATCAGCTACTAGTCGGACAAATTCGGAGCTAACTAACTGGAGACTGTACTAAGATCAATACTACGTAGTAGAACACAAGCAATCGGCAACAATAGCAGTATAAAGCTTGACACTAACTAGCAGTAGACAGTCAACTTCAACTGTCAGTTCCCAGTAAAATCCCAACAGGGACCTCCGATCCAGCCCTAAAACCCTCGAGGATCACAAATCCAACCTAAACTACACGGAGCATCGACCCCCACCAGATCCCAGAACGAACCACCATCCTCCGCAATTCACGCATCTGAGACCCCCTCCAGCGATCTAAACCCCACAGACCCTCCAGATCCATCCTTCAACAATACAAACCCGCAGAACAACAGCGAAGGCTCACTCACCATGGGGCGTAGAACTCGACGACGATGAAGGGGTGCTTGGCGATGGCGTCGTCGAAGTTGTCCGTGCCGAGGGTGAGCACGGCCTCCTCCCCCGCCGCCGGGGCGGCCTCTTCCGCCGCCGCCGCCTCCTCCGCCCTGGCCGCCGGCGCGGCCAGCACGACGGCGAGCGCGAGCAGCAGCGAGATCCAGGCCTTGTTGCAGATCGCCATGACGGGAAACTCGAAGTGGTGAGAGATAGAGATTTCCCGAGACGACACACTCCACGGGTTTTAATAGCGCGGAGTGGCCTAGAGGGGTTTACAGTAGATTACAACACCGTAGACCCGGTCCACCAGGCCGTGGTCCCTGCCACCGGGCCCCACCAGTCGAAGGAAACCGTGGGCGCGGCCCACAGGGCTCATGGGGCAACTTACATGCTAATTTTCCATGTACACCCCTGTAACTCCTACAAACTCAGTTGCAGGCATAAACAAAAAACAAGGCCATCAAAGAGACACCCCCAAAGGGGTATAGATTTAATTATGTGAATCACAAGGGGGTCTAATTGATAATGTTTTGCCGTGCCGTAAACCGCCGGGGATTAATTAACGAGCCCCGGACGCCACGTCACGTGGGCAGGCGCCGTTGGAATTGGAATACAGTGTGAGAGCCCGTGAACACGTACAACAACGGGGCCGGGCCAATGGGAGCGTGCCACGTAAGCCCCCGTGACACGGCCACGCGTCCCTGATTAGCTGCCAAACCCCGGCGGCGTCCGTTTCCAAATCCGGGGTAAAGGAGGGCGTGCATTTAATCTTTGATTTATTACCGCTTCCAAAGATACGAAAAAAGATGATTTTGTACTAGCAGTAACCAAAAATTAATCTCGTGCCGATTTCAGTCAGGAAAATTGATTCATTAATTTGCTGCCAAATTTTGGTGGACTGGATCCAAATTTAGAGCGACGGGATAACGACTGGTGTGTGGATTTTTGGAATTGATATTTAAGGAGGTTTTGTTTGTTTGTTTGTTTGTTTGTTTGGAACAGAATAAATTTTGTGGAAATTCAATTCATTTAATTTCATTTGATGCCAGAGCTGTAAAGATTTGTCTATACATTGGGCGTTATAATTGTGTTAATGTCGGAAGTCAACATTACAATACAAAGAACAAAGCGTTAATTCAGGTCATCTCGGATCTGATGACTTACATGTGATGCTAGCTGCTCATTGAGATTAGGGATTCGGTATATATTACTTTCAACAGCACGAGGTTGCACGGAACGCGTGGGGGGAGTTTAAAACGAGATTTGATCATGATGCTTTGGTCAATCTTAGCACGGTCCGATACATACACATCCTAATTTAAGAAGGCCCCTACCTTAGTCTGTAATTCTTCTTTTTTACAATTATTACATTACAATACAAAGAACAAAGCGTAACACCAGGGCTAAAACTTGTTTTTTTTTTAAAGTAGGGCTAAAACATTTGACGTTGCGTATACGGAGAAAAAGTATTTCTGCTCTGTGATCCTTATCAAACTCAAGAGCTGAGACAAAATCTGTTTGTTAATTAGTTTTATTGGAAAAGCTTCTTTTCTGTTTTGCTTTTCCTGCAGATGATAAGCATTATGTAGGATCCACCTCATATGAGGCTGAAGAAGCTACTGGTGAAACAACAAAATCCGGCCCTACGCGAATTTGTTCCGTTGTATCCATCTCTGCCAGTGTTCATGCTTTTTCAGTTCACTCTCTTGTGGCCGTGTCAGTGGCAGTATCCGCTTATAATCTTGAACTGATTCCGTTCCCAAGCTATGTGCTGGCCGTCTGATGCGAAAGGATGATGGACGGATGATCTCCAACGGCCTGGACACCTTTCCGTGCTCTTACAGAACAAGCTAGCAGATGGAGATAAAAATAAATTTGGCTTTACTGGGATAAGCATACAAACCACATCATCTGAATTGCTGCTCACCTTGTGTAGAGCTGAGAACAAAATCTGTTTGTTATAGAAAAAGCTTTTCATTTTTTTCTGATTTGCTTTTCCTGCAGATGACAAGCATACACTACATACATTATATAGGATCCACCTCATCTGAAGCTGGGAAATGACACTGCTGTACTAGTAGGCAACAAAATCTGGCATGCGAATTTGTTATCTTGTATCTCTGCCTCCCTGTACTATCCAAGAAAAAGGCCAATGTTGAACTGATCGGTGATTCACACGTAGAGCGTGCTTGCAGACCCGGCGGATTACGGGAGCGGAATGCACGCAGGTTTTTGGCCTCCCAACTACTGCTGCTGCTGCTCAAATCTAGTTCATCCATCACGCTATTTGTTTGTTTGTCCATATATCGCGGAAGCTTCTTGTGCTAACCCAGATACGATCAGACCATAGATTTCATTTCACGCTGTTTGCTGCTACCGTGAATTATTATCAAGATAAATCAACAATCCGGTCATATTCTGCGTGTAAGAATCAATATGAACGCGGAGACGATCGTTCTGTGTCCAATGCCAAACATGAGCCACAAATTGACCATGCATTTTACTCTCTGTTAAAACTTCTCTGCTGAATTCTACACAAACGAACAAGTAAAAAGAAACACCTAATTTCACCAACAAAGTTCACCAAAAGAAGAGCGAACATAAGCCTTTATATAGATCATCAAACTCCAAACTGAACTATGAATATTGCTGTTGAATGGAGTAATAATATATACAGCTAAGCAAAAAATAAAAGGGAAAGCAGAACCGAAAACCAATACATCGAAAAGGTGAAATGGCAACTCACTACACACCACACCCAGTATCATCACGTTGTATCTGACTGACATCTGTGGTTCTAACTGTCCAACGCGCAAACCGAAATAATCCCCAACATAATGGAAAAAAAAGGTCTGAACACTCTTATTTGATGGTGTATGTAAACCCGCTAACCTGTAATAAAACCAACAGCCCAATAACTCAATTAACTGTGTTACATCACTGGAACACTCGTCACTCAGCGAGTCCTGCGGCTGTTCGCTGGTTTAGTTGGAGAAGACGGATTCTTCTTGGCAAAATCGACTAGATCCTTGAAAAGAGAATCCTCAGGTTTGGGCTGACGGGGTGCGGTCGATGCTGATGCACTCTTCTCATGCTCGGTGTTTCTTTGATTAAGAGAAAGGTTCCCTGTCTGCGTCAGTAGTTCATCGTAGCCTCCTCCATTGTTCCCACCAGGAAAGACATGATTTTGCTCAAAGAACTGCTGTCTTTGACCATACCTTGCAGGAGGTGGCGGTAGTGAAACTGGAGCTTGTGCTTCCCATGGAGCTTTTGGAAGATCCTCACTAGTTGAAGACGAAGAAAAACCAGGCAGTGCAGTGGGGTTTATAAAGTCATCGTCAGGTAAACTCTCATGCTGATTCACAGATGAACTGTTTGGCTCACTCACAGGACGAGAAGGCATAGAGAAGCTGTGTACGGCAGTTGGGTTTATGAAGTCATCAGACACACTTTCTGACCTGTTATCATAACTTGGTTGCCGGTTTGTTTCTGCTTTTGAATAAGATGGCGCAGATATATTGGCTGGGGCAGTTGGGTTAACAAAATCATCTGGTACTTTTTCAGACTTGTAGGAATCTCCACTCAGGTAGTCAACACTGCTTGACTCTGTGTAAACAGGTCTCTTTGTTGATGGCGGTGGAGGAAGAAGTGGGCTTGGGTATGGCCTTTCATTTCTTGCAACAGAAGAAAGGTTGCCCTGTGCTGCTGTGCCATCCCTTGCAGACCTACAAAGCGTTTGATCATATATCAGCTGATGAATTAAAGAATCCACTGATTCCTGGTAACATGACATGACCCTAAAGAAACTAAACATTTACTTAAGTAATCAGCGAGCAATTTGAGGAAACAGTAATATGAGTTGATATGACAGCAACCATCCAAACCTTAGAACACTAGCATGCATAAAACTTAAAAATATTATGGCAAAATGAATATAGCTTGCCTGCGAGAAAGCACAGAGAAATCATCTTCTGGTTCATCATCCTCATGATGTACATTAAGAAGTGGGGAAAATGAAGCCCCGGCAGGCCGAGGAGGGGGTGCCCCTTGGTTTACGTTACCAGCAACAGGCACTGGTATATTGGGAGGCAGTCCCTTTGCTATGTCATCATGACGCTGAAGAACACGCTGCAACTCGTCATTTAGTCCTAGAGCCTGAAATAGAAGGCTCTCGTCACTGCAGAGAGAATACCAGAAGTCATGTCACATGACAATGTAAAATGCATGGAAACCAAACTCAGAGTGAAGAAACACATACCCAGTATCACTAACAAGATCCATCACACGAGCATGGTAAGATCGGCACTGCCCCACAAGGTCAACGATGACCTCCTCCCTCACTCCCTAAAGCATGAAACTCAATCAAATCAATATTACTCGGCACGTGAATAATATTAGTTAAACAGGGAAACAAAAGGACAGGACATCAGTAAACGTTTTCTTTTGCTAAAGATATTAATTCATTGACTTGAAATTTGAAAACAATAAACCAGACCAAAAGTTTACAACTGATCCAGGCAAGCGGGGTGTGAACAGAAGGATCCATATGTTCAAATTATGGAACAAAAGACCATTTCACAAAAATTACTGGGTTGATATGGTTCTTCTTTTTCTTACCGAACATCGAAAATATTTTAAAACACGATTACATTCAACCAGAAACCAGAGCAAGTTCAAGAGAAGAGTACAGCTCTGAATCTATTCAATTTTTCATCTGTCTTGGGTCTTGGGGATCCTTGTTAATGTTATGATGCTAAGCACATTTCACTTGGGTCAAAATGAAACAGTCAAAATCATTCACACACTTACAGGAAACAGCTGAGTTAGCAATCAAGGTTTTTTTAGCTGGGCAATCAAGGTTCCCATCATACGCTGTGTTACAAGCCAATGAAGTTTGAAGAAGCATGAATTCACTCAAGTAGATAATACAGACTCCAAACATGTCACATAAATTGGAAGTTGAGTAAACAAATTACTTTGTTGTCCGTTATAGACCATTAAGACATTTAGACCTTATTAATAATGGCATGATCACAGGATTAACACCCTCCTCTATAAAATACATATGAATACATGTTATAAAACTCCTCAACTCATTGCATGTGGAACTACAATTCTGGTTAATAATGGCACCATCACAATATTGACATACTCTATGAAATGCATAAGAATACATGCTAGTACAAAATACCTCAACTCACTAACAGAATTATTATCTCCCAAGTAGAGTAGTACAAAGATTGAAACAACAAATTACATGTTTATATCTAAAATTTTCACTGAATCAAGAAAAACAGAAGCCTAGAAGAGATCCCAAATCATAATAAAGAATACACCAAATGAAAAAAAAACTTAAAATATCATCCAATGATAATACATTCGAACACATAAAACCCAATTCCTTATGAGAAGCAAGTCACCTCAGGGTGTCGGTGGTCAAGTGCATTTAACATCTCATCCAGCACATCCACAATTCCTCGAGCACTCTGAATCTCACTTAGACTGTACCATTGTACAAGATAAAGGTAGGTTATAACTTAAAATGTTCTTCCTCAAATATGAAAAAAGGTAAACACAACTACGAGAATTATGTACTGTTTGGCATGATTATGACAATGTGACACTCGCAAGGCTGGGCATGCTTGTTTTCAATTAAAATAGAGACTGCCTTGTTGTCTTTTCTCTTACTATGTACAAACTTGCACAAACGAGAAGTACACAGACCAGGCAAGGTACATTTGATGGATGCTATGAATTTGATGGTTTATGCAACTGTATGTTCTGAAAACCATTTAAAACATGTTTTTTTAAATAAAAATAGAGACAATCCTACTGTATTTTTCCTTACTCCGTACAAGCTTACACAAATAAAAAGTATTCCCTCCGAGCCATAATATTTCAGATTTAGTACAACTTTGTACTAAGTTAGTACAAAATCTGAGACACTTATTATGGATCGGAGGGAGTACAACAAACCGTGCAAATCAAACGAAAACAAGTTTGATGACAGTGAAAGGGGAAGAATGCAATGAAGAGAAGGTAAGATGAACAAAGTGAGGCACAAACAATGGCATCAAGAAAGGATAAATGATACTAGTACTGCTAGCATTGTTTGCAACATACTAACAAGAAACATAAACAAGATATGGAGGAACTAAAAGGAGCCAGATCACAGATCAATTTTGCAAGTAAATAAATGAATACCTCAAGGCAGCTGCAGCAGGGGCACTAGATTGAAGAGAAGCTTGTATAGCTACATCTTCATAGCTTTGTCCTGGAGGAAATAGGTGCGGCTGCCTCAATGGTTGGGTTTGAGGAGGTGTGAACAATGGAACTGTATTCTCCTCGCGAGGTGGAAAATCAACACCAGCTGTCTGCAAAAAGAAAAGGGGCAGCAAGGCATCCTGTTCATGGTGTGGACTAGGAATTGATTTGGCTAACTAAAAAATTAGTGCAGACCTAAGTTTTATTGAGAATATGAAATAACACTGATCAAGGTCTGTGGAAAAAGTAGTAACTCCCTCTAATTTGCAATATAGTCAAATATTTTTATGTTTGACCATCTATAAAACGGGATTACTAGCACCGCCAACATCATATAATAATGTTCATGTAGGGCAACTTATTTAGACATTGGTGGCCCCAAGGTAACACCGTGAAGACTGTGTTAATATCCAAAAGGACTTTTAGCTAAGAATACCATGATTACACAGGATACATACAAATGAAAGAGACAGAAGTTGAAGTTACCCTGAGTTCTTGATATGCTGTGTGATACTGGGGATATCTCCCAGATGGACCTCCAAAAGCCACTTGCCATGTGTCAATCAAGCTTAATATTTTCTCCCGTACATTTAAGTCTGGCTGCAAAGATAAATTTAAAATCAAAACAGAGGCACGTGAATGAATCTAGGAAAAAATTGCTAGCCACTGAGGTTGCTCTCGCCACCTTTTTCTTCACTATCTTAACCATTTCACTTAATATGTCACGCTCAATGATCTGTTGGTAAACAACATCCCCACAATTTTTGCTTAGAGTCTCTAGCACCTGAAGTAAGACAATCAGGCAAATGAAATCAGCAAACTGTGACAGAAATGAAAGGAAGATAATGTATATGCAGCTTGAAATTTTCGAGAACTAAAAGATGCCTGTGCAAATGTAAAATCTAGACAAGACCACGTTTTTTAAACTTATGTAGCCAATGCATTAATACAACTTTTGATATTTACGTGTTTATTAGCAACTGAATGTAGCTTAAATTTGCACTAAAACAACACCTGAACATGTAACAGAATTCAGAATATGACATGCCTTGTCACAACTCCGAAAAAACCAATATACAAGAGTAGGTTTTGCAGTACTCACATAAAGTGCCAGAATTTGCACTTTTGAATTCTTGTTCCCAAGGCGCTTCTTTAGGAGCTTGAGTGTATCCTTTGCTTGTCTGCAATGCCAATTCAACAATACATGTATCAGCATTTTATGAGTATAACACACGAAAGTGGAAAGGCAAATGAAAAAACGCCACAACAAGAAGTTCTGTAATATACAAACGTATAAGACCAAACAACAATGACAACACTCCAATATACCAAACCAAACTATGGATTAGGCAGCACTTGCATATGAACCAAGTTATCAAGCATCAACCAGAGTAGAGAACTTAGTCGCATTACATACATAGATCTCGATAATGATACCAAAGATCATAAGTTAGAAAATAAATTCACCCCTTAATAGACATGTTAAACTTCTTGGGAGCCTTATATAATTCACGGTGCAGATCACACCCTTGAATAGAAAACAGTAATGAAGAAATTTTAATACCATATGAAGTTTCTCGTTGTTAATATTTCAGTACCAAATATGACGCCACATCATAACCACACTTCAACAAGGAAAATTGGCTACAGGACACCATTATTTTCCAGCCTTTGTCCAAATGCACTGCCAGAATGTGTTGTTGCCCAGTACAGTACCATTACAATTCTGTGGTACATTTGCCAGAACACATCCTATGGCTCAAAACAGAATGTTTGAATATTTCCTCGCGTTAAATTAACATCTTACCCTTCTGCCTTTTCTTCTCCCCTCGTTCTTCCACCTCCCGCAGACTGCAAACGTCAGAAAAGAAAACACGAACCCTAGGAGGCGCCACCCTGCCACCGTTGCCCCTTGCCGCACTGCCGCCGTTGCTCCATGCCTGCCCACCCTGCCGCCGTCACCCCTATACTGCCTCCCTCGTCCCCAACAAGCCGGGTCTCTCCGTCGACCTCGTGTCTGCCCCGCGTCGCCGGCCGGCCCCAATGGCGACCGGCATATCAAGGTGCCGCACTGCCCCGTGACGAGTCTGAGTGCTGCACCAACGCCCTCACACTGGACCACGTCACTGCCCGCAGCCATGGACGCTGGCTTGTCCTGGGTGTTTGACGGGTAATTTTCTCCCCCAATCCTCTTCACAATTAGATGTGAATTGCTTGTATACAGAGGCTGCCTTTTCGAGCCAAAATTTGAATTACAGAAGAAAAAACACTGTTCAAAACCATCACCCCAAGCAAAAAAGGTCAACTTTCCGTTTTGGGCCATGCGGTGTGTTCTGGCAAATGTACCACAAAATTGTAATGGTACTAGGCAAAGACACATTCCGGCGATGTGCTGGGGCAAAGGCCATAAAACAATGGTGTCATGTAGCCATGGTATTTAATATGTCATCATATCGTCGTTATGACGACGATACAATGTCGTGGCGCCCATGGATGGCATCACTTCCACCCCCGCCATAAAATTTGTCTGTGGCGTCGCCGTGGCGTTGCGGGGACGTTTTGAACTCCGTGGCACTGAAATTGCGATGCCACCGAAGAGAACAGCAGAGCAGGCACAGGAGGAAAACCGCAGGAGGAAAATCAGGCGCAGAAGGGAAACTGCAAGGCTAGCGGGAGGGAAACTGCAGGAGGAAAATCAGGCGCAGAGGGAGGAAAGGCAGTTGCGAGGGAGGGAAGGAAAGAGAGGAAAGGGAATCGGCCGAGTCTCCTCCCGTGAAATCAAAGTCACAGAGAAATTGTGAAAGAGAAAGGGAGAGGAGAGGGAATCGAGTGCTCCTTCCCCAGCGCCGGCCCGGCAGCTCCTTCTCCGACCTCTCCGAACCCCAGTAGCAGGTATTCCCTGTCTTCTTCCTCCCAGCATCTCCTCTCCTTCTCTGCTCTGTTCCGCCCTCGCTCCCTCTCTCTGTTCTGTTCTATGCTACTAACCCTCTCTGGTATGCTCTGTTCCCCTCTTCCTCCCTCTGCTCTATTCTGGTAGTGTGCCTCTCCCTCCTACTTAGATGATGCCATTATAGGCTAGTATATTTCTATGATGCCATTATAGGCTAGTATATTTCTATGATGCCATTATAGCTACTATATACAGGCATGCATATGTACTAAATTGGTGATTTATATGATGTCATTGTTTGCTAGTATATTTCTATGAAGTCGTCACGCGACACGCCATAAGCTTTATAAAGCTGTGAGGGGGTGGGTCCCTGCAACTCGCCATGCCGTATTCAAAACCATGCTTGTGGCCAATTTTCCCGAAGAACAAACACCACCAACTCATCAGAACTTCACAAGGCTCAACACCCTCCATGAGGTTATGACTGAATTAAACACAAAATATTCATCAACTCAAGATAAAAAAAAAGCTATTCGTCAATTAAGGAAATGTGTTACCCTCCATGTCAACAACCATAAGAATAAACTCCTAAAAGATTGCAAATTAAATACAAGTAGCATAGAGTACATAAACGGGCAGGCGGAGACAAATTACAAACAGTGGAATCGACGAGACCATATAAGCAGCACTGCATCTCCACCTAACTACACAATACTTTTTTCAATCAATGTAAGTGGAACAAGATGCAACGACTGACTCAGTAGGAACTAAACCATGTCATATCAATGGGCTAAAATGCCATCGGTATCATCCTGCTTTAGCGAGGGTAAAATAGAACAATACTTAATCCCCCACTAGTTGAAGAAAGCAGCGAATCAGAAATATTTCTACGCAGAATAGCATACTAATCCAAGCAAATCAAAGAACAAAAAAACAAGGTAAGAGACAGCCGTACCCGGGATCCATGTTGATGATGTCGCAGAGCTCGATGTTGACGGCCCAGTCGGGCCCGATCAGCATGTCGCTCGTCGCCCTCTCCGCGCACGCCACGGCCGCCGACATTTCCGCCCGCCCGCGCACCAAGCCCGCCACCGCGGCCACCTCCAAAAACCCTAAAAATCCTGCGCTCAAACCAAACCCAACACCCCCGAATCAAATCAATCAGCGCCACGATCCACCGCACCATCCAACCCCCGATCCCAACCCCAAGAACCCAACACCCTCAACCCCCAAGAACCCAAATCGTTACCAAATCTGAGCGGACGCCGCCGAGATTCGGCGCCAATTAGCAGCACCGGGGCAGCCTCTTCTCCGATCCGGAAGTGCGAAGACGGGGGGGGAACTGTAGGGGTTCGTTGGAGAAATGGAAGGGGAGGGCGGATTCGAGCGGCAGCTGGTGTGGGATTGGAGGGTTCTTGTTCTTGTTCTTGGGAAGGAAGGTAGGAAGGACTTGTCTCGCCTAGAGACTGGGTTTGGTTTGGTTTGGTTTTGGGGGAGGACCGGAGGAGACGGGAAAACGCGGCCGTGGACTTTTTCGGGTGTGAATTAATTAATTTCAGGGCCTACAATTGTGTTTTACTTTACTTTTTGCTTCTTATAAAATTTAATTCACTGTATTTTGAGAGAGAAAATTTTGGCCTTTTCTGGGCTCAGGTTTTTGTTTTGGGTTGCCTTCTCATTTTAGAAGAATTGTGGGTGAAAAATGAAAATGCCGTTCAGCCATTCACATGGATTTTTGTTGAAAAGAGTCATTTTCATGTGAGTTGGGAAGTTTCATTAGGAAACATGTATGGATACTTAGTGGGTAAGGGACTCCCAACTTTTGTATCTTTTTTAGGTTTATTTGGTTTAGCTACCTAGGGTTGGTCACTAAATAGAATTTGTTGACAATCATAACCTAACCATTTTATGTTGGAGAGTCAATTATGTGAACCATAAATCTAGTACGGAGTATATTGATTCGCATTATTTTTCTGAATCCAAACCGGTACATACTCATCGCTTGGTGCAGATCATGTTAGTTCGAGGCAATGGAGCGCATGTAGAATGTACAAAACGCCCCTGGATAAAAACGAATGGAGCCATGACTTATTTGGTAAGGCTTGCCGTGGTGCAACCCACCCACCAAGAGTTCCGATGTATCGCAAATTCACATGTGTTCGCATTCAGTGGTAAAACGTGTATCCCAAGCCTGACCAAAATTGTTAAGGTATTTAATGTACATTTAAACTTCCAAAATTGTCCAGGTGTAGAGATTGGAGACCGATGATAAAATTAATTGCATTCAGAATTTGAAGAGAAGCGTAAACGCCAATTTGTTCTTCTGAATTATTTTGTCTGAAAAAACTGCATATACAAATATCTAGGAACGAAGAAAGTAATAATTTTTTCGCAACCTTTTCAAATGGACAAGATAGAGGAGAAAGCCCACTTTCTTTTGCACTCGTTATTAGGAGAAAGTTAGCTGTTATGTCGGCTAAAATTATTAATCTAATACGATGCTACTAGATCCCATTAAGATTGTGTCAATGGACTGATCTGCTTGAAATGGACGGTCGGGTCACATCACCTGATGGGACCAGCTTAATCCAGCGTCCAGCCGTCCACTATAAAATGGCCGTATATATTTCCATTTGACAGTCAGCCACATGGGCCCGCCTTGATGCAGGCAGAAACGCCCAATGGTGACTGCTCCAAGCCTCCATTCCTCCAAGTAACCATATGGCTAACTACAGTCCCAAGTAACCATATGGCTAACTACAGTCCCAAGAGGAACAGGCCAGCACTATTAATACATGGAAAAATTGACATGAACTGCGTGCAAAGCTATTGGCACAAACCACCCTTGGCATTCAGCGCAGAGGGAAAAATTGACAAGAAATTGAGTGCTAAGCAACGGAGCAACATTATTACTAATGGGCACATGCAAAACAAAAGCGTCAGATTTCTCATCCAAGTGGGTCATTACAGCAGGTTTTAGGCAAAACAAAAGCATAAAAAACTGCAGACTCAGAGCATCTCCAATAACATATCCATATTTGAAGAGAATATTCAAAAATTGTCAATATGTGTATTTTAGCTAAAAACAAGTTTCAGCAGCGTACCCATATTCGTTGGTTACCCAAAAATATTTGGATAGCTAACCATATTTTTCTCCCGGATACCCGAATATGGGTATTCCGAGCTAGAATATGGGCAGCTACCATGTCCACGCGGGAACCCAACCGCCGATTCCGTGAAGTTTCCTCCCTCACCGCGACCCCGACCGGCCGGCGCCGCTGCTGATTCCGGCGACCGGACCGCGCCGCCGCCGCCCGACGCGCCTCCGGTCGGTCCGCCCCGCCCCCGCGCATCTCCCGGCCGTCGTCCCCCCTCCCTCCGCGCGCTCCACGACCCCGCCGTCGCCCGCCGAGATCAAACACGCCGCAGGCCACCATCATGCCGCGCTCGGCGTCGCCGCCCCATCCGCGGCCTCCGACCATCCTCCTGACCACCGGGGATGCCTCCACCTCACTTACCCGCCCCCAAAGACGCCCCGACGAGCAGCAAGAGCTGCTACCCAAGCGGCGCCGCGCGCCTCCATACCTGCGCCGCCGGTCGAATTCTTCAAATTCCGGCCATCTACCACCGCCTACCGCCTTGGATGCGCCACACGCCACCTGCCCCCTACTGGACGCTCACCGGGTGCCATCAATTCGGCCGAATTTGGTGTTGCCGGCTTCCCCCGATGCGGCGCCTGCCTCTGCCCCGACGAGCGCCGCCACTGTGTGCCCCAAACTGGCAAGCTCGCCGCCGCGAGGAGCCGCGTCGTCATTGCGCCGTCCGGAGGAGAAGCACCTCGGCCACGACGTCGCCACACTGCCCGAGGCGCCTCCGTCATGGTCAAATGCTCGTCCGCTTCTGGTGGAGGTTGAAGATGAGAAGTGGTACAATGACACGTGGGGCCGATACAAATTGGTGATATGGGTATCCAGTTTTTAGATACGCTGCAAAAGGCAGAGTGATTTTGGGTAACCATATTTTCTCTCAGCCCTACCCATATTGGTTTTGAGTATCCAAAATATGAGTATGCCGTTGGAGATGCTTTTAGTAACCTAACAATCGGGGCAACAACACTTTACACAAACAATATTCCAGGTTGTGCAAAAGAAGATTCTTCAGACATGCACCCTTCTCTTAGTTATAAACTGCAGATTGTTGAGTGTTGCTCTCCCCTCCTTCCTCAACCACCACACTGTTGAATTTGTGGTTGTGCATACACATTGGAGTAAAAATGCTATTCATTTGGCAACAATTGCTGTGTGCAAGCAAATTTTGTTGTCAGTTGCCTCAATTTGGATGCAATTAGTACAGATGGGAGAGAATAATTTTGTTGTGATCATTGCGTGTGTCAACAAAACATGCCACAATGTTAAAATGCAAGGATTGATCCAAAACTAATTAACTACAAAAGTCTATCTAGATACAACACTTAACATACCAAGTTATTGGGAGAGTTGTATGTAAATGCTCTACAATGCTTCAAGATACAATGTTGACAGATCACACATTGGGAGAGGCCTTAAAGAGGTTGTATCTTAGCATTAGTAATGCATTAATAGACAAAACTTAAAAAGACAATGTCTTAGGAGAGGCCTGGATGTTAGAACAGGCTAACCAGTTACCCAGCTAGACTGTTCGTTTGTGACGCTCGATGAGATTTTCCTTACTGGTCAGACATTTCGTTTCTACCAGTGGAGAACTCACTCCCCACGTTTTCCTTGACTAGCTCTTGACTCTTGCGATTTCACACAGCTGAAATCATGAGCAGCCAAATCAAATGTGGTTAGAACCTGCCAACCTGGAGAGCAGGTATATCATCTGGTAATCTCATTCTAAACTTATTAGCATCTAAAATTACAAGGGAAAATTCAGAGATCATCACTAGATTTATTATGAAATAATATATAGGCATCTAAGCTAAGCAACAGGCCAGCATAATTGATGCATGGAAAAATTGACATGAACTGAGGGCAACACTATTGCCACAAACCAACCTGGACATTCAGTGCACAGCGAAAAATTCACATGAATTGAGTGCTAAGCAATAGACCGACATTATTAATCGGGGCAACAGACCATCATAATTTCAGTGACACAGACCATAAAATTGACATGAACTGAAGCACGAGTTTCATAACTGGCATAACATCAGAAAAGCATCAGGTTTCTCATCCAAATGGATCATTACAGCAAGTTCTTAGGCCAAACAAAAGCATAAAAAAGTGCAAGCTTTGTAGCCTAACCATCGGACATCAACACTTTACACAACGACCATTCCAGAGAAGAATCTTCACACCTCCACACTTCACTTAATTATGAACTGCAGATTGCTGGGTGTTGCTCTCCCCTCCTTCATCAACTAGAACACTTGTTTGAGCACATTCCTCTGCCTTGTGCATTGCTGCAGGGCCAAAGAGCAAGCTCTAGATCCTTCCTCTACCTCTTGGTCTATGAATTCCGACCATAGCAGACAACCAACATCCAATTTGGGAAAGGACACTGAAACAAGAATTAACAGCTTATTAGGGACAGTGAAAATTCTGTTGTGCCATCTCAGTTACCAATTTTCATAGCCCATTCTTGGTTCATGTAAATCTGAAGTTATTCGGAACTTCCCCTCTGCAAGCAGCCGCGTAGTCTTCAGCAAGGTGTGGCGCAGCTTCCTTGTTAGGGCATAGGTACTTCTCCGCGAATTCCTTCTCGGTGACCACGAGTGCACTAAAGTAATCCCTATTGTGATCTAGTAATCCATTTGCCTTCAGAAACTTTAAAACGTAGTACCGGGGTCTGAGCCGACCCTCCAGGTTGTAATTGATCATTACTGGCCGTTGAGCAATGTATGATGGTTCCAACCCGACCTCAGATATCAGGAACTCACATGTGCGCTGCAGCATTTCCATGGAACGCCCCAGCAATTGCGGAGCCCTAGACAAAGCAATGCTGGCTTCACCATCTGACCACCCGAATATTTTCATCAAGTACTCGACTCTGGCGGCAATCGTCTCCTTGCTGCGGAACGAGATAGACAGAAGCGCGTGCCGGAACATCCCAGAGCCACGGGGCACATGTAGTAGACCTTCAGCACATGCCACCTTCGCCCGGACGCGCTCCGGGTTGGAGGTGAGCATCGTCGTGTCACGGGTAAACAGTTTGGCAAGATCACAACTACCTAGCCCACACTCCCGCAGGAAGGCTACATTGGGCTTCACCACCCTCTCCATGCTGACATCCAGAACGTAGGACCTGCGGTTGAACCGCCGGAGGAAGTTCTCGCAGGAGCCGAAGAGGGGCAGATAGTACTGCAGCCTGGGGACGATGGATCTAGAACGAAATTTGCCACCGGACAAAGACGCCAGGCGGGCGATCTGAGAATTGGACAGACCGAGGCCGGTGAGTCCAACGACGTTAGGGCCCAGGGTTTTCTTCACGGAGGCGCAGAGCAACCTCGGGTCGTTGACGACGGCGGCGGCGACGTCGGCGCTGGAGAGGCCGAGGCCGGCCAAGAAGGCGAGGACGGTGTCAGGCTTGGCGGGGGACTTGAGGTGGGAGAGCTTCGCGGAGGCCTTGAGGGCTTGGGGTCGGGTGAGGCCGCAGGTTTCGACCAGGTAGTCCTCGACGGCGAAGCCGGGGCTTGGGGGAACGGTGGGCGCGGCGGCGGAGAGGAGGCGGTGGAGAGAGGTGGCGGGAGAAGAGACGATGCGGGAGAGGATGCAGCTTCGCAGGCGGAGCATGGTTAGGTTACCTCCGGGCGCAGCGGTGGCGGCGGAGAGATTTCCGATCGGAGAGAAAGGTTGTGCAACTCACATGGGGGTCCTTGCTTTCTCTCCTCTTGGAGCAGCCGTGCGCCACCTCGTCGGGCCTGGCCGCGACGGACTCGTTGGCGGCGGAGGGAGCCCGCGTGAGATGGAGCCGCGGAGAGGTCAGAGGGAGATGGGATTCAGAGGGGAGAGGAGAGAAGGCAGCAGGCGGCCGCGTCGGGGCGCCATCGCCGTGCAAGCGGGCCGGTGCGCTTCCATTCTTGGTCGGAAGGAGGAGAAGAGAAGGGGACGGGAGGGGAAGGTGAAAGGCCTGGGCTTTTGGCTAGGTTTATCCGAGGGTAGCATTGGCATTTTGAAAAAACTGACAACAAAAATCAAGTTTGACTAACGTGAAGCAATGGACAACTAACGTGGTAGTGCATTTTGGCATGAAAACAAATTCGGTTTTTTCAGTTTTATTTTGGATCTCTCAGTTTTGACAATCTTCACTTTCTATTGAACGAAGACCTCACCACTGAACCAACCTTTGTCCATGTACACGAACAGTACATGTTTTGAACTTCGTTCCTGTTTGGCACGAAGTTTTTCATAGGGTTTTGGAGTCTTAAATAGAGGTTTGGGTGAAAACTCTTGTTTCAACCAAAACAATTGTTCTTCTTGAAAGTATTGTGTTTTGTATAGTCAAGCTTGTTTCACGAGGAATTGGTCTCGCACCCGACCCTTCGGTCTCCCTCCTCCGGCGACATGTGGGAACCCTAGCCGCCGGCGACCTTAGGGACCTTTTTCCTCCCTTCCCTGCATTGCCACTGCCAGAGAGGGTGCACATGAAGCCGCACGCGCCCAGGGATGGTGGCGGCGGGGCGGTTTCTCTTCTCTTGCGGCTCTCCCTCTCGGAGTTCTTGGCGCACGGGGGTGCTGCATGCGAGGCGGCGCACGACGGCGGCTCTCCGATGGGGTGGTGGCGGCGGGGCGATTTATCTATTCTTGCAGCTCTCCTTGTCGGAGTTCTTGGCGCACGGGGGTGCTGCATGCGAGGTGGCGCACGGTGGCCACTCTTTGGTGGGGTGGTGGCGAGCGGAAATGCCACTCCCCATGGAGGTACACTACTGTTGTTGGTGGAGGGGTGGACCTGGTCTGGGCCTAGCGGGTCACTGTTGCTGTTGAACGTGGGCTTCTTCGATGGTGGCGCCAGTTCCGGGGCTGGGGGCTGGGAATGTCAAGTCTGGTGCGTGGGGTGGTGATTAGGCCGGGGGGTGAGCAGCAGGCTTCCTCAGGGATCACGGTGGTATGGTGGCCTCTTGTCAGGACTTCGGCCCTCTAGCTCGCTGCAATGTTGTTTGCTCCTGTCCGTGGTGTGTGAGTGGGGTTGCGGGTGAAAACCCTTCACTGACTTGTCGATGCCAGCGACTAAGGCGTCCTCGGACTTTGCTCCCTTCTTGAAGGAGTCATCGTCCAGCCCTATGTACCACATCCCACCCTTTGAAGATGAGGTGCCTCCGAGTGAAAAATCAGACTCGGTTTCCCCGATTGGGTAACGGCTTCGAACGTCATGCCTCCCTGGAGGCGTTACCTTTGGAGCCCCCGTCTGGCAGCGGAGTATGCTTGCAGCGACGGGTCTGACTAGGGTCATGTCTAGGGATGGTGGCTTCTTGCAGGGCAGGCTAGCTAATGCGCGAGTTGTTCCTGTCGAGGCAGTCTCTTTTTTGCTCCATTCGTCAAAGAAACCTATTTCTGCCTACCTTCTTCTCGCGCATGGGTCCGTTCACTATTCAGCGTCATTTTAGCGGGACGGGTTTCACTCTGACGGTTGCGGCTTGTTTTTTCCTTTTTCCTGCGTTTGCTCGTAGCCATAGTTTTTCGCATGGCTTTCATAAAATAAGCCGTGAAATGCATGGTTTTTAGGGCCTGTTTTCTCATATATATAGGGTCAACTCTTTCTTACTTTCTTCTAATCGAGCAATCGAAATCAACCTTCTTGAGCTAAAATAACACTTGATTACAACATTAGTTGCATTGTGGCACAAAGGGATTCATTGAGGCCTTTTGTTGAAACCGATTTTAACTAAATGAGTGTTTTCAATCATTACCTCGATAAAAAATTGATTATTGTATTTCAACACAAAATGAGTGCAAACAGGCAGATTTTCGCGTCACGTTCTTAGTCAACTACTCCCTCCGTTTCATAATTCTTGTCGAAATATTACATGTATCTAGAAATTTTTTAGTAATAGATACATCCAGTTTTGGACAAATTTGAGACAAGAATTATGCAACGGAGAGGGTACTTGATTACAATAAAAATGATAGCATTCTTAAGTACTGAATCGTAGATGGTGCTTGTCTCTGAACTCAGTTTTTTGCTAGAGATAACATCTTGGATTGTAGATCTTTTTACTCCGCCTTCGAGTCCAGAATTATCACCTTTCGGACCTTGAACCTACAAGAAGAGATTGTGTTATGTCCATACATTAACTGGAAACTGAGATGATGAACATTACACGTAAGCACATGTACAGCAAAGAGGGCAGCTTATATATATTGTAAATGCTGATTGCTAGCTAGGAACAATTAAGATCAAATGATTAATACATTTTTTCCCAGAAATCAGCCACAATCCCAAGTACACAAAAATGTCACAAAGCTGGGTACCAATTTCATCTAAAAAATGTATTCCCTCCATCCATAAAAAGTGTCATCCACTTAGTACAAAATTTGTACTAACCTATTACAAAATTGTACTAAGTGGGCAACACTTTTTATGGATGGGAGGGAATATGAAGCAATCAGAACCAAAAATGGAAACCATAACATTTGTACACAGGCTACGGCTTAATATGTACCGCATGTACAGCACAGCTTAATGCTACTGACGACGGATCTTGTCCTCCAATTCAACAGAGCTTTTCATTGTACAACTTATGCTGTGAACTAAAAAATGGAAGCCAGAACACTTGTACCTCACAAAGGCATCTCAGTCTCAAACAGTAGCTCAAGGGCATCTCAGACTTAATATGTACTGGATGTACATCACAGTTAAACAGTTGGAACTTGCCAATTTACACCAAGTTTCAAGTTATATGAAAAGACATTATGTTTCATCACATATTAACAAATGGGTTACTTGCAAACCCATTTATTATGAAGCATTAGAAAATATATGCATCTAACTTCGAAAGGAAAAAAAGTAAAAAGTTGTACATGTCCAGACCATGTATATATGCATTAGCTACAGACAGATGTACTTCCACTGATGGCAATACATTTTCAATACACGGGTTATTTAGCCAACTAGCACAGGCTATGTATGAAGCACTAGAAAATGCTTCCGAGGATGCCTTCACACGTTTACGCTGCACAACAAGGTAGTAATTGATGATGCAAATTACAGTCACTTAATTTTACTAAAAAAAATAAAAACTCCAGGCTGCCATCACATTTCATGACATCTTCAGAGAACACAATCAGGTCAGTATCTTGTGTGATGGCAACAATCTATTACTACCACAATTTGTTGTGATCAACTAAGATTACCAAAATCCAACAAAAGTTCGGTATATAGCTTTTGTGAAACAATCTAATGAAAATTTCTTATAGGAAGTCCAACAAGAACACACTGATTGTAACCAAAATTTGCAAGGAAAGTATTTTATGTGCCAACTAACAACAAAAACACATGGTCCCAAAATTGGACTGCTAAGGAGGAGAGAAAGAACAAGAGGAACTTACCGGCAAGAAAGCCAGCCTGACTCCGGCCGGAGAAGTTGAAGGCAGCCAGAGAAGAGAAGTCGACGGCAGTTGAGTCCTCTGCTCTGTTTGATAGAGTTAGACAAATGATATCAATGGCGACGCGGAATAGGGTAGGAGAATACAGAGAGGGGGGAGGGAGGGGGCGTACCATGGGATCATACTCACCGGCGGTCCGACTGGCGGTGAGGTCGCTCTTGCTGCCGCTGCGGCAGGAAGCAGAGGTCGCGGGCGGCCATTGTCGGCGGGAAGCAGAGCAGACTATGGCGGTCTCAGAGGCAGGCTACGGCGGCGCCGTAGCGACGCGGAGGCGAGCGAAGAAATGTGAGTCGCGTATGAGATTCCGCCTGGCCCGACGTGTTTCGCAGTGTTTCCTAGGGTTTTTACCTGTCTAGACCGGCCTGCCAAACAACCGAATAAGCAACAAATGTCACAAAAGATGCTTCAATTGAACTGCAGAAAATTTACAAACATGCCAGCGACAAAATATTTCCAGAAGTAAAGAGAGTTAACTAGAGACAAATATTTATAGTTCTAAGCGGCAGTACCGTAATCTTGTAGAGTGCATTCCTTGCTTACAATTTGCTCAGTGCTATCAAATCCGTGATAATGATAGAAATTTGGTACCAATAAAAACCAACATCATCTATCAGTTTCTCAAGGTGCACAACCATTTCCAGTCTTTGCCAGCAGTATCCAGGAATGAAGGCTGATAATGTGCCACCATGTTCTTAGTCAAGCTATCCATTGTTTTTCTCTTCCAGAAGTATTGTTTGTTTCTCACGGCTGAAAAATCAACTCATCTGTAATCTCGAAAAAAGGACATCTAAAACAGGGTATTCAGTACGTTCAATTTCGCATATTCGTTGTATTTGAGCTAAACATCCAACAATCACATCTGAAACTATAAAAGATGCTTGTGTCAATCAAAACTATATTTTCACCGCTGTCATAAATATAGAAGTATCACCACCCAGTTCTTGAGCTGCAAAAAATAATCATTGAAATCACCGGAAGTGCAACATTATGTAATATTCTAAATCAAAGAAAAACAGCTGCTTACAGGTTGCTAAGTTTAGTCATGCTCCCAATTTCTGGCGGTATCTGTAAAGTAAGTTTATTGCCAAGTAAATACCTGAAGATAAAAGATGCCAGGGTGTTAGTAGAAGAAAAGAAGATTGTTTCAGTGAAAGAAAGGGTCCTACTGATGATACTAACAGTTTGTCAGTGTAGGATAGGTTGCTGAGAATTGGAAGATTGGGCCCAACTAATTCATTTTTGGTCATATCGCTAAGAAACAATAGATGAACACACAAAACAGTCATATCGAATAATGCATCAGCTTACACACTTGTGGAGTCAAGTGTTATGTTCTACTCAAAGAACAACAAGAGCTTGCATGAGGCCAACCAAATCTGGAATTTTCCCAAACAGCCTATTTCCTTGAAGTGACCTATGAAACAATAATTTGAACATTATGCAAAAGTCTTGATTGTGATTGGAACAGTGTACAACCAGAGTACAAATAGCTAAAGTATAGAGGAGCTGCATGAAATCAGGACGGTTTGCAGTGTAGATACTTGAAAGAAACCTATGTTGTAAGGTATTTCTCCAGAGATTTGGTTATACGAAATGTCCATGTGCATGCGCATGAAGATCAGAAAATGCATATCAGGTAATTAACAGACGCATGGCAACTGCGCCTTTCCATCACAAACATGCAACCGTGTGACATAACGAGATGAGGAAACAGAACCGAAATAAAATTTGGATTGGTGTAGACAAGAGTAGGCCTCCAAAATTTTCCAAACCTAATAGCCTTGACAAAAGTTGCTCTTCGGCCTGAAATACAGAGAGCTCACTACAACAAAACACAGGGCAGAAGTTGAAACTCGCAGTAATATACACATCATTCCAATTTCCAAGGACACTGAACTTGCAAGCAGTTGCACAAAAGACCCAAATTGTTCTTACTTTCTAGTTTTCCATCCCAATCTACAACAAGAAGCCACTAAGTTATACCCAAATGTAACCAGTCTACGAATCTAAAGCATGCAGAACAAAAGGCCAGAGCAACATCACCTAGCCAAATTCACCATCTATTAACTGGAGCACAACATCACACGCCCGTCGCAGCTCTCAGCCCTGGAGCATGTTCACTGCGAGCATGGACGACATTGCGCCAATCGAACTTGCAGGCCGGCTTCTGCTGTTACACCATCACGGGCATCAATACATGCTAAAAAAAGCTAAGTCAAAAGCGAAAAAGAGAGGCCATCACTAGATTTATAAAGAAATAATATATAGGCCAAACAAAAGCACAAAAAATCTACTGGCACAAACCATCCTGGGCAGAGAATGCACAGTGAAAAATTGACATGAACTGAATGCTAAGCAACAGACCAACATTATTAATCCGTGCAGAAGACCATAATAATTTCAGCGACACAAAAGTTGACATCAACTGAAGCATGAGTTTGATAACATAACAAAAGCATCAGGTTTATCATCCAAGTGGATGATTACAGCAGGTTTTTAGGCCAAACAAAAGCATAAAAAAGTGAAGACTTTGTAGCCTAACCATCGGACATCAACACTTTACACAGCCGCCATTCCAGGTTGTGCAAAAGAAGAATCTTCACAAATACAAACTTCTCTTAATTATGAACTGCAGATTGTTGGGTGTTGCTCTCCCCTCCTTCATCAACTAGAACACTTGTTGGAGCACATTCCTCTGTGCTGCTGCCTTGTGTATTGCTGCCAGGGCCAAAGCATGTGCTGTAGATCAATTTCCTCTACCTCTTGGTCTGTGCATTCCTACTATAGCAGACAACCAACATCCAATTTGGCAAAGAACACTGAAACAAGAATTAGAAGCTTACTAGGCCCAGTGAAAATATGTTGTGCCATCGCAGTTACCAATTTTCATAGCCCATTCGTGGTTCATGTAAATCTGAAGTTATTAGGCACTTCCCCTCTGCAAGCGGCCGCATAGTCTTCAGCAAGGTGTGGCGCAGCGTCCTTGTGAGGGCATAGGAACTTCTCCGCGAAAACCTTCTCGCTGATCTGGATTATACCATAGTAGTCCATATTGCCATGTAGCAATCCATTTGCCTTCAGAAACTTTAAAACGTAGAACCGGGGTCTGAGCCGACCCTCCAGGCTGTAATTGATCATTGCTGGCCGCCGAGCAATGTCTGACGGATCCAACCCGACATCAGATTTCAGGAACTCAGATGTGCGCTGCAGCATTTCCTTGGAACGAGCCAGCAATGACCGAGCCCTAGACAAAGCAACGCCCGCCTCACCATCTGACCACCCGAATATTTTCGTCAAGTACTGCACTGTGGCAGCAATCTCCTTGCTGCGGTACGAGATAGCCTGAAGCGCTTGCCGGAACATCCCGGAGCCACAGGGCACACGTAGTATACCTTGAGCACATGCCACCTTTGCCCGGACGCGCTCTGGGTTGGAGGTGAGCATCGTCGTATCACGGGTAAACAGTTTGGCAAGATCACAACTACCTAGCCCACACTCCCGCAGGAAGGCTACATTGGGCTTGACCACCCTCTCCATGCTGACAGTCAGAATGTAGGACCTGCGCTTGAACCGCCGGAGGAAGTTCTCGCAGGAGCCGAAGAGGAGCAGATAGTAGTGCAGCCTGGGGACGATGGATCTACAACGAAACATGCCACCGGACAAAGACGCCAGGCTGGCGATCTCAGAATTCGACAGACCAAGGCCGGTGAGTTCAACGACGTTAGGGCCCAGGGTTTTCTTCACGGAGGCGCAGAGCAACCTCGGGTCGTCGGCGACGGCGGCGGCGACGTCGGCGCTGGAGAGGCCGAGGCCAGCGAAGAAGGCGAGGACGGCGTCGGGATTGGCTGGGGACTTGAGGTGGGAGTGCTTCGTGGAGGCCTTGAGGGCTTGGGGTCGGGTGAGGCCGCAGGTTTCGACCAGGTATTCCTCGACGGCGAAGCCGGGGCTTGGGGGAACGCGGGCGCGGCGGCGGAGAGGAGGCGGTGGAGAGAGGCGGCAGGAGAAGAGACGATGCGGGAGAGGATGCAGCTTCGCAGGCAGAGCATGGTTAGGTCACCTCCGGGCGCGGCGTCGGCGCCGCCGCCGCCGGAGATATTTCCGGTCGGATTGGGATGGGAAAGGGCTCCTCTGACCTGTGCCTTGGCTTTCATAGGCGCTAGATCCTGCCGTCCAAGTTCCAACACGTATCCGACGGCAGAGCACTAACAGCTCGTTTGGTTGGGGCTATATGTGGGTATCGGGCCGGCCCGGCACGATTTATTCGGGCCTGGCCCGGGCATGGCCCGAGGAAGCCCGGTTTTAGAGGGACCGGGCCGCGCCGGCCAGTTATGCGATCTGCAGGCCCAGGCACGGCTCGGGCCGGCCCGACACAATAAACCCGACAGGCCTTTGAAATGCCCGAAGTCACACAAGGCCCAGTAAGTTTTTTTTTTGTCCGTCCAGCCACAATATATGCTCAAAAAGAGGCCGTTGTGTAGTCTAACACAAGGTTGCGCGTGGCCTAGTGCAAGATAGGGAATGTGAATTAAAAGAGATAAGACTTTAAATCTATTGTTTGGTTGGAAGTTTGGAGGGGAAGAGGTAATAACACCGACGATACATAAACTTGTACCGCACGAGCACTTTAGTACATAAACTTGAAAATTGGTCGGGTGGTCCATTAACTTGTATTTCGGGTGCTATAAGTGCCACGGTGTCCTTGAGACAGGTTTTTTTTTTGCAATTAAGCCCTTTGCTTTGTTTTTTAGGTCCTTGGGAAGTCCGGCGAAAGGTAATTTTGCAAAAAAAAAAAACCATATGGCTTTATATTCTCTTATTTCTCCCTGACGCTTAGTGTCTCTCCCCGCGAACGTTTCGTTTGCCGTCGTCTCCACCTCTTTGGCGTCTCAGGCGATCAGGCAACACTCGGCGGCGGCAGCGCGTCGGTGACGATGGCGCCCGAGCCGCAACGCCGGCTCAACGGCGGCAATCAGGGATCACCGCAATACGATAAGTCCGCGGCCTAATATGTTCCCGCGTTCGTTCGTTGTCGCCAAGGACTCGTTTTTGGTAGGGTTTCGTGAGATTGATCGTTAGGGTTGAAGTTATGAGGTTGCAATCTCGAGCGAGATTGGTTGATCGTTAGGGTTGAAATTGCACTGATTTTCGCCCCTAATTTGGTTAGGGTTTAGGATTTTGAATCTTTTACCGTAGCATGAAAGAGGGTAAAATCTTTGCAATTTCGATTGAGTACTTGCGCATTATATCATCTTGTGCATCATAGACTTCATCTGGTACAATGTGCTTATATCATCTTTTGTTTCAATCTTGTAGATCCTGATTCTGAATTGTTTTCGGTCAATATTGAACACAATGGGTTTTTCTGTGGTATTGGATCTAATTTGCAATATGTTAGCTCCAGTTGGGACATTTTTGACTATTGTGATGTTGACACATGGTCACTTTTGTGGATCAAAGACTTGCCAAAGCAGCTTGGTTATGAGGATGATGACAGGATTAAAGTGTATTGGTTGCTTCGTAACAAATCTCTATCTGATGGCTTAGTTTGCATAGAGAAGGATAAAGATGTATTGGCAACAACAACAACTGTTAAGGACCATAAGATGCTTCACCTCATGATTGATCATAGCAACTTCTTAAAGAACTGCAGATCAAATGTAATTTGTACATATTAATCTTGTGTCTCTACTATGCAGGAAAGAGCTCATGTGACACTTGACAGATCACATGGTCATTTGCCAGAAGAGAGTTCATTTGTGGCAGCTGAAAGGGATGCAATGCCATCAGCAAAGGTCACAACAACAATGACAAGAGGAAATTTGAGAGCAACAGGATCTAGAGGGAGATGAAAAGGAAAGGAAAAAAGCAAACTAGTGAGGATGCTAGCTCATCTGTTGGTAGGGGAAAGAAAAGACAAGCTCAAGCAAGCTCATCTAGTGGAAGGGGTAAGAAAAGGCAAGCTGAAGCAACCTCACCTGGAACTGAAGCTGGGGCTGCTACAGCCACTACAACAAGAAGCAGAAGCACTACATGAAGAGGTAGAGGTGGAGCTGCAAAACCAAACACTAGAAGAGGCAGAGCTACAGGCCCACTTTACAGGACAGGTCCAGGATCTCTGTCATTTCTTCTGTTTGGTGACCAGGGGGAAACTGCTCAGCCATTGCCTGGCCTGAATGAGCAGTCAGCAAAAGAGGTACAGAACACTCGGAATGCATCTCAACCTGATGAAGATGTCTAGTTATGCACTGTCTGTTACTAATGTAGTCCTGTTTGATGCACCGGGTCTTATGCACTGTGTGGTATGTCTTAAGTCCTTTTGCTCTGAAAGCTACTGTAAAGAGCTTGCTTTTATGTGGAACTAATGGTGTGTTGCTACTATGTTGCTTCAACTTAATGGTATCTTCATCTGAATGGTGTCTTCTTTGGTTAAAGCCTATATGCTTCAGTCGTTTTTGCTTCTATTTCATAGCATTGTATATGTTCTTCACTAATCACAGAAATGTCATTCAACATCACCAGGAATTTCAAACAAACACTATTTATTTGAAACAAACAACAGAATTTCAGACTACATCAATTCACCAGGAATTTGAGTCATTCAAAATCAGCAGGATTTCAGACTACATCAATTCTTTATTTCAAACAAACACTCTAATGAAAAGAGCACACAATGGATACATAATGCAACATAAAGCACCACAAACCGACAAACTACATCTTTTCTTTCACTATTTCTCAGTTGTGCCCTGTGAATATTCTCCATATTCTTCATCCCTGCTATCATTCTGGAGATCTCTCCCTTGAGCTCGTCAATTTCCTTGGTCATCTTCAGATTTTCTTCTACCATTTTTCTTATGAAACTGAATTGATCATCATCAACAACTTCCAACTTCATTTGATCGTCATCAACGTCGGTCTGCTGGCACAAAGATAACATCTTCAACAACGCATTCAAATTTGAATCACCAAATCAAAAACATGTCACCCAAAATCACCAAATCGAAGAGGAATTCAATTACTAACCTTTCGTTTGCAATGCGGAGGTGCCGACCAGTACACTTCTCCTATCACAACCCACTCCGCGCCGGCGCCGCCGTCCGTAGCCTGTCGGGTCGACCCAGCCTCGCCGGTGACCACCATACCGGATCCTACCTCCTCACCCTCGCACTACCTCCTCACCCTCGCCGTATCTCGCCGCCCTCCTACCTCCTCACCCTGCCGTACCCGCTCCGACCTCGTCGCCTCTGTCGACCAAGATAGGGTTAGGGATTCGATTTGGGGAAGACGGGCTACTATGTGGTCCAAATTTGTCACAGGGGGTTCCTGTAAAAATAACAAATCTAGCAGCGCGTGACTAATCCAGCGCGGAAACACATGTGTCCGCCCCCGATTCACTGTGACAAAAAACGAATCCGCATACAAGTTAATGGACCACCTGGCCCCAATTTTCAAGTTCATGTATTAAAGTGCTCGCGCGGTACAAGTTTATGTATCGCCAATGTTATTACCTCAAAAGGGAATTAAGCACTAAAACTTTGCAATTTCTATTCCTTGAGGGGAGGCAGGTAATTGTGAGAGGGAAAGGGAATTGAGATTAAACTCCCATTCCCCTTCCCCCGAGCCTTGCCAAACACGCTGCAAGGAGTAAGGACAAAGCGAGCACCAAGGACTAGGCCACTAAAACACTACAATATCTAGGAAATGTTTGAGGTGAAAATCTCTATGCATATGCATTTAGAATTTAAAAAAAATTCAATTGTATTTATTCAAATCTTATTTAAAAATATCAGATGAAAGGTGGAACTTCTAATCATTTAATCGTATTGTATTTTATGAAAACCCCTAGACTTCTCCTTCACCGGATTTTTCATAAAAGTTTTAAGTGATTAGGTTTTGCCTTTTATTTGGATTTCTCAAATTTGCACAGAGTACAGTTTTTCACCTGATACATCTTCAATTATCTTTGCATAGAAAAATACAGTTAAAAAAATCTATACATAGGAAAATAATAGAAATCATTTCTCTGCTTCATAGGAAAACAATAGAAATAAAAAATTTAACTCCTAGATGACATTATTTATTCATTTGATTCAAAAGAATGGAGCACGTGAAAAACAAATGAAATTCTCTTTGATCATGGATTCAAAAGAAAATCACATGATTTTTACAATCAATTTGGACATTTTCTTTTTATTTCTTTGCATAAAGAACAAGACAATGATATTTAGTCGCATACTAATGTTACAATTTTACTTTTACTTTTTCTTAATAACATTTACAACTCTAAATTAGTATTTTTAAACCTTCCATGGTATCTATCTTCATAGTATATTTATTTGATGTTGTAGATATTAGTACATTGTTCTATAAACTTGGTCAAACTCTTTAAACTTTGAGTTGAGGCAAAGCTAGAACGTCTTATATTAATTAAAAATAAAAAAAGTGGGGGGAGTAGGACCAAAAATTACGAAGGTAAATTCAGAGACCATCACTAGATTTATTAAGAAAAAATATATAGGCATATAAGCTAAGCACCAGGCTAGCATTATTAATACATGAAAAAATTGACATGAACTGAGTGCAGGGCTATTTGGCACAAACCATCCTGGGCATTGAGTGCACAGCGAAAAATTGACATGAACTGAGAGATAAGCAATAGACTAACATTATTAATTGGCACAACAGACCATAATAATTTCATTGACACGGACCATAAAATTTACATGAAACCGAAGCATGAGTTTCACAACATAACAAATGCAACAGGTTTCTCATCCAAGGGGATCATTACAGCAGGTTTTCCTAACCAAAAGTGAAGACTTAGTAACCTAACCATCTCACATAAACACTTCACACAACCACCATTCCAGGTTTTCCTAGAGTAGAATCTTCACACATCCACGCTTCCCTTAATTATGGACTGCAGATTGTTGGGTGTTGCTCTCCCCTCCTTCATCAACCACCACACTTGTTTGAGCACACTCTGTGTTGCTGCCTTGTGCATTTTAGCCAGGGCCAAAGAGCAGGCTGTACATCCTTATTTTACCTCCTCTACGTCTGCTATGCAGGCAACAGACTGAAGAGAACCCACCATAGATTGGAGGGACCCCTCCAGGATCATGCAGCCGTGGTGCGGTCGCTGATGAGTAGCCCTTCAATATGAGCTCGACCCACTAAGTTTACTAGTATTGTAGCACTGCAAGCACAACACACCGTATCAGGTGATCTAGCGGCTGACATTAAATTAGGCACTCCTTGGCTATTGTGATTTTTTAAATGTGTAAGAAATTGAGAAGGCGGGAGTACCTACTATAGCAGAAAACCAACATTCAATTTGGCAAAAAAAAAACACTGAAACAAGAATTACCAGCTTACAAGGCAGAGTGACAATTCTGTTGTGCCATCCCGGTTACCAATTTTCATAGTCCATTCTTGGTTCATGTAAATATGAAATTTGTCAGCACTTTCCCTCTGCAAGCGCCCTCAGTCTTCAGCAAGGTGTGGCGCAGCTTCCTATGGTCTGGTCCGACCCAATTCTGTGTACTGGGATGCAGATGTGTTCAGACACAAAAATCTCTGTCTTCTTCAATTTTTCTTCCTCTGGTTTAGCTGCAACAGTCTTCAATTGGGTCGGACCGGACCGGATAAGGGGATCAACTTCAATCTACCTGGTCGGGGCTGGCGGTAACGGGCGTTAGCACCGTCTCCGCCACGTGGCCTGATGAGTGGGCCCACATGACAGTTTTCCCGTCAAAATGCCATAGAAGGAGAGATCGGTGCACCCTGCGTCCGTCTGCCTGAGAAACAGTTGGTCTTAGAAAAAAAAAACTGGTGGTCACGTGCACCTAACGGTTGTAAGGTGGTGGTCTTTTGTAATTCAATCTTGTTACAGAGACAGGCAAAATAACTCATGCTCCGAGGTTTGTACTAGTGGCCTTCTTGTCTAGTATACTATTTCCAATCTTTTATCATTCAATTCAGGTCTGAAATTTCTTGCTATTTCAACACAAACAAGGAGTAGATGTACTTGCCAGTGTCCACCATCAGCTCCTGCCTGTCAGCCTACAACAGATTGGTTCACTGATAAGCTTGCAATGCTCGTCACAAATGTTTCCCTTCCATCACTGAAGAAATTTGTGGTCTTGTAGAAGATACTATAAGCGCTCAGGTAAACATATATACATTAAGCATTGGAGAAAACTACGAATACTCCTAGAACCTTTCAGCATTGTGTATCACAGCAAAGTAGAAGTACATACTAGAAGTTGTTGGAGTTCATCCCTTTTGTTGGATAAACAAGGTGGTTGGCTCTTATAAAAAAACCGAGGTGGCTGCGACTAGAATACTACACCTAAACATAAGCAATCAGTCATTGTGAACAGTGAACACCAACCTAGTCAATCTTTGGCACAATGAACTCTGAAATTCTCCAGGGAGTAGGCTGACATGGATGAACAGCCGCATGCCCATTAAGATCAGAAAATGCACATCAGGTAATTAACAAACACATGGGAAGTGCACCTTTCCATCACAAACATGCAACCGTGTGACACTACGAGATGAGGAAACAAAACCGAAATAAAATTTGGATAGGTATCGACAAGAATAGGCCTCCAAAATTATCAAAACCTAATAACCTTGACAAAAATTGCTCTTCTGCCTGAAATACAGAGAGCAGACTATTACAAAACACAGGGCGCGCAGAAGTTCTTATCACACACACAATTCCAATTTCAAAGGACACTGAAATTGCAAGCAGTTGCACAAAAAAACTCAATTTGTTCTTACTTTCTAGTTTTCTATCACAATCTAAAAACAGAAGCCACTAAATTATACCCAAATGTCACCAGTCTACGAATCTGAGCAAGCAGAACAAAAGGCCAGAGCAACATCACCTAGCCAAATTCAGCGGAGCCATCCTATTTGCTGGAGCACAGCATCACACAACCGCCGCAGAGTCGCAGGTCGCGGCCCTTGAGCATGTCCACAGCGAGCCAATGCAACCAAGCGGCTTGCCGATCGAGTAGACGATGAGGCCAATCTCCCTAAGCTTCTTGGCATCGACGGTGTTGCAACAGTAGAAGTTGAAGGCCCGCTTCTATTATTACGCCATCATCATGGGCATCACTCCAAGCTCAAAAAAAGTGTCAAAAGCAAAAAAAATAGAGGCCATCACTATTCACTAGATTTATTAAGAAATAATATATAGGCCAAACAAAGGCATAACATTTATTGGCACAAACCATCCTGGGCATATTGATATCAACTGAGTGCAAATCAATAGAACAACATTAGTAATCGGTGCAACATACCATAATAATTTCAGCCACACAAAAATTGACATGAACTGAAGCATGAGTTTCATAACATATGAACAGCATCAGGTTTCTCATTGGATCATAACAGCAGGTTTTTAGGCCAAACAAAATCCTAAAAAGTGCAGACTTTGTAACATAACCATCGGACATCAACACTTTACACAACCATCATTCCAGGTCGTGCAAAAGAAGAATCTTCACACATCCACACTTCTCTTAATTATGAACGGCAGATTGTTGGGTATTGCTCTCCCGGTCTCCCCTCCTTCCTCAACTAGAACACTTGTTTGAGCACATTCCTCTGTGTTGCTGCCTTGTGTATTGCTGCCAGGGCCAGAGAGCATGCTGTAGATCCTTCCTCTACCTCTTGGTCTGTGCATTCCTACTATAGCAGACAACCAACATCCAATTTGGCAAAGAACACTGAAACAAGAATTACCAGCTTACAAGGCACAGTGAAAATTCTGTTGTGCCATCGCAGTTACCATTTTGCATAGCCCATTCTTGGTTCATCTAAATCTGAAGTTATTCGGCACTTCCCCTCTGCAAGCAGCCGCATAGTCTTCGGCAAGGTGTGGCGCAGCTTCCTTGTGAGGGCGTAGGAACTTCTCCGCGAATACCTTCTCGGTGACCACGACTGTATTATAGTAGTCCCTATCGCGATCTAGCAATCCATTTGCCTTCAGAAACTTTAAAACATAGTACCGGGGTCTGAGCCGACCCTCCAGGCTGTAAGTGAGCATTACTGGCCGATGAGCAATGTATGACGATTCCAACCCCACATTGGATATCAGGAACTCTGATCTGCGCAGCAGCATGTCCTTGGAACGCGCCAGCAATGACAGAGCCTTAGACAAAGCAATGCCGACCTCACCATCCGACCACCTGAATGTTTTCACCAGGTACTCCAATGTGGCGGCAATCGTTTCCTTGCTGTAGTATGCGACAGCCTGAAGCGCTTGAGTGAACATCCCAGAGCCACGGGGCACATGTAGTAGATCTTCAACACACGCCGCCTTTGCCTGGACACGCTCCGGGTTGGAGGTGAGCATCACCGGAACACGGGTAAACAGCTTGGCAAGATCACAACTACCTAGCCCACACTGCCGCAGGAACGCTACATTGGGCTTGACTACCCTCTCTATGTTGACATTCAGAATGTAGAAAGACCTGCGCTCGAGCCCCCGGAGGAAGTTCTCGCAGGAGCCGAAGAGGGGCAGATAGTACTGCAGCCTGGGGACGATGGATCTACAGCGAAATATGCCATAGGACAAAGACGCCAGGCGGGCGATCTCAGAATTCGACAGACCGAGGCCGGTGAGTCCAACGACGTTAGGGCCCAGTGTTCTCTTTACGGAAGCGCAGAGCAACTTCGGATCGTTGACGACGGCGGCGGCAACGTCGGCGCTGGAGAGGCCGAGGCCAGCGAAGAAGGCGAGGACGGCGTCGGGATTGGCTGGGGACTTGAGGTGGGAGAGCTTCGCGGAGGCCTTGAGGGCTTGGGGTCGGGTGAGGCCGCAGGTTTCGACCAGGTAGTCCTCGACGGCGAAGGCGGGGCTTGTGGGGACGGCGGGCGCGGCGGCGGCGAGGAGGCGGTGGAGAGAGGTGGAGGGAGAAGAGACGATGCCGGAGAGGATGCAGCTTCGGAGGCGGAGCATGGCGGCGGTGGCGCCGGAGAGATTTCCGGTTCGAGGGAAACTTGCTTGGGGTGGGGAAAGGGCTCTTCTGAAATGTGACTTGGCTACCCGAAAAAAAAAAAAGAAAAAAAAGTCAGGATGAGTGTGATAATAGGTTGGATGGGAACGGCAGTGACGACGATTGTTATGGTTTTGACGAACAGTAAAATGCAATCCTATTAGTTTCGTGAAGGTTTTAAGTTAGTTCTAAAAGTTTAAAAATAGACATTTGAGTCCTGAATGTTTGTTAAGTGGTTCACTGTAGGTCCTGGTTTTGTTTGGACGCCTCTGACCAGCCGACGTGGCAGTTTGACTAATGCCATGTCAGCTGGGCCCGCGTGGCAGATATCTTCCCCTCTCTGCTCTTCATGAGCTTCGAGCTAGCCATTCCCCCAGCAGCGGCCCTCTCCCCATTGTTCTCCCCCATCTCTCCCTCCCGCTCCGACACGCCTGAAGGAGGAGCCGACGTTGCATGGGAGTTCTCTGGCGCGGCCGTTTTCATGTGTAGCCTCAAATATGATGCGGGTGGCGCTGATGCGGCGCCCACCTCGCCGCCGCCGGCGTTTGGGGCTGCATGAACGGGATCCCGCTGGCCGAGGCTGTTGCCGTGGTGTGCGCGAAGTGCGGCTGATGCGGATGCATCGCATGGGGGTCCTGCCCTCCGGCCGTCGCTGCCGCTGCTTGCGCATGCGTTGCCTGCTGCTACTGCATCTTCCCGCGCAAGCGCGTCATCCTCCTTTGCGATCCCGCTCAGCTCCAGCAAACCACGGGCTAGGCGCTGCACGTCGTCAACCGCAAGCTGCCCTCGGGCGCACCGGCAGCGCTGCACATCGAGGCCACCAAGGACATAGAGGAGGGGGGGAACCGGCGTCCGTCTGGGGAGGACAGCAGGAGAGAAATAACCAAGGATCGGGGATTTTGTTGCAAGTTTCCTATTTGAAGGGTTATCTGACATGTGGGTCCAGGTGACATGGCATTAGTCAAACTGCCACATCGGCCGGTCAGAGGTGCTCAAACACAACTAGGACCTACAGTGAACAACTTAACAAACATTTAGGACTCAAACATGCATTTTTAAACTTTTAGGACTAACTTGACACTTTTGCGAAATATTAGGACTGCCGCTGCATTTTACTCTTTGACGAATATCAGAGTGTGCTTCTCAATGGTTTATCGAATGCTATCAGTTTGGAGTTCATATCCGATCCTTACAAGGTACACTTATTATTTTTACCATGTGTTATATGTTTTTGGCCATCTGGCACCATGCAAATAGGAAAACTTAGCCTTTGGACAAATAGAAAATGCATGCAATTTTTTTTTGATCAAAAGGGGCTGCCCCCGGTTTCATTAAAGGAAACCATAATATCTTTTACATAATTTAGGATAAACACTCATAGGCTTCAAAGCACCAGCCCTACAGGCCAGCACATTCAAACGCTGAACACACTACTTTACACATGGGTTCAATACAACAGAAAACCAAAAAAAGACCCAACACTTGTAGTTTCATCACCACCACAACATCTGTATCAGCATTGCCAATTTTCCAGCCGCTCACAACATCAACCTCTGAATAAATGCCGGAAGGCCTCAGCCATGACTCACCACATCCAACGAGAGCACCTTAGCAGGACCTCTCGAGTATCGGATTTCTGTAACCCAACTTAGAGATCAGTCATCGAACGAACTGTAAACACAACCGCAGATGGATCATGTGGCATTTGGTTTTGAAAACATGCATTATGCCTGGTTTTCCAAATAACCCATATGGCAGCACCAAACCCAACTACAACTAGATCCTCTCTTTCTTATCAAATTGTAACAGCCAACAGTCAAGCACTTCCTGAACACTTCAAGGCAAATTAGAAAAGCCAAACTAACTTGAACCACCTTCAAACATACTTAGCCAGAGAACAAGAGAACAAAGATGAACAATAGATTCTTTTCTAGAGAAGAAATAGACAATGGTCATCTCCTTCCCAGCCCATAGTTTGAAGCACATCTCTAGTGAAAATGGTTCCTCTATTGCCAAGCACCGGAATATCTTAAATTTGCAAAGGAACATTAATTCTCCAAAGAAATTTAAAAGGATAAGCTAGCTGAGATCGTTTCAACAATTTATAAAGAGAACCTGGTGAAAACTGCCCTTTGGCCTTGAGTTCTCAATATAATTTGTCTTTTCATTCATTCAGACTAAACAAATAACCATCCTTCTAAACCCAATCACACCCCAGCCTTCCAAGAAAACCCTAAGTACATATTAGTATGGAAAAAGAAATGGAAATGGTGCTTAGGATTTTCAGCGCCCAGTACATCGAACCTTCTGAAAATTTGCCCCAAGGCTCCAATTTCCAGTACAATCTATCTTTTTCGATCAGTCAAGCAACTCCATTAAACATCTACAGCAAAAAACCTCTATAACATGCATGATTAGCTCAAAAGGCAAAGCACAAATTGAGATTTCTAGCACAATTATAGATCAGATTGCAATAGGAAAACGATATCACCTGCAAATTGCAGAGTGACACAACCTAAGAGAAATAAAAGATGAACATATCCAAACTTAGACTAAACTTACACTAAATGCTACTCCCTCCGTTCCATAATTCTTATCGAAATATTACATGTATCTAGACACTTTTTAGGAATAGATACATCCATTTTGGGCAAATTTGAGACAAGAATTATGGAACGGAGGGAGTAACAAGGAAAAACGGAGAAAAGAAGAAGAAGAGGCACAGAACCGGATCAAGGCTGAGGATCCTGCGAAGGGCCGAGCCTTGAGACGGAAGCGGATCCTCGAGGCAGGTCAAACCAACGGCGCACGCGGTCGGAGGCCGCGGATCTGGCTGAGGGCGCCGGACCTGGGCCGTCGGACGGCGCCTGGGGGTGAGAGGGAGCAGGAGCCACAGGCTCGAGGAGGACCTTGCCACCGTCGTCCGGCGCACGAACCCGCGCTCAGCAACCGCCTCCGTCGACGGAGAGGTGGAGAAGCGGTGGCGGCGGAGCTCCACTGAGATCTGGCACGAGACGCCGGATCCAGGGGAGAGGGCGAAGGATCTGGCTGGGGCCGCCTCGACGGCGGCCAAAATCCAGGCAGCGACGGAGGAGAGGGGAGGGCGGCGGCGGGCGCTGAGTCGCCCGAGACCCTCCAGAAAATGTATGCAATGTTAACTGCAGAAAAACGTAAAGTCAGTAATCTGTTTAATTTTGCCGAGTCAAGCATTTCCGCTATTCATTTTTTAATTGAAGCCCTACTGGTAGTCACCATAAGGGCATATTCAACAAGGTGTTACTTAGACCGTTACTAAGAGGGTAGTGAACATTTTATCCCATGACTAGTAACAACATCTCCAATAGATGGTTACTAAGATCTAGTGCTAAAATTGAAAAGGCAATAGATGAATGTGAGAGGATGGGACCCACAAAGTAAGGCTTTAATAACAAAAGATCTCTCCAACAGGTGTTTTGTTGTTACTTAATTCTTGGTACAAGAGTCAAAGCAGTTTTTTATATAGGTAACTACTACTTCCTTTTTCATCCTTTTTTCTCTCCACATCATCAAAAGTCCTACATGTCACACCCTTAGTACTTGCTGACATGTACTATTGGAGATGCCCTAAGCGGAGGTTGACATGGCAGTTCGTCCTTGCCATGCTGGATGGCAATGTGTCAGCTAACAAGAAGCAAGATGTCGACTTGGCACTTCTTTATTGAGAACCAAGAAGATGGCCCATCACCCCCACCCACCCGAGAAACTAAAGAAAGATGGCCGTCGTTTCTTGTGAAATGTCAATAATTTAAAGCTCAGTTCCATGTTCTCAATGGTATTGGAGTGGAAGACGAGTGTAACTATGGCAGTTGGCTCCACTGTTGCGTCAAAAGTAAGGCAAGGGAAAACAATAGTTCCTATCGTTTCTTGGTCCAACTTGGAAGGTGAGTTGAATGTAATGGGCTCAATGAGAAGGTTCACGAGGTTTGGAATATCTTGAGGACATGTGGCATACTTCCAGAGAAGATCTGCATCAAAACTAGACAGTTAAGCTTGAACAATAAGTTAACTATTGTCATTCTCCATGCTTGGTATGTTTCTGCAATCCCCTATTCCTACGTATTCTAATTTGAAGGAACCATGTTCTAACATATTTTTTTTGACGAAACGACAGAGCGTGCCATTCATATATCAAAGAGGGTCGAGAAGAACTCAACCCGAAAGGTAACAATTACAAACAAAACAACAAAAAGAAGAACAAGCTATACAGGAAGCGCTAGAATCAGGGGACATCATCACTACCAGATACCAGGGCACCTAAACCAAAAGTATCTATGAGACCCCACAGGGAAGCTTCAGCCTTGATAGCCAAGATTAAACAGGGCGCGGGACGATGAAGACGGTTGAAAATATTCCATGATGTCTTCTGTAAGCACACATAAGCTAGACTGTGACACCCTTTACATATGAATCCATATGAACGGTTCATTATCCTTTAGTATACGTAATTGCAAACTGGTTGAGTGCAGAACGGCCGTTATGTTTCACCAAAACTTATTTGTATGTAGCCACGGTGCCTATAAAGCTTTACCCATCCATGCCAAATCATCTGGGTTGTATATCCTAATAACCTTTTTACTGATTAGATTATTGATGAAAATTGAAAATAGTTGTTCTCATCTTCAAATCTACTCAGCTCTGGTGATGTAGTCCACTGTACCCAGGTTTCCATGTTAGTATGGACTATGAACCTTTCATGGATGATAGAATGCAGTCCTTCTAACTAGTCTCTTTCTGGATAATTTCCTGTCTATGTTTTACTTTTGGTTGCAGCTTGTGATCAGTTTGCTTAGCGGGATTGATGCCGTGCTGCCACATTCCTAATGATACTGTAGTGCCTAGGGGTGTTCAAAACTGATTTTTTTTTTGTCTCGTGCTAAACTATAAGGTCATATTCTAAGTCCAGACTAAGCAGTGGAATAGTTGTTATCTTCATATACTAATTCGAACTAACAAGGTTCAGCCACACTTCTGCCTGAAGGCTAAAGCACTTTGAGGCCCCTGGCCGTGAGCCTTTGACAATACTATATGTAAATGACCATATGTCGTTGCCTCTGGAGGCTATTTACTCTGATATTTAGTTAAAAGTTCTGTCTTAACTCTGGAAAATTTGGCCAAGTTACTTGTTAGTAATTCCTCTACCTCAAAATGCTGGCCATGTAAATCCTTTCCATATCTATGAGGACCTCAGAACCAAACTTACTTTTCCTTTTCATGCTTGTACAGGCTTCAGATTTGAGAAGTTTTCGTGGTATATGCTTCCGTCTAATGCAGAGATGCCACCACGCCTTCAGTTACGGATGGCGACTAAACAATGTCTTTGGTTCGCATTGTTGTCCTACGATTTTGTGTCTGTCTAAAGCGCGTGAATGGCAGCGTGTGTTGAGCATTATCAGTACCTCTAGCTAGTCTCACTTTCGCATCCTTTGATTCTTACTGAAATTTAGGCTAAGTTTGCTGTTCGACACAACTGAGAATAACAGTTGCTTTGAGCCTTTGAGTTAAGTTAAGTGGTAATGGGTTGGAAAATGTAACCGGGACCTTATGTCAGTTCCATTGATGGGATTAATGGAGCTTAGAACTGTTAACAATAAGTAGCCTTATGGCAAAGTTGCTGATTTCTGCTTTGACCAGGCTGAAATACCACTTTGTTCTACGTTATGTATATGTTGCAACTGAAGGCTCAGTTTTCTGTTTCTCTGTTAAGAAAAAACTAGCACCGTGGCCCTTGCAAATGCGAGGGCAACATCCTTAGTGTGTTGAAAATGGTTTCATAGATTTTTATGTCATGTGACTGAAAATGTTGCGATTCTACAACAGATCATAAATTATGATAGAAGAGAATATGACCTTGGATGGCAACAACATTTTGGATTGAATTTATTTCGTTGGCAAACTATTATCAATGTCATTTTTAGATACCATATAAATAACTAACGTGTGTCGATTATATTAATCAAGCCAACTTGCATTCCGCTTAAAAAAGGAGTGTTTTTGTTTATGAGGAAACCGGAAGCCAAATCGGTACATAGAATTGAACTTTATATTTCGAGCAATCTGGTCTATAGATGTCATTGGAGAACTTTCCTTCTTCATTCTTGGTGATAGAGTTGTACATATTTGAGATACTGGTTCAACTATTTTGTGACAAAAGGACTTCTTTTACTCTATTTTGTACATAAGCCAGAACAAATATACAAAATAGCATTTTAGAAGGAAATTCATGCATATATTCTCCGCACATCTCATGACAAAATTTTGGGTGTCTCTGATGAAATTGTTTTATCACAACATAGAAGGACTTCCCTTCACATTTCCTTCAAATTGTTCTTTCCTAATACCTTTGAAAAAAAAGTGATTTCACGTATAACAAAATTCAGGTCAAACCATATTAACTATATATTATGTGGTCCATCACTACTATTGCAAACCTGCTTAACTGGACTATTTATCCAAATAGAAAAGGGGGCTAATCCAAAAACATATATAAGATCTAATGAAGTAAGATGATGCAAGGGGACTACCCTCTTTGCTAGATGTGCCTTCCACTACAATCAACGGAGTATCCGAAAAAAACTTTAATTATTTTAGTAGGTACTACCAAAATTTTGTTCCTTTTGATGTTTCACGTGTTGATATAGAAGGAAACCTGAAATGCCTAATAGTGCCTGCGTTTGCCCTTTGTAAATTTTTAGAAGGCATCTAATTGGTTACTAACTCAAATCATGATCTGTGAAGTGATCAACGCTGTTCGTGTATACGTACAGATAATTTGTAGGTACATAAGGTTCTTGCAATATTTACCACATGGTGGTGCTGTGTGCTCGAAGTTTAAACTTGATAAATCGCAACGGTGTAATACAGGGAAATAAAGGGACATCTCAGCGAGTGATCATACCGGAATATGTCAAGAATATACACAATTATCTTTAATACTACCAATATAATGTTCCTTCTTGTTGTTTGACATGGATATGCAAGAAAATCTGGAATAAAAAAAAGAATGGCGATGTCTTATAAGTTTTAAATTCTACTCTACAAATCCTAAAAATCGATAATAAATACATCTTATTGGTTAACACAAACCATGGACCGGTCAATTGACCGATAAGCTCCCTGTATATAAATAGAATATCTTTGTAGATTAAGATCTTGCAATACTATCCGCATGCTGGGCTTGCGCTTGAATTTCACAATATTTTGTAATGCAAACAAATGGAGATATGGAATCATTGCAAACTTCCAGACTTGATCAAGTGACAAAAGGAGGGACTGGGTAGGAACAATGGGAAACAACAGAAAATTCATTACCTAGGAACAACTGGATAGGATCCGTATCCTCAAGTCCTACATGTGCCAGTCAAGAAAATAATTTAATTTTTTTTCAAAAACATGTGTTGTCAATCCTGTATCTCCTTTTTCCTAATAAAATGAATCTGTGATGTGCAACATTGCATCTGACTTATATATGCAGTGAGGCTACATAGCCCTTTTTCCTGTTGCATTGTCGATCGCAATTGGCTCCAGAGATGACCTCATTGAATTCATCAGCATTGTTGTTTATTTGTTGTTGGCCAACTTACGCCCTGTTGTCGAAATAGATGTATCGAGGTCATATTGTCTTTCGGGTGAACAACACAGTCAGAAAATGTTGCTTGGCACTACTCACCTCTAGTGCCTTCGTGTTTTCATCTATAATTTTCCTTTCCAGAGAAAGTGGCATTAAGCCTGGTCCGATTGTTGACAGAAGTCTTGAACTCACGTTCTTGTAGTCATTCTCACCATCCATGCAGTGCTTCAAGAAAGTGATTCTTGTTATATTGTTAAAGCACACCATAGACATAATTCTGCAATTAGCTTTCATTCATTACCTGAAAATGGCATATGATAAATTATAAGAAGCACAATGACATGGACCAACAAAATCAAACCAACTAAAACCGGCATCTCAAATCTAAGCAATTCTTAAATTTGGCTTCTCCGGCATAAATGCTACATTATGCTAGATTCATCTTTTCTTGGCTCAGAACAACCTGGAATTAATTTCTTCCCACGCCCATCCTTCTGATCCCCATATTGCATCTCAAAATCAATCTCACTGAATGAAAGTTCAACTGGTTAAAATTTGGATCAGCAGGTAATCTAGAAACCATAAAGAAAAGAAAATTGGAGAACAAACCAAATAGATGCCTGTTTGTTGTGCACATCCACCTCATCTTGTCCGTTGCATCGCCCACCAAGGATTTATGGTTTAGAGTTTCACCAACGTCTTGGTTCCCTGACCATTGTTTCTCATTACCTTGGTGACATCGACATCGCAAGAAATTTGTACGGCACAATTTTGAGAAGGTATGCGTGTGCATAGGATTTTCTTTTGTTAATTATGCAGCCTCGGCACCTAAAAATAATAATATCCAGCAACTAATAAACACATGCCATACAATTACCAATTGATGCACAATCACTTGATCCAAACAATCACCTTTGATGTGCTTTTTATGGTAGCTCAGCCTATACGTTGAGCACCGACGGTTGTACTTGCACCTTAGTGGAATCAATTTGCAGGCTAGGGTTAACCTAACACCAGATGAGCATGGTACCTATAAAATCTCAAAACCCAATGGCACAAGGTTGCTTACCTTGCCCATATGATGCATCACGTCAAAGACCAGTCACGCGGCCGCGCGGCCGCTGTCTTCAACCTCCAGGGATCTGTTTCTTCCGGGGGAAATCTCTAGGTATCAGGACGCCATATTTGCCAAATCCTTTTCCACGATTCATCGATGCTCCTAGGGAGATTGTGATCTAGAGAAGTAACATGTTAGCTAGGGAGGGTGGAGACGCTTGGGAGAAAAGGAAGATCCAGGGCTGGCAGCGGCTGTGAGAAGGGGCAAGATGCCGGCGGCGCAAGCAGAGCTGCAGAGGAGATGAGGCGAGAGATGCACGACAGGAAGACTTGTGAATCGTTTTTGGTAGTCTAACGTGGAGAGTTATGGTTCGGTGTAATAAAATCCAACGGTTGAGATTAATTATAACTTTAGCAGTCTACGGTCTGATGTTTTGCTTTTTGTGAGATTTTCTAGCATCCTATCATTTTTTTTGTCGTTCCGTCATGTACTTTTAGTATATAATAGATTATGAATTAAGTCCATGACCCGTTATGTTTCTAGAATGTACAGAGTCATTCTTTTGCATGAAATTTGGCAAAAGATTACTTGTTTGTTCTTATCACATGATGTTCATGCATGGTACTTGTTAACCGGAAAATTTGTCCGATTCTTCCGACAAGACCCGACTCAACAAGGTTGCACAGCACAGGAATATTTTTTTCCTTGCAAAAAGGACACGATTGTAAATGTTCACAAGTATAATGCACCTCAAACATGATGAAAATTGCATTGAGATCCTTGGACCACTGCCACCGCCTGAACGAGCTGATGACGTTGCCGTCCTAAATCTTTGCAAAGATACAAGTTAGTCCTAAATGTTAGAAGCACGTCTCGGTCCTACTCTTTTTTAAATGGTTCATGGCAGGTCCTAAGTGTGTTTGTGTCCTTCTAACCGGTTGACATGGCGGTTGACTCATGCCACATAGGCTTGGGGCCATATGCCAGGTAACCCCTTGAAACGTTAACTTGCACATACCTCATGCATCTACGGTCCCTCCCTTTGAAAACTCCCCTAATCCCTCCCCGGAAGCTCTGGTAAGAATGCTCATGGCTGGGCACACAGACTCATGCCGATGCTGATGAGTAGAGGAAGACGACGTTGGGGCCACATACGTCGACGAACCTGATTTCGTACTAACTTAACACCTTTGCAAAAGAATCAGGACCGTGAGTGTATGTTAGTTAATGCAAAAAGTCCTTGTGCACGTGCCCCTAAGTACCGTCGTCCTGGACCTGTTGTTGTCGTTGTCGAACCCTTGAATAGATCTAAAGAACGTAATATGGACATGCTAACCATGGATACGACCATTAGAACCCTAATTGTTGGTGTATCTAATAACAATTATAATCAGCTGAATTCAATTACAAAATGTTTTCAATATGTTACTTGCAAAGAGGCGGAGCTACTATCTTGTGTAATCTTATTATGTAGGCATCTTATTAAACTTTACAAGTCCAAAGTGAAGATGAAATGTGATAGCCTCCAAAGGGAGATTCAACGTGAAGCCTATCAAGTCTAATTTCCAATAAATCAAATGGCACATGATTCAGAGCTTGCTAGAGAAAGATATCACGAATTAAAGTTGAATCCGATTTGGGTCCGAGCTGTCAGAAGACCCGAATTTGTTTTAATCACCCAGGCCGCATCCGGAGTCCAAATCAAGGAAACAAGTACTTGTTGGAAAGGTAATTACAAGACCTTTCCAACGGATCTGGACCCATCAAGATATTTGACTCGTGCTGACCGTGGCGGACAAAACAAGTTGACAAAACAAGGAGACAAGTTTGTTAGGAAAGTTAGAGATAAAGTTGGATTTCGGCCTCCTTACTCAAGGTGGACGAAAATATCTCTCCCTCCTCCTTTATATACCCCATGAGCCCCCCTAAGGAGCCTTGGGTTTTGTTTAGTTAAAAGTTAGTCATCGCTACTACTTCGTGTAATCGCGTGTGTCGGTTAGACCACCTGTTTTACCGCTTTCGGAATCCCAACTTATCGTCTCCTTGAGACATTGGTTTGATATAGTATATCCGCAATTTTAGATTGCATCCGTTATTTATCTTGTTCTTGCTTGTTCTTCGATTGCTTGTAGGAACAAAGACCTTCGTGGTCAAGTTGATCGTGCCCTCGCATGATCAATAACCTTTTGGAGTTGGTGTATCGATTGCTAAGACGCTGCCTCTTAGGCTGTAGTCGGATCGTCAACGTCACCTCCTACCCAAATCGAGAGTTACCAATCTCATCGAAAGATTGGGCCACCCGACCCACATCACATGGTATCAGAGCTTAAGGTTGCTCGGTGAGATTTTTCCAATTTATCCCTAGTTTAGATCTTTTTTTACCTATCGTCCAGAAAAAAGCCAAACAAAAATTAGAATTAGTTACCTTGTCCTAGAACCAATCTGAGCCTTGCAATTTTCACATTAGTATTTGCATTCTTGAATCTTTGCTGCATTAATCGTGTCGAGTTGCTGGATTAGATTGGATTGTTTTTCAGATTTTTTCTACTAGATTGAACTTGCTTTTGGTTTTCTTGTTTTCGTGTGACGTAGGTTTCCTTCATCAATCTTCCGCCGCCAAACTCCCTGCCACACCACCACCACGCCATAATCTTTCGCTACCTCCATATCTTCCACCGAGTCCTACACCGAGTCCCTCGTCGAGTCCTACACCGAGTCCCTCTTCGAGTGCTACATCGAGTCGGCAAGTTATAATTTTCAGCCGCGAATTCGAGTTCGAGTCCAATCGGGAGAGAGTTGGGAAAGAGTTTCGGAAAGAGGAAAGATATAAAAAAAAGTATCTTGGAGATCAAGTTGTTCGGAAAGTTGTGATACGGAAAAAAAAAGGAGAGAAAAAAAACAGAAAAAAAAGAGAAGGAGTTCCACTAAGTTTCGGATCCGAGTCCGAGTATAATTTTAGTTTCGGGTGGGTTTGACCCGTGTTCAGTAAAACGGGTGTATCTTTTGCGTACCAACTCGGATTAGGACGTTCTTGGACTTTTTGGAAAGCTCACGACGAGGCGCATCAGGAAATATCCAAGGTGTATTCCCTACACTTTGACCCTCAAATTCGGTTTGTAAGGTGGACTTTCGGAGCTTCCAAGTTTCTGCATCCGTTTTCCGGCGTCGCTGCAGCCCGGTGTTTTTCAGTTTTCTCCACCGTCCGACATCCGTTTTGAGTGATCTTGCCCTTGCTGGAAAGCTTGTGTAGAAACGCTTCTAACCCATATTTTTCCATATTTTTCTGAATTTTCCTTACTACAGCCTTTGCTGTTCTTCTATAGACCGACATACAATTTTCCGGTCCTTCTTTTGCGTGATTTTCTGGGGTTAAAAAAAAGAAAAAAAGAAGAAGAGAAGAATAAGAAGCCAAACAGAAGGCCACAAAAAGAAAAGAAAAAGAAAATAAAAAAATCCCAGGAATTTACTTGTTGTGCCATCTTTCTATCCTACCTTCTTCAGTATCTAGGCTTAGATTATTTCTGTAATTCGTTCTTATCGACTTCAGCAGTTAGGACTAGCATTATTGAGCATATTTTCAACTTTGCATTGCTGATTTGATTATTTGCTATTCCTTGTTACTCACAAAAGTCTCTAAGCTCCACAAATTCTACACCTAGGTTGGTTTGTTACCGAGGCATCGATACATTCAATATTCGGAGGGCTTGATTACGCCGCTGGCCATCACCTTCATGTTTTGCATGGTTAGAACTCGTAAGAACTTAATTTTTAGCTTGAGAGTTGATCGACTTGTAGCCACATCCTTGTAGTTGATAGGAACATATTACTGTGATTTGTTTCTTGTTTTCTACTAACCATGACAGGACTTACACGAAGCATGGCAACTAGACCGATGCTATGCCATGACCGCGATGAGTGCTTTTCACCACGGCCGTCCTCCACGTCTCTTGTTGACAATGCCACGGCAACGGTACAAAACAATCCTTCTAATATAATTAAATTGTGCGTACCTTTCTTTGAGAGGAAAAATGATGCTGAAACGTATATAGATTGGGAGCTAGCCTTAAGTGAACAATTCACATGCTTCCATGTACTTGATAGTCGCAAGGTTCAAATTGCTAGTAGTAAATTACTTTCGCTGCTTTATCTTGGTGGAATGAGATAGTTAGAGAAAAGAAAATTCCCCACAATTGGGTTGATATGAAAAAAATAATGAGAGAAAAATATGTCCCTTTTAGTTATGCTTTTAACTTGCATTCAAAATTATGACGTTTGACACAAGATGATAAAACTGTTGATGATTACTACAATGAGTTCCAAATTGTAACCTTGCGATCTGATTTAGATGAAACCGAACAAAGAAAAATGGATAGGTTTTATTGTGGGCTTAACTTTGATATTTCTTACATGATTGAATATGGAAAATACGACTCTCTTTTGTGTTTGCTTAATCTTTCTCGTAAAGTTGAGAGGAAATTACAGCAAGGGTCTACTAGAAATGAGTCGAGCCCACAAGGTAATGATACAGATGATTGTGTTGCTGAACTAAAAAGGGCATGTGATGAAATAAATGTGATACCTATTGAATTTTCTGCACCATGTGAAATTATTGTCGTACATGGTGATTCAAGTGCACCTACTGCTGAAATTAATTCTTCTAATGATTTGAGTGCACAAATTAATTTTGATATTGATGAGAACGAATCATGTGAGGAAATAACTAATGTTTTGGGAGAAACAAGTGAGATAGATAAACTTGATTTAGGTTGTGTCGAGTTGATTAGACATGAAGTGATTGATAAGGATCCACCTATTAATTCTTTGTGTTATATTACACTTGATACACCTATGTATTTGCCACATGCAATGGATAAAGTTTCTGAATTAACAATTTCAAAATCTTGTGCTAATGCTCATGGATACGCTATTCATTTAATTGGAGAACATGATGTGAACAATAACTTTTTTGTGGATGAAATTTGCATTACTTGTGATAATTTTCCTTTCTTGAGAGAAAATAATTTTTTGCATATGCCTAATCATTTTGATAAGAGCTTCAATATTGGTGTTGATTATTTGCCAAGTAGTTCTTTACACGATTGTTTGAATATTAGTGCTTTGACATGCTCTAAATTTCAGCATCTTGTAGTAACAAATTTGGGTAACATTAATTATTATTCTCCAGTGTTGGGATGGTATAATGGTGAACGGTGCAAACCAAATACAAGATATTGTTTCACTTATATATGCAAAACATATTGTCAATCTTCTTGCTGGAATGATATTCATGATGATTGTTTGACTAATTATCTCATGAGATTGTGTTATAAAACATTAATTGTGCAACATGGGAATGGAGTTAAAAATAACGATATATACATATACCATGCGCATACCTTGTCTCTTTTGTTAGCATATTTTCAGCATAAACGACGCAAGGACGGCTTTCCTTTCAAGAAAGGGAGGATGATATGGACATGCTAACCATGGATACGACCATTAGAACCCTAATTGTTGGTGTATCTAATAACAATTATAATCAGCTGAATTCAATTACAAAATGTTTTCAATATGTTACTTGCAAACAGGCGGAGCTATTATCTTGTGTAATCTTATTATGTCGGCATCTTATTGAACTTTACAAGTTCAAAGTGAAGATGAAATGTGATAGCCTCCAAAAGGAGATTCAAAGTGAAGCCTATCAAGTCTACTTTCCAACAAATCAAACGGCACATGATTCGGAGCTTGCTAGAGAAAAATATCACGAATTAAAGTTGAATCCGATTCGGGTCCGAGCTGTCAGAAGACCCGAATTTCTTTTAATCACCCAGGCCGCATCCGGAGTCCAGACCAAGCAAACAAGTACTTGTTGGAAAGGTAATTACAAGAACTTTCCAACGGATCTGGCCCCATAAAGAGATTCGACTCATGCTGGTCGTGGCGGACAAAACAAACTGACAGATCTGTTTTTCTGTTTCCTAAAGAGTTATAGTTTATTAGGAAAGTTAGAGATAGAGTTGGATTTCGGCCTCCTTACTTAAGGTGGACGAAAATATCTCTCCCTCCTCCTTTATATACCCCATGAGCCCCCCCAAGGAGCCTCGGGTTTTGTTTAGTTAAAAGTTAGTCATCGCTACTACTTCGTGGAAACGCTTGTGTCGGTTAGACCACCTGTTTTACGGCTTTCGGAACCCCAACTTATCGTCTCGTGAGACATTGGTTTGATATACTATATTCGCAATTTTAGATTGCATCTGCTATTTATCTTGTTCTTGCTTGTTCTTCGATTGCTTGCAGGAACAAAGACCTTCGTGGTCAGGTTGATCGTGCCCCCGCGTGATTAATAACCCTTTGGAGTTGGTGTATCGATTGCTAAGGCGCTGCCTCCTAGGCCGAAGTCGGATCGTCAACGTCACCTCCTACCCAAATCGAGAGTTACCAATCTCATCGAAAGATTGGGCCACCCCGACCCACATCACGTGGTATCAGAGCTTAAGGTTGCTCGGTGAGATTTTTCCAATTTATCCCTAGTTTAGATCTTTTTGTACCTATCGTCTAGAAAAAAGCCAAACAAAAATTAGAATTAGTTACCTTGTCCTAGAACAATCTAGGTGGCATGCACAGATGACTAGATTCCTAACATATCGCCGGCCCATGGGGATATCAACATCTACACCGACACTCCACCGATGTCATTACAATGGACGAACTCGAGTGGAATCGAAGCTCGATGACGAAGCGCCACCACGCTGAGAGCCCTCTCCGCGAGGACCACTGTCCTACCAGTGGCACCCAGGGAACCACCGCTGCATGATGCGTGGGCCACCTCTCTTGCTCCTCAGAAGGATCGCACCCAGGGCAGCTCCGCACGAGCTGCCCGGCAGGGCTAGCCGGGCTGCGGGGTTTGCCTAGAAGGGGAGCATGAGAAATCCCGCCTGGGCGCTTCCCGGGAGGTTTACTTGCCGGGGAGGGTGTTCCCGGGCGCAAGTGTCCGTTACAAGAGCATGAGCAAGCGGGAGCAACAACGGCGCCACGTGGCCGCTCGGCGGGCGCGCTGCGCGCAGGGTTCGTCAGGACGAGGAGTGACGCACACGCTAGCATTAAATGCTCCGACCAAAAGGGGATTCCCCGTCCTTTCAGCCTACAGTGACTGCCCTGGGGTAAATCCTAGGCGCCTAGGCCCCTAGTTGCAGTGCTACTTAATCTGCATGCAAGCCAGTGCACCGAGGAGGAGCTACCCTAGCTCTCTGCTCGCCATTTGTCACCCATGCACCGTGGCACCTGTGGCATCCCCTTCGGTATAAAAGGAGGACCCCCGCCAGCGGTCAAGGGGTTGGGTTCGGGGATTCACACTAGTGTAGGCCAAAAACAGCAAGTAGCACTTAGCCAAAAAAGAGAGAGCACCCGGGGACTCCCCCCGGCAACTTGTAGACCTTTGTTCACCGGATAATAGAAAACACAGAAGCAGGACGTAGGGTTTTACACCTCAGGGTGGCCCAAACCTGGGTAAACGATCTCGCGTTCATTGTGCGCGCTTGACATTGGCCTCGCCGGCGATCGCCGTAGCGATCCCCGTCGCCCACTACCGAACCTAAAAGGGGTTGCCCACGCATCCCCGGTGTCAAGGCCCTGTGCTACGACATCTGGCGTGCCAGGTAGGGGGCGCGCGAGGAGAGCTCGCTGGTGACCGCCGGCGCCGTTGTCTGCGGTAGCATCGGCCTCGTCTACTCCAACAACAGACCCAGTCGCCATGCCTCCTAAGCGGGTCGGTGACTCCCGGATCGACCCGCATGAAGCCCCAGCGGCACACACGCGATCGCACGACGCGCAACCCGCGTCGCGGGCACAGGAGAATCCTGAGCCCTCTCGGGCGCAGCAGTCGCAGCTGCCACCTCCGCCTTCTCGGCCGTCGGCGGACAATCGGCTGAGGGGGCCAGCAGCTCCCAGCGCCGGAGCCAGTTGCGCGAGCGGCCACAATGCCGCCCGCGCCGGCCAGCGAGTCGAGTCGTGGGCCGGAGACGCGCAGCGGCAGCTGCGTCATGAGCACACCGCGTCGCGAGCGACGCCAACGGGATCTCACCCTACTCACCCGGGTGCGTCGGGGGATAGGGCAGAGGGCAGCCGGTCGGAGAATCGACTGCCCCAGCCCAAACCCCGGCAGAAGCCATCATTGCCGCACGAGTCATGGTACGGTACGAGCTGCAGCAGGGCACGCCGGCGCACGAAGCATGGAGCGCGGAGCTGGACGCGCTCCTTGCACTCGCCGCCTAGCAACCGCAAGGCGAGGGTGCCCCGGCAGGCTCAGGCCGTGGGCAGAACCCGGGATGTGGAGACGCGCCCCGCGCCTCGGGGCAGGGAGAGAACCCTCCCCGCAGGGGGGCAAGGAGGCGGGGATCCTGAGGGATCCTCGGATTCGTCACCAACCGTCACACAGGGTGACACGCGCGGCGTCTTGAACGCCCGCCAACAGGAGGATCTCCGCCAGCGCCCGGAGCGCCGGACCGGAGGAGCAGGAGGATGCTCCCATGGGTGCCGAGGACGGCTGCACCGCGTTCACCCGCGAGCTACGTCGGGTGACATGGCCCCGCAAGTTTGAGCGCCGGCGCTCGGGACGTACGATGGGACCGTGAACCCGAAGGATTTCCTCCTGACCTACACGTTGGGGATGCACGCCATCGGCGCCGACGACAAGGTCAGAGCCAACTGGTTCCTGATGGTCCTTAAGAGATCAGCGAGAACTTGGCTGCTCAACCTGCCTGCTGGGTCCATAGCCACTTGGGCAGACCTGCGCGAGCAGTTCGTTAGTGCGTTCCAGGGCGACTACAAGCGCCCGGGAACCATGGCGGAGCTGCACACTGTGGTGCAGAAGCCGAGAGAGACGCTGCGGAGCTTCATCAACCGCTTCTCCAGCCTCTCCTACTCCATCCCAGAGGCGGAGGCTGCTGCCATCGTCACCACCTTCGCCATCAACGTCCGTGACGCCAAGATGCGGGAGAAGCTGAGCATGCATCGGATCCGGACGACACAGGATCTTGACGCCCTGGCACACAAGCGTGCCATGGCCGAGGAAGAGCGCTTGGCGCCCGAGCTTGCAGCTAAGGCTACCGCGAGCCCAGCTGAAGGCTCGCAGAAGAAGGGCTCCCGGAAGCGTAACGGGAAGCAAGTCCTCGCCGCGGAGTCGGGGGCTACCGCGAGGCCTGCGAAAAAGGCCTCACCCGGTGGCGGGTCCGGCGGCAAGCCGGGCGACGCGCCCCGTTGCCCCATCCATGCCAACGCCTCCCACGACACGCAGGATTGCCGCATCCTGCAGGGTATCAAGCAGAGGCACGAGCAGCGCCACGAGGAACACCGAGCGGCCGGCGCCTGCTTCAACTGCGGCGACATCGGGCACCTCTCCGGGGACTGCCCGAACGACGCCAGAGCGGGGCCCGAAGCCTGCTGGTGGGGGCGTCGGCAGGGAGGAAGCCCAGGGGGGACGCGGCCAGGCCTGTGCTGGCAGGGAGCACCCTCCCCGGGGACGAGACAAGGCTCACGCTGAGGAGCAGCGTGAGTCTGATTGCAGCGCGGGCGACGAGCCCGGCTTCCAGGAGCCCCGCGGCATCGCCTGCATCCATGGGGGAGCTTACGCTCTCTCATCCCACGCCGCGGTGAAGCGCCTCACCCGGAAGGTGTGTGCGCTATTGCCGGACGCGAAGGCGCAGCAGCCGCTGAAGTGGTCGCACGTGCCGATCACCTTCAGCACCGATGATCACCCAGCCCGCCAGCTGGGTTTAGGGGTTCTACCCTTTGTGGTGTCGCCGATCATCAACAACGTGATGGTGACCAAGGTGCTGGTGGACAACGGAGCGGGGCTGAACCTCTTGTCCGCCAGGTTAATGGAGAAACTTCAGCGGCCGTTGGAGCGGCTGAAGCCCACTTACCCGTTCCGGGGAGTGAACCCCGGGATCGTGCGCCCCCAGGACGCATCACGCTGCCGGTTATCTTCGGGTCCCGGGAAGCGTTCAGTACCGAGCACCTGGTGTTCCACGTGGCGCACACCCCGTTGCCTTACAACGGGATCCTTGGTCGGCCGGCGCTGATCAAGTTCATCGCGGCGACTCATTGCGCCTACGGCGTGATGAAGATGCCGTCTACGTATGGCGTCCTTTCCATCGGGTGCGACCTCAAGGACGCAGCCTGGTGCGTTGGCGAGATTGTCAGGGCCGCCGCCGTAGCCGACTTCGGCACCGAAGACGTCGTCGAGAGTGACGGCTCGCTGCCCGACGACGGCCCCGCAGCGAAGAAGGCCTGCGCTACACCGCAAGGACTTGTCGGGGGAGGCGTAGGCTCGAGCTCACTCCCCGGCAAGGGCCAGAAGCTCAAGGAGGAGGCCGCCAAGGGGAAGAAGCTGCCCCTCCAAGCCGGCAATGAGGAACGCACCGTCACCATCGGTGCGAACCTCACTGCCGAATAGAAAAGCGCCCTCATCACTTTCCTCCGGGAGAACGCCAACGTGTTCGCTTGGGAACCATCGGATCTCCCCGGAGTCCCTAGGGAGGTGATCGAGCATCGAGTCGCGGTGCGCCCAGACGCCCGCCCCATCAAGCAGAAGATCTGCCGGCAAGCACAGGAGCGCAAAGATTTCATCAAGCAAGAAGTGGACAAGTTCAAAGCTGTGGGAGCTATCAGGGAAGTACTGTACCCCACTTGGTTAGCTAATCCTGTAGTAGTACCCAAGGGGGAGAATAAACTCCGCATGTGTGTGGATTTTACTGATCTTAACCATGTGTGTCCTAAAGATCCTTTCCCTGTACCTCGCATTGACCAAATAGTAGATTCCACTGCCGGTTGCGATTTGCTGTGTTTTTTGGATGCTTTTTCCGGCTATAGTCAAATTAAGTTGGCAGTCGAAGACGAGGAGAAAACAACGTTCATCACCCCGTTTGGCTGCTACTGCTACATGTGCATGCCTTTCGGGTTGAAGAACGCGGGTTCAACATTCCAGTGTGCATTGCGCGAGTGTTTGGGACCCCAGCTAGGCCGAAACGTAGAGGCCTACATGGACGATATCGTCATCAAATCAAAGCGTGGGGACTCGCTGATTGATGACCTGCGGGAAACGTTTGATAACCTCCGCAGGATGAAGCTCAAGTTGAACCCTAAAAAGTGCACCTTTGGTGTGGACTCGGGTCAGCTTCTGGGTTTCTTGGTTTTGGCAAAGGGGAATTCAAGCCAATCCAAAGAAGATAGAGGCTATCGAGAAAATGAAGGCTCCCCGCAAGGTGAAGGACGTCCAGCGCCTCAACGGCTGTGGTGCCGCGCTGGGGCGCTTCATCTCGAGGCTGGGTGAACGTGCCCTGCCCTTCTTCAAGGTGATGAAGAAGAGGGGCCCGATCGATTGGACCCCCGAGGCTGAGGTGGCGCTCCAGGATCTCAAGCAGTACCTGAAGTCGCCGCCCATCCTCGTCGCCCCCAAGCCGGGGGAGCCGCTGCTACTCTACCTAGCAGCGACTGACCATATGGTCAGCTCGGTGCTGGTTGTCGAGAGGGAAGAAGACCACCCGGTGGCTGAGGTTGGGGGGCAGGGGGCTGAGCTGCCCCCGGCAACCGCCTCGGACCCAGGGATCATCGTCGAGCCCGCAACGCTAGCACCGCGCAAGCGGCTCGTGCAGCACCCGGTGTACTTTGTCAGCACGGTGCTGCGCGACACCCGTACGCGATACTCGCCAGTGCAGAAGCTCTTGCTAGGGATCCTGCTTGCGTCGTGCAAGCTGCGCCACTATTTCCAGGCGCACCGCGTCACGGTTGTGTCGGGGTTTTGTCTCGAACGAGCCCTCACCAATCGTGAAGCCACCGGAAGGGTGGCCGAGTGGAGAATGGAGTTGTCGGAGTTTGATCTGCACTTCACCAACACCAAAAGCATCAAGAGCGCGGCTCTGGCAGATTTCGTTGCGGAGTGGACCTCGACCGGCATGGAAGAAGAGGAGCCGGAGACCAGCCTACTCGGCAAGCTGGACGAAGGCCATTGGGTCCTGTACTTCGACGGCGCGTTCAGCCTACAGGGGGCTGGCGCCCGAGTCGTCATCGAGTCGCCCACGGGCGATCAGCTGAAGTTCGCCATCCAGCTTGACTTCCCCAACTCCACCAACAACACGGCTGAGTATGAAGGGTTGCTCGCCGGGTTGCGGGCGGCGACCGTTCTGGATATCAAGCGCCTGGTTGTTCGCGGGGACTCCCAACTCGTGATCAACCAGGTTAACAAGTACTAGAACTGCCCGCAGATGGCAGCATACGTGGACGAAGTCCGCAAGCTGGAACGCAAATTCAAGGGTTTGCGATTTGAGCACATCAAGCGCAAGGATAACTTCGCGGCTGACGAGCTGTCCAAATTGGCAGCGGAGCGCCGGAAGGTCCCTGCGGGGGTGTTCTGGCACAAGCAGACCACGCCTTCGGTCGCCCCCAAGCCGGCTGCCGGGTAAGCCCCCCCCGGCAACCGAAGGAAACCTTGCGGCAGCGGAAGTCCATGCCGCTAACATATTGGCATGCATGAGTAGGGAAACCCCGCCTTGGGCAGTGGATATTGCCCGCTACCTGAAGGGAGGGGCCCTCCCGGAAGATGACGTTGCCGCGGAGCGCCTAGCCCGGCAAGCCAAGATGTACGCCCTAGTGGACGAGAACCTCTACCGGCGGCGTGAAAACGGGGTGAAGCTCCTCTGCGTGCCCCAAGACGAAGGGCGCGCCCTGCTGGAGGAGATACATCGAGGAACATGCTCACACCATGTGGCCTCCCGGGCTCTGGCCGGCAAGGCATTCCGGCACAGCTTTTACTAGCCTACGGCGCTGGCTGATGCCGAGCAACTGGTCAGGACATGCGAGGCATGCCAATTCCACGCGAAGAAGAGCAACCAGCCGGCCCAGGCCCTGCAAGTGATCCCCTCTTCTTGGCCGTTCGCAGTCTGGGGGCTGGACATCATCGGTAAGTTGCCAAGGGTGGTCGGCGGCTATGAGTACTTGCTCGTGGCCATCGACAAGTTCTCCAAGAGGGTGGAAGTGGAGCCAGTGCGGAAGGTGACCGCTCAGGCGGCCATCAAGTTCTTCAAGGGCATCGTGTGCAGGTTCGGTGTACCTAACGGCATCATCACCGACAACGGAACACAGTTCACAAGCGCCGTGTTCCAAGCCTACTGCGAGCCAACATAGAGGTGCTGCGGGGACTAAAGGCGAGAACCTTTGACAAGCTCAAAGGCCACGGGAAGCACTGGGTTGAAGAACTACAGCCCGTGCTGTGGTCGATCAGGACCACACCTAGCCGGGCAACGGGCGAAACTCCTTTCGCCCTTGTCTACGGGGCAGAAGCGGTGCTGCCCCTCGAGCTCAAGCATGGATCCCCTCGGGTACGCGTGTACGGCAACCAAAGCCAACACGAGCAGAGGGTTGGCGATCTAAACTTCATCGAAGAACTTCGATGCCGGGCTGCTGTGCGAGCTGCACGCTACCAGCAGGGCGTCGTTACCATGATAGGCGGGTCCGTCCGCGGGGGCTCGAGATCGGAGACCTTGTCCTGCGCCAGATACAAGCAACGAAGGCGGGGAACAAGCTGGCTCCGAAATGGGAGGGCTCCTTTCGGGTAGTGCAGGTGACCAGGTCGGGGGCTGTCCGGCTAGAAACCAAAGAAGGCTTGCCGGTGCAAAACAGTTGGAACCTTGAGCACTTGCGCAAGTTCTACCCGTGAAGCGGCGGAGCCCGACCCGCAGGTGATGCTCCGGTAGCATGCCTCTCAAACTAGTGTAGCCGGGCAACCCCCGATTGTAAACCGCTAGTTCTATGAATAAAGATAAGTACAAGCCGCCTCGATTATTTGCATGTTTTTTCTCCTTCTGTCTACTACTTTAGGTGCACAAAAGTGTCTTTCCATCCTTGGTTGTGAGCAGGGGGCTGCTGGAGCCTTGAAAACGAAAAACCCGCTGCCGGATTGCTCCGGCACGGGGTCATGCCGTTGCCGGGCTCCCCACAACGCGCATCACGCAGGAGCTGCGTCCTGGAGTAGAAAGGTGCTCACACCCAAGTTTGGTATCGACCTTTCTGTGCCCGGGGGCTGGGAGGCAGAAGGGTTACCTATGCTCTATCCATGTTGCGAGTCTTTTTTCGTGTGTTTCGAAAAAAATTGCAGCATCTTGGGCTCGGCAAGAATCTGTCATGCAGGGCAAGGACGGAGTTGTGCGTACTGTGATGCTCGTGGTCGCTCACGGGCTATGTCATTTAGCGGTGCCCGGTTGTGCGTGGCCACCGCACTTCAAGGTTCTCAACGCACTCCGAGGTTCCTGCAGTAGGAGGGAGCCGCCACGTGTGTCGCGGTGACTTGGTGCGCGCGGTGGCAGGACCCTTACCGCACCGCAGGGAGTGTGCCACCACGTGTGCCTCGGTAACTAGGCGCGCGTGGTGGCAAGGTTCTTCACCACGCCTATGAAAGGGCACGGTGGCCATGGAGCAGCCCAGAGCGAAGCCAGAAGGCGGCTACAAAGGCGAGGAAGGCTGCAGAGACGCAATGGTGGTGCATGCCATCAGTGCTCAGTGCCGTTGGGTGCACTGCCATCGCTTCCTTGTCGCACCCCTCCACCAGGCAACTCTGAGGCGAGGGTTGCCGCGGAGATGCTGTGGCAGGGCGGCCACCGGTGCTTGGCACCGGCAGCGGCCCCGCCACAGCGTTCCTGCCGCATCCCTCCAGAGGGAGTCTTCGGGGCGAGGGGTGCCGCAGAGACGCTGTGGGGGCGCCGCCACCGGTGCTTGGTGCCGGCGGCGGCCCTGCCACAGCGTTCCTGCTGCATCCCTCAAGCAGGCGGGTCTAAGGCGAGGGCTGCTGTGGCGGCGCTCTGGTGGTGCATGTTGTCCGTGCTTAGCACCGAAGGGTGCACTGCCATAGCGTCCTTGCCGCACCCCTCCGGCAGGCATTCCGAGCATAAAAAACGAACAGCTAAGTACACGATCTTGGACGCTGAACTCTCTGATGCTTAACGTGGCTCGCTGGCGTGGCTCAAGCCCTCCGTGTGGCTGGGGTGTTAGAAGGACGCGTGCGGGGCGAGTGCGTTCCTCGTGCGGCTGGCGGGTCCGCCCCGGGAGCGCATGCTTGGGAGTGGCTACCCCGCAAGTGGAGTGGCTCGCCGCTGCCGCTTGACCCCAGGTCGGCACTGCGGGTCCGTCCCGGGTCCCTGGTCCGGTTAAGTGTGTGGCGCGCGAGTCTCCGGCAACACAGGGCATAACACACGAAGGCCGGGAGATCCACCCCGCAACTCAATCCCGGGAACAAGAGACAAGCACTAAGCAGAACCAAAGAACAAAATTCATAGAAGTAGCAAACGATTACATGAACTAATAAAACTTTAATTGTTTGAACGGCGCCAAGCACGACACTGGCAGGAATCAAAGACAAAAACGTGAAGGTAAAACAAGGACCGGCATGGGGCTGCGGCGACTAGTTGCCGGCGTCTTCCGCTGGGGGCTCTGGCTCCAGCTCGAGCTCCAGCTTCCTCTGCATCTGGTCTACCACCTCGTCGATGAACCTGCTCACTGCCTGGCAGTGGGTGGGGCCGTCCTCGCTGTCAAACCAGGCGTCCAACAGCGTCTCGAAGGGGAAGTCCGGGTGGCGGAGGTGTTCCCGGGGGAGGAATGTCCCAGCGATATCCCTGGCACACGTGGCGATCTCCCGGTCGCAGAACTTGGAGATCCACACGTCGAGCACCCCGAGCTTCCCCACCATGTCGGAGAAGAACGGTATTAGCGTGCTGACGTCCGTGCCGTCCACCTACGCGGCCCGCAACTCGAATCGCGGCAGCAGGTCGTGCACCGCCTTGGCGATCTCGAGCTGCTTCAGGGTCTCCCTCCGGCGCTACTCCAGCAGCGTGGCATGGTTGCTGCGTGCCAGTGTTACGGCGTGCTTAGACTTGCGGAGGAGGTCCGCCTGCCACGCGATCTCCTTGGCCTTGGCCACATTGTCCTCGCCTGCCTTGACGAGCTCCTCCCGGGTGGCGGCCAACTCGGATTCGAGCTGGCGCTCCTCTCCTTGGCCGAGCTGAGCTCCTTCTCCCGCCGCACCGACGCCGCCGTCGCGTTCTCCGCCGCCTTAGCCTGCTCCTCCACCTTGGTGCGCAGCCCTTGGAGTTGGGAGAGGTAGCTGCAGACCGGCTCGCTCTTCTCGTTGAGGCGAGCCTGGCCGTAGCGAGCACCTCCTCGTGCTCCTTCTCGGCCTTCGCGTGCGCCTCGAACAACGAGTCTAGAGCCTGCCGGTGCTCGGCGCGCTGGACCTCCAGTTGCCGGTGGAGCTCCGCCTCGGGGATGACCGGCGCCGTGGCTTCGTCCCTGGCTGACGGGCCAGGCGCACCTCCTCCCCCAGCCGGGAGAGCTCCTGCCGCTCCCTGTCAACGGCCTGCCGCACCTCGCCAAGCTAGCCCTTCGCGAGCTCGTGGCGCTCCCTCACCTGGTTGAAGGAGGTGACGAACGCCAGCTGCTGCTCCTTGATCGCGTCAAGGAGCTGATGCCCCTGGTCGTAGATGCTTGGGTCCCAGGTGATTGGGTCCCAAGTCGGCCCGGCGAGTATGTCGGAGTTCGGGCCGAAGGCAGCAGTAGATGACGACGAGGCCCCCGCCGCCACTGTTTGGCCGGGGGGGGGGGGCGTCGTCCGCTTGCGGCGGAGCCTCCTGTTGCTTCCCGGCCGCAGCCTTCTCCACGCCCGCGCCCATGGGTTGCGGGGATGGCGGATTTGCCGTTTCCCCGGCAAGAGACGCCTCCTGCGGGGTGACCACGGGATCCACGTCCCCGGCCAGCAAGGCCTAGGATGCGCTGCCGAGCTTCGCCTCGGTAACGACGGCGGGCGCCGCCAACGTCGCGCCCTCCGCGGGGGAGCTGGGCGCAGGAGCCCCTTCCGGCTCCTCCCTCGTCCCTGCGTCCTCGATGTCAGAGCCGAGGTCAACCAGCACGGCGCCCGCTCCCGTCGTGAGCATAATCGGGACTGCGGCAAAGAGTGGAATTAGAACCCAAAAATAAGACGAATTGCCCTGCGAAGAACGCAAGGGGGCTCTGAGTGAGTACCTTGCGGGGCCGTCAAACTTGCGGGAAGAGCTTCCTCCCCTCCCGTTCCGGCCCCTGTCACCGGGCCGCCTGTCATGGGCTGGATTTCACCTGCGAGTTTAGAAGGCGGCACAGTTGCAGGTAAGCAGGCGGGATTAACATATGCCATGGGATCAAGGAGGGGATCGGTACCTGTCGCCGGCTCCTCCTCTACTGGAGTTGGGTCGGCGGTGGGCGCAATGGCGGCGCCGCTGGCCCCCGTGTCGGCCGGGTCAGTGCTGGCGCCGGCCTGGATGCGCGTCCTCTTGCTGGGCGCGATGGGTGGCGAGTCGGCTCTCCCCCTCTTGCCGGCTCCCGACAGGGTGCCGTCCTTCGGGGGGTTGAGCTTGAACTCGAAGCCCCGGAAGAGCCCCCGCTTAGGCGGGGCCGTGGGCGCCCGAGGAGTTGCCGTGCTCCCGGTCACCGTGGAAGACGCCGCGGCTCCGCACGGGGCGGGAGCGCAGCTGCAGTGGCGCTATGCGCCGGCCGATGTAGGTGCACGCCACATCGAGGTCGGTGAGGCCTGCTAGCCGCAGGGTCTTGATCCGCTCGACGATGGGGAGGAGTTCGGCATCGCGGCTGTAGCTTTAGTATCGTTGGGCGCCGGCAGCTCGGTGGGCGTGAAGATGTTGAAGGGGCGCGTAGAGATAAACAAAAACTTTTCCTACGCGAACTCCCAAGATCTAGCCGAGGTAGAAGGCCACGAGGATTACCACTAGACGCGCGGTTGCGGATTATCGATGCGGCGCCTTGATGCAGTGCAGTCCCTCGATCCGATCCAGCCGATCCAATCCCGCGATCGTCGAAGTGCTGAACGTACAGCACCTCTGCCTGTATCCACATGTGCGAGGAGGAGCTCCGGCGGTGGACTGCTAGGTCCGGTGCGACGGTTGGACTGAATAGGGCTAGGGTTCTCAACGCATGAGAGTGGAAAAACCGTGCCCCTTAGGCATCCTACGCCCTTGCTTATATACCGAGTGGAAGTGGGCTCCAGCACTTGTGGCCCATCCACTCTGTGAGTCCAACTTGCATTGTCAGCCCAATTTCAGTTCGGGTCCAACCCGACCAAATACTTGCTCCCGCTCTTAAGTGTGTGACCCTGCAGGCTCTTGGTGACTTGGACACGATTGGAGTCCGACTCTCAATCGATCAATCGGTAGCGGCTCCTAGCAGAACGTGCCGACTCCCAAGTACCATCGAGTCATGACGACGTACCTTCCAATGTGACATACGTCTTAGTCCCTTTTGCCTCACGATATACCTTGTCAAACTATAAGCGATTAATCGTCATTCCTTTAATAGTTCAACTCTCTTCTCGATCTGTGATATACGATTCATCCGACTAACTCTTAGTCGATCGACCCGGTTAGCAGTTAACCAAGTCGCGCATGGCCATGCTTCCCGAATCATATCACTCGAGAGGGCCCAGAGAATATCTCTCCAGTCGGAGGGGCAAAATCCCATCTTGGTTATCCACATCACACAGCTTGATTCTCAGTCAACCCGAACTCTGCCTTTATAACTGCCCTGTTACGGAACAACGTTTGACAGAACCTAAGTTGGTGATCCACAACTCGGATTGTGCGATAACCTCAGGTCTAAGGATTACATTGATTGAGACATGCAAATGACGACCTACTCGTTGCATCTCAATATGGGTCAGTCCGACTCGCTAAACTCTTTAGCCGAGTCCGTGTAAGCTGGAATGACATCACCATGCCCATGACAAGTGGAACCGAGTCATCAGCCAACTTTCACATTAGTCTAGGTTATGTGTCCAGCACAACCTCAATGACTAAGGACAATTTAGTATGAACAACATGAATACATAGTTCCACAATCAAATCACATATTCAATGATACATATCAAATGTTCAAAGAAGGACAACTTAATAATATTTATGAATACTTTGGGAATTACATCATACATGATTGCCTCTAGGGCATATTCCCAACAGATGTACTCCTCCGGCTCCTCCACGCGGACCCAGCACCAGTCCGCACGCCACTCCTTCTCGATTTTCTTCTCCGACCGGACGATGAACTCCGATTTCATCCGGTCGCGGGCGCGGAAGACCACCCCCGACGACATTGCCCCCGCCTGCTCGACGCGCGGGTAGAAGTAGTGCCGGAATAATGCCACCGATGGCATTACCCCGACGAATCCCTCGCGGAGGAATTGGAAGACAGCGAGGAGAAAGAGGGAGGTGGGGTGGAGCTGCACCACCCGGAGCTGGTACGCCTCCATGAGCGCATGGAGGAACAGGGAGTACGGAGGCACCAACCCGGCAAGGATGAAGCGCGCGAACACCCAGAAGTCGTTTTCCTGGTGGTCGGCGCCGGCGGGGAAGATGAGGGTCTCCCCGTACTCGTTGAAATGTGAGGCAACGGCATGCCGGACCTTGTCCAGCGCCTCGCCGTTGTAGCCGGGCCGGAAGTGGGTGCACGAGGCCCTAAGCTCCCTCCTCTTTTGGTCCTTATTTGAAATAGGCTTCTGGGGAGCCGTCTCGCTCCTGCCGGCTGCAGGCCTCTTGGAGCCTTTCCCTTTCTTGGGAGCGGGGGGCGCCATGAGAAGTGTGGGCGAAAGCTGGCTGGAGGCAGGGGTGCGAGGAAGATTGAAGACGAAGGGGAAAAAAGCTGGGGGCTAAGTGATTGCTCCCTAGCACAGCGGCAGGGTCTTATAGCGCCCCAGTGCTAAGCAACGGTCGCATCCGCACCCTACGGGTGCGTTGGGATAATTACGCTCTAAGAGGGGATAACGCAGGGCGTGGCCTTAACCACCCGTGTTTAACAGGGGGGGGGGGTTAGGGCGGAAAACTCGCGCCCACTACTCTGCGCGTAACGGCAGAGCCCTTGAAGCAGCGCATTAGCAGGGCCCCGAACCGGCTCGGGACCCACACGTCGGTTAAGGGCGTAACCCGGCAACCGACCAGGGAAGGTTCTACCCAGGAACAGGCGTTGCCGGCCCACGCCCAGGGGCTACTGTCGCACCAGTGGCACCCAGGGTACCACTACTGCATGACGCATGGGCCACCTCGCTTGCTCTCCGGAAGGATCGCACCCAAGGCAGCTCCGCACGAGCTGCCCGGCGAGTCACCAGCCCGGCAGGGCTAGCCGGGCTCCGGGGATTGCCTAGAAGGGCAACAGAGAAATCCCGCCTGAGCGCTTCCCGGGAAGTTTACTTGCCGGGGAGGGTGTTCCCGGGCGCAAGTGTCCGTTACAAGAGCAGGAGCGAGCGGGAGCAACAGCGGCGCCACGTGGCCGCTCGACGGGCGCGCTGCGCGCAGGGTTCGTCAAGACGAGGAGTGAAGCACACGCCAGCATTAAATGCTCCGACCAAAAGGGGATTCCCCGTCCTTTCAGCCTACAGTGACTGCCCTGGGGTAAATCCTAGGCGCCTAGGCCCCTAGTTGTAGTCGGGGGATCTTTTTACTACTCCCCACCAGCGGAGCCGATGGAGCAGGAGAAAGCCGATGATCTACCAGCGGAGGAGTAGTGATGATGAAGGTAAAACAGTAGATATGTTTGGAGAGAATTCCATATTTGTCACTCAAAATTTGCCCGACCAAATGCCACTCAGAATTTTCTTGTTTCAAATACGCCGCTCAAATTTTGCGTGTGATACAAACATGCCACTACCGTTAGTTGACTGCCTTGGGGAAAGAAAGGGGGCGGGTTGGGCTCTTGATTTGGGGGAGAGAGAGACCGAGACTGATTTTTTAAAAAGCTTTTTTTTTTTTACATTGTGAACCCAAGGGTATTTGTGTGAATAGGAAAAATGACTTAAGGGGCAACTAGCGATCAAATAACGGTAATTCTCTCTTGTGTTTGGGAGGAGCTTTATCTTCCCATGCTGCTGGCGGCTTGCACAGGAATTTTCTGTAGAGAAATAATCTGCATTAATTGGGGTCTTATTTGTGTGGGATTTGATTTCTCTTGTGAAGCGCACGACCTCCAGGATAGATGCGAGTTAATGGAGGGATTTGATTTCTCTCGTGAAGCACACGACCTCCAGGATCGATGCGAGTTAATGGAGGGAAGACGGGCAGCCATTGCGTTGAGACAAAAGCTGCGGGCTCTTGAGGGCTTTCGTCCTCCGGCGCCCCCCGCAGCTTCCGTCTCCAGCTGACATAAGGTGGCATGATCCTCCGATCGTTAATCTTTTCATCTGGCTCTTTATGCGAGCTTGATCTTCATATCGTGTCCCGCAGGTCCGGTGCCAGCTAGCTGTTCGACGGAATGGCCGAGAGGACCGAAATCGAGGAATCAAAGGAAACATCTGAGGATCACATCAGCGCGCTCCCCGATGATCTCCTGCTGGATGTGCTGTCCTTGTTGACGGCGGATGAGGCCGTCCAGACCTGCGTGCTCGCGCGCCGGTGGCGTGACCTCTGGATGCGCCTGCCCAGCTTGCGCCTGTTGTAAAAAAGCCGTTTGCAGAGGCACCAACGTTCAGGAGCACCGAGCATTTCAACAGCTTCGTGAACCGTCTCATCGAGCTCCGTGAGCCATTGTGTCTGGTCGACTGCGAGATCGATCTTTGTCATGACGATACCGATGAGCTAAGCAGTGAGACATTCCCATATCCATATGTCATCCAATGGATCCAGTACGCTTTAGCAAGTCATGCTCGGTTGCTTCGAGTCATTGTCGACGAAGACTATTTTGACCAACAACTACGGCTCAATGTGCCTCTCGTCTCCCAGCACTTGATGACCTTACATCTTAACAGTGTTGACTTGCTCTGCTCCATGGATTTCTCGAGCTGTCCGGTGTTAGAGGATCTAAAGGTTTCCAACTGCGAGATTCACGCGCACATGGTATCATCCAGATCACTCAAGCGTATGTGTATCGGCGGCTGCTGCTTCCCTACTGATTACCGCACTTTGTTATCTACACCAAGCCTTAATACACTGCAGTTATCTACACCAAATGATTGTGACGGCATGACTCCTTTGACTGAAAGCATGCCATTGCTAGAAACAGCATTTGTCAGGCTTGCATTTTCTTCTGATTGCTGTTCCTACTCCAAAAACCTTGCAGTAGGGAATTGTGGTGATGAAAGCTGTGTTGGTTGTTTTGGTTACCCCGTCGGTGGTAATCAGAGTGCTTCTCAATGGTTTGTCCAATGCTATCAATTTGGTCTTGATAGCTAGACCTGAAGAGGTACGCTTGCTATTTGTCATTTGGTAGCAATTAATTACTTCCATCTCTACTTGACATTTTCAGACGCCTTATTTGAATTTTAGTATGCATTTTTGAGGCATGCATGGATGCATATTCAACTTAACCAAGTTGCATATTTCAATTATGAAAGTTTGTGCCTTCGTCCTTGTTCACTGTGGACAGACCTTACCACCATAGTTACGTTTGTGATGATTGTGATATACTATTCACCATTTATACTTTTTGAACTTCTGAGGTCCAGCAAATCCAAAATGCAAGATTTTTTCCTGCGGGAGGAGATATATCCAACCTGATGCAGAGAGAGTTACAATTAGTTGATCACCTGACGAATTTCCTCCGGGTAGTTCCTTAGCCATCATGCAGTATTGGGTAGAGGTAAACCCTTGGGTAGCAATTAAGTTGATGGCTTAGAAGAATGTTCTGATCACAAGTGTCATTCCTAAACCTTAGTATCTCTCGCCCTCCAAGAAGTTCATGGATTCAACGGATCCGAGTCACAAAGCGTGATCTGTCTATGCAAGACTGAGCATGATTCTTTTAAATTTCTTTGGGACTTAAGCTTGAGCCTGTATGCCTGATATACGTGGAATGCTTACATGCAGAGAAACTTAGAAGAGGAAAACTATTAGATGGGTACCAACCTGATGACCTATCTTCTCTCTCGATCTCTCCTTCTCTTCCTTTGTTGTGGCTCATGGGTTCAACATTATGAAGAGGGAAGTGATGGATTCAATGCCTCACGTTCCCCTTGTTGTAGAGGGAAGCTGGGGTGGTGGATCCAGAATTTTTACCATGTGGGTGCAAATTGTACTAATATATCAATTTATAGACTTGGAAACACATGAAACTTGAAAAATTATGAAGAGATTACAAAATTTTGTGGGTGCAACTGCACCCATACCCTGTAACGTGGATCCGCCAGTGCTTGGGAGGCGGTGGCTGAGGATGGGCATGATGAGGTTGCAGTACGGAATTAATTTAGCCTGGCCAGGGTAGGGTGTCAGGGAGGGTAATGGCTGCACTGCCACCTATTTTTTGCTTTACCTATTTAGAATTTGTAATCTCCACCGACGGTCCCTATTAATTTTAACTATCTAATCTTGTAACCTGCAAAACTAGAGTTTGAGTATTTTCTGACTCACGGGCTCACCCATAATTTTTCCAGTATATCTTCAGAAGGGATTTGGCATCATGCCCCGTGTTTAGCAAATTAAAGACTCTTGTACTCAATTGGTGGGTTGCGATTATTGATCTTGATGCACTAGCTTCAGTTCTCCAACACTCGCCAATTCTTGAAATACTCACCCTTGAGCTCAAAGACAATCAGGTTTGTCAGTTTGTGTTCTATATGTACAATGCTAATATATATTTAAAGGTATGTTTAATTGATTTCACAGAAGTACTTTGTGTCCACTAGGACCTCGTAAGCGCGATAGGACCTGAAGAAAACTATGATCCAAGAGAACAACCTTTTGCATGCACACGCCTTAAGGTAGTCAACATTGAATGTGAACAGGACAATGAGAAGGTTCGCAAAATTTTGAAGTTCTTGACTACATGTGGCATACCTGCTGAGCAAATTAGCGTCAAGAAGATCTTTGGGTTGTGGTTAAATTGTAAGTTAACTGTTTGCCATTCTTCATGCTTCATATGTCTGTGCAATTTACCTGAGTTATTCTCTTTCTGGAAGAAAGAACCATGTTCTAACTGATACATTCTAAGATGTCTGCTGTAATTAGCATCAACTATATAGGGTGTATGGCACCCTTTACGAATCCATACATATAGAAAGTCCATTATCCTTGAGTATAGATGGATTAATTACTGGTCAAAAATATAACTGTTCTCATCTTCACATGCAGTTTATTTCTCCCGTTTCTTTTACTCGGAATCTCTAATTATTGTGCGTTTGTCAGTTGTAGTAATTTGATCTTCAGACCCTTGCTAGATATTAAAAAATGTATCACTTGTCATTCATCCAGTAAGGATATAATGACCCTAATTCTCTCTAGATAATGGTGCCTCATTATTTTGCTCTTCTCAACAGGGTTTCATGCTGCCATGCCCCCCCTGCCCCCCTACTGATCAAGCCTGAAACACACTTGATGCTTGGCTGTGAACATGCAATCAGAATTTTTGGCTTAACTCCGGGTTAGAAACTTTTGTCAAGATGCATGTTAAATACTACCAATATTTCATAATGCAAGCTGAAATTTCTGGTATCAACTAAACTTATTGTGACTTCTCATGTTTTTGAAGCTTCGCTTTTGAGAGGTTCCCGAAGGAGCTGGTTTCATCTACTCCAGCGAGATGTCACACCTTCAACCACTGATGGCGACTAAGATGTGTGCCTGGTCATGATATTGTTCTAAACCTCCTCTGGAGTCAGTGGCATTTATCTCTGTTTGGTTTTCAAACTTTCCTTTATTAGTTTTTCGATAAACTCTGCAAACTAGTAGTATCCCTGCCGGATACTATGGCCGGTCAGAACGTTGTCATGGGTTCAATGATTTATGTTGCCACTTCTGGAGATTATCCAAAAAAAAAATCTATTCTACGAAATTTATAATGAGCGAACGTTCGCTCTTTAGTCTCATGGAGCGAATGCTCCGCTACGTGTCATCAAATCAAAGAGAAGAAAACAATTAAATCGATGCACTCTTGTGCTGTGTCGTGACCGTGCTTTCATGCTCTTCAGCTCTTGCCTTATGCCTCTGTTTGTTGCTGCAACATCAACCTCGCAGACCAAAGTACAATACTGATTTCTTGCAGAAAATTAGACAGGGATTAAAATGAACAGCCACAGGCGGCAAAGAACTGGCATGAAAGGCCTCAGCGATCGTCAAGCGAAAGCACTAAACGTTCTGGAGCTTGGAACGCAGCTCCTACTCCATCAGTGAAGAGGAAGAGAAGGGCGCAGCTCCCAGCAAACTTATCAGTTGAGGAAGCCACCATCTCTATAGTCGAAGGGGCCTGCTCAGAGGAGAGGTTCAGCCAGCCAGGAGGTGTGGAAGCTTGAACACTTGAACGCAAAAAGCATTTACTCCCTCTGTCCCATGTTAAGTGACTTTCTATTACATGTATCTAGACGCTTTTTAGGCATAGATACATCCATATTTGAAAAAAATTGAGTCACTTGATATGGGACGGAGTGAGTATAAGGTTTGTCATTGGCTCCTTGTACAATAAGTTCCATTTCTCGACAGTTTTCAGAATAAGCCACCAAACCTGTTTTATATCAGACCATGGATGGTGATTAAAAATTCCAGAGACTCCACAATACAGATGCACAAATAGAGTTTGAATAAAGAAGGAGACATAAGCTTCCAAACTGATTTAGCAACAACATAATAAAAAAAAAGAAATGTTGAACATATTCATCATCAGTGCAGAAGACACAATTTTCAGGTTTCTTAGTGTTTCTTTTCTTCGGATTAATTGTCTCTAGTTAATGATTTGTTAGGGCTTCCACAATGTGCCAAAAGCCAAAAGCCAAATCTCTAGTCAATGATTTTCACTCCAATGTGCCAAAAGCCAAATATCTTTTACATAGGACCCACAAAGCTAAAACAATGATAAATTTATGTTCTCCCTGCTCTTTACCATCCTTGCCCGCGGCCTTTCTCCTCCCTTCTCTGCTTCTCTTCTTCCCTACAGCAAAGAAATCACTCCCTCAAATCGGCTCAAGTATCCGCAATTTCCTTATGCATGTCATAAAAATGGATTCACCATTTGAGAAACTAACCACATGGAAAGCTCGATTCTAGGGGAGCAACTACCGACCAAACAACAGGATGTTTACGTGCATCACCCCTCCAAAATCAATAATTTTATAAAGAGTGCTAGTTAAGTAAGTTCGAGAAGAAGAGTATTGCTGGATTAAATCATCAGGCTCATCTGTGAAAACCACCTGCTGGACAATCTGCTCAAGCTCATGCCATTGTTCCATGAATTGGCCGGAAAGAATCCTTCTGAAAGTAAGTTTTAGATACTGATCATCCCAAACAGAATCGAATGTAGAAAATTGTTCATTGCTAATAATGCAGGTAGGCCAGAACTGAATAGACAAAAGGGAGGACCCAAACCAGGTGACCTCCCGGAACCTGATTTTAACCTCATTCCAACATGGCATCGATAGTCAAATTTGATGGATTAGGCATCCCACATGACACCTTCCGAAAATCTGGACACACCTCCTCAGTTTTACTACTCCTCAGATCCATATTATTTGTCGTAACTTTGTCTAGATATGTATGTACCTATACAATGAAACGCGTCCAGATACTTGCGTATCTACACAAAGCTGCGACAAATAATATGGATCGGAGGGAGTAGTAAAAATGTATTTGGGTTGTTATTAGCATATTTAGAGTCAACAATAGATTTCGAGAGTTTATCCTCGTCTTGGATATTTCTCTTGATCCAGGACCCCAAAACGTCAAAGATTGACATCTTGAAGACAAGGGGTGCCAAGCCCACCAACTCTTTTCTAGTACAAATCAAATGCCAATTAGCAAGGTGGATTTTTCTTTCCCCTTCAGAACCACTCCAATGACAGTGGACCCTTTGGGTGTTAATTACAGGATTTTGTCTATTAAAGGATGCATGTCTTCCCTTTTTAACTCGTCATAGTGCAGGGGGGTTCCTAAGTGTCTTCCCTTTTTAACTCGTCATAGTGCAGGGGGGTTCCTAAGTGTTTAATGGGATTGTCCCCAAATTAAAAACACATCGAAATATATCCTTATGGGGAAGGACCTCTTCAGTGGACCCATTAAAAGGAATCGACGTAGTTTTATTGTAATTGTTTATCATTCTATAAACCTGCTAAAAAACATACCAACGCCCACATTAAATTAATAGGTAGGTAGAATCATTGGGGGTAAACATGATTATGTCATCGGCATACTGAAGAGAAACCTCCCCCCAGGACAATGATTGGGCCTAAGACCTTTAATAAGATTATGTGTTGTAGCTTTAATAAGCATTTTGGTTAATACATCAATAACAAGATAAAAACGTAGAGGGGAGAAGGGTCGCCTTGCCTAATACCTTTACCAGTGAGGAAAAATATCCTCTCGATCTGATTAATTTTTACCCCAGTAGAACCATTATGTGAGATTTGTTTAATCCAAGAAATCTGCCTCTGACAAAACCCTCTTTTCTCAAGTAATGCATAAAGGCATTCTAAATTAACTTTGTCAAAAGCTTTTTCATAATCAAGCTCTGCTCATGAGACTGATGGACATCATGCAAGACCTCATGTGCAGTGACAAAACTTTTTAAATATACTAGTCCTACCTCCGATAAAGATAGATTATTTGAACAAAGAAACCTATCAACAGAGCTAACTTATTGCTTAAGACCTCGGTGAAAATCTGAAAAATGTTGTTTTAGAGGCAAATAGGCCTAAACTTTTTCATGGTAGAAGCATCTTGTTCTTCTGGGTTTAGAGCAAGGATGGCAAAGTTGAAACGAAAAATATAAAGCTTTCCATCATAGAAATCTGCAAACAAAACAAGGAGGTCGTCCATGATGAGATTTAGAGATATCATTTTTTTTTGGAAAAACATGAACGGAAAACCATCAGGGCCAGGAGCACCATCTAAATAAGAATCAAAGACAACTTTCGTAATATATTCCTCAATAAAAGGGAGGGTAAGGAGTAAATTTTGACCAGGAGAAATTTTGTCATGAAGGAGAAAGAAACCATCCTGCAAAGAGAAACCATTTCTTTCTTCGAAACTAAAGAGTTGCTTATGAAAGTCAGAAGCAATAGAAAGCATTAATTTTGTTGGTATCGATCAGAGGTGATAATAGAGGGGCCCTTAAGAGAATGAAGTTTTTTTTTCTCCTTTGATTGGCAACTACATGAAATTAAGGAGTATTTTTGTCACCCTCAAGAATATTTCTATCCCCTAGACATTTGCTTTGCTTTAGTTTCTTCTTTAATCCAAATAGAAGACATTTCAGCATGGATTTCGTCCATCCTCTTTTAATTTGATCAAAGTCAGAGAGGGGTGGGTGGGGTGGTTCAACTTCAATGTATTATCCTACTTTTCCATCAAGTCCTTTCGGGACCTAAGGGCAGCCTCAATGTTCCTACAACCCTTGGTATAGCCTCAATGTATAGAGGTTGATACATTTATTAGATTTTGTAAATGCATGTTACTATCATATACAAAAAGGTAAAAAAAAAGACAATTTGCCATCTAGTCTAAATGGAGTATTAGGAAAGGGTATTCTAAACTTTTCACTTCAATAAAAAATTAAAATAAATATACTCACCTCCGATGATGTCTCCCTGAGAATCCCAATCCCCGCCGTTGCGCTCGTGCCGCAGTTCTCCTCGTAGACCGCACCGCCCTTGTCCTCCCAGACCGTGCTGCCGCCTGTTAAGTCCTAGAATTCGTCTAGGTGTAGATCTAGCCGGGTATACTACTTTCTGTGATTCGAATATGGCATACGGGTATGGGGCTAGAGAGAGAGAAGGATAGAGGGATGTGTACCTTCGCCTTGGGACGACGACAAGCTTGACGGCACGGCGTGGATGGAGCTTCCCGTCGCCTCTGCGCAACCCTAGATAGGAAGGGATTGTCGGTGGGGAGTTTGGCTATGCAGTGAACCTAGTAGTGCGTGCCCCGGCCCCCCACCTCTTTATATAACGCAGCTCGACAGGGGCCCGCCAACCATATTGGGTTGGGCGCCCCTGATCAGGGCGCGTCAGATCTAGGCCCGATGTGCCGTTGGGCCCACACGGCTGGGAGATCACTCTAACATTCTCCCCCTTGATGTCAACTTTCTTTTAACTATATACCTTTTGCTTTACTTGTTTCACCACCGATTAGTACGTAGAGCATGTTTCATCATCTCAGCTCAATTGCCGATAGAATCAGACAGCTACGACATACCTTTCAATGTTGAAACAAATTCTGTTCTTTTCGGGCCATTCTTTATCAAGGAATCATAGGCTTTTCCTTAAACCCAAGCCGGCTAAGTGTTCCTTGAACACACTGGGTGGTAGGCCTTTCGTAAGCGGATCCGCAAGCATATCCTTTGTCTTTATATGCTCGAGACTTATAGTGTGATCCTGAATTTTATCTTTCACAACATAATACTTTATCGCAGTACATCTTTAGTGGTTTGTCGATACAATCCACTACTTTCAAGTCAGGCATAAATTTCTTTAATCATATCGCCTCCCCGTGGCCTCATAACATGCTATAAATTCTGCATACATCGTGGACGATGCAACTATTGATTGTTTGGAGCTTCTCCACGAAATAGCTCCGCCTGCGAGAGTGAATACATATCCTGACGTGGATTTTCTATTATCTTTATCTCCCGCAAAGTCTGCATCTGAATACCCTCTTATCTCTAGTGAATCAGATCTTCTATATGTTGGCATGAGGTCTTTTGTGCCTTGCGCATAACGCAATGCTTTCTTTACCATTTTCCAATGCTCTATGCCTGGATTTTCTTGATATCTACCGAGTACCTCGGTGATAAAAGCTAAGTCAGGGCGAGTGCACACTTGTGCGTACTGTAGGCTTCCAACGGCCGAAGCATATGTAACCGTTTTCATTTGATCGATCTCATATTGACTTTTGGGACATTGAAATTTCCTGAAACTGTCGTCCTTGACTATAGGAGCAGGTGTGGCATTGCTCGCATGCATATTGTATTTCTTTAGAATCTTTTCTAAATATGCCTTTTGCGATAGTCCTAGAACCCCATTTTTCCTATCTCGGTGAATTTCTATGCCCAAGACATATGACGCTTCACCAAGATCTTTCATATCAAAATTTGAGGACAAAAACTTCTTTGTTTCTAGTAGTAGACTGACATCGCTGCTAGCAAGCAGGATATCATCCACATACAAGATTAGGAAAATGTATTTCCCACTTTTAAACTTTGCATAAACACAGTTGTCCTCAACATTCTCTTTAAACCCAAATTTCTTAATGGTCTCATTAAATTTTATATACCACTGTCTAGAGGCTTGCTTTAATCCATAAATGGATTTCTTTAGGCGGCATCCCATGTTTTCCTTGCCTTCCATGACAAAACCCTTGGGTTGTTTCATGTAGACTTTTTCTTCTAAATCCCCATTTAGAAATGTCGTCTTTACATCCATCTGATGTAGCTCTAAATCAAAATGCGCCACTAGTGCCATTATTATTCTGAAGGAATCTTTGCATGAGACTGGTGAAAATGTCTCATTGTAATCTATTCCTTCTCTTTGTGTAAATTCTTTTGCCACGAGTCGTGCTTTGTATTTTTCTATATTCCCTCTAGAGTCATATTTGGTTTTGTAGACCCATTTACAGCCTACCGTTTTGGCTCTTTTAGGAATTTCCCCTACGGAAGCACACTCTGCAATTGAGCCCACAATAGCATGCTCAATTGTGTTCTTTATAAAAGCCATACACTTTTTGTTGGCGTTGAGCCAGTTTTTGTTCTCGAGGGTGTATGACATCTCCAATGGAGCATACTCCCTCTTCTTTTCCTCCCAAGCAGCATCATCATCTTTTACATCCCTGACTGGCTCTGTAGACTTTGGTGGCTGTGGAGTATCAACCACCAAGTCCACATCGGCACAAACAAAAGCCAGGTCGACTTTCTTTCTCCACTCAGTGTAGTTGTCACCCCTGAGGGTTGGTACATCCTTGAGGCATCCCATCAAGTAGTACCCTCCTGAAACCACAATGACGTCAGAAGATAACAACAATTGCATGCATTAATCCAACATTGGTCAAAATTGGTACATACAACTGTTTGTGCAATTTAATCTATATCACCGTTGGGCAGAAAATAGAATTAAATGCACACTTTACCTATTAATCATGATCATGCTATTAATGACGTTGGTCAAGAAAAACATAACACGATCACAATTAACATAAATCACTTTTAATCATGTTCTTTTAATTTTAACAACACTTTTAAAACTATTTGCAGCGGAAACTATGAACAAAAACTATAACTTTATACTTTTCAGAAGCATCATTTTACACTTTATAATCATGTTCTTTTCTCGTTGGTTCAGTTTGAATAGGATAAAAAATTAGACCAAATACAGCAAAACTGAAACATATACAGCAAAATAAATGCATCTTAAAAAAAAACTTTCGTCGCACAGCCTGCTCGCGCTCGCGCTAGCATGCCCACCTGCGCGTTGGGCAGCACGCTGCCAACCGCGGCCCAACGGCTTTCTTTCGCGCTCGCGCGCCCCTAGCCCGTGGCCTGCACGCGCTCGGCCCGCCGCGGCCCAAAGCCTCTCTCGTGCACGTGGCCCAATGGCCCACGTCGCTCTCGTGGCCCGCCAGCGGAGGCAGCCTTGCCAGGCTCAATCCTGGCCGTCTTTTCGGATCCGACGGCCGGACGCGGGTTTCGGTTGGATAAAACCAACCCGCCTGAAACCCTAGCGTGTGAAACCCTAACCACAATCTTTCTGCGCAACGACGGCGGAGGAGCTCTCGGCCGGTCCGGTTGGCGCGCCGGCGAGCGACGGCGAGCCGCCCCCCCGGCCCTTCTTTTCCCCCGCCTCCCTTTTCTCTTTCTCTGCTCCTCTTTCCGGCGAACTCACCGGCGTGGAGGGAGTGGCGTCGTCCCCGGCCACTGGCGACATGCGCGCGTTGCCATCAAGCAACCGGCGGCGGCGCCCTTTTCCCGGCGGCCGACGCTCGGACGCTGACGACCGGCGGCGGCCCGCACGAGTAAGTTTCATCTTTTCTCTTTTAGGGTTAGGGTTTTTCTCTTTTGATTTTCCTTTTCCTTTTCTTCTTTCTTTGTTCTATCCCGAGCAGATCTACAACTTCGACATGCTCTGATAACAATGTTAAGTCCTAGAATTCGTCTAGGTGTAGATCTAGCCGGGTATACTACTTTCTGTGATTCGAATATGGCATACGGGTATGGGGCTAGAGAGAGAGAAGGATAGAGGGATGTGTACCTTCGTCTTGGGACGACGACGAGCTTGACATTGCGGCCATGTTGATGGCGAGGGAGCGACGGTGAGGGAGAGACGACCGGGGGGGGGGGGGGGCGACGGTGTGGACGGAGCCTTTCGTCACCTTTGCGCAACCCTAGATGAGAAGGGATTGTCGGTGGGGAGTTTGGCTATGCAGACCTAGTAGTGCGTGCCCCGGCCCCCCACCTCTTTATATAGCGCAGGACGACAGGGGCCCACCAACCATATTGGGTTGGGCGCCCCCGATCAGGACGCGTCAGATCTAGGCCTGATGGGCCGTTGGGCCCACACGGCTGGGAGATCACTCTAACACCGCCGTCTTCTTCCCTCGCCGCGCCACTTTCCTCAGCTTGCGCCGCCATTGTCCTCCCAGACCCCGCCGCCACCGTCCTCTCTGCCCACGCCAATATATGCTCGAAAGAGATGAAATTGGACGACGAACTGAACGAATCGCCAACGCTGGCAACGCAGCAATCAATTCCTCCACTAATTCTTCTTGTTCCACGACAGAAGGTTCTCCCGTGTCAAGATCCCAAAAAATGAGCTCGGAAGAGATGATGGCGCATGATCTCCTGTTCTACCTCCTCAGCTCCTCCGAGGCTGGTCCGGTGCTCCCACCTTGCCATGACAGCCTATCATGACGGCAGGAATCAACAGGAGCATGTAGTTCCCTGTCCAAGCGCGTGTGAGCACGCGCTGATTTCTGTTGTTTATGCGGAGCTGGGCCGAGACGCTGCTGTGTTGCTTGCGGCGCGAAGTGCGGGCGTGACTGTGTGAGCACGCGTGGTAGCTGTGGCAGAGGGTGGTGCTGGCAAACGGTGCTCCACGCATCTAAATTAAATCGGAGTGTTAAGGAGTAACAACTAATCGCCCTTAGATCAAAGAGAATGAACAGTCTAAATTAACATCGGGGTACTCTCCAGAAGGGCTTAAAAAAGGGTAGGTTGCAAGTGGGTATAAAAAACTAAGCATGACTTCAATGGGAATATCGAAAGGTTCGAAGCAATACTCGTAGCAAAAGGCTTGTCACAAAGTTAAGGGATTGATCGTATTGAAATCATTACATCGGTCTTAACGAAATATTACTTAAGAATTGTCATGACAAAAGCAGCTCATTATTTAGAGCTACATCACATGGGTGTTAAAATGACGTTCCTTAATGGTGACCGAATGAAGATGGATTAAATGGCTCAACCAGAAGGTTTTGTCATTGAAGACAAGGGCTGAACATATGGCATGTCAGTTGAAAATGAAATTATGGGTTAAACACGCGAGCCTTTGAGAGGGCTGTTGTGTGCCATAGTCGTGCAGAGAGAGTGTCCCCTCGTAATAATTGTAGATGGTTTTTACCTGTTCCTCAAAGGTCAGGCATAAAACCCGTTATCCGATCCCCAAACCTGAAAAGCGCCCAAAGCCCGTAGTCTGATGTTTTTCGTCAGGTAATAGATTCAAAAACCTGATATTAGTTCAGGTAATTCGGGATTTAACTCCTGGTACTCAAAAATCCTGAATAGCCCAAAAACCCAGCAGACCAATGGATAAATTCTCACTTTTAGGTTCAAGTCGACCCAACAAACTAAACTAGCCCGCACCCCTCAGGCCCACAAACTCTGGCGTCTCACACGACCCTGGCCACCGCATCCTCCGGACCATTCCCAGTCCCATTCGCATCGCACCGCTCAACCCTAGACGCTACTCCTGAGTCCGGACTTAGCAACTGCCATGTCGCCGCCTTGCCACGGCTCAACGTCATCGTGACCGGCTGCCGCTCATCACCACCCACGCCGGGCGTCCGCAACGCACAAGCCGGCGACGACACGACCCCTCCCGGATCCGACTCCCAGCTCGTCCGTCTTCTCGCGCCCAGCACCCGGAACGCAGGTGGAGGGGGCAATCCGCACGGTCGCGGCAACTGAAGGAAAGCACCAACTACAGAAGAAACGTGCAATGTATGTCCTGTCCTATTTCTATTTCCTCATATGGTACTTATATTTGCCTGATCTGGTGTTATTTTCGTGCTATAATTTTGGGTGGTAGTTTTGGAAATCCATTTTTTTTTACCCGAATTACCTGACCCAAATTTTTGGGTTAACCGGAAGTCCCAACCTGAGTTTGCTTTTTTTTTTAGGGAAGGCCAACAGGGCTAGCTTTATTAAAACTCAAATAAGAGTAACATCATCAATGAGGAGAGGAATAAGAAAACTAGGAGGATTGTCCAACCAAACATTCGGTGGATCATCCCTAGCTACCCTAGCTAGCTCATGTGCAACATGGTTTGCCTCTCTTGGACAATGCTCTATGATCACCTTTCCGAACTCTTTCAAAGCTTCAATGCAATCAATATATATGGCTGCAGCTGGAGACCAGGGCCAGTTATCGCTATCCATATCCTGAACTACCTCCAAGCTGTCCGAGCTGATCAGTAGATTGGAACAACCAAGGCTTTTAGCAAAGTACATAGGGGTTTTCATCTAAATCAAAGTAAATTCCTTATACCTAGAAAATGTATTTTTCTCTCTTCTTATCTTTTCACCAGGTTTTGAGGAAATGCACATGCACTGAGCTAGTACAATGATTTTACCATAAAACATTTAACCCAGCATGTACAATGTAATATAGCCTTTTTGGTACAACCGGGAGTAATTACCGCCCCCTCCTCCCTAAGGGCATGTACAATGGTTGATAAGACCGGCTTCTCTTATATGTTCCACGTCATTTAGATAAGACAATAAAACATGTTGTACAATAGGTCATCTTTTAGTGCTAATCACCTGCATCCTTTGTTTCATAGGATTGCAAACCATAAATTTTTTTCCATAGGATTCATTTAATTTGAATTAGATTTCATAGGAAAAATTTCATCGACTCCAACCTCTTAGAAAAAATATTTACGTTTTTCATGTGCACCATCAAACATCATTTGAATCCTGTAGTATTCAAGATAACATGACGCTCTGATCCTATAGTTTTCCTGTTCCGGTGAATCAAAGCGGCCCTAGAAGGCCAGCACATTTTCATGAGGCCATATATTGACCCATTTTCATGCTAGTCAGTCATGCCATGGGAGTAGTCTTTCGTCTGCCCCAAACTTCCAGCAGTCAGAGCTGTTGACTAGCTTTACTTCGTTCCATGTAACTCTGAATTTTCATAGACTCTATGAGTTTTCCTCCCTTTATTTGCTTGCTCTTCTCATGTTTCTCCTCTCCCGCATGCAGATCCTGCCTGTTCGACATAATGGCTAAGGAGTGTAAGAGCAAAAGAGGACCCTTGTGGAGCGGTGAGGACCGCATCAGCGCCCTTCCCGACGAGCTCTTGCAGAAAGTGTTATCCTTGTTGCCGGCAGATGGGGCCGTGAGGACATGTGTGCTCTCCCGTCGGTGGCGCCACCTATGGAGGTCCACTCACAGCTTGCTCCTCTACCACACCGGACTGGGGACATGGTTCAAGAGTGTAGAGAAATACAACAAGTTCGTCAACAATCTGATCTTCCTTCGCGAACTCTCACCTCTTGTGAACTGTGAAATCAGTCCATATCCAGACGAGGCCCATGACGCATACACAGATATGGATTTATGGATTGACTACTTTTTAATGAGACAGGTTCAGGTGCTTGAAATCAATGGTGACAAAGGCATTGGTGACAAAATAAATTTCGACATGCCTCTCGTGTCCCAACATTTGAGGATCTTAAATCTACAGTTTGTTGATTTCTCTGTGGATATCTCGGAATTGCCGGTATTGGTGGATCTAAATTTGAAAAAATGCGGCATTTGGACTCAGGAGATGTCATCCATATCGTTACAGCGTTTGAGCATTTCAACATGTCGTGTAGATGACGAGATCCGCGTTTGTATTTTTGCACCATGTCTTACTTCACTTCTGCTTGACGGTTTTCAAGGGAGGACTCCGTTGCTTGAAGACATGCCATTGCTAGAAACAGCTTATATTAGGCTGGGCTTTGGCAGTTTGGATTATTGCGACTATTATTATGATGACCCTGGGTATTGTCCACATGAAAGCTGTGTTGGTTGTTATGTTGGAGATTATCAGAGCGTGCTTCTCAATGGCTTGTCGAATGCTAGCCATCTGGAGTTGATATCTCATCCTAAAATTGTAAGCATACTAACTACTGTTTCCACTCCTATCATTGTTTGTTATTCACTGGTTATTTGGTTAATTTTGTTTGTTGTATATATCACCATCCATTCCTAGACATGCATAAACACAAAATTTATCAACTTTAGGGATTATGACAAAAATCATTCTTAAATGTGTGGTTTGTACTTTTCAAACTTCTGAACGTAGTATAATTTGGGAATTTAAGATTGATCGGCAACTATTAATTTCATTAGGGCTAGTGAGTTGAGTGCCTGTCCTGTACGGGCAGTATATCCAGATGCAGAGGAACTTCAACATGCACCACGAGTTATGAACAGTTCTTGTTACTACTTTTACTAAATACAACCTATACTTTAAGAAGGGGGGGAGCCAGGTGAATAGTTGAGAGGGGGCACTTTAAACATTCTTAAGAAGTTATAACTCAAATTAGAGGGGGCATCAATGGTGAAAATCTACAATTTGTATTGGTATATCAAAATTGAGTGGATCCGCCCATGCTTTAAGACAGCAAACTATTTCATGTATTTTGTCCAATCAAGCCATTATTTCTATTGGAGTTAGCAATGATCCATTTTCTGTTTTTCTGATGTCCTGACCCATGCTATACACTGTCTTCCCATATACAAGTGGCATAAACAATCCTTTGATGAACTTTCTGGTTACCATAGAATCTATAGTTATCAATGCTTGTTTCTTCAGTTTTTCTGATTGCATGTTAATAGCTAGTCTACGAGTTTTTTTTAATTCTTGTGCAATTTCTTTAGTATATCTATGAAAGGGATTTGGAATATCGCCCCTTGTTTGCCAAATTGAAGACTCTGTTACTCAACGAATGGTGTGCGGTTCTGAACCTACATGGACTAGTTTCCATTCTCCAGCAATGTCCTATCCTTGAGGAGCTCACGCTTCAGTTTTATAATATTGAGGTATATATGTTTGGCTTGTGAGTTCTCTTTATATATCAACAATGGCCCAATATATGCATGGTTATGTTGATGACACTACATATATGATTGATCTGAATTCCTATAGGACTTTATCTTTGACAAAATAGAAGGAAGTGAGTATCCAATAGAGCAATCATTTTTTGCAAGTGCGCAACTTAAGTTAGTTACCATTGAATATGAAGAGATCGATGAGAGGGTTTCAAACACATTCAAGCTCTTGAGTACCTGTGGGGGCATACCTAAGGAGCACATTAACTTGAAGCCCAGGCGTTCATGCTTTTATTGTAAGTTAACTATATCCCCCTCTCCATGCTTCGCACTTTCAATTCCTTTATTCTAGTTATAAGAGCAAAGCTAGGCACGGCCGCACGGCATATTCTAACATTTAATTATAAAACGATGTCTGCTGTAAGTATACATCAATTCTGAGTGTTCAAAAGTCTATCCGTGTTCAACCCTTTAGCATGGATATGGATTGTAAGCGGAGTTATGAACGTCTGTTCAGCTTCACCTAACTAACGTACTAATTACAATGTAATTGTTGGTTACAAATCCACCATTATGCAAACAATATTGCTTCTCATGCATCCTTAGACAACTTTACATGTCCACTTGCCGGGTTACATCTGACCAAAAATCTCCAACTGGTCTATTTTTACTTTTACTGGATCCGGTAATTACCATTTTGCTCAACGGAAATTGATGGCCGTGCTGTCAATAATTAACACTACTGAGGAAACTAGCAAGCCACTCTTCTGTGAATTGAAGGCTGAAGCACTGTTAAGCCATGGCTAGCTGTGATCTTGTGTCTAGCTAGTACACGCAAATGACCTCCTATATATGCAATTAAACATTTCTTGTGGCGTCGCAGAAGAAACTTAGTGTCTTTTTTTTGTGTGCAGGCTTCAGTTTCGAGAAAAACTCAGATAATGACGACGCTAGACCCTCAGCCCGGCTGTATGATGACGACGATTGAGATGGGTGTCTGATCCCGATGTTGTTCCAAACCGTCTGTGCTTTTTGTTTAAAGTGTCTGTAATCGTGAGTCTCGACTAGACCTGAAAATATGTCCTTGTTGGCACAACTCAGCAAAACGGTTTCAGTTTGTTCAAGTGGTAGTGGTAGTTGGTTATATATGGAGATATATATACTCGTCGTCGGAGCATTGCTATGAAATGTGGACAGGATCGACATGTCTGTTTTTATCAAATTTGATGAATCAATTAATATTGCCAGTCATGATCATTTTCTCAAAAATAGGCGCTTAATTCTTAATGTTTTATCAAATTTGATGAATAATTGGAGTTAGTTACGACAAACCTGTGATTGATCCGAAATATTTTTTAAACGAGTCTAAGAGCATCTCCAGCCAGGCCCGCATTCAGCGTCTGGCGCGGCTGATTTTTAAGCTGTTTGGGGGGCGCGGGCGCAAAATAAAATTTGGGGATCCGACGCTTCCTAGCTGTGCCCCCAATACCAAAATTCAAAAAAACATGGAGAAATTTGATTAAACTCGGCAACATTTGATTAAGCTGGACGAAATTTAATCAAAATAAAAAAAACCTAGCAGCCGCCTACTCGTTGTCGTCGGTGAGGTTATTCCACCAGTCGCATCGTCTCCCTCCTCGCCGGCGGGCTCATCGTCATCGAGCCTGACAACGTCGCCGCAGTGGAGCGCCTTCTCGGCCACAGCAAGCTCCTTCTTGTGCTCGCGCTCGCTCCAGGCGATGAGGTCCTTCTCCTACCAGTTTAGGTCGAGGCGGCACGCCTTCTTCGCCGCTCGTTTTCCCGTAAATTCCTCCAAGTTGTCGGCGTGGCGGAGCACGAGCGCCTTGCGCTCGCCCTCCGACAGGGTCGCCCAGGCCTTCTCCTTCTTGGGCGGACCAGGTGGAGATGGCCGCTGGACGGCGACGGCGCCCACGGGAGGAGCCGGGTGATGGGTTCGTTGCATGGAAAAAAAAAATTCCTACGACAAATGTGAAAGAAACTCAAGATCATATCTAATAGATGCAAGTAACGAGAGGGATTATGAGCATCATACCCTCGTAGACCACAAAGCGTTACGATCACGGAATCGTTGTTGGCGTAGTGGAACTTTCGATGAGATCAATCTCAGTGCAGAACCGACGGCACCTCCTTGGTATCCACACGTTCAGCTTCACGTAGTCTCCTCCTTTTGGATCTAGCAAGCGAGGGGAAGAGGTCGATGAGATTCCAGCAGCACGACGGCGTGGTGGTGGCTATGGTGGAGAGCTCCGCGGGCAGGGCTTTGCTGCGCACGAGAGAGGAGGAGAGGGGCCCAGGGGAGAGAGATCCAGCTGAGGGCTTGGTGTGTTCTCTCCCCCTGTTCCTCACCTCTATTTATATATGGGGTGGTGGCCAGGTTTGCCCCTCCTCCAAAAAGGGGTTAGGGCCGGCCAGGGGAGTCCAAGGAAGGATTCCTCCTTCTGCCCGGCCTCCCATGTACGGTGGTTTCCACCACGTGGTGGAGTCCCCCCCAACGTTTCCTCTCCAATTAATTCATATAGTGGTCCAATTAATTTCTCAGGAATATTCCGGAACATTTCAGAACTTTCTGAAAACTTTTGGAACCTTTTAGAATATTCCCGGTCAATACCGAAAATACTCCGAACTTTTTTGGAACCCTGAAACAGCTTTTCCATATATAAATCTTTATCTCCGGACCATTCCGAAGCTCCTCGTGATGTCCTGGATCCCATCCGAGACTCCGAATCAATATTCGATATCACCATCTATTATCTCATCGAACCCTAGCGACATTAAGCGTTAAATGTGTGACCCTACGGGTTCGAGAACATGTGGACATGACCGAGACACCTCTCCGATCAATAACCAATAGCGGGACCTGGATGTCCATAATGGTTCCCACATATTCCACGAAGATCTCATCGGTTGAACCACAATGTTGAGGATTCAATTAATTCGGTATTCAATTCCCTTTGTCTTGCGATATATTACTTGCCCGAGATTTAATCGTCGGTATCACCATACCTAGTTCAATCTCGTTACCGGCAAGTTCTCTTTACTCGTACTGCAATATAATATCCTGTGACTAAACACATTATTCACATGCTTGCAAGCTCATTAGGATGTTCTATTACTGAGAGGGCGCAAATATCTCTCTCCGTCACATGGAGTGACAAATCCCAGTCTTGATCCATACAACCCAACAAGTACCTTCTGAGATACCTGAAGAACACCTTTATGATCACCCAGTTACGATATGACGGTTGATGTCCACAAAGTATTCTTCCGGTACTAGGGAGTGGCATGATTTCATGGTCTAAGGAAATGATACTTGACATAATAAAAACATTAGCAATTTAAACTTAAGTGACACGATCAAAAGCTATGCTTAGGTTTGAGTCTGTCCATCACATCATTCTTCTAATGATATGACCTTGTTATTAAATGACAACACATGTCTATGGTTAGGAAACCTTAACCATCTTTTAATCAACGAGCTAATCTAGTAGAGGCGTATTAGGGACACGGTATTTGTTTATTTATCCACACATGTATTTAGTTTCATGTTAATACAATTATAGCGTGGATAATAAACCTTTATCAAGAACAAGGAAATATGAATAATAACAAATTAATTATTGCCTCTAGGGCATATTTCCAACAGTCTCCCACTTACACTAGAGTCAATAATCTAGTTTACATTGTAATAAATCTAACACCCATGGATGCTTGGTGCTGATCATGTTTTGCTCGTGGAAGAGGTTTAGTCAACGGGTCTGCGACATTCAGATCCGTATGTACTTTGCAAATCTTTATGTCATCTTGACATATTCACGAATAGTGTGAAACCGGCGTTTAATATGCTTGGAATTCTTGTGAGACCTTGGCTCCTTGGCGTTGGCTATGGCACCAGTGTTGTCACAGTAGATGTCCATAGGATCCAAAGCACTCGGAACCACACCTAGTTCGGATATGAATTCCTTCATCCAAACCCCTTCTTGCGCCGCTTCTGAAGCAGCCATATATTCCGCCTCAGTTGTTGATGCTGCCACAACGCTCTGCTTGGAACTTCTCCAGCTAATAGCACCACCATTCAAAATAAATACGTATCCGGATTGAGACTTAGAGTCATCCGGATCAGTGTCAAAACTAGCATCGACGTAACCCTTTACGACGTGCTGTTCGTCACCTCCATAAACGAGAAACATTTCCTTAGTCCTCTTTAGGTACTTAAGGATATTCTTAACCGCTGTCAAACTAACAGCATGAGACACGTCCAGTCTAGTACACATCATAGCATACATAATAGAGCCTATGGCTGAAGCATAGGGGATACTATTCATCTTTTCTATATCTTCTGCCGTAGCTGGACTCTGAGTCTTACTCAATATCTTACCTTGCAACATGGGCAAGAACCCTTTCTTTGCTTGATCCATTCTGAACTTTTTCAGAACTTTGTCAAGGTATGTACTTTGTGTAAGCCCTATCAAGTGTCTTGATCTATCTCTATAAATCTTGATGCCTAATATATAAGCTGCCTCACCAAGGTCTTTCATTGAAAAACTTTTATTCAAATAGCCTTTAACACTTTTAAGAAGTTATATATCATTTCCGATCAACAATATGTCATCCACATACAGTATCAGAAATGCTACAGAGCTCCCACTCACTTTCTCGTGAATACAAGCTTCTCCATGAGTTTGGACAAATCCAAACCCTTTGATCACCTCATCAAAACGGAGATTCCAACTCCGAGATGCTTGCTTCAGCCCATAAATGGAACGCTGAAGTTTGCATACCTTATTAGCATCCTTAGGATCGACAAAACCTTTGGGTTGCACCATGTACAACTCTTCCTCAATGTGGCCATTAAAGAACGCGGTTTTGACATCCATCTGCCAGATTTCGTAATCGAAAAATGCAGTAATTGCTAACATAATCCGAACAGACTTTAGCATCGCTACGGGTGAGAAAGTCTCATCGTAGTCAACTCCTTGAATTTGCCGAAAACCTTTTGCGACAAGTCGAGCTTTATAGACGGTAATATTACCATCAGCCTCAGTTTTTTTCTTGAAAATCCATTTGTTCTCAACGGCTTTTCGATCATAGGGTAAGTCTACCAAAGTCCATACTTGGTTTTCGTACATGGATCCCATTTCGGATTTCATGGCGGCTAACCATTTTTCGGAGTCTGGGCTCATCAACGCTTCCTCATAATTCGTAGGTTCATCGTTGTCTAACAACATGAAATTCATGACATGATCATCGTGCCACTCAGGAGTGGTACGTGTTCTTCTCGACCTGCAAAGTTCTGTAGTAGTCTTATTCGAAGCTTCATGATCATTATCATTTGCTTCCTCTCTAGCTGGCGTAGGCTGCACATGAATAGTTTCTGGCGCTGCGCTACTCTCAAATTCGAGAGAAGGTTCAAGAACCTATGATATGGGTGTGGCGTGGCACGATCTTTCGATGAGATTAATAACTCTTGATTTGGGTAGGAGGTGACGTTGACGATCCGACTACGGCCTAGGAGGCAGCGCCTTAGCAATCGATACACTAACTCCAAAGGGTTATTGATCACGCGGGGGCACGATCAATCTGATCACAAAGGTCTTTGTTCCTGCAAGCAATCGAAGAACAAGCAAAAACAAGATAAATAGCGGATGCAATCTGAAATTACGAATATACTATATCAAACCAATGTCTCAACGAGACGATAAGTTGGGGTTCCGAAAACGGTAAAACAGGTGGTCTAACCGACACACGCGATTACACGAAATAGTAGCGATGGCTAACTTCTAACTAAACAAAACCCAAGGCTCCTTAAGGGGGCTCATGAGGTATATAAAGGATGAGGAAGATGGATTTTCGGCCAATTTGGGGATGGGGCCGAAATCCAACTCTATCTCTAAGTTTCGTAACAAAACAACAACTCTTTAGGAAACAGAAAAACAGATCCGTCACGGTCAGCTCGCGTCGAATCTCTTGGTGGGGCCGGACCCTTTGGAAAGGTCTCGAAATACCTACATAATGAAATGATAAAAGATAGTAGCTCTGCCTCTTCATGCATATGACATTGAAAACAAATAGTACTTGACTTCACCTGATTATAAATGTTATCGAATATTCTAGAATTGAGGGTGCCAAAGGTCGTATCCATGGTTAGCATGTCCATATCATCCTCCCTTTCTTGAAAGGAAAGCCGTCCTCGGCGTCGTTTGTGCTGAAAAGAGACTGATAAAATAGACAAATTGTGTGTATGGTATATGTATATGTCATCCATCTTTATACATATCCTTTCTTGCACAATTAATGTTTTATAACAAAATCTCATGAGATAATTAGTCAAACAATCATCATGAATAACATTCCAGCAAGAAGATTGATAATATGTTTTGCATATATAAGTGAGACAATATCTTGTATTTGGTTTGCACCGCTCACCATTATACCATCCCAACACTGGAGAATAATAATTAATGGTACCCAAATTAGTTAGTACAAGATGCTAAAATTTAGAGCAAGTCAAAGCACTAATATTAAAACAATGTAAAAAAATATTTGGCAAATAATCAACACCAATATTGGAGGTCATATCAAAATAGTTAAGCATATGCAAGAATTTATTTTCTCCCAAGATAGTAAAATTATCACAAGTAATGCAAATTTCATGCACCAAAAAGTTAGTGTTCACATCATGTTCTCCAATTAATTGAATAGTGTATCCATGAACATTAGGAAAATATTTTGAAATTGTTAACTCGGACACTTTTTCCATTGCATGTGATAAATACATAGGTGTATCAAGTGTAATATAACACAAAGTATTAATAGGTGGATCCTTATCAATCACTCCATGTCTAATTAACACGACACAAACTAAGCCAAATTTATCTATCTTGAATGTTTCTCCGAAAGCATTAGTTTTGTACTCACATGATTCGTTCTCATCAATATCAAAATTAATATGTGCACCCAAATCATTAGAAGAATAAATTTCAGCGGTAGGTGCACTCGAATCAGCATGTACGTCAATAATTTCACATGTTGCAGAAAATTCAACACGTATCTCATCTATTTCATCACATGTCATATTTAATTCAGCAACACAATCATCTTTATCATTACTTTGCGGGCTCGACTCATTTGTAATGGACCTTCGCTGTAATTTCCTCTCAACTTTACGAGCAAGATCAAGCAAACACAAAAGAGAGTCGTATTTTCCATATTCAATCATGTAAGAAATATCAAAGTTAAGCCCATAATAAAACCTATCCATTTTTCTTTCTTCGGTTTCATCTAAACCAGATCGCAACGTTATAATGTGAAAGTCGTGGTAGTAATCATCAACAGTTTTATCATCTTGTGTCAAATGTCGTAATTTGGAACATAACTCATAAGCATAACTTGGAGGAAGATATTTTTCTCTCATGATTTTCTTCATATCAATCCAAGTGTGAGGTATTTTGTTTTCTCTAACTATCTCACTCCACCATGATAATGCATCAAAACGAAATTTACTACTAGCAATTTGGACCTTACGACTATCTAGTACATGGAAACATGTGAATTGTTCAATTAGAGCTATTTCCCAATCAATATAAGCTTCAGCATCATTATTTCCATCAAAGAAAGGTCCAAAAACAGTTATTGGCATTACAAGGATTGCGATATACCTTTGCCTTGCCAATGTCAACAAGAGACGAGGAGGATGGATGTGGTGAAAAGCGCTCATGTCGGTCACTTGGTAGCATAGGCCTATTTTCCATTCTTCGTGTAAGTCCTGTCATGGTTAGTAGAAGAGAAGACAAGAAACAAATCGCAAGAATATGTTCCTATCAACTACTAGGATGTGGCTACAAGTCGCTCAACTCTCAACCTAAAAATCAAGTTCTTACGAGTTCTTTCCATGCAAAACAGGAAGGTGATGACCAGCGACGTAACCAAGCCCTCTGAAGATTGAATGTATCGATGTCTCGGTAACAAACCAACCTAGGTGTAGAATCTGTGGAGCTTGGAGGCTTTTGTGAGTAGCAAGGATAAGCAAATAATCAAATCAGCAACGCAAAGTTGAAAAAATGCTCAATAATGCTAGTCCTAACTGGAGTCGATAAGAACGAATTGCAGAAATAATCTAAGCCTAGATAATGAAGAAGGTAGGAATAGATAGGTCAAAAGATGGCACAACAATTAAATCCCTGGTTTTTTTTCTATTTCTTTTTGTGGCCTTCTGTTTGGCTTCTTATTCTTTTCTTCTCTTTTTTTCTTTTTTTTAACCCCAGAAACTCACGCAAAAGAAGTAAAGACCGGAAAACTACACGTTGGTCTGTCAAAGAACAGCAAAAGATGCTGTAATAAAACATCAGAAAAATATGGAAAAAATATGGGTTAGGAGCGTATAGAAACAAGCTTTCCAGCAAGTGCAAAATCAGTCAAATCGGAGGCTGGACGGTGGAGATAACCGAAAAACACCTAGCTGCAGCGACGCCGGAAACTGCATGCACAAACTTGGAATCTCTAAAAGTCCACCTTAGAAGCCGAATTTGAGGGTCAAAGTGGGTATTTCCTGATGCGCCTCGTCGTGAGCTTTCCAAAAAGTTCAAGAACGTCCAAATCCGAGTTGGTATGCAAAAGATATGCCCGTTTTTCTGAACACGGGTCAAACCCACTCGGAACTATAATTCTCTTCAACGTGGATTCAAAACTGATTCTTTTTCTTTTTCTTTTTTTTCGTTTTTTTTTCTTTTTTTTATTTCTTTTCTTTTCTTTCTTTCTTCACAACTTTCCGAACAACTTTATCTCGATACAAAAATTGATCTCTTTCCTTATTCCAAAACACTTTCCAAAATTTCTCCCGACTGGACTCGGACTCGAAATCGGCGCGGATGGCAGCTGCGATGCGAAACAAAATTGATGAAGGCGGATATGATGGTGGCAACAAAGGATTGTAGGCGTGGTGGTGGTGTTGTAGGGAGATTGATGGCGGAAGATTGATGAAGGAAACCTGCGTCACACGAAGAACGAGAAAACCAAAAGCAAGTTCGATCTAGTAGAAAAAGTCTAAAAAACGACACGATTAATACAGCAAAGATTCAACAATGCAAATACTAATGTGAAAACCAATGGCAAGGCTTAGATTTGTTCTAGGACAAGGTAACTAATCTAATTTTTTTGTCTTTTTCTGGACGATAGGGAAAAAAACAGATCTAAACTACGGATAAACTGGAAACATCTCACCGAGCAACCTTAAGCTCTGATACCACGTGATATGGGTGTGGCGTGGTCCGATCTTTCGATGAGATTGATAACTCTCGATTTGGGTAGGAGGTGACGTTGACGATCCGACTACGGCCTACGAGGCAGCGCCTTAGCAATCGATACACCAACTCCAGAGGGTTATTGATAACGCGGGTGGCACGATCAACCTGACCACGAAGGTCTTTGTTCCTGCAAGCAATCGAAGAACAAGCAAAAAACAAGATAAATAGCGGATGCAATCTGAAATTGCGAATATACTATATCAAACCAATGTCTCAACGAGACGATAAGTTGGGGTTCTGAAAACGGTAAAACAGGTGGTCTAACCGAAACACGCGATTACACGAAGTAGTAGCGATGGCTAACTTTTAACTAAACAAAACCCAAAGCTCCTTAAGGGGGCTCATGAGGTATATAAAGGATGAGGAAGATGGATTTTTGGCCAACTTGGGGATGGGGCCGAAATCCAACTCTATCTCTAAGTTTCCTAACAAAACAACAACTCTTTAGGAAACAGAAAAACAGATCCATCACGATCAGCTCGCGTCGAATCTTCTGGTGGGGCCGGACCCTTTGGAAAGTTCTCGAAATTATCTTTTCAACAAGTACTTGTTTGCTTAATTTGGACTCCGAATGCGGCCTGGGTGATTAAAACAAATTCGGGTCTCCTGACAGCTCGGACCTGAATCGGATTCAACTTTAATTCATGATATCTTTCTCTAGCAAGCTCCGAATCATGTGCCGTCGGATTTGTTGGAAAGTAGACTTGAAATCCTTCTCTCTCAGTTGCATGGATGTTTGATTCTTGTTGCACCTCCCACTGGCCTCCATTGTATCTCATCTCGACCTTGGACTTGAAAAGCTCAACCAAATACCTACATAATAAAATGATAAAAGATAGTAGCTCTCCCTCTTCATGCATATGACATTGAAAACAAATAGTAGTTGACTTCACCTGATTATAAATATTATTGAATATTCTAGAATTGAGGGTGCCAAAGGTCGTATCCATGGTTAGCATGTCCATATCAACCTCGTAGAGTTCTACTTTCCTCCCACTCACTTCGAAAAGTTTCTCCCTACCCTGAGGCGCGGGGCACGTCTCCGCGTCCCCGGTTCTGCCCCCGACCCGAACCGGCCGGGGCGCCCTCGCCTTGCGGCTATTGGGCAGCGAGCGCGAGGAGCGCGTCCAGCTCCGCACCCCACGCCTCGTGCGCCGGCGTGCCCTGCTGCGGCTCGCAGCGCACCATGACCCGCGCGGTGATGATAGCTTCTGCCGGGGTTTGGGCTGGAGCCAGCCGATTCTCCGACCGGCTGCCCCCCGCCCTGTCCCCCGGCGCACCCGGGTGGGTAGGGTGCGACCCCGACGGCGTCGGTCGCGACGCGGTGTGCTCGGGGCGCAGCTGCCGCGGCGCGTCTTCGGCCCGCAAGTAAACTCACTGGCCGGCGTCGGCAGCGTCGTGGCCGCTCGCGCGACTGGCTCTGGCGCTTGGAGCCGCCGGCCCCTCATCCGGTTGTCTGCCGACGCCCGAGGAGGCGGGGGTGGCAGCTGCGATTGCTGCACCCGAGAGGGCTCTCCTGGCCCTGCGACGCGTGTTGCGCGTCATGTGACCGCGTGTGCGCCACTGGGGCTCCACGCGGATCAATCCGAGAGTCACCAGCCCGCTTGGGAGGCATGAGGGCTGATCCTGTCGGTGAAGAAGACGTTGCCGATGTAGCTGCAGACGAAGACGCCGGCGATCTCCGGCGAGCTATGCACACGCGCCAGGTTGGTCCTGTCGGTGAAGAAGACGTTGCCGATGTAGCTGCAGACGACGACGCTAGCGATCTCCAGCGAGCTATCCACACGCGCCCCTACCTGGCGCGCCAGATGTCGTAGCCCGGGGCGTAGACACTGGGGGTGAGTGGCACCCCCTTTTAGGGTCGGCAGAGGGCGTCGGGGATCGCTCTGGCGAGCACCGGCGAAGCCAACGTCAAGCGTGAGGATGCACACAATCGTTTTTACCCAGGTTCGGGCCACCTTGAGGTGTAAAACCCTGTGTCCTGCTTCAGCGTTCTTATTAGCCAGTGAACAAAGGTTTACCGGTTGCCAGGGGAGTTCCCGGGAGTTCTCTCCTTTTCTGCTAAGAGCTACTTGCTATTTCTGGCCAAAGCTAGTAAAAAAAAACCGAAGCCCCGACCGTTGGCGAGGGTCCTCCTTTTATGCTCAAGGGGATACCACAGGTGCCTCGGTGCATGAGTGACAACTGGCGAGCAAAGAACTAGGGCAGCTTGCCCTCGGTGTGCTGGCTTGCATGCATGATGAGTAGCCCTGCAGCTAGGGCGCTACGTGCCTAGAATTCACACCGGGCCAGTCACTGTAGGCTGACTGGACGTGGAATCCCCTTTCTGTCGGAGCATTTAATGTTTGCTTGTGCTTCACTCCTCGCCCTGACGAGCCCTGCGCACAGGGAGCCCGTCGAGCGGCCACGTGGCGTCGTTGTCCTGCCCGCTTGGTCCCGCTCTTGTAACGGGTGCCTGCGCCCGGGAACGCCCTTCCCGACAAGTGACCTCCCCGGGAAGCGCCCAGGTGGGAATTCTCTCACTGCCCTCCAGGGCAACCCCCGCAGCCTGGCTAGCCCTACCGGGCTGGTGACTTGTCGGGCAGCTTGTGCGGTGCTGCCCGGGGTGCGATCCTTCCGGGGAGCAAGCGAGGTGGCCCACGCGTCATGCGGTGGCGGTACCCCGGGTGCCACTGGTGCGACAGTAGCCCCCGGGCGTGGGCCGGCAACACCTATTCCGGGGTGAAATCTTCCCTGGTCGGTTGCCGGGCTACGCCCTTAACCGACGCATGGGTCCCGAGCTGTTTCGGGTCCCTCTCTATGCGCTGCTCCAAGGACTCTGCCGTTACGGGCAGAGTAGTGGGCGCGAGATTTCCGCCCTAGCCTCCCCCTTAAACACGGGTGGTTAAGGCCACGTCCTGCACTACCCTCTTGAAGTGTAGTTATCCCCAGCGCACCCGTAGGGTGCGGATGTGACGGTTGCTTAGCACCAGGGCGTTATAAGACCCCACCGCTGCCCTGAGGAGCAAACACTTAGCCCCCCAGCCTTTCCTCCTCACTCCCAAGCTTCCTTGCGTACCTGAATCCTGCTAGCTTCCGCCCACGTTCCCCATGGTGCACACCGCTCCCAGGAAAGGGAAAGGCTCCAAGAGTTCCACAGCCGGCAAGAGCGAGAAGGCTCCCAAGAAGCCCATCTCGGAGAAGGACCAAAAGAAACGAGCGATGAGGGCCACGCACGCCTTCTTCCGACCCGGCTACAATGGCGAGGGGCTGGACAAGGTCCGGCATGCCGTCGCCTCTCTGTTCAACGAGTACGGGGAGCTCTTATCTTCCCCACCGGCGTCGAGCACCAGGAGAACGACTTCCGGGTGTTCGCGCGCTTCATCCTCGCCGGGTTGGTGCCTCCATACTCCTTGTTCCTCCACGCGCTCATGGAGGCGTACCAGCTTCGGGTGGCGCCGCTCCACCCCACCTCCCTCTTCCTCCTCGCTGTCTTCCAGTTCCTCCGCGAGGGGTTCGTCGGTGGCATTATTCCGGCACTACTTCTACCCGTGCGTCTAGCAGCCGGAGGCGATGTCATCGGGGGTGGTGTTCCGTGCCCGCGACCGGATGAAGTTAGAATTCATCGTTCGGTCGGAGAAGAAGATCGAGAAGGAATGGCGCGCGGACTGGTGCTGGGTTCACGTGGAGGAACCCGAGGAGTTCATCTAAGCGCCCACCGAGCTGCCGGTGACCAACGGCAGCCGGCGGGACCGTTATAGCCGTGACGCCGAGCTCCTCCCCATCGTTGAGAGGATCAAGGCCCTGCGGCTAGCGGGCCTCACCGACCTCGACGTGGCGCGCACCTACATCAGCCGACGCATCGCGCCGCTGCAGCTGCGCTGCCGCCCCGCGTGGATGTACATGGGGCCCGGGGACACCACCCGCCTCCAGAACGGGGGCGTGGCCCCGGATGCGATCCGGGCGTGGGTGAAGGGGATCACAGGCGAAGGTGCCCTCTTCACGGAGCTGCCGTCGGGGGCTCCCTCCCGCCACGCCGGCGTCCAGGGGCTGCACCACATCATCAGCAGCTACCCGCCCTGCAATGAATGGGGGTTGATGTCGGAATTCCCCGCTCGGACCCCGCGACCCCTTCCACCCGCAACCCGTGGGAAGCGGGTGGTCGAGGAGAGTGAGGAAGAGTCGGAGCTCAGCTGGCCCGACCTCGAGTCTTCCGGCGACGAGGCGGGTCAAGTTGCCGGGACCCGAGTGGCTCTCCCCGCGGAGGAGGAGCAGGAGGACGAGGATGATGCACCCCGATCCTGCGCAGATCAGGAGCGCCCGCAGCAGCGGCCACCTCCGCAGTGACCGCGAGCGCCGCGGCGGCTTCCACGGCGACCGGGGGTGCGGCAACCCCACGGGCGCCCACGGCCTGTCATAGCACGAGGCTTTGACACCGGCGATGCGTGGGCACCCCCTTTTAGGTTCGGCAGTGGGCTACAGCGATCGCTCCGGCGATCGCCGGCGGGACCAATGTGAAGCGTACCGGCACGACGAACGCGAGAACACTTTTTACACAGGTTCGGGCCACCCTGAGGTCTAATACCCTACCTCCTGCCTCTGAGTTTGTTATTAGTCAAGGAACTGGGGATTACAGGTTGCCAGGGGGAGTCCCCGGGGTGTTCTCTCTTTTCGGCTAAGTACTGCTTGCTACTTTGGGCTATTGCTAATGGTGGACTGTGTGCTGATCCAACCCAATGACCGTTGGTGGGGGTCCTCCTTTTATACTGAAGGGGATGCCACAGGTGCCATGGTGCATGGGTGACAAATGGCGAGCAGGGAGCTAGGGCAGCTCCCCCTCGATCGGTGTGCTGGCTTGCATGCAAACTAGGTAGCCCTGCAGCTAGGGGCTTAGGCGCGTGAGATTTATCCCAGGCGGGTCACTGTTGGCTGAAAGGATAGGGAATCCCCTTTTGGTCGGAGCATTAAATGCTGGCGTGTGTCACTCCTTGTCCTGACGTAACCTGCGAGAGGCGCGCCCGCTGTGGCACCACGTGGCACCGCTGTCGCTCCCACTCGTTCCTGCCTTCACAACGGCTATTTGCGCCCGGGAACACTCTCCTGGCAAGTGAACTCCTCGGGAAGTGGCTAGGCGGGACTCCTCCTACTGCCCCGCAAGGCAAACCCCCACAACCTGTCGAGCCCTGCCGGGCTGGCGACTTGCTGGGCATCTCACGCGGAGCTGCCCGGGATGCGATCCTTCCGGGGACCAAGCGAGGTGGCCCACGCGTCGCGCACCAATGGCGCCCCGGGTGCCACTGGTGCGACAGTAGCCCCCGAGCGTGGGCCGGCAACGCCTGTTCCCGGGTAGGATCTTCCCAGGTCGGTTGCCGGGCTACGCCCTAAACCGACGCGTGGGCCTCGAGCTGCTTCAAGGCCCTGCTTACGCGCTGCTTCAAGGGCTCTGCCGTTACGTGCAGAGTAATGGGCGAGATTTCCGCCCTAACCTCCCCATTAAACGCGGGCGGTTAAGGCCATGTCCTCCATTATCCCCTCTTGGGGCGCAATATCCCAGCACGCCCGTGGGGTGCTGATACGACCGTTGCTCGGCACCAGGCCGCTATAAGACCCCGTCGCTGCGCTAGGGAGCAAACACTTAGCCCCCCTGCTTTTCCCCTTCATCTCCATCCTTCCTCGCATCCCCGCCTCCGGCCAGCTTTCGCCCACACTTCCCATGGCGCCTCCTGCTCCCGCGAAAGGAAAAGGCTCCAAGAGGCCTGCAGCCGGCAAGAGCGAGGCGGCTTTCCAGAAGCCCGCCTCGGACAAGGATCAGAAGAGGAAGGAGCTGAGGGCCTCGTGCGCCTTCTTCCGGCCTGGCTACAATGGTTAGGCGCTGGACAAGATCCGGCACGCCGTCGCCTCGCGCTTCAACGAGTACTGGGAAACCCTCATCTTCCCGCCGGCACCGACCACCAGGAAAACGACTTCCGAGTGTTTGCACGCTTCATCCTTGCCGGGCTGGTACCCCCGTACTCCCTGTTCCTCCATGCGCTCATGGAGGCGTACCAGCTTCGGGTGGCGCCGCTCCACCCCACCTCCCTCTTCCTTCTCGCCGTCTTCCAGTTTTTCTGTGAGGCGTTCGTCAGAGTAAGGCCGTCCGTGGCGTTATTCCGGCACTACTTCTACCCCCGCATCGAGCAAGCGGGGGCGATGTCATCGGGGGTGGTGTTCTGCGCCCGCGACCGGATGAAATTAGAGTTCATCGTCCGGTCGGAGAAGAAGATAGAGAAGGAGTGGCAGGCGGACTGGTGCTGGGTCTGCGCGGAGGAACCCGAAGAGTTCATCTTCACGCCCACTGAGCTGCCGGTGCCCAACGACACCTGGCAGAACCGCTACCACTGCGACGCCGAGCTCCTCCCCATCGTCACGAAAATCAAGGCCCTGCGGCTAGCTGGGCTCACTGATCTCGACGTGGCACGCGCCTACATCAGCCGGCGCATCGCGCCGCTGCAGCTTCGCTCCCGCCCTGCGTGGATGTACACGGGGTCTAGGGACAGGACACGCCTCCACCAAGGGAGCGTGGATCCGGGGGCCATCCAGGCGTGGGTGAAGGGGATCACCGGCGAGGACACCCCTGTGGCGGAGCTGCCGCCGGGGGTTTTCTCCCTCCACGCCGGCGTACCGGAGCTGCACGACATCATCGCCGCCTACCCGCCCTGCAACGAGTGGGGCTGATGGTTGACTCCCCCGCTTGGACCCCTCGCCCTCCACCGCCTGCACCCCGTGGGAAGCGGGTGCTCGAGGATAGCGGGGAAGAGTTGGAGGTCAGCTGGCCCGACGTCGCATCTTCCGACGACGAGGCGGGCCGGGTCGCCGGGACCCGGGCGGCCATCCCCGTGCCGGACGAGGATGACGAAGACGACGACGCGCCCCTGATCTTACGAAGGTCAAGGGCACCCGCGGCGGCGGCCACCTCTGCAGTGGCCGCGGGCGCCGCGGCGGCCTTGGCGGCGCCCAGGGCTGCGGCAACCCCCTGGGCGCCCACGGCCCCGCCCAAGCGGGGGCTCTTCCGGGGGTTTGAATTCAAGCTCAATCCCCCGAAGGACGGCAGCCCGTCGGGAGCCGGCAAGTGGGGGAGAGCTGACTTGCCGCCCGCCGTGCCGAGCAAGAGGACGCGCACCCGGGCCAGTGCGGGGGCCGGTGGCGCCGCTGAAGCGCCCCCCACCGACCCAATTCCCGTAGAGGAAGAGCCGGCAGCAGGTACCGATCCCGTCCTTGATCTCACGGCGTGCATTAACCCCATCCGCTTACCTGCAACTGCACCATCTTCTAAAGCCGCAGACAAAGTCCAGCCCGCGACAGGCGGCCCAGCGACAGGGGCCGGAGATCGCCACGTGCGCCAGGGACATCGCCGGGACGATCCTCCCCCGGGTACACCTCCACCACCCGGACTTCCCCTTCAAGACGCTGCTGGACGCCTGGTCTGACAGCGCGGACGGCCTACCCACTGCTGTTACGTGCAGAGTAATGGGCGAGATTTCCGCCCTAACCTCCCCATTAAACGCGGGCGGTTAAGGCCATGTCCTCCATTATCCCCTCTTGGGGCGCAATATCCCAGCACGCCCGTGGGGTGCTGATACGACCGTGAGCAGGTTCGTCGACGAGGTGGTAGACCGGATGCACAGGAAGCCGGAGCCGGAGCCAGAGGCGGAGCCCCCAGCTGAAGACCCCGGCAACTAGTTTTACCTTTACGTTTTTGTCTTTAATTCCTGCCAGTGTGGCGCTTGGCGCCGTTCAAGCATTTAAAGTTTCATTAGTTCATGTAATCGCTCGCTGTTTCTTAAGAATTTGTTCTTTGGTTCTACTTAGTGCTCATTTTTCGTTCCTGGGGTTGGCTCGCGGGGTGGATCTCCCAGCCTTCGTGTATTATGCCTTGTGTTGCCGGGGACCCGCGCGCCACACCCTTAGCTAGACAAGGGACTCGGGACGGACCCGCAGTGCCGACTTGGGGCCAAGCGGCAGCGCCGAGCCACTCCGCTTGCGAGACAGCCACCCCCAAGCGTGTGCTCCCGGGGCGGACCCGCCAGCCGCACGAGGAGCGTACTCTCCCCGCAAGCGTCCTTCTAACACCCCAGCCACACGCAAGGTCCGGGCCGCACCAGCGAACCAGCGTTCAGTGTCAGAAAGTTTGGCGTCCAAGATTATGTACTTAACTTTTCGTTTGTTCCGTGCTTGGAATGCTTGCCGGAGGGATGCGGCAGGGACGCTATGGCAGTGCACCCATCGGCGCTAGGCACTGATGGCATGTACACCATAGCGTCGCCGCGGTAGCCCTCGCCTTTGAATCCGCCTGCTTGAGGGATGCAACAGGAACGCTGTGGCGGGGCCGCCGCCGGCGCCAAGCACCGGTGGCGGCGCCACCACAGCGTCTCCGCGGCAACCTTCGCCTCGGAGACACTCTTCGGATGGGCACGGCAGGAACGCTGTGGCGGGGCTGCCGCCGGCGCCGAGCACCGGTGGCGGCGCCACCACAGCGTCTCCGCGACAACCCTCGCCTCGGAGTAGCCTGGTGGAGGGGTGCGACAAGGACGCGATGGTAGTGCACCCGTCGGCGTCGAGCACGGATGGCATGCACCACCATCGCGTCTTTGTGGCCTCCCTCGCCTTTGCGGCCGACTTCTGGCTTCGCCCTGAGCTGCTCCATGGGCATCGCTCCCTTTTATAGGCGCGGTGAAGAATCTTGTCGCCATGCGCGCCTAGTCACCACGACACACGTGGCGCTATGCCCCTTGCAGCACGGTGCGGGCCCTACCACCGTGCATGCCAGGTCGTCGTGGCACACGTGGCGGCTCCCTCCGGCTGCAGGGTCCTCGGAGTGCACTGAGAGCCTCGAAATGCGGTTGCCACGCACAACCGGGCACTGCTAACTAACGCCCCCCGTGAGTGACCGACGGGCATCACAGTGTGCACAACTCCGTCCTTGCAATGCATGAAAGATTCTGCTCGTGTTGGCTTTGGTTGCCGTACGCGTGTACCCGAGGGGATCCATGCTTGAGCTCGAGGGGTAGCACCGCTTCTGCCCTGTAGACAAGGGCGAAAGGAGTTTCGCCCGTCGCCCGGCTAGGTGTGGTCCTGATCGACCACAGCACGGGCTGGAGTTCTTCGACCCAGTGCTTCCCGTGGCCTTTGAGCTTGTCAAAGGTTCTCGTCTTGAGGCCCCGCAGCACTTTTGCGTTGGCTCGTTCCGCCTGCCCGTTGCTCGTCGGGTGAGCAACAGAAGCGAAGTGGATCTTGGTGCCCATGTCCTTGCAGTAGGGTTGGAACACGGCGCTCGTGAATTGTGTGCCATTGTCAGTGATGATGCCGTTGGGCACGCCGAACCGGCACACAATGCCCTTGAAGAATTTGATGGCTGCCTATGCAGTCACCTTCCGCACTGGCTCCACTTCCACCCACTTGGAGAACTTGTCGATGGCCACGAGCAAGTACTCGTCGCTGCCGACCGCTCTCGGCAACTTGCCAACAATGTCCAGCCCCCAGACCGCGAATGGCCAGGAGGATGGAATGACCTGCAGGGCCTGTGCCGGCTGGTTACTCTTCTTCGCATGGAATTGACATGCTTCGCACGTCCTGACCAGTTGCTCGGCGTTAGCCAACGCCGTAGGCCAGTAGAAGCCATGCCGGAATGCCTTGCCGTCAAGAGCCCAGGAGGCCACATGGTGCAAGCAGGTACCTCGGTGTATCTCCTCTAGCAGCGCGTGCCCCTCGTCTTGGGGCACGCAGAGGAGCCTCACCCCGTTAGCATGCCTCCAGTAGAGGTTCTCGTCCACCAGGGCGTACATCTTGGCTTGCCGGGCTAGGCGCTCCGCGGTGACGTCATCTCCTGGGAGGGCTTCTCCCTTCAGGTAGCGGGCAATATCGACCGCCCAAGGCGGTGTTTCTCTGCTTATGCGTGCCGCTACATCGGCGGCATGGACCTCCACTGTTGCGGGGTTTGCTTCGTTTGCCCGGCAGCCGGCTTGGGGGCAACTGAAGGCACAATCTGCCTGTGCCGGAACACCCCCGCCGAAACCTTCCGGCGCTCCGCTGCCAACTTGGACAGCTCGTCAGCCGCGAAGTTATCCTTGCGCTTGACGTGCTCGAACCGCAAACCCTTGAACTTGCGTTCCAGCTTGCAAACTTCGTCCACGTACGCTGCCATTTGCGGGCAGTCGTAGTCCTTATTAACCTGGTTGATCACGAGTTGGGAGTCCCCGCGAACAACCAGGCGCTTGATGTCCAGGGCGATCGCCGCCCGCAACCCTTCATATTCGGCTGTGTTGTTGGAGTTGGGGAAGTCGAGCTGGATGGCGAACTTCAGCTGATCGCCCGTGGGCGACTCGATGACAATCCCGGCGCCGGCCCCTTGCAGGCTGAACGTTCCGTCGAAGTACAGAACCCATTGGCCTTCGTCCAGCTTGCTGGGCAGGCTGGTCTCCGGCTCCTCTTCTTCCACGCTGGTCGAAGTCCACTCCGCAACGAAATCCGCCAGAGCCACGCTCTTGATGCTTTTGGCATTGGTGAAGTGCAGATCGAACTCTGACAGCTCCATCCTCCACTCGGCCACCCTTCCGGTGGCTTCACGATTGGTGAGGGCTCGCTCGAGGACAAACCCCAACACAACCGTGACGCGGTGCGCCTGGAAATAGTGGCGCAGCTTGCGCGACGCAAGCAGAATCCCCAGCAAGAGCTTCTGCACTTGCGGCTATCGCGTACGGGCATCACGCAGCACCGTGCTGATGAAGTACACTGGGCGCTGGACGAGCCGCTTGCGGGGCGTCAGCGTCGCGGGCTCGGCGATGACCCCTGGGTCCGAGGCGGTTGCCGAGGGCCGCTCCGCCCCCGGGTGGTCTTTCCCCCTTTCAGCAACACGTACCGAGCTGACCACCTGGTCGGTCGCCGCGAGGGAGAGTAGCAATGGCTCGCCCCGCTTGGGCGCGACGAGGACGGGTAGCGACTTCAGGTACTGCTTGAGATCCTGGAGCGCCACCTCAGCCTCGGAGGTCCACTCGATTGGGCCCCTCTTCTTCATCACCTTGAAGAAGGGCAGGGCGCGTTCGCCCAGCCTCGAGATGAAGCGCCCCAGCGCGGCAACGTAGTCGTTGAGGCGTTGTACGTCCTTCACCTTGCGGGGAGCCTCCATTTTCTCGATGGCCTCATCTTCTTTGGATTGGCTTGAATCCCCCTGTGTGAAACCAAGAAACCCAGAAGCTGGCTCGAGTCCACACCAAAGGTGCACTTCTTAGGGTTCAGCTTGAGCTTGATCCTGCGGAGGTTATTGAACGTTTCCCGCAGGTCATCAATCAGCGAGTCCCCATGCTTTGACTTGATGACGATATCGTCCATGTAGGCCTCTACGTTTCGGCCTAGCTGGGGTCCCAAACACTCGCGCAACGCACGCTGGAATGTTGAGCCCGCGTTCTTTAACCCGAAAGGCATGCACGTGTAACAGTAGCAGCCAACCGGGGTGATGAACGTTGTTTTCTCCTCGTCTTCGACTGCCATCTTAATTTGATGGTAGCCGGAAAATGTATCCAAAAAGCTCAGCAAATCGCAACCGGCAGTGGAATCTACTATTTGGTCAATGCGAGGTACAGGGAAAGGATCTTTCGGACATGCACGGTTAAGATCAATAAAATCTACACACATGCGAAGTTTATTTTCCCCCTTGGGTACTACAACAGGATTAGCTAACCAAGTGGGGTACCGTACTTTCCAGATAGCCCCTGCAGCTTTGAGCTTGTCCACTTCTTGCTTGTTGAAATCTTTGCGCTCCTGCGCTTGCAGGCGGATCTTCTGCTTGATGGGGCGGGCGTCTAGGCGCACCGCGAGTCAATGCTCAATCACCTCCCTAGGGACTCCAGGGAGATCCTACGGTTCCCAGGCGAACATGTCGGCGTTCTCCCGGAGGAAAGCGACGAGGGTGCTTTCCTATTCGGCGGAAAGGTTCGCACCGATAGTGACGGTGCGCTCCTCGTTGCCGGCTTGGAGGGGCAGCTTCTTCACCTTTGCGGCCTCCTCCTTGAGCTCCTGGCCCTTGCCAGGGCGTGAGCTCGAGCCTACACCTCCCCCGGCAAGTTCTTGCGGGGCAGCGCGGGCCTTCTTCGCTGCGGGGGCATCGCCCGGCAGCAGGCCTCCACCCCGGGCGGCGTCTTTGGCGTCGGAGTCGGCCGCGGCGGCGGCCCTGACGGCCTCGCCAACGCACCAGGCCGCGTCCTTAAGGTCGTACCCGATGGAAAGGACGCCGTAGGTGGATGGCATCTTCATCACACCGTAGGCGTAGTAGGTCCCCACTTGATCAGCGCCGGCCGACCAAGGATCCCGTTGTAGGGCAACGGGGTGTGCGCCACGTCGAACACCAGGTGCTCGGTCTTGAACGCCTCCCGGGACCCGAAGGTAACCGGCAGCGTGATGCGCCCCAAGGAGCGCATGACCCCGGGGTTCACTCCCCGGAACGGGTCAGTCGGCTTCAGCAGCTCCAGCGGCAGCTGGAGTTTCTCCATTAGCCTGGCGGACAGGAGGTTCAGCCCCGCTCTGTTGTCCACCAGCACCTTGGTCACCGTCACGTTGTTGATGATCGGTGAGACCACGAAGGATAGAACCCCCGAACCTAGCTACCGGGCTGGGTGATCGTCGGCGCTGAAGGTGATCGGCACGTGCGACCACTTCAGCGGCTGTTGTGCCTCCACGCCCGACAACAGCGCACACACCTCCCGGGTGAGGCGCTTCACCGTGGCGTGTGATGAGAGAGTGTAAGCTCCCCCATGGATGCAGGCGACGCTGCGAGGCTCCTGGAAGCCGGGCTCGTCACCCGGACTGCAATCAGACTCACGCTGCTCCTCAGCACGAGCCTTGTCTCGTCCTCGGGGAGGGTGCTCCCTGCCGGCACGGCCCTGCCTGCGTCCTCCCTAGGCTTCCTCCCTGCCGGCGCCCCCACCAGCAGGCTTCAGCCCGGCCCTGGGGTCGTTCGGGCAGTCGATGTCACCGCAGTTGAAGCAGGCGCCGGCCGCCTGTCGCTCCTCGTGGTGCTGCTCGCGCCTCTGCTTGATGCCCGCTTAGGAGGCATGGTGGCTGGCTCCGTTGTTGGAGTAGACAAGGCCAATGTTCATGTAGACGGCGTTGCCGGCGGCCACCGGCGAGCTCTGCTCTCGCGCCCCCTACCTGGCATGCTAGATGTCGTAGCACGAGGCTTTGACACCGGGGATGCGTGGGCACCCCCTTTATGTTTGGCAGTGGGCTACGGGGATCGCTCCGGCGATCGCCGGCGGGACCAATGCGAAGCATACTAGCACGACGAACGCGAGAACACTTTTTACCCAGGTTCGGGCCACCCTGAGGTGTAAAACCCTACGTCCTGCCTCTGAGTTTGTTATTACCCAAGGAACTGGGGATTACAGGTTGCCGGGGGGAGTTCCCGGGGTGCTCTCTCTTTTCGGCTAAGTACTGCTTGCTACTTTGGGCTATTGCTAATGGTGAATTGTGTGCTGATCCAACCCATTGCCGGGTCCTCCTTTTATACCGAAGGATGCCACAGGTGGCACGGTGCATGGGTGACAAATGGCAAGCAGGGAGCTAGGGCAGCTCCCCCTCGGTGTGCTGGCTTGCATGCAAACTAGGTAGCCCTGCAGTTAGGGGCTTAGGCGCCTGAGATTTACCCCAGGCGGGTCACTGTTGGCTGAAAGTATAGGGAATCCCCTTTTGGTCGGAGCACTAAATGCTGGCGTGTGTGTCACTCCTTGTCCTGACGGAACCTGCGAGCGGCTCGCCCGCTGTGGCGCCACGTGGCGCCGCTATCCCTCCCGCTCGTTCCTGCCTTCGCAACGGCTATTTGCGCCTGGGAACACTCTCCTGGCAAGTGAACTCCCCAGGAAGCGCCCAGGCGGGACTCCTCCTACTGCCCCGCAAGGCAAACCCCCGCAACCCGGCTAGCCCTGCCAGGCTGGCAACTTGCCGGGACCAAGCGAGGTGGCCCACGCGTCGCGCGGCAGTGGTGCCCCGGGTGCCACTTGGGCGACACGGCCCCACCCAAGCGGGGGCTCTTCCGGGGCTACGAGTTCAAGCTCAACCCCCCGAAGGATGGCACCCCAACGGGAGCCGGCAAGAGGGGGAGGGCTGACTCGCCACCCTCTGTGCCGAGCAAGAAGCCGCGCACCCGGGGCAGTGCCAGCGCCGACCCGGCCAGCGCGGGGGCTGGCGGCGCCGCCAACGCGCCTCCCGCCGACCCAATCCCAGTGGAGGAGGAGCCGGCAACAGGTACTGATCCCTCTTCTGGTTCCATTGTTTATGTTTCCTCTGCCCACTGACCCGCAACCGTATCACCTCCCTGACCCGTAGGCGAAATCCAGCTCGCGGCGGGCGGCCTGGCAGCAGAAGCCGGGATAGAGGGGGAGGAGGCTCCTCCCGCAAGCACAGCGGCCCCGCAGGGTACTCTCTCAGAGCTTCCTCGTGTCCGTCGCCAGGTACCTCAATTTAGCTTTAAGTTCTAATTTTTTCTTTGTCGTAGCCCCCACCGCGCCCGCAGCGAGAACGGGTGACGCGGTGGTCGATGTCGGTTCCGACGCCGAGGATGCGGAGATCAGGGAGGAGCCGGAGGCGGCTCCTGCGCCAAGCTCCACCGCGCCGGACACAACGGTGGCGGCGCCCACCGTCGCTATCGAAGCGGGGCTCGATGGCGCGTCCCCGGCCACGCAGGCCGAAGGCTAGGATCTTGCGGCCACCCAGCAAGAGGCGTCTCCTGCCGGGGGCGCGGCAACTCCACCAACCTCGCAACCTATGGGTGCGGGTGTGGAGGAGGCTGCGGCAGGGGAGCAACATGCGGCTCCGCTGCAAGTGGACGACGCTCCCCTCGACCAAACAGTGGCGGCGGGGGCCTCGTCGTCATCTGTCGCTACCTCCGGCGCAGACCTCGGCATCCTTGCTGGGGCGACTTGGGACCCAATCACCTGGGACCCAAGCATCTACGATCGAGGGCACCAGTTTCTTGACGCCATCAAGGAGCAGCAGCTGGCATTCGTCACCTCATTCAACCAGGTGAAGGAGCGCCACGAACTCGCGAAGGGCCAGCTCGGCGAAGTGCGGCAAGCCGTCGAGAGGGAACGGCAAGAGCTCTCCCGGCTACGGGAGGAGACGCGCCTGGCCCGGCAGGTCAGGGATGAAGCCGCAGCGCCGGTCGTCCCCGAGGCGGAGCTCCATCGGCAACTGGAGGCCCAGCGCGCCAAGCACCAGCAAGCGCTGAACTCGCTGGCCGCGGTGCAGGAGAAGGCTAACAAGGAGCACGAGGAGGTGCTCGCTACGGCCCAAGCTCGCCTCAACGAGAAGAACGAGCTGGTCAGCAGCTACCTCTCCCAGCTCCAGGGGCTGCGCACCAAGCTGGAGGAGCAGACCAAGGCCGCGGAGGACGCAGCAGTGGCGTTGGCACGGCGAGAGAAGGAGCTCAATTCCGCCAAGGCAAAGAGCGTCCAACTCGAGTCCGAATAGGCCACTGCCCGGGGCGAGCTCGTCAAGATGGGCGAGGACAACGTGGCCAAGGCCACGGAAATCTCGCAGCAAGCGGAACTCCTCCGCCAGGCCAAGCATGCTGTGGCGCGGGCACGCGGCAACCACGCCATGCTGGTGGAGCCGTGCCGGAGGGAGACCGTGAAGCTGATCGGGATCGCCCGGGCGGTGCGTGACCTGCTACCACGGTTCGAGCTGCAGGCCGCCCAGGTGGACGGCACGAACATCAGCACGCTGATCCCGTTCTTCTCCAACATGGTGGGGAAGCTCGGGGCGCTCGACGTGTGGATCTCCAAGTTCTGCGACGGGGAGATAGCCTCGTGCGCCAGGGAGTCGCTGAGACGATCCTCCCTCGGGTGCACCTCCACCACCCGGACTTCCCCTTCGAGATGTTGCAGGACACCTGGTCGGACAGCAAGGACGGCCCTCCTCACTGCAAGGCGGTGAGCAGGTTCGTTGAGGAGGTGGTGGACCGGATGCAGAGGAAGCCGGAGCTGGAGCCGGAGCTAGAGGCGGAGCCCCCAACTAAAGACCCCGGCAACTAGTCGCCGCAACCCCCTGCCGGTCCTCGTTTTATCTTTGTGTCTTTGTTTTTGATTCCTGAAAATATCGCGCTTCCCCGGCAGCCGTCTTGGGGGCAACCGAAGGCGCAGTCTGCCTGTGCCAGAACACCCCCGCCGGAACCTTCTGGCGCTCTGCTGCCAACTTGGACAGCTCGTCAGCCGCGAAGTTACCCTTGCGCTTGACGTGCTCGAACCGCAAACCCTTGAACTTGCGTTCCAGTTTGCGGACCTCATCCACGTACGCTGCCATCAGCGGGCAGTCGTAGTCCTTGTTAACCTGGTTGATCACGAGTTGGGAATCCCCGCGAACAACCAGGCGCATCGCCGCCCGCAACCCGGTGAGCAACCCTTCGTACTCAGCCGTGTTGTTGGTGGAGTTGGGGAACCTGGTTGATCACCTTGAAGAAAGGGAGGGCGCGCTCGCCCAGCCTTGAAATTAAACGTCCCAACGCGGCTACGCAGCCGTTGAGGCGCTGCACGTCCTTCACCTTGTGGGGAGCCTCCATTTCTCGATAGCTTCTATCTTCTTTGGGTTGGCTTGAATCCCCCTGTGCGAAACCAAGAAGCCCAAAAGCTGCCTGAGTCTACACCAAAGGTGCATTTCTCAGGGTTCAACTTGAGCTTGATCCTGCGGAGGTTATCAAACATCTCCCGCGGGTCATCAATCAACGATTCCCCGCGCTTTGACTTGATGACGATATCATCCATGTAGGCCTCAATTTTGGCCTAGCTGGGATCCCAAACACTCACGTAAAGCACACTGGAATGTTGAGCCCACATTATTCAACCCGAATGGCATGCACGTGTAGCAGTAACAGCCAACCGGGGTGATGAACGCCGTTTTTTCTTCCTCTTCGTCTGCCATCTTAATTTGATGGTAGCCGTAAAAAGCACCGCAAATCACAACCGGCAGTGGAATCTAGTATTTGGTCAATGCAAGGTACAGGGAAAGGATTTTTAGGACACACACGGTTAAGATCAGAAAAATCTACACACATGCGAAGTTTACACTCCCCCTTGGGTACTACTACAGGTTAGCTAACCAAGTGGGGTACAATACTTCCCTGATAGCCCCCGTGGCTTTAAGCTTGTCCACTTCTTGCTTGATGAAATCTTTGCGCTCCTGTGCTTGCCGGCGGATCTTCTGCTTGACGGGGTGGGCGTCTGGACGCACCGCGAGTCGATGCTCGATCACCTCCCTAGGGACCCCGGGGAGGTCCGACGGTTCCCAAGGGAACACGTTGGCGTTCTCCCGGAGGAAAGTGATAAGGGCGCTTTCCTATTTGGCATTGAGGTTCGCACCGACGGTGACGGTGCGCTCCTCGTTGCCGGCTTGGAGGGGCAGCTTCTTCACCTTGGCGGCCTCCTCCTTGAGCTTCTGGCCCTTGCCGAGGCGTGAGCTCGAGCCTGCGCCTCCCCCGGCAAGTTCTTGCGGGGCAGCGCGGGCCTTCTTCGCTGCGGGGCGATCGCCCGACAACGAGCCTTTGCTTCCGGCGACGTCCTGGTCATCGGAATCGGCTGCGGCGGCGGCCTTGATGACCTCGCCAACACACCAGGCTGCGTCCTTAAGATCGCACCTAATGGAGAGGACTCCATACGTGGACGGCATCTTCATCACGCCGTAGGCGCAATGAGTCGCCGCCATGAACTTGATCAGTGCCGGCCGACCTAGGATCCCGTTGTATGGCAACGGGGTGTGCGTCACATCGAACACAAGGTGCTCGGTCCTGAACGCTTCCCGGGACCTGAAGGTAACCGGCAGCGTGATGCGCCCCAGAGGGCGCACGATCCCGGGGTTCACTCCCCGGAACGGGTCGATGGGCTTCAACTGCTCCAGCGGCAGCTGAAGTTTCTCCACCAACTTGGCGGACAGGAGGTTCAACCCTGCTCCGTTTTCCACCAGCACCTTGGTCACCGTCACATTGTTGATGATCAGTGAAACCACGAAGGATAAAACCCCTGAACCCAGCTGCCGGGCTGGGTGATCATCGGCGCTGAAGGTGATCGGCACGTGCGACCACTTCAGCGGCTGTTGTGCCTCCATGTCCGGCAACAGCGCACACACCTCCCGGGTGAGGCGCTTCACCGCTGCATGGGATGAGAGAGCGTAAGCTCCCCCATGGATGCAGGCGACGCCGCGGGGCTCCTGGAAGCCGGGCTCGTCGCCCCCGCTGTCGTCGGACTCGCGCTGCTCCTCAGCGCGAGCCTTGTCTCGTCCCCGGGGAGGGCGCTCCCTGCCGGCACGGGCCTGGCCACGTCCCCCCTGGGCTCCCTCTCTGCCGGCGCCCCCGCCGGCAGGCTTCGGCCCCGCTCTGGGGTCGTTCGGGCAATCCCGGGATAGATGCCCGATATCGCCGCAATTGAAGCAGGCGCCGGCCGCTCGGTGCTCCTCGTGGCGCTGCTCACGCCTCTGCTTGATACCCTGCAGGATGCGGCAATCCTGCGCGTCGTGGTGGCGTTGGCGTGGATGGGGCAGCGGGGCATGTCGCCCGGCTTGCTGCTAGACCCGCCAGCGGGCGAGGCCTTTTTCGCAGGCCTCGAGGCAGCCCCCGACTCCGTGGCGAGGACTTACTTTTGCGAGCCCTCGGCGGGGCTCGCGCAGCCTTAGCTGCGAGTTCGGGCGCCAGGCGCCCTTCCTCGGCATGGCACACTTGTGCGCCAAGGCATAGAGATCCTGCGTCGTCCGGACCCGATGCGTGCTTAGCTTCTCCCGCATCTTGGGGTCACGGACGTTGATGGCAAAGGTGTTGATGGCGGCAGCCTCCGCCTCTGGAATGGAGTAGGAGAGACTGGAGAAACGGTTGACAAAACTCCGCAGCGTCTCTCCTGGCTTCTGCACCACGGTGTGCAGCTCCGCCATGGTTCCCAGACGCTTGTAACCGCCCTGGAACGCGCTCACGAACTGCTCCCGCAGGTCCTCCCAAGTGGCTATGGACCCGGCAGGCACGTTGAGCAACCAAGTTCTCGCTGCTCCCTTGAGGACCATCGGGAACCAGTTAGCCCTGACCTTGTCGTCGGCGTCGATGGCGTGCATCCCCAATGTGTAGGTCAGGAGAAAATCCTTGGGGTTCACGGACCCGTCGTACGTTCCAAGTGCGGGCGGTCGAAACTTGCGGGGCCATGTCACCCGGCGCAGCTCGCGGGTGAACATGGTGCAGCCGTCCTCGGCGCCCATGGGAGCATCCTCCTGCTCCTGCGGGCGTTGGCGCGTTGCTTCGTGCCAGCGCCGGCACTCCAAGCGCTGCGGAGATCTTCCTGCTGGCGGGCGTTCAAGACGCCCCGCGCATCACCCCGTGTGACGGTCGGTGACGAATCCGAGGACCCCCCAGGATCCCCGCCTCCTTGCCCTCCCTGCGGGGGAGCGTTTTCTCCCTGCACCGAGGCGCGGGGCGCGTCTCCGCGTCCCGGGTTCTGCCCCCGACCCGAACCGGCCGGGGCGCCCTCACCTTGCGGCTGTTGGGCAGCGAGCGCGAGGAGTGCGTCCAGCTCCGCACCCCACACCTCGTGCGCCGGCGTGCCATGCTGCGGCTCGTAGCGCACCATGACCCGCGTGGCGATGATAGCTTCCGACCGGCTGCCCCCCGCCCTGTCCCCCGGCGCACCGAGGTGGGTTGGGTATGACCCCGACGGCGTCGCTCGCGACGCGGTGTGCTCGTGGCGCAACTGCTGCTGCGCGTCTTCGGCCCGCGAGTAAACTCACTGGCCGGCGCGGGTGGCGTCGTGGCCGCTCGCGCGACTAGCTCCGACGCTTGGAGCCACCAGCCCCCTCATCCGGTTGTCTGCCGACGGCCGAGGACGCAGGGGTGGCAGCTGCGACTGCTGCACCCGAGAGGGCTCAGGGTTCTCCTTGCCCTGCGACGCGTGTTGCGCGTCGTGGGACCGCGTCTGCGCCGCTGGGGCACCACGCGGATCAATCCGAGAGTCACCAGCCTGCTTGGGAGGCATGAGGGCTGATCCTGTCGGTGAAGAAGACGTTGCCGATGTAGCTGCAGACGAAGACGCCAGCGATCTCCGGCGAGCTATCCACACGCGCCAGGCTGATCCTGTCGGTGAAGAAGACGTTGCCGATGTAGCTGCAGACGACGGCGCCAGCGATCTCCGGTGAGCTATCCACACGCGCCCCCTACCTGGCACGCCAGATGTCGTAGCCCGGGGCGTAGACACCGGGGGTGAGCGGCACCCCTTTTTAGGTTCGGCAGAGGGCGTCGGGGATCGCTCCGGCGAGGACCGACAAAGCCAACGTCAAGCGTGAGGATGCACACAATCGTTTTTACCCAGGTTCGGGCCACCCTGAGGTGTAAAACCCTGCGTCCTGCTTCAGTGTTCTTATTTGCCAGTTAACAAAGGTTTACAGGTTGCCGGGGGAGTTCCCGGGCGTTCTCTCCTTTTCTGCTAAGAGCTACTTGCTATTTCTGGCCAAACCTAGTAAAAAAAAACCAAACCCCTGACCGTTGGTGGGGGTCCTCCTTTTATACTCAAGGGGATACCACAGGTGCCTCGGTGCATGACTGACAAGTGGCGAGCAAAGAACTAGGGCAGCTTGCCCTCGGTGTGCTGGCTTGCATGCATGATGAGTAGCCCTGCAGCTAGGGCGCTACGTGCCTAGAATTCACACCGGGCCAGTCACTGTAGGCTGACTGGACGTGAAATCCCCTTTCTGTCGGAGCATTTAATGTTTGCTTGTGCTTAACTCCTCGCCCTGACAAGCCCTGCGCACGGGGAGCCCGCCGAGCGGCCACGTGGCGTCGCTGTCCCGCCCGCTTGGTCCCGCTCTTGTAACGGGTGCCTGCGCCCGGGAACGCCCTTCCCGGCAAGTGACCTCCCCGGGAAGCACCCAGGCGGGAATTCTCTCGCTGCCCTCCAGGGTAACCCCCGCAGCCCGGCTAGCCCTACTGGGCTGGTGACTTGCCGGGCAGCTTGTGTGGTGCTGCCCGGGGTGCGATCCTTCCAGGGAGCAAGCTAGGTGGCCCACGTGTCATGCGGCGGTGGTACCCCGGGTGCCACTGGTGCGACATGTTCTTAGCGACAAACACTTTGCCTTCAGATCTGTGATAGAAGGTGTACCCAATTGTTTCTTTAGGGTATCCTATGAAGACGCATTTTTCTGACTTGGGTTTGAGCTTATCAGGTTGTAGCCTTTTGACATAAGCGTTGCATCCCCAAACTTTAAGAAATGACAGCTTAGGTTTCTTGCCAAATCATAATTCATACGGTGTCGTTTCAACGGATTTAGATGGTGCCCTATTTAAAGTGAATGTGGCTGTCTCTAATGCATAACCCCAAAATGACAGTGGCAAATTAGTATGAGACATCATAGACCGTACCATTCTAATAAAGTATGATTACGACGTTCGGACACACCATTACGCTGTGGTGTTCCAGGCGGCGTGAGTTGTGAAACAATTCCACATTGTCTTAAATGCGTGCCAATCTCAAAGCTCAAATATTCACCTCCACGATCGGATCGTAGAAATTTAATTTTCATGTTACGATGGTTCTCCACTTCATTCTGAAATTCCTTAAACTTTTCAAATGTTTCAGACTTGTGTTTCATTAAGTACATATACCCATATCTACTTAAGTCATCCATGAAGGTTAAGAAATAGGGTTTTTTATTTCTGTGCCCTCGGTTCCTTAGTTGTATTCAGTTTTGCCCAGGCCTTAGAACACTGCTTGCTTCTACACTTCGTTCTTTGGCAAATGCTCGCAAATGTTCTCACGTCGGACCTGTTAACGTTCAAGGCCTTTGACCGTTACCTCCTGACGGGTGGGGCCAGGTTAAATCCTGCCGAGTGGGGCCAACCTAGCTACTGACATGTGGGGCTGAAGCAACAGGAAAATGGTCCCTTTGACTGTAGAAGAGATGATTAATTTGCAAGTGGGTCCACCGTCGAAAGGAAAAATTCAGGCGGCTTCTGGCCACTGCCACACCGACGCTTTGCCGTCACCGGAGTTGCTCTCCTGCACGACACAGGCCAGGCAGGGGGTGGGGTGTCTAGCAGGCGCAAGGCCGCTTCACCCTGAGGTGGCGCTGGAGCTTCTCATTGCTGAAACCTTGTTGGCCGCGGGCTCGTGTGGTCTGCGGTGGCGGAGGGCTCCGCTAGGAGGCGGGGCGATACAGAGCACGGGAGAGGCAGGAAAGAGGGGCAAAAGAATCAGTAGGTCATCACGAATTTGACGGAGGCATTGGAAGGGGTGGAGGAGCACTACACGAGAACCTCGACGCTGGTGGGTGGTAGGCAGAGAGGAGCAGCGACGCGGGGATGACTCGGACCACGCGAGGCTCATTCAGAATCACCGGAAGTTTCAGAGTGATCAGGTGGAGCTGAGTGATGCGGCGGTCGAGTCCGGAGGCCACCGGAGAAGGAGATCTGCTCGGCGGCAGCAACCGGTAGGAGCTGAGGAAGAACATGGTGACGCAGCGATTGGAGGCACCTCGGGTCGATTACTTCTGCAGGAAGGATTCTCGAGCCGATGCGGGTCTCTTGGGCAAGGTGGCGAGGCTCGTGGAGGACGCTGGCCATGACGGCGCAAGGCAACGGCGCGCGAGCGTGCTCCGGACGGCGCGAACGCCGTTCGCGTTCCGGCCAGAATAGAGCACGAGAGGATGCGCCGCTTGCGGATACAGCTTCGGCATGTCTACGAGGTCGTGGCGGCAAGGTTTAGCGGCCGAGTTGAGAAGCGACGATGTCGCGATGGATGGCAGGAAGAGCGGCCAGGAAGATGAGCTGCTTTTGTTCGCCGGGGGGAAGAAAGAGCCACTTTTTGCCCTTTGAGCCCACTCGAATGGACAATTTTGTAGGAAGCTTGGAAATTGAACTTCCTCCAAATTGATCTTTGATAGCACATATGCAATCCGAATGGAAAGTTATGCAAGATGACGAAATTTCAAATTGTTTTGAGAAAGTTGACTTTTGTTGACCAGACCCACCATTTGGCCAGTTTAATGTAAATTTTGGAATTGAATCACAAAATTTTCTCCAAATGAACTCAAACTTTGCACACTAGTCACATATGCCCATTAATGTCATTATCTCAAAGCTTGTTCAAATTTGAATTGTTTACCTACTTTTTGAATTTCAAATTCAAACAAATCTGGGGGAACAGTTACCTCAATCACTGCTTAAATTCACAAGTTTCGTCCCAGAAGATTTTCATAGCGTTTAGTGTTCATCCTTGATGTTCTCTCCAAATTTCAGATTTTCTGGAGTTCAGGAACGATATTTCGTGCATTCTTTGAATTTTCAGCCTTTTCGGCTCATAATTCAAAATTCAATGAAACTTCGCACAAATCGATGTGGAACAAATATAACAAAGTCATGGTTGTGCCATGGCATTCCAAAAAATTTGGAATGTACCGGGTCCAAACGCATTTCAATCTTCTTGCACATAAACTACTGTTTTTGCCTATTCTGCCAATTGGAAAAAAATATAATAATAGCAAGATTAATCCGGAAAAATCTGAAAACCTGCATGGGCTCTTTATTTGTCAATACCTGTCACCAAAAAACAATTCAGACCAAAATCAATTTGTGATCACATGCATGAGCACATCTCTCTGGGATGTTTTAGAATCTCTAAAGGAGATGTTGGAAGTTTAATGTAAATTTTGGAATTGAATCACAAAACTTTCTCCAAATGAACTCAAACTTTGCACACTAGTCACATATGCCTATTAATGTCATTATCTCAAAGCTTGTTCAAATCTGAATTGTTTACCTATTTTTTGAATTTGAAATTCAAACAAATCTGGGGAACTGTTACCTCAATCAGCACTTAGATTCACAATTTTCATCCAAGAAGATTGTCATAGCGTTTAGTGTTCATCCTTGATGATCTCTCCAAATTTCAGATTTTCTGGAGTTCAGGAACGATATTTCGTGCATTTTTTGAATTTCCAGCCTTTTCGGCTCATAATTCAAAATTCAATGAATCTTCGCACAAATCGATGTGGAACAAATATAACAAAGTCATGGTTGTGCCATGGCATTCCAAAAAACTGGGAATGCACCGGGTCCAAACGCATTTCAATCCTTTTTGCACCTAAACTGCTGTTTTTGCCTATTCTGCCAATTGGAAAAAGAAATATAATAATAGTCAAATTTAGCCGAAAAAATCTGAAAACCTGCACGGGCTCTTTATTTGTCAATACCTGTCACAAAAAAAGAAATCAGACCAAAATCAATTTGTGATCACATGCATGATGTTCAAAGTAGCACATCTCTCTGGGATGTTTTAGAATCTCTAAAGGAGATGTTAGAAGTTTGATGTAAATTTTGGAATTGGATCACAAAACTTTCTCCAAATGAACTCAAACTTTGCACACTAGTCACACATGCCTATTAATGTCATTATCTCAAAGCTTGTTCAAATCTGAATTGTTTACCTATTTTTGAATTTTAAATTCAAACAAATCTGGGAACTGTTACCTCAATCACCGCTTAGATTCACAAGTTTCGTCCCAGAATATTTTTCATAGGGTTTAGTGTTCATCCTTGATGTTCTCTCCAAATTTCAGACTTTCTGGAGTTGAGGAACGATATTTCGTGCATTCTTTGAATTTCCAGCCTTTTCGGCTCATAATTCAAAATTTAATGAAACTTCGCACAAATCGATGTGGAACCAATATAACAAAGTCATGGTTTTGCCTTGGCATTCCAAAAAACTTGGAATGCACCGGGTCCAAACGCATTTGAATCCTTTTTGCACCTAAACTACTGTTTTTCCCGGACGTTCTTCCTCCCCCGCTCCTCGAGATGATTGCTCCTCTCCGAGTTTAGCATCGCGAGCTCAAACTCGTACCGCTCCCTTGCCTCCGCCGCCTCTCGGCTGCACTCGTTGGCGAAATCTTCCGCCAAGGAAGCCACCTTCGCGACAGCCATGTGCCGCCGTCGGCTTCCCGCACACGCTGCTGGAGCGTCTGCAGGAGCTCGGCATGGCGCCGATTGATCTCGCACTCGGCCTCCTCCAAGTCGTCGTCATCGTCGTTGTCGTCGTCGTCGTTGAGGGGGAGTCGGCCGCAAGACGAGCATGGGATGTCCACATCGATGCGGGCACGCTTTGGCGGCGGCGAGCGGCGGCGTCCATGCTCAATGCATGGGACAATGCCGCCGGCGCATGTCGGCGAGTGCCAGACGACAGAGTGGTGGCCAGCTCATGCCCTTGGCCGCCGCCGGCCGAGCTCTTGATACCGTCTACTAGCTCCTTGTCCTTGGCCATGTTGGAGAGAAGCGGTAGAGCTCGAGAGAGAGCGAGAGGAAGAATGTAGATGAGATCAGAGAAGACTAGAGAATCGGTTTACTGGGCACGCACATAAGTAGTAGTGGGGAGAGGAAGCCAACGGGACCGAGAGAGTAGTGGGGAGAGGAAACCGACGGGACGATCTCACAGTTATTGAGAGTGAGTGGGAAACGTGCTGGGATCACTCTCACTGGGCCGCGCACGCCTCCTATTGACGCCAGTTCGCTCCAACTTCCCACGTATGCCAGTTTCCCACGCATTTCAAACTGCGCCGGCGACCGCATTCAAAGCCCACCGATCGCCGGAAAACCTCTCCCCTTGCCCTGTCACCATCGCTATTTAACCCGGCGCCATGGCTCCGCTTCTTCTACACAGCTCTCCAATCTTCTCCTTCTTCTACACAGCTCTCCACTCCACTTCTTCAACCCGCCGCCCAGCGCCCCCGCTGACGACAAGCAATGGCGTTCGAAGGCCTCACCTTCAACCCGCCACCCCTCACTGACGAGGCGTTGTTCCCACCTTGCGTGCGTGTGGAGCAGACGCTCCAGGTGTGGGCGATGTCGCGCAGCCGGAGCTCGATGGCGCTGGCCAGGAACTTCCTCAACACCGGCTTCAGTCACCTGGAGGCTGGTGGCCCTCCAATGTACCGCCTGGAGAGGCTCCGCGAGCACGGCGTCAAAAACGCCCTCCTGGTGCACCTCACCAACAGCCAGGACGCCGATTACCTCCTTGGCCGCGTGTACTGGTGTGGATGCAAGTTCATCGCATTCACGCTGTACAACGTGTACACCAACACTACGACCACGTTCCCCCACGCCGGCGAGATGCCCGGCCTCTCGTACATGGAGGAGGCGGAGGCGCCTGTGGAGGTGGCTGTCGAGGGGCCTGCGCCGCCTGTGGAGGAATCTGAAGACGAAGCCGAGAAGTGAGCGATCGATCGGCGTTTTTTTTTTCAAAATTAATGTCGTTAATGTAAGCCCTTGTTGGAATATATGAACTAGGTTCTTTCTTCCATGGCTGTGTTGTGCTGAGTCCGCGGCGTGAGCGCGCGACAGCGGCGCATCCTACCGTCCGTCGCGCCGACCGAGAGCATCCTAGCGGCGCATCCTTGCGTCCACGTCCCCATCCCGGTCCTTGTCCTCATGCTCGCGCCGATCCCCACGCCGCAGCGGCCGTCGTCGCGGTGGCCAGAGTCAAGCTCGCCGAAAGCCCGGCCCGGCGCACAGTCAGCAGCGCGCATTGGTCCCACCAGCCAGGCTTATACCCAGTCCCACCCGTCAGCAGCTAACGGCTTGACCGAGTTGACCGTGAGGAGGTGCTCCGTGATGGAAAAGGCGAGCATTTGCGCAAAGGAGGAGGGTTGAAGCGAACAGTGTTCTAAGACCTGGGCAAAACTGAGTAAAACTAAGAAACCGAAGGCACGGAAGTAAAAAACCCTAAGAAATAACGATATCCACCACGCGTTGTAACACTCATTGGTTCACACACATCAGTATGTATGATTTCCAAGAAGTCACTTGCTCGTTCCATTATGCCTGAAAACGGGGTTCTAGTCATCTTACCCATGAGACATGGTTCACATGTATCAAATGATTCGAAATCAAGTGATTCAAGTAGTCCATCAGAATGGAATTTCTTCATGCGTTTTATACCATTATGACCTAGACGGCAGTGCCACAAATATGTGGAACTATCATTATGAACTTTGCATCTTTTGCCATTAACATTATAAATATGTGTATCACTATTATCGAGATCTAATAGAAATAAACCATTCACAAGTGGTGCATGACCATAAAAGATATTACTCATATAAATCGAACAACAATTATTCTTTAATTTAAATGAATAACCGTCTCGCATTAAACAAGATCCTGATATAATGTTCATGCTCAACGCAGGCACCAAATAACAATTATTAAGGTTTAAAACTGTAACGACATGACATGCCACTAAACCAGTAGCACGCAGATCCCCGACATATTACAAGTGACGTGAAGTTTCGCAAGTAATATACCGGTCAGAGTAGTAAACATAAACAATTGCAGTGGATTCGATATGCATAAATAATTGGAATTACCTTTACAAGTAAAATACAACCTAACAATTACAAGAAACACGGGAAGTTATGGCCTAACTGTCTCACTATTGTATAGACACTTGATGACATATTCCTGAAATGCATCTCCTTCGACGAGATACCTCGTCTCCATCTTGACGATCAGCGGAACATCTCTTATGTCTTAAAGAGTTAGTCACCTAAACAAAGGAGGTTTACATAGGGGATGAGTACAAAAGGTACTCAACAAGTCCAGGATAGCAACATATGTTTGAATGCACTATGATCTACTAGGACACTTGGTCCCCAAATAAGCAATGATTTTCGAAAACAATTCTGAGGAAAGAGTCAAGTTTTATTATAGAAATCTATGATCTCCTTGTCTCATGGGTTGTTAGAATCCCCTGTGGATTCCTTTCCCGCCGCGATCGCAGTTCCTACCCGGAACAGGGAGTGACAAGCCACGGTTCAATACACTTTGCAGAGGTGCGTTACTTTACCCACAGACGCCCATAGTCGTGCATCGAGGGGATCAGCCTTAGATAACACAACCATGAACACAAAGCCTTTTCACCCATCCCATCTGCCGTTACCTCAAAGCGTAGCTGGCCGGCGAACATAGACACCAGCTACCCACCATGACAAGCTGGTAGCCTACAGTAGAGGTCAAACTCCAACTGTCATTCATTCTATCGCAATTGGTCGCCTACAGTAGAGGTCGCCCCAACTGCTCCTAGGGAGGTAGGACATTAAGATGGCATTACTTCAGCTCAGCCCCGCCCATACAGGGTCATGTGGTCAACGCGGTCGCTACGGCGCTCGAGTACAAGTAGTCAATTGTTGATTAAGCCTTAAGGTGATATCCTTTGTAGTCGAACCCACCTTCCGCGGCATGAAAGCCAGGCTTGACAGCCTCCAAACAGGGTCCGAACTGCCAGCCATAATAGTTCACCGATGAGCAGTCGATCAACCAGATCCATGTCATATTATTTCAAAAATAAACTTTCTTTTGATGCAAGTGATACCAATAGAATACATTGCAAAGCTTTGATAGAAAATAATCATCAGATATGAACAAGAACTAGACTTGCCTGAGATACCTGGAAGATCAATTAGAAGACATCAAAGATTCGACTCAACAATAAGTCCAAGGCAGATTCAATCTGGGAAGGTACAAATGAAGTCCAATGAGGACTAACACCAAAATGCACATACCAAACAGGATGCAGAAGCTTTAAGCAAAGATACTTTACTCAATTCTATCAAGATTACTTAGTTATCCTGCATGTCATCATTTCAGGCAATATTGAAGAGATAAACAAGTTCTGGCAAGTTTATTCTACCCATTCAAGCAGGCTATCTAAGTCACATATTATTGAAGTACTAGATGGAGTTAATTTAACAGCAGGTTCACCAAGATTGCCTATTTCTTTATAAATTATGAAGCACCAATCAAAACATCACAAATACCCCTCAAGGATAAAGGATCCTCATGGACAACTTGCAGTTTCAAGGCTGGACCATGTTGGTGCCAGTGCGGCTTGCTAAAGCATAGGATTCAGTTTTGATGCACTCATGATGATCTAATTGGATTCTCAGCTATCAAGGATATTGTGCTGAAGGGTGGTGTTCTGGAGTCACTCACTCAATTGGCTAATGGATTGTTTTATGCCTCATGTGACAGCTTATACTGTACAATTGTAATTTTGGTGGGATTCGGAATCCGGGAGCTACTAATTCAATAGCACGGTCAACTTAGTGATGAAGTTCCAGAGATGTCAATTTATGACATGAGAAATTTTACTCCTATACTACTAGATATTTGAGCAACTAATGTATGAATCAGGATAATGTTGATTCTAATGGTTCTGGTGTGAGAAGATTCAGTCTAAAATATCCTGATTTTAGTTTCGTTATGGCCTTAAAGATTCAGCTAACTAAATAAATGTGTACTCATATAAGTAATGCTTCCTGGACCTCAGCTCTTCTCTCTACTTCCTGAATTCTGGTATAAATGTACATGTTACTACTTCTCTATGTACTAATGGTCAGGTGGCTGCCCATGGTGATCTTGATTCTTTAAAGGTACCATGTTTCAGTTTAGTTCCTAGGAATTGTATAATCAGGGTCATGTGTATTGACCAATTTATTTGGCTAAGCATGCACGCAGCGCTTTCATGTAAAGATTAATGCCATGACAGTTCTAAACTCCTAGTATTCGGTCTTCACTGTAATTACAGAGATAAACTACTGGGAGTAATCACACAAGCATGCTAATAGGCTTTTATTTATATAGCAATTAGAATATCAGTTTTTTAGTCTATCAATGATTTGGGGTTCAATTGTACTATCCAATTCAGAGATGGGTATGTATATTCCTATACATAGGATGACAAACTCTAAATCTGATAATAGGGGATGTACGAAGTGCCTAAGATATTAATGATTAGCTTAAATAGATGTTCCCCGTTTTCCATTCCATTTGCTAATTTGGTACTTCTACCTTCATTCAGCAGATTAGCACCCAAGCAATCAAGAAATTAGTTCTAGTCAGATTCTTCGGTGCCATGATGATTAACTCACACAGATGTTCCCCTTTTCCCCTCCTAAATGTCAATCTTTCTGACCATGAAAACAATTCAGCAGCAATCAAACAAAGATTTCTTCCCATGAAAAATCCTATTTGTGGTGCTCCTGAACATAAGACTTTACCTTGAATACTTGGGGACGCCTGAACCTGGCCGGTTACTGTTCGTGGCATCCTAGACTCCTGCTACTTCTATCTTATGGTCAGCTGATCTGCTAATCGTCTCCTTCCTCTTTGCGCTATCTCTCGTGGGCGCCGCCGCCGCTTCGATCCGATGCCCAGAATGGCGCCGGCTCAATCCTCCTCCCCGCCTCCATCAACTCTCAATCACGCGCCGTCTCTTTTCTAGTGAGGCTTGGCCTGGTGCTTATCTCCCTAGGAGAGATCAGAGCCATGGCGCAAGCTTGGTTTTGGTGAGAAAATGCTACAGTCCATGGGGAAAGATAAGGTCTTATAGAACTTCTCCTTCCTCTATTGTTCAGTCGGTTCCTCTGTTGATCTTTTTACTCAGGGCAGGAGTGGCTAGCCCTGCAACGGTGGCACTCGCCTGGCTCGCCAGCTCCTGCTGAAAACCCAGGTGAGGTGAGGTGTCTAGTTCGATATCTACTAGAGAAAAATGTTCTTTTCCTTCAGTTCTTTACTGCTGCTACGGTGAATGGTTACAGGAAAACCAGGTATTTAGATTTATAAAGCGGTATCCTTTTAACTGGTGATTAATTTCGTGAGCTAGACCTATGGCGATAAAATCACTTATGCTCTAAAAAGAATTCTAACTAATGTGTTTTCCTTGTTTAATTTAATTCCGAACACTTATGCATGTATGCCTCGAATGGTTGTAATATATGATGCACAATTTGTACACAGACATGAGTAAAAGTGAAATGCATAAGACCTAATCCACACATATATGATTATCACTATGACCGTGGTTCGACGGACACTGCTCCCCAGCCGGTGTGATCAAACCAGTAGTATGGTTAAACCTTAAAACACTAATATAAACCTTACAAAAATATAAACGAAATTTTCTCAGTCATCTTTTTGCTAACTAAATATATCTCGAGTACTTAACTCGATAATTTAACTTTGTAAAAATCCGGGACTTTACATCCTACCCCCTCTTAAGAAAAATTCCGTCCTCGAAATTTGATGTTAAGGAGGTACGAATGGGCATTTAGTAGTGCAGTCTATGATCAACTGATAAAGACTGATACTATAATTAGGTGGAGTAAAGCAGGTATAATGAATACTTGACAAGGTATGTCAAGGTGAGAACCTCAGATGATCTAATGATGAAACTTTTCAAATATAACCATTACTTGATTCTTGCTGATTATTTCTTTTAGTGGCTTATCTCAGAAATAAACTAGATCAGAATCATGTAAAAAGATTTCTTAAACCAGTGATACCTTCAAGGTTTAGTTATGCATCATTGATATTAGCATTTTCTCTTTGTTGCTCGAATAAAAACGCATTCATGTTTTGATTATAAACATTATTCGTTTCTCCCTTGTTGATGCAAAGCTCACCAACCTATACCTAGTGCTTACAGAAATTTAATTATACAAGGCAATTAAAATTCATATACTCCCTATAAATCCTCACAGTTCGGTTCTTTAAAGCACTTCCTAAAATTCAGGTTATCCTTCACAGTTGACAAGATTCAGAGACTATTGTTAGTTCGACAAGTACAATATTCAAGGGTACAATGTTTTTAAGGTATTTATTCTAAACTTGTACTGTAGAGATCATGAACAGCACATTAACTCATAGGTAATAGGGTACTGCATCTTTCTCTGAAGATTAAAGGTCAAAATACTGTTATCAATTAAGTTTCAGATGGCAGTTCTGCTTTTGTTTATTTCTTATACTAATCCTATCCAGTAAATGATGCTTGCTTTTGTTTATTTCTTATACTTGGGGTAGTTACGATTCTAGTGGTCAGTTCTCTTACAGTTGAAGCACTCAGTATCTGGATTAGGTCGCAGATCAATGCCTAGTTCATTAGGAATCAAAATTCCAAGATGACCTAGGAGTTCGGTGTACCCAGACATTTTGGGCACCTGCTCGCTAACGGAGCTGTTCTTCCATCTTACAGTCAAAGAACTTTTCGGAGACCTTATACCTCTCCGCACGGGTTGGATTTGAAATATCACTTTCAGTTCCCCAATCATATCAAATGCTGTGCAGTGCTCAAAACGCTTTTGGAGCTCAGGTTCCAAAATGCACAAAATGGCGCACTTTACTACAGAGTGGTCCTCAGCACGAGTCTGCCAGACGTTCCTAACATCTTCAGGCTCATCTGAGTGGGGTTGATCACCAAGTGCTGCATCAAGAACATAATCCTTCTGAGCAGTAGTGAGGATAATCCTCAGATGGCAGAACCATTCCCCAAAGTTGATTCCATTGGACTTCAGTTTATCTTTCTCTAGGAACGCATTAAAATTGAAACTAGTGCGAGTCATTGATCTACAGCATATTTGCAAAGACAATTAGACTATGTTCATACTAAAATCAACATCTCTCAGGTTGTTCAGTGACACATGATCCAAACCCACTACACCAAGTTCGGTCATCACGTGAGATGGAGTAGCTTCAATGGTGAACATCATCATGTTGATCATATCATTCATATGACTCATGTTTAACCTTTCGATCCCTTGTGTTCCGAGGCCATGTCTATACATGCTAGGGTCGTCAAGTTAACCAAAGTATTTCTGCATGTGTAAAACTGGCTTACACCCGTTGTATGCGAACGTAGAGTTTATAACACCCGATCATTACGTGGTGTTTCAAAAAGACGAACTTTCGCAATGGTGCATACTAAGGGAGAACACATTATTATCTTGATATTAATAATGAGGATCATCTTATAATGCTACCGTTGTCAACTAAGCAAAATAAGATGCATAAAAAGGATAAACATCACATGCATACATAATGTGACATGATATGATCTTTTCTTCATGTGCCTTTGATCTCCATCTCCAAAGCACGTGCATGATCTCCATCATCACCAGCCTGTCGCCTAGGTCCTCAGGTGACAAGTATAGTTTCCTCCACCAGCTATCGCTACTACCATCGATAAAGTAAAGCAATTACATGGAGATTAAAACGTTGACACGAAGGTCATACAATAATTAATGAGACAACCATACGGCTCCTGCCGGTTGCCAAATTCATCGACATGCAAGTCTTGAAATATTACAAAACATGATCATCTTATACATCAAATATATCATATCATATCTTGGCCATACCACATCACATGCCCCTGCAAAAACAAATTAGACGCTTCTACTTTGTTGTTGCATGTTTTATGTGGCTTTAGGGGCTGCACTAAAAGAACCATTCTTACTTACGCAAAAAGCCACAACGATGATATACGTGCTGCTTATTAACCGTATGGGCCTCTCGTTGCAAATCAGATTTCAACTATAGTCGGAGAGACAGACACTCGCCAACCGCATATGCAATACAAGTTGCATGTCAATTTGAGGAACCGGTCTCTTGTGCGATCACAAGTAAGGTTGGTCCGAGCTGCTTCATCCCACTATCCCGCAAAATCCGAAGTACACAAAATAGGTAGCAACATGAACATCAACGCCCACAACCAAGTTATGTTTTACTCGTACAAAACATCTACGGATAGATCTAGCTCTGATACCATTGATGGGTTTGTTGCATGGAAAACAAAAAATTTCCTCCGAGAAGTGCGGAAGAAACCCAAGATCATATCTACTACATGTAAGTAACGAGAGGGATTATGAGCATCATACCTTCGTAGACCACAAAGCGTTACGATCACGGGATCGTTATTGGTGTAGTGGAACTTTCGGTGAGATCCTCAGTGCAGAACCGACGGCACCTCCTTGGTATCCACACGTTCAGCTTCACATCGTTATGATCACCCAGTTACGAGATGACGGTTGATATCCACAAAGTATTCTTCCAGTACTAGTGAGTGGCATGATCTCATGGTCTAAGGAAATGATACTTGACATAATAAAAGCATTAGCAACTTAAACGTAAGTGACACGATCAAAACCTATGCTTAGGTTTGGGTCTGTCCATCACATCATTCTCCTAATGATATGACCTCGTTATTAAATGAAAACACATGTCTATGGTTACGAAACCTTGACCATCTTTTAATCCACGAGCTAATTTAGTAGAGGCGTATTAGGAACACGGTATTTGTTTATTTATCCGCACATGTATTTAGTTTCCTGTTAATACAATTATAGCATGGATAATAAACCTTTATCAAGAACAATGAAATATGAATAATAACAAATTTATTATTGCCTCTAGGGCATATTTCCAACACCTGGCTCGTCCTTGACGAGGCGCAAAGTCTGCAGCGTGTGTGTGCTGCCGAGGAAGATCGGGAGGAGGCGCAGGAGGAACTACCAGACCGCTTCAGCCAGCAGCTGTGTCTGACCGGCGCCGGCGGCGGGGGCTCAAGGTGGGGCACGTTGCCGGTGACGATATGAACCCTCACCACCGGCAGAGTGTCGCCCGGCTCTCACTAGAAAGTTCGCCGTCTGACGATGTTGTTCCTCGCCGCCGGGACCTGGCCACGGCCCTCGTCCCGGGCTAGGTTGGCGACACGCTCGTCCTTGAACCATTGTGCCTAGGCCCTGCCGGTGTGGCGGTCCCACTCCGGCAACGTCCGCTCCTCCTTCGCATAGCCAGCGAACTAGTAGTTCATGATGGCGACCTGGCGGCATGGACCCCATGGCACTGGCGGCGGGGGATGCCGCTGAGGCCGAGCACCCAGCCGGTCGGGAGGCGGCAGTTCGGTGGCGCGTGGTAATTCGCCCTGTGGAGGGCTTCGGCCTCCTCCAAGGCGAGCCAGCGGCGGCCCCAACCGCTCGCGGGGGCACCATCATCTTGGATAGATGTCAATGAGCGGGCGAGAGAGAAGAGGGGTGAGAGGAGAAGACTGGCGAGGGCAAGAATGGCGAGCACCGCTTGGTTGGTGCTGCTTTTATAGGCGGGCGGTGTGAACATGGCGAGAAACGGGCGTTGAGAATGCGCGAGGGCGCACCGCGTGGCATCCGACCGGACAGGGCGGTGGTTTGACCCGGTGACCGCCATTAATCGTCTTGGAAGCCGACGGGAATCCGGTGAATATGATTAATGGACACTAACAGGGCGTACCCATCGAAATAATGCGTGAAGCCGGCGCCCCGCTCGCTTCCCATGGGTTGGGTTCGGTCAGGGAGCGCCGGCTATTTTATTGGGCCGTGTCGACACAAAACTTCAATTGGAGAAGCCGACGTTTTTTTTAGAGAGGAATTGGGGAAGCAGTGTGTCGGGTTTTTTTGCGCCAGCGTCCCAAGCCCGTTTTGGGTCTTTATAGACCTGGGCTGGAGATGCTCTAAACGGGTTGGGCCCGAAATCCCGAGCTGGGCTCGGCCTCGGGCTCCGCTTCATCACCACCACCATAAAAGCCAGACCGAGATCGTCCTCCGAACGATGGCATAAACCCCGTCCGCCGCCGCGACACAAGCCCGTCCGCCGCCGCCTCGACACAAGCCCGTCTGCCGCCGCCGTGTTGCGTGCGGCCCGAGCCGTCTGCACCGTCGAAGTCCGCCGCTGGAATCGGCTGGATACCTCAACCCCTGATCCCCAGTTAAAAACACCACGAGCCGTCCGCCGCCGCCGCGCTCCGCCTCGATCCATCTACCGCCGCGCCGCGACACCGTTGCCCAGCGCTCCGCCAGAAAGGGTTTAGTTTTGAGGTAAAAGATTACACCTGTATTATGCTTACTCTTCTTTGGTCAGGTTTTGGTGTCAGGATCTGCTCTTGGTTAGAAGGGATTGTTTCCATCGAGTCCTCGACACTCAGGTTCAAACTTTCCACCTCTCTTATTCCTCTTCGTTTTGGAATTTTATTACCTTACCATGGAATGATCATTTTGTCGGCCCCATTTTCTCATACTGTTGGTCTTTGATTGGTTTTTTTCCTTGCTTGCATAGTAGTATGAACTCGAAATAGGTGAACTCTGTTCTATTTAATCCCGTTCAGTGTTCTTCATCGGTGAGTTGATGCTAAGTTACCTGTTTTCTTATCCTTTGTGGATTACTTGAAATACAAGAAATTGATAATTTTGTAGGCAAAAGACAGGACTATAGCTGGCCGGTGATATCTTTGAATCCAATCTTTCCTTTTAAATAATTTAATTGGTTAGCATAATATCTAACAAATAGAAAATCGAATAGTGGATAATCTGTTATGAAAGAAAGGAAACATTATTTGAAGAATCAAGATTTGTGATTAATCATTGTCTTGTTTGTTGGATTAGGTCTAACTTTCTTGACTAAATTGCGAGCGTGGAACTTTACGAGATGAAATAGGGAAAGACAGAAGATAGAACTTCAAAGGATAATTGAAGCGACTCGTTTTCGAAAAAGGAATAAAAATAAAGTAAATTCAAGGAAGAGCTTTCTTTTTTATAAGGGCCCTTCAGGGGATAGTGGAATGCTTATCTTCTCCTCTTATTCCATATGGAATACAATCAGTTAAAATAAGAAGGAATAGCGGGAAATTCCACCTTTCACTCAAAAAAGAGGGTTAAATCCTAAAGAAATAATCCAAAATAGGAAGAAGTTTTTTTTTTCAAATTCAATTGTTTATTTCTTTTTTATTCCAAAATTCCCCTGAAAATCCAATTGAATTTTTCAACTGGCCGGTGATACTCCTTTTATGCTTCTATTTTTGGCATCCTCAAAAGGAGGATCATGGATTAGCTGGTCGACAAAGATGTCAAGTTTTCTTCTTTCAGATCAGCTTTCCGCTGGTTTAATGGCTTTCCTATTCTTTTTGTGGTGCGGTACATTAGCAGCTTGAGTGAGCATGTCATTCTCCATTCTACAAGCGGCAGGGAGTGAAAAACAAATAAGATAGAAATAGCACGTGTGCATTTGATGATGATTATGCAATGGTTTACTTCAGTTAGATAAACCTCTCACAATCTTGGTGAAGGTACTAAACAATGTTTCCTTACACAGGTAAAAATGCCTACATAGGTCTTTACATGGTTATTTGTGCATGTCATGTGCAGACTTCTCTTCATTTTGTTAGGTTGATTTTTGCATAACATAATATGGAGTTGAAGGTCTTCTTCTGGTACTTTCAATAAAGACGGGTGGGAAATTCTATAAACGCTCAATTGTTCATGAATTAACATGAGTTTTCTGGTCATTAAATCTGCCGGAGAGAAAATGTAACTGGGTGTTGATTTATGTTTTTCGGTCTGAACATTTCCATTGTGGAATGACATGTAAAAAGAGTAAACAAGTAATAAAACATCTTGTCTTCGTTCCACCTCTATCTACTGGTGAAAGGCACCATGCAGATTGTGCAAGAATGAACATGTGTATAACTTCACCTATTTTGGGAACACTTTCCTGATTCTTCTGTTGCAATCTTTCAATATTTTTTTGGCTTGCCATCAGTTATAGTGTTTGATAATACCTTTCTGTAATTCTTCTCTAACTGAATTATGCTTTGACAAATATATGAGTTATAGTGCTTGCGCCATTTGGAATTCTCAAGGGGAATGATGCTTTCAGAGCTTTGTGAGAGCACTCTCATTGTACTTTCTTGCTCATCATGTAAGAATTCGACATTAATTTGAACACAAAAAGCATGATCACCGTCTAATTGCGGTGAATATTCTTGTATTTTCTGTGATTAGTTATGACATATGACGGACAATAACCAGATACACTTTTCACGTGTTGTACCATGAAATCTGCAAGACTGACAGTTGCTTTGGTGCCTTGCCAAATCAGTTAACCAATGTATTGATATTACTTGTGCAAGAGTCTTATTGGAGATTAAAAGAAGTTGATCTTCGGGAAGGAAAACCGCGACCCTCTTTGTGAAAAATCTCAAGTTAAATATGGAGATCACGAAGATACAAAGTTCCATAGTTTACATCCATAAGACCTCGACTACACCACCTATTATCTTCAGCAAGCTGAAGAATGAAGCTCGCTATTGGGCGCTCGTGGGTGATAAGCTTCTGAGGAGTATTATGCCGGGATAGTAGGCCTTTGTTATTGTCCTTTTCTTTTCCTTTTCCTTTTCAACCTTGTTTGAACTCCTTATTTAATGAGATGAGGCAAAGCCTTTGCTTCCGTTTTAAAAAAATAAATAGTTTACACGGTGGAAAGTTCAAGTGCAAAAAATGTCTCTGCTGAACAAGGTAGTTATGCTCTGTCTATTATAGAATAATGCTTGGAAAAATATATGTCCGGTGCGCCAAGGACAAGACTTCCGTTGAATTAACACTGAGTTATAGTTAGACGAATTCTTCTTGTTTGTGACCTGGCTAGACTTTCACTGAATTTGCACTTAATTAAAGTTCAGCAATTAATAATTCTTAGGGAACAATATCTTCTTGTTGCTTGAGTATATTAAAATACATTTATCCACGTTTCTGATTCAACTAGACCGAATTAAACGCCTTAGAAAAAGATTAGTTCGACATGAACTTTGAAATCTTAGCCGTGTTGCTTTGTCCCCTCGGGAATTGCTTGTCTGTACATTCTCATTCTCTCGAATCGACCGTCTTTTCCTCGAAAAAAAATCTTAGCTGTGTAAAGTGTAAACTCCTTGTTGATCTTGATTCTGATTGAAAGCCCATGATATTAGATTATAATACTTTGATGGACAGATGATGGCGTTGCATTTTTTATATTGTTTTTAATTTATTTGAACCATCTACTTTTTCTTCCGTTGTAGAGTTATGGTGGATTTTGTACTATTAAATGTTTTTGTTTTACTCCAGAAGACATGAAATCAATACTTTTGATTAGCTGGGTTGCACCATTAGGCATACTCACAAGAATGATATTTTTGGTGCTTTGTGGCAGCGCTCTTATTGTACTTTCTTGCTTATCAGTTCAGAATTCGAACACAGACGACATGATCATGTTCCCATTGTGGTGAATATTCTTGCATACCTGTGATAGTTATGACATGACGTACAATAATCAGATATTATTATTGGATACTATTTACATTTTAGTGCTCTTTTCACGTCTTGCACCACAAAATCTGCAACACTGACGACAGTTACTTTGGTGCCTTGCCAAATCAGTTAATCACTGAATTGATATTACGTGTGCAGAGTCTTATTTGGAGATTAAAAGAAGTGTCTCTTCACGAAGGTAAACCATGTCCTCGATCTCTGTTAGACAACTGTTAAATTTGGAGATCATGAACATATGAAGTCCCATAGTTTACATGCATTCTGGAAAGTTTAATCCAAAAAATGTCTCTGCCGAACAAGGTAGTTATGCTTTGTCTATTATATAATAATGCTTTGAAAAATAAATGTCCAGTATGCCAAGGGCAGCACTTTCGTTGAATTAATTCTGAGTTATAGTTAACGAATCGGATTGAAGCATATTGTTTCTTACGTTTGTGCTTACATTAGATTTTGGTAAGATCTATGTAAATATATTAGTGCCATTTTCCATATAGGTTCTATTTTAGACTACACTTAATTCGTATTTACATTGAAAGTTTAATTATTTATCGATATCTTAACATGTGGGCAGATATGCATGTCTATGAGTTTATACATAGTATCCATTGAATAGCAAAATTAATAGACACCAAGTTTGGTTTCAAAATTTATAGTGCATGCTTCTCTATATATGATTATATTACTAAATCCACACTAACATCAGAGAAAATTAATGCATTCCACATATTTTTTCTGAATGTAACATGCCTGCTAATTCACCACAAGAAATCCGTCGGTCCATGACGGTTCACTCTCGACGGTCTCAAGATCGTCACCGACGGTACGAATCTGAAAACTAGAGGTTGAATATTTTCTGACTCACCCATACTTTGTCCAGTATATCATCACAAGGGATATGGTATATCGTGCCCGTGTTTGGCAAATTAAAGACTCCTGTATTCAATGAGTGGGTTGCGGTTATTGATATAGATGCGCTGGCTTCAGTCCTCCAACACTCACCAATTTTTGAAATCCTCACCCTTCAGCTTCATCAGAGTGAGGTTTGTATTCTGTATATACAATGCTAGTATTAGTATATCTTTAAATGTATGTTCAATTGATTTCACTGAAGTACTTTGTGTCCAATAGGACCTCGTAACCATGATAGTAGCTGAAGAAAACTATGATCCAAGAGAACAGCCATTTGCATGCACACACCTTGTGGTAGTCAACATTGAATGTCAATAGGCCGATGGGAAGGTTTGCAAAATTTTGAAGTTCTTCAGTACATGTGGCATACTCGCTGAGAAAACTAGCATCAAGAAGACCATAGGATTGTGGTCAGATTTTAAGCTAACTGTTAGTCACTTCATGCTTCATGTCTTGTGCAATGCAATTTCTGAGTTGTTTTCTTTCTGAGACAAAGAACTTCTGACTTCTACATTCTCAGATGTCAACATCAACTAGGGTGTATGACACACACCCTTTACCAATCCATACATATTGAACGTCCATTACCCTTTAATAGAGTTGGATTCCAACATGATGGAGTTCTTCTAGTTAATCTGTAGTTGCTGGTGACACTACAAGTCTATAACAGCTGGCGTAAATTGTCATTGACTCACGGTGCCTATAAAGCTGTAGTCATCCATGCAAAACCATTTGGTGGGTTTGATTCCCCTTTTTTCTTTAATTACTGGTCAAAATTATAACTGTTCTCATCTTCAATCGCAGTTTTTTTCTCCCATTTCTTTTACTCGAAATCTCCAATTATCGTGCTTTTTTTCTGTTTTAGTAATTTGAACTTTAGACCCTGGTGAGAGATTAATAAAATGTATCACTTCTCATCAATCCAGGAAGGATATAATGGTCCTGCACTTCTTTCTAGATAATGGTGCCTCATTATTTTGCTCTTCTCAACAGGGTTTGATAGCCATCCTAGCATCTCCCCTACTGACTAAAGCCTGAAACACACTTGATGCTTGGCTTCCAGAAAGAGTGATATATTTGGGCATCATCTGCTAATATTTTGAGAGGGTGTGGTTTATTTGCAATCTTTCTGAAGTTTTTAGGAAGTTCAGATCATTCGGGATTGCTTCCTAAAAAACAAAAGATCATTCGGGATTGGTATGCGTACACTTGACTCCACTTAGTCAAAAACAGGAACGTTAAGCAATAAACTGATAACAAAACTTCTTAAGATGGCGGTATGAGGCAGAGGCATCGCCGGACACCCGACAGAAAACACAAACGTCAGGGTTGATGTACTCGTAGATAATAGAATTACATTTTAAGATAGCAAAAGGCGACGAAAGCATTTTTCGGGGTGCGGAGCTAGAGGCGAAGCTGGATTCTTCATGTTTCTGTTTTCACCTATGAATGTCTATGATTCTCAAATGGTGTCGTGTCTCATCTTTGATAGTGAACAGAAAATGATTATTCAGTTCTTCATTTTTTGTGGAAAATTACATCTACTCTTTTGTGTAAACGGTTTTGTTACATCCAGGATATTAAACTAATTTTCTTTATCGTGCATGTACTAAATGTAAATAATACTTTTGATGGAGCCTGCCTCCCAATGTGCTAATAATCACATCACTTTAGGATAAAATACGAGCTACCATCGAATTAAACAGGAAGGTTATTCTGCATGTTCCTGATAGGTATTCTTTTTGAAAAAAATGCATTTCTGAGCTCATGGATCAAATGGACTGTGTCATACACTAATAGTGGTAGCATGTTTCCCCGAAATTGTTTGCTTGGTTGAGTTGCTAATTTCAGATTGGAATACTAATTATCTTGTCAAACGTGAAGCATACAACGAAGGGTTGGGCGTCATCATTGCTTAAGGTGTGGAAGCATTGAAAAATCTGGTAAAGGGCATGAAAGAGGTTTGTTGCAAATGCATATATAGATTTCTAATTGTGGATTCAATTCACATTATCTTCTTGTTATATTAGTTTGAAGCTGCAATTATTTACTTAAACTTAACTGTTTGGCGTCATTAATTGTAGATCTAAAAGATTTCATGTATGAACTGCATAGTGCATAAGCAGGTACCCTTGATGGATGATAGGTTTGATTCATTTTATTAGAATTGAAATGCATGTTACTATCATATCCGTAGCAAAAATTTCTTTTTATTAGTGTTTGCAAATTCATGTTTCCCTCCAATCCGTATCCGGATCAAAAAGAGGTTCCATACTTTTGATGCTATAAAGGGCCATGGAGGGGAATGAACTAGATGTTAGTTAAAGGAACTCCCCTCCCAACCACTCCCAACCCTAACCGAACTCCAAAGTGGTTTTCTTCCTTAACTGATGTGATCCCCTCTCACCTCTGCCGCTGGGATCTGATGTCGCCGGTCATTGCGTCTTGGAGAAACTCTCATTTTCCTCCACCACCTAGCTCAGGTTGTTCGCCTTCTTGGTGTCCAGTCGTAGTTGCTGTGTTGTCATCCAAGTTGGGAAATCCTTTATGTTTTAAGGAAAAAATGTTAAATGAAAACTAATTGAAAGCCTGTTCAGGACCTGTTTGATTCAAAGGATTTCCAAAGAATCCTTTGGATTTTTCCTATCTGCATCCTTTGGACAAAGGATTGCAAACCATAGAAAATTCCTTAGGATTTATTTCCATTTGATTACATAGGAAATTTTTCATCCACTCCAACGTCTTGGAAAGAATCTTATGTTTTTCCTATACACAATCAAACTGTTGGAACACACACTCAAGAACACAAGGAGACACAAGAGTGAGTTTGGCGTCAGGCTGCCTCACGCAGCACAACATTTCATCTCATCTTTTTCTCGTTAACTCTTAAACAAACCGGTTACAATGCTTTAAATAGACCACACGCACACACCTAGCCTGACCAACTAACTTCCTAGTTTTATGCCACTCAGGCATGCACCAATGACGCACTAACAAACTAACTAACCATGACCTCTTCTTTCTCCTAGAATCACTCTAGGATCAACACGTCCAGCCCACACATGCAGCTAGCACTCGAGATGGCCGGGCTTGTTCAGCAGCTTCACGTGACCGGCCGCATCGCACGGTACGACGGCATGTCGCCTTCGTGTTGCATCGCACAACACCTCTCGGCATCTCACCTTCACGCTCATCTAGCTAAAACTTCGCCGGACTCGTACGCATCGCACGTCGCTCGCCGGACGCCTAACTACATGCATAAACGAAAACTAAACATGCAAATACAAGAATCAAGATCATTGCTTTACACAAACATCATTTGGATCTTGCAGTATTCAAGATAGCATGACACTAGCTTTGTCCTGCATTTTCTTGTTCCCAAGAATCAAAAAGGCCCTAAGAAGGCCATCACATTTGATGAGGCCATATATCAACTCTTTTTCACACTAGTCAGTTGTGCAATTGGAGTAGTCTTTTGTCTGCCCACAGCTTCCGGTAGGCGAAGTTGTTGACTTCATTGTTTGTCGGAAACTCTGAATTTTCTTAAGACTCTACGAGTTTTCCTCTCCTTTCTTTGCTTGGTCATCTCATGACTCTCCTCTCCTTCATGTAGATACTCCATGCATGTTCGACATGATGGCTAAGGGGTGTAAGAACAAAACAGGAGCCCCGTGGAGTGGTAAGGACTGCATCTGCGTGCTTTGTCCTGACGAACTCTTGCATCAAGTGCTCTCCTTGTTGCCGGCAGATGAGGCCATGAGGACATTCATGCTCTCCCACCAGTGGCGCTACCTCTAGAGGTTCACGCCCAGCCTCCTCCTTAGATACGTCGGACCGGGGACATGGTTCAAGAGCCTAGAGAAATACAACAAGTGCGTCAATAACCTGATCTTTTTTTGTGAACTCTCACCTCTTATCGACTGCGAATTCAATCCGTATCCAGATGTGTCTCGTGAGTCATACCCATACATGGACGTGTGGATTCACTATACGTAATGTGCCAGGTTCAGGTGCTTGAAATCAATTGTTACAATGCTAGCGTTGACCGAATAAACATTGACATGCCTTTGCTGCCAAACATTTGAGGATATTAAAATAATCTTACTTTGTGAATTTCTCTATGGATTTCTCCAACTTGCCAGTATTGGAGGATCTAAATATGAAAGAATGCGGCATTTGGATGCAGGAGATGTCATCTATATCACTGCAGCGTATGAGCATTTCTACATGTTACGTAGATGATGAGATCCGCATTTTGATTTTTGCACCATGTCTTACTTCACTTCTTAGCCATTTTCAAAGCAGGCTTTCTTTGCTTGAAAATGTGCATTGCTAGAAACATCTTACGTTAGGCTGGACGTCGACAGTTTGGTTCATAGCCTTATGTAAGTTGTTTCTAGTAATGGCATTTTTTCAAGCAACGGAGTCCTTCCATGAAAATTGTCAAGCAGAAGTAAAGTAATATATGATGCAGAAATCAAAACGCGGATATCGTCATCTACATGACATGTAAAAATGCTCAGAGATGTAGCGATATGGATGACATCTCCTGCGTCCAAATGGATCCACCAATACCGGCAAGTCGGAGATATCCACAGAGAAATCAACAAACTGTAGAAAGATCCTCAAATGTTGGGACAAGAGAGGCATATCGAATTTTATTTTGTCACCAATACCATTGTAATAAATGATTTCAAGCAACTGAACATGTCTCATTACAAAGTATTGAATCCATATGTCCATGTGTGGGTATGCATCATGGGCCTCATTTGGATATGGAGTGATTTCGTAGTTCACAAGAGGTGAGAGCTCGCGAAGGAAGATCAGCTTGTTGACGAACTTGTTGTATTTCTCTAAACTCTTGAACCATGTTCTCGGTCCAGTGTAGTAGAGGATAGCACCATGTCTTACTTCACTTCTTCTTGACCATTTTTCAAGGCAGGTTTCCTTTGCTTGAAAACATGTCATGTATAGAAACATCTTACGTGAGGCTGAACAGGACGTCGACAGTTTAGTTTACAACCTAACATAAGTTGTTTCTAGCAATGGCATGTTTTCAAGCAAGGGAGTCTTGCCATGAAATCTTCAAGAAGTAAAGTAATACATGGTGTAGAAATCAAAAAGCGGATCTCATAATCTAGGTGACAGGTAGAAATGCTCAGCCAAAGTATTGATATGGATGACATCTCCTGCTTCCAAATGACGCATTCTTCTTGGGTCCAAACACGGATCTCATCATCTATGTGATCATTTAAAATGTGAAGTAAGACATGGTGCAGAAATCAATACCGGCAAGTTGAAGATATTCTCCTGACATGAGAAACATGAGAAGACCCAGTGAAAAAATGGAGAGTACATCCTGTTGGGACCAGAATTTTCAGACCACGGAGTGAAGGAAGTCAACAACTCCAACAGCCTGCGGGGCAGATGAAAGACTAAGTTGGTGGCTCAACTGACTGCCTGAAAAAGTCTCAATATATGGGCTAATAAAATCTCACTGACCTTGATAGACTTTTGACTCACATGATTCTTAAAACCCAGGAACAGGAAAAACAATTAGGATCAACGAGTCATATATGTCATCTTGAATACTACAAAATTCAAATTGTGTTTTATTGCACATAAGAAAAACATAATTCTGAAGTGGTTCGAATGGATGGAATTTTTCATATGAAATCTTGTGCAGATGAACCCTAAGGAAAAATTATATGTTTTGCAATCTTATGAATCAAAGGATGCATGTAGGAGAAAACTTGGAGGATTAGAATCGTCCATAAATCCTTTGGATCAAAGAGGCCCTAAATGGTTTCCGATTTCATTCCACTTAACATTTTTTTTCTTAAAACATAATAGCATGCAGAAGGGGTAACACCGTGGCAGCCGTGACAGGATGCCAATGACAGATGCCTTAGGTGGAGTGATCTCAGCCGGATCTCAGACAAAGTGCACGGGTGATGGAGGCAAAGCCGAGTCTGGCCAAAGTAGCGGCAATCGGTGACATGCAAATCCCAGCAAAGGCGAGAGAGGAGACCCTCCAATGAAGGAAGAAAACCTCTCGGAAATTCGGCGGTTAGGGTCGGGAGTGCTTGGTAGGGGAGTTCACTAAGGTCTAGGGAGGGGGTGTCTAGATTGACGGTCTTCGTGCGGAAGCCTGTGGCAGATGCCAGGTTATTTTTGGGGAAGATTGGCTGATGGTAAAAGAAAGAGGGTTGTTGGATCTAGATGGCAGGTCAATAAAACTGGTTGGAAAGGAAAAACTGTCTTGCGCATTATAGGTTATTTCTTTGTTTATCTATGCTACCAAAATGAGAAACTAGTACAAAGTACAATCTATAATAATAATGAGGACACTCTCCGCACAACGTACCTATAACGCACGTGACTGTTTTTTCTTTCCAATCAATTTCGTACCTTAAGTTTGATAAACAAGAGAGAGGTTTCCAATTTTGGTAGCATCTGAAAACTTAGGAACAACCTATTATGCACATGTCTTTTCATTCCAATCAAGTTTGTTCACCTTTGCATCTAGATCCAACAATCCTCCAATTTCTTTTACCCTCAACCAATCTTCCACATCTTCCCCAAGTATAACCTTGCATCTAAAGGTGCCTTCGGGACGAAGACCTTCAATCTAAACACCCCCTCTTGGACCTAACATCCGAGAGGTTATCTTCCTTGGTATGCTCTCCTCTCTCCCATCATTCGGGATCTGCATGTTGCAGGTCGCCGCGACTTGGGCCGGAGTCACATTTGCCACCACCACCATGCACGCATCCTCCGTGGATCCGCCTCAGATCCCTCCACCCGAGACTTTTTTGCTTGGCGTCCCATCGCGGCTGACATTGTTACCCCTCAAGGTCTGGCACTCAATTATATTTTCAGAAAAAATTGATGAGTGAAAACAAATTGGAAACCCGTTCCGGGCCTCTATGATCCAAAGGATTTTTGTTCGATTCTAGTCCTTTGAATTTTTCATAAGTGCATCGTTTGATTTATAAGATTGCAAACCATCGTTTGGTTCATCTGCAGGAAAAGTTCCATCCGTTCCGACCTCTTGGAAAGAATCCAACGTTTTTCTTATGCACAGCCAAACATCATTTGAATTTTGAAGCATTGACATGACACCTTGATCCTGCATTCTTTCTTTTCCTACGTTTCAAGAATCCTGCGAATGAAATGGCCCCCCTTAAAGGCCAGATAGCTTCTAGCTACCAGAGCTGTTATTGTGTTCACTTTGTGGTTCTGGATATTCTTAGAATCAATGGGGCCTCTCCTCCTTTTTTTCCGCTTGTTCTTCTCATGTTTCTCCTCTCTTGCATGGAGATCCTCCCTATTCGACCGAATGCATAAGGGTGTAACAACAAGAGAGGAGCTTAGTAGAGTGGCGAGGACCGCATTAGCACCCTTCCCAATGAGCTGAAGCAGAAGTTGCTCTCCTTGTTGCCCCCAAATGGTGTTGTGTGGAACTATATGTATTGTCCCGCCGGTGGTGCCACCTATGGAGGTCCACGCCCAGCCTTCTCTCTTACACCAGACCCAGGACATGGTTGAAGAGCCTTGAAAAATAAAAGAAGTTCCTCAACCATCTGATTTTCCATCGCGAACTGTCACCTCTTGTGCACTGCCAAATCAGTCCTTATCCAGATGCCGCCTGTCACGCATATCCATACATGGAAATGTTGATTTAGTTGCTTGAAATCAAAGTCTACAACGGTATTGGTGACAGAATAAAAGTAGACATGCCTCTAATGTCCCAACATTTGAGGATCTTAGATATTCATTTTGTTGATTTCTTTGTGGATATATACGTCCGATTTTCCTGTACTAAAAGATCTAAATTTGGAAGAATGTGGCATTTGTGACGTAGGACATGTTATACAAATCGCTACAGTGTTTGAGCATTTCTATGCCACGTAGATGATGAGATTCGGGTTTTGGTTCTTGCACCATGATATGTCCTATTACACTTCTATTTGACGAGTTTCTTGAAAACATGCCATTGCTAGAAACAGCTTACGTCCGGCTAGACATCAACAGTTCAGACCATGGATATTGTACGGACGAAAGCTGTGTTGGTTGTCCTGTTGGCGATTATCAAAGTGTGCTTCCCAATGGCTTGTCCAATGCTCCCTACAACCCATGTTACTTGTCTAAAATTTGCCCAAATATGGATGTATCTATGTTTAAAAAGCGTTTAGGTATATGTAATATTTCAACAAGTAATATGGGTCGTAGGGAGTAGCATATTTACTATTGTTTCCACTCCTATCATTGTTTGCTATTCACGGGTTAATTTTGTTTGTTGTTTGTATCACCATCCATTCCTAGAGATGCATAAACACATACTTTATTAAGTTTAGGGATTATAATAATAAATCGTTCTTAACATGTGGTTTGTACTTTTCAGACTTCTGAACGTCGTGTAATTTGAGAATTTAGGATTGATCAGTTACTATTAATTTCATCTAGGATTGGTGTGCGGTTGTGGACTTACATGTACGCACTAATTTCCATTCTCCAATAATGTCCTATCTTTGAGGAGCTCACACTTCAGTTTTATTATGTTGAGGTATATATGTTATGCGTGTGATGTTCTTCATATATCAATAATGGCACAATATATGCATGATTATGTTGATGACACTACATATTTAACCAGATCTTGGGCTCTTCGATCGCTGCATAATAACCAGTCCGCCGCCCATCAAATCTGTGGCTTTGCTCCCCACGACTGGATTTCTGTTGGACATGCAGATGCATCTGCACACGCACTGCGGACCAGAGCTTGGACGACGACCAGATCAACCACCTGTGTTTTTTCTCTGATCGATGAATCAATTTCCTCTTAACGGCATGCATGGATCAATCAGATGAATCATACGCGTCTGCACGGAAGAGCGGGGAAGATTTCAGACCAAGAGAAAAACGTACGTGGTGAAAAAAAGTCGATTGCATCTACTAAATTGTAAGTTGATTCTTTTCTAGGAATAACAATTTATTTTAGAAGAGCTATTGCATGTTCTATATCAGTGTTTTGGGTCAGAAATTACTATGTCAAAGATTGGCCTGTCAAAATAAATATACCTACTGTATGTGATCCACTACATGAAAAATCCAGCTATCAAATATTATTATCTTCACAACAAACCCTTGACAAATTTGATCGATTAGAAAGTGTGGAGTAGCAAGAAATTTGTGCAGCTGTGAATCCATCGATCCATGACTAATCATGGACATATATAAATTGAGCATGTGTCAATTATACATCAAAAGCACAATACGGAGCACTTTCAAGGCACGCCATGTTAATTAATTTGTTTCATCAAAATTATTCACAATTCCACGTATAAATTATGGCTAAAATTTAGCAAGAAATCAATAACACATATCCTGGGTCTTATCTATTGATGGAGTCTGGAATCTGTTGAACATGAAAGCAAAACCGAAAGTACATCAGACTCACATTTGTTATCTACTAGTCCTGGAGCAAACAAAAACACGGTGCCCAACATATATGGGATATGTTTATAGGAGCAGATGGAAGGTTTTCCTTAGTAATATGGCTATGTGTAACGTTGAGACCAATTTGCTAATACACAAATTTGTCCGCATGGTTAATTATCTTCCAGCTGGTGAAGGCAAGATTTATGCAGCCACCAGACATGTTAGAATCATCTCACATAAGCAAAAGCTTTTGTTTGTCACTTGTGATTAATTATTTTGTCTAATTGATAATCAAAGTTCCGTGATAGTTGAAGAAATTTTTCGTCTCATATATTGCGAAATGAACATTGTCAAGAACAGTTTTAAATAATTGCATTTCTATTCACCATGTCCATGAGAAAGAACAACAAGCAAAGTCTCGCGATGATATGGATAAAATAATTTACATTTGTTGCAGAGTGGATGTATCACATGGAGTACGGTTGGGGCTATCTTTATAGTTTTTCCTTAAATTTGGGAGTGCTTTTACTTCTACGGTGGTATTTAGATTTGTGGATAAAAAGTCATACCAGAAAGTTCCTTTTTATCAGTTTGTAACACTTAAACTATCACAGTAGAGTTAAGTTCACGGTTAGCTTAACCAAATCACCCGTCATAAAAAGAGTACTCATCCATTACAAAATAGTACTCATATAACACACAATTAGTGCCAAGCAAAAGAGGGAGATCAGGTGACTACATTGAGGTGGAGTCTCAGTGGCTGGCGGTTAATCAGTTACAAATCTGCTTGCACAAGGGAGAATGGTGACACATTTTGGCAAAAAACATGATGTTATGGACATATTGGTCAAACATCGGCATACTTTGACAACTAATAGGATAAATAATTATATTGTCAAGGTTTTAAAACTTAGACCACCGATAGTTTTGCAAAGGTTTGATTGGCTGTGTCAAAATCATATGGATAGATTTCTCAAATGCACTAATATACCAATTTAGTTTTTTATAACTATATTGTAGTCCCTTCATTCCAAATTACGAGGCATCATCATATCTCTTGATTTAACTATGATCGAGTCATCAAATAGACAAATAATATATGAGTTATTGACCATAAAAATTATACCATCGGATACTTCTTTTGAATCAATGGTCTGACATATAACCAATATTATTTTATTAGTCAAACTGAATATTCAAATGCATAAGTGTTTTATCGTTTGGAAACGAGATAGTAGCACAAACAGGGAGTCTATGTTTTCAGAACAGTTTGAACTCATTCGGTTTGAAGGATTCTCAAAGGATTTTTATAGTACATCAACACTTAAGATTTTTTTTTTCTCATGTGTTTCATAAGAATAGAGATGCTAGATTCGTAAGGATTGCGTTCAAACTGAGTTAATTCATATGGATTCCAAGCATTAGGCGAGACCTCATTGAAAAATCTTAAAGATTGAAATGTATGTGACATTACAGTCTTCTACTTTTCCTATTTCTATGATTTCCAAATCATGTGAACGTCCTAATAAGCCTTTTGTGTCCAGGCCCTGTTTGTGGCGGTATAGTTTTTATTCTATATCTCACATTGAAGATAAATCCCGAATTACATGGATGCTCACTAAACGTGGACTAAAAGATTATGTATTAACAAACACTTTTAGTCCATGCCCTCGCATTTGCGATGGCCACGGTGCTAGTTCCTTAAAAAAAATATTCTACTCTCTATCCAGACCACTAGCTAGCTCCTCTGTTTCTTTTTATGCTTGACGAATCGGAGCACTACCACAGCTCGACACAATTTAATACGTTAACATATTTGCTTCCTAGCTCGGTTCTGGCATTGTGCCTCCGCATGACATACGTCAATGACCGCTGGGGATGGAAAGGCAACGCGAGGAAAACCAAATCATGAGCTGAGAACGAGCCAGTGGCAGTTGCAATCTAGTCCTCAAGGATGTATGTTGGTGGTTATTCGCAACACACTTTTGAGATGCTTAGATCACTCTGCAACACTTGCACTTCATTCTTCCCGGTGTCTCCAATTCATACAGAATTATCCTCATCTAGTAGTGATTAGTGATAATTTAAATTTACTGGTTAAGTGCCCGTGCGTTGCAACGGACAAATAAGAAGAATGATGAAAGGATTAATGTGTAATCACTATTTATCACATAAAAAGTCATCGCTCTTATGTACATGTACACATTCCAATTCCTTGAGACAAGCTGGGAGAAAAACAAATAATACAATCAACATGAACAATCTAGGTATATGGATCTAACTTCGTAGGGCATGACCTGTTGCATGCTTGAAACTGCAATTTCCTCGACTTTTTGCTCGAATATAACTTGTTCGTGATGAGCGGGTTCCTGTAAAATCTTGGAAATGCTCTGCAATATACTGAGAAATCAAACTTTTATGCATATTAAAAAAATCAAATATGAGACTACACCAAAAAATGATATCAAAGCAAAAGCTAGCCTGCTGTCTTTCTAGCTTCAATGCTTAAAGGTACATGCACTCCCTTGAAACCTGCATCAGGGCTCTAGACCAAGGAACTCATATTCCAGCATGCTTGGCTACAATAAGCAAGTTGTAATAGCCACGGGTAACTATTTTCATGTTTTAATATACCTAATTTTTTGAACCAAATGCGCAGAGTTCTCGTGTTCAGAAGCTGCAGTATATTGCAGAGCTTGAGAGAGGTCCAACAACTACATGTGAGATCGTATTAACACATGTTTTTTTATTTCTGCCCAGCAAATCACTTTTGGCTGATCTGATATCTCCAAAATCTTCAGATCTTCAGGGAATGCCATTTAGAACGTGCGTGGTTTTAATTTCTTAGTGTCAATGCAGGTAAAGATGAGATAAAATATCATAAATGAACACTATCTTATTGGCAAGCTGATTGGATCAGACCTGGCATGGAAGAATGCATTCACCGGACAGAGTTAGCTAAATTTGACACTTTCAAGCAGAGAGATGCACCAACCTTCATCGATGTCCTTGTCATTACTGGCTCAATAGCAAAAACTGGAATACACCAACAGCCTCACAAGCACATGTCTTATCTGAACCTCAACAAATATCTACAACTGCATTGTCAGGTCCAAGGTCTAGCTTACACTTACATCTATAAGTAGTTCAACAGGCAGATTCTCCAACAGATGACAAGGACACAATGCAAACACCAGCGAAAATAATAGTTTGGGATATAAGTTTGTGTTATACCTGATTTGTCACAAAGTCTTTCATCATCTCCACAAAATCCAAGCTAATCTCAATATGAAATATTATATCTTCATTCATGTTGTTTTCCTGCATTTACAAAGAAGGTTATTTCCGGGAAGCCTCACATAATCCATGCCAAGAAACAAATTATAAACTTAATAATCAACATCAGAGCTATGTCCCTGGTGTCAAAAATCGAACATATGGTTTGATAACTTCTCGTGATCGATGTGACACGAACAGAGCAGCAACGGTATTACCATAAAATGTTGTAGGTATGAAAAGGACATCAAAGTGATCAACAACCGGGCCCATTGAACAACCAACAGGCTCTGGAGCGCTGAAACATATTGACAGAAGCATAATGATATTTTCTAGAAGTTTTCAAAATTATTGGCCTTGCAGCTTGCATGAGTAAAGTAACTAAAACAAATGCAAACTGCATAAGGTAAAGGGTGGTTATGATATACTACCTAGTTCATTAAATACACTACAAATATTGCATTTACGAACAAAAATAAAGGATTATATATAAAGGGTGCTGGGAAGGTAGCATTCCTTCGAAAATAAATCACACGTGAAATGAGAGGGCTACATCGTACTTTCTAAGGAGGAACAAACCTCAGTTGCTGCATACATAGATTGTTGAGACTTAAATCCAACGAAGTCATAGCAAAACCCATCAAACTGCATGAATAAGTCAGCAATCATATGATGCATGGAAACTAAAGCCATTTTTAACGGAAATCAAACGATCTGAACTCACACACAACCATTTTTAACAGTTGGCATTGAAAGGCAAGTTCTTCATAAAAATTGAATACCCTTGATATGCAGAAAAATGGTTTTGTTATACTATAATCTATTAAATTCAATAAAAAATTCAATTGTATAAATGTATTCAAGAAGAGACTATTGGCCCGAATATGATTCTGTAAGATGCAATAAAATAGCAAGTCATGTGACAACAACAGATTGGAGCATGCATACCATCGTATCAGGAAGCAAAGTACAGTCTAAAGAGATAAAAAAAATGTGGCGGAATAATTTTCTTTTGATCAGCAAGCTTAATTACCATATGAACTTAAAATGCTATGAGGGAGAATCACATTAAAGGTGATCAGTTTAGTTCAAAATCTTGAGGGAACAACTTTTAATAAAAACTTGATCAAATCTACTAAAATTGTCCATCAAATTCGAGCACAATTTATGTACAGTACACTAATACCAAATGAATAAACCTCAAATCCTTCTATGGTGTCCCTAAGGGTAAAAATTTGGACAAAACATAAATACTTGGTGATATTGTCCCTAAGAGTAGAACAATTTATGTGATATTGTGGTATGGTTTTATCACCGTTCACATGAAGCATCACTGTACAAAATAAAAATAAAAATGGAGTATCAAAGCTTGGATTTAACCATCCTACATATACAGAAGAATAGAAAATTAACACTCTCTAATATGCAATGCATATTGACTTGAAGAACTTACACGCCATATACAATATTTTCTCTGCATACATGCATTGTACATACATCCGTTCCGCTGTTAAAAAACATGATAGAAAATGATAGAAAATGTATTATTAGTAAGAGGCTCAGAGGAAAAATAAACTGAAAATTCAGATTACCCACAGGTTTGTGATAATAAAATCGTGGTGATATCTCCAATGCGGACATGGTTCAACCTTGCTATTCTCTATCTACACGACATCCCAGAAGCAGAAAAAACAGTCAGGTACTGCCGCTGTTGTCAAAGAAACCTTCAATCATTGCCGAGCCTACTCGCAGAAATCACAGGTTTACCTAATCCACCGATTGGCGGCCCGCGGCACTGGTATTGGCCGGAGTTCCCGCGGCGGGCGGTCCCTGACACGGACCATGGAGGCGGCTGATCCGGTCTCCGTGGCGGCTGGCGCAGGAGAGGAGAACGGCGGAGGCGGCCTTGGCGGGCGGAGGTGGCGGCCGCGGCGCGCAGGCTAAGGAGATTCGGGCGTTTGAGGTGCGTGAGAAAAGCTTTAGGTAGAGGTAATCACGGCAGGTGTAGGCGATCGGTATGATCTGGTGCAGGTAGAGGTAATCCCGGGACATTGTTCCGTGATAGCGGCCCGCAGAAATTCATTGATCGATGGATTTGTTGGGCGGCAATCCCAGTTTTTATTTTGGGCATGTGTGGTAGATAATTGCGGATTGATTGATTGGGTGGCAACGCGGGGTGGGAGGCAACGGACGGACGGTCGGACGGACGAACGTATGTACCAAACTCGAAATTAAATACTAGTAAAGATTTGTGTCATACTGTTGCGTGCACATGTCCCCCACCTATTTAACATAGTTAAATGTTGAAAACAAATAGTTGTGGCTTCAAAATGTGAAGTGTGGTGGATTAAGATGTGACCGAACTTATTTGATCGTCAACGGCGAGCTCGGCTCGTGTCCACCCTGGGAGTCAAGGTTTAGGAACGCCGATTATTTAAAGTTCGTGAGCCATCTGATCGTCCTCCGTGATCGCTGACCTCTCGTCCAATGCAAGATTGATCTCTATCCTTATGGAGGACTCGAAGAATACCCATACGTCCAAGCGGTCCAGATGTGGATCCATTACGCTCTAGCATGCCAGGTTCAGGTCCTCAATGTCACTGACGACTGTGGCCAGCAAAGATTGCTACTGAATGTGCCTTCCATCTCCCGGCACTTGACGACCTTACATCTTAAGAGTGTTAAGTTACAATGCTCTATGGATTTCACGAGCTGTCCAGAGATAGAGAACCTGGAGATGCAATTTTGCAGCATTTATGCGCCCAAGATGGCATCCAAATCACTAAAGCGTTTGTGCCTTGACAATTGTCGTTTCATGAATGAATTCCGCACTCGGATTTCTGTCCCCAGTCTTATTTCACCGCGACTAGATGACTGTGGCTACAGGACTCCTTTGCTTGAAAGTACACCATTACTAGAAACTGCATTTATTAGGCTGGACGATGAATGTGAGGATGAATGTGATTGTAGCTCCAACCTGATTTGTGGTCAACAAAGTTGTCACGGTTGTTATGGTTTTGGCGGTGATCAGTGTGTGCTTCTCAATGGTTTGTCCAATGCCACCAATTTGGAGATGATAGCTATACCTGAAAAGGTACACGACATACTGCCCTCTTTACTTACTGCTATCACTACTTGCATTATTATATGCTATCAACTATCTTTCCTGTAGCATTTCAGTCCATTGATTGATAGACATCCATAAACACATATGTTCACAAATTGTTTATTTCATTACCTACCACAGTTTGGTACTTCCTTTGTCATCGAATGTGGACCAACTGTCATGATATAGTTGGTGTGATGAATATGCTATGTTATCATTCTTACTACGCCATTATATGTCTGGAACATCTCAACCTGCAACTTGGAAATGTATCATTGAACTATACATGTTAGTTCTGCTGCAGTATTGAAAAAAACTTAACTTATATAACCAATATGTGGTAGTCTGCTTAAGAGCAGGCTGGCATGGCAGTTCCACATAGCCATGCTGAATGACTAGTTCTGTCAGCTAACAAGAAGCATGATGTTTGACGTGACACTTCCTTCTTGAGCTCGTGGAGAAGCAAGAAGATGGACCATGTCCACCTCCCACCAAATCAAGGAACGATGGCAGAAATACATCTATCGCCGATTGGAAAAGTAGGACACTTCGTTAAGTTGTTAGTGGAGGTGCTGCTTGTCAAATAATCTATTGGCGCTCAATAATTTTATAGGTTCAGCCTTAAGGTGTGGAAGTGACATTTGCCCACAGCGGAAGGTGTGTGGCAGTGTAGCAAATGTACATTGTAGACTTCTATGCAACAGAGTACACTGACAAATGAAAGCAACATAAGGTTACTGAAAGTTTGAAGCGAGGAACAGCGACGGCAAAAACAACTGAACAACACAAGTGGTGGTAACTTTTCTACACCCCCCAGGCTGGGGCTTCCTCCTTGGCACAAATGTGGTTGTGCGCCTTGGTTTGGACCATTTGTTCACCTACGTGCTGCCACCAAGCCACGGACCATCTAGCATGCAACCTCCCCTTCTCTCTTGTCACCGCCAGTAGGTGCACATATTGTTTCCGTTGCCAGTGCCATGTCCTTGACATAGGAATGAAAGACAGAAGTAACTATGGCAGTTGCCTATACTGGTGAATCACAAGGAGATAAGGCGAGGTAGTTTGATGTTTCAGTTAAAAAAATCGTAACAAATGGTCTTGATTCCACAAAATGAAATAATTCAGAGGCGTAAGGTGTGTTTTCCCCTTTCTTAATTACATTATACATTATAGTAGTATGTATAAAATATTTACCCAAAGGTCCTACTTACCGTGATTATTTCATCTTATAACCTGAAAATCTAGAGTTTGGCAATTTTTCCAGTTTATCTTCAGAAGGGATGTGGCATGGTGCCCCACATTTTGCAAGTTGAAGACTCTATTACTCAATGATTGGTGTGTGGCTTTTGACCTACATTCACTAGTTCGTGTTCTCAAATGCTCACCAGTTCTTGAGAAACTCACTCTTCAGCTTCTTAATGACAGGGTATGCGTTCTGCATGTATTTGCAGCTGTACTATTAAAGTTATAATGTTCGTCAATCTTACTAAGATGTTCTGTATCTTACAGGACGTTGTAAGCACAGTGGGAGTCGAAGGACACCATGATCCAGAACTATCATCTCTATGAGAAGGTTCACAAGGCTTGGAATATCTTGAGGACATGTGGCATAGTTCCAGAGAAAATCTGCATCAAAACTTGACAGTCAAGCTTGAACAAAAAGTTAACTATTGTCATTCTTCATGATTGGTATGTTTCTGCAGTGTGCAGTCCCCTATTCCTACTTGTTCTAATTCGAAGGAACCGTGTTCTAACATTTGTATTCTATAGCGTCTGTTGTAAGCACACATCAGCTAGACTGTGACACCCTTTTCATTACCCTTTAGTATAATGTAATTGCAAACTGGCTGACTGCAGAATGGCTGTTTTGTTTCACCAAAACTTATTTATACGTAGCCACACGGTGCCTATAAAGCTTTACCCATCCACGGCAAATCATCTGGCCGGGTTGTATATCCTAATAACCTTTTTACTGATTAAATCATTGATGAAAATAGTTGATCTTCTCATCTTCAAATCTACTTTAGCTCTGGTGTTGTAGTCCAATATGCTCAGGTTTCCATGTCTGTAAGAACCTATTGGTATGCATTTTTTTCTGTTGTAGTATGAACCCTAATGGATGATAGAATGCAGTCCTTCTAACCAGTCCATCAACGAGACGTTGGCTCTCTTATTATCTTTCTGGATACTTTCCTGTCTATGTTTTACTTTTGGAGTTTTGGTCGCAGCCCGTGATCAGTTTGCTGAGCAAGTCCTGTCCATATATATCAATGAGAATCTCAGAACAAAACTTGCTTTTCCTTTTTCATGCTTGTGCAGGCTTGAGATTTGGGAAGAATCCACGGTAGATGCTTCCGTCTAATGCGGAGATGCCACCATGCCTTCAGTTACTGATGGCGACTAAGCCATGCCTTTGGTTCGCATTGTTGCCTTAAGATTCTGTCTGTCTAAAGAACCTGAATGGCGGTGTGTTGAGCATTATCAGTACCTCTACTCTGGCTTTCGTATCCTTCTTTGATTATTACTGAAATTTAGGCTAAGTTTGCTGTTCGACACAACTGAGAACAACAATTGCTTTGATTTCAGTCAAGTGATAGTCGGATGGAAAATGTAACCATGACCCTATGTCAGTTCCATTTAATGGGATTAATGGACCTTAGAACTGTTAACAATAAGTAATTAGATATTGTTCTGCGTTATATATGTTGCAACTGAAGGCTCAGTTTGCTGTGTCTCTGTTGGGAAAAAAAACGAATTAAGTCCATGATTCGTTATGTTTCTATAATGTGTGGTCATATTTTTGCCAGAAACGGTTGAATCGGTACGTGGAACGACGGGGATTAATTTTCCGGTGTCGATTAGATTTGGAAAGAATTCGAAGAGACTGCGAGGGTTCATGGCTTCGCTGTGTCCATTCTTGATGAAGAACAGAGGAGAAAGCTGGTTTTAAATAGCACGCTATTTCCTCGCTATAGCGTCACTATGGCATATCTGAAGAGTGAAGACCCGGCGCTACGTTTAAGCAATTTTTCTCGCTATGATGTTATTCTCGCTATTAGCACGCTAAATGGCGCTAAACGCATTTGCTATAGCGTCGCTAAATAATTTAACGTCCAAAATCCAAATAGTATCATGCCGGCCTAAAGACTAGGGTCAAGATCTCTCGTCTCAGTCTCTCATACCTAAACGGCTCCACCATGAGGATGGAGACGGCAGATCCTACAGCTCGTGACTGGCAGCGGGGGCGACGACTCCTTTCTTCAGCTCGCAACAAGCCGCCTTTCTTCTAGCTCGTCACCAACGACGACATCTCTAGTGGTTCAATTATGCTTCAAATTTATGTTTATGTCATTGACTTGGTCTTGTAAATGATTGGAGAACTTTCTAATACGTTGTTGTGCTAAAATCTTTAATTTTGGTTATATTTGACTTTTATTTTTCTGCAAAACGTCATTTGAAATAGAGCGCGTTATACAGCGTCTGTAGCATCTGGAGGAGACCAGCGGTAAATGTCACAGCGCGCTATTTGAAACCATGAAACACGACGGCGCACGCAAGAATGGGCGAGGGAATAAGTCCAAGGTGAAAAGATCTTATTCCGCCTTCTGAAGGCAGAGCCGATGGAGGTTCGAGGAAGAGAATGCCGAGGATCTTCCTGTGCTGCTAGCGGCTTGCACATGAATGTTCTGTAAAGAAATAATCCTCATTAATCAAGGTCTTATTTGCCTGGGATTTGATTTCTTTCGTGAAGCACACGACCTCCAGAATAGATGCGATCATGCATTCATGCGAGTTAATGGAGGAAAGACAGGCAGCTATTGCATCGAGAGTGAGACAACAGCTACGGGGAGGGCTTGCTCTGCAAACACGGTGGGATCTCTCGTCCTCCGGCGCCACCCGCAGCTTCCGGCCTGCTCATAGCTGATGCTAGGTGGCATGATCCTCCGATCGTCAATCTTTTCACCTGGCTCTTTAGCTGAGCTTGATCTTCTCATATCGTGCCCTGCAGGTCCGGTGCCGGCTAACTGTTCGACGGAATGGCTGAGAGGACCGGAAACGAGGAATCAAAGGAAACATCTGAGGATCACATCAGCGCGCTCCCCGATGATCTCCTGCTGGATGTGCTGTCCTTGTTGACGGCGGACGAGGCCGTCCGGACGTGCGTGCTCGCCCGCGGTGGCGTGACCTCTGGATGCGCCTGCCCAGCTTGCGCCTTGTTGTAGAAAAGCCGTTTGCAGAGGCACCAACATTCAGGAGCACCGAGCGTTTCAACATCTTCGTGAACCGTCTCATCGAGCTCCGTGAGCCGTTGCCCCTCGTCGACTGCGAGATCGATCTTTGTCATGACGATACCGATGAGCTAAGCAGTGAGACATTCCCATATCCATATGTCATCCAATGGATCCAGTATGCTTTAGCAAGTCATGCTCGGTTGCTTCGAGTCATTGTCGACGAAGACTATTTTGACCAACAACTACGGCTCAATGTGCCTCTCGTCTCCCAGCACTTGATGACCTTACATCTTAACAGTGTTGACTTGCTCTGCTCCATGGATTTCTCGAGCTGTCCGGTGTTAGAGGATCTAAAGGTTTCCAACTGCGAGATTCACGCGCACGCGGTATCATCCAGATCACTCAAGCGTATGTGTTTCGACGGTTGCTGCTTCCCTACTGATTACCGCACTTTGTTATCTACACCAAGCCTTAATTCGTTGCAGCTTTATGATTGTGATGGCATGACTCCTTTGACTGAAAGCATGCCATTGCTAGAAACAGCATTTGTCAGGCTTGCATTTTCTTCCGATTGCTGTCCTACTCCAAAAACCTTGCAGTAGGGAATTGTGGTGATGAAAGCTGTGTTGGTTGTTTTGGTTACCCTGTCGGTGGTAATCAGAGTGTGCTTCTCAATGGTTTGTTCAACGCTATCAATTTGGTCTTGATAGCTAGACCTGAAGAGGTAAGCTTGCTATTTGTCATTTGGTAGCAATTAATTACTTCCATCTCTACTTGACATTTGTCACACGCGTTATTTCAATTTTAGTATGCATTTTTGAGCATGGATGCATATTCAACTTAAACAAGTTGCATATTTCAATTATGAAAGTTTGTGCCTTCGTCCTTGTTCACTGTGGACAGACCTTACCACTATAGTGACGTTTGTGATGATTGTGATATACTATTCACCATTTATACTTTTTGAACTTCTGAGGTCCAGCTAATCCAAAATGCAATTTTTTTTTCCTGCGGGAGGAGATATATCCAACCTGATGCAGAGAAGAGTTACAATTAGTTGATCACCTGACCAATTTCCTCCGGGTAGTTCCTTAGCCATCATGCAGTATGGGTAGAGGTAAACCCTTGGGTAGCAATTAAGTTGATGGCTTAGTAGAATGTTCTGATCACAAGTGTCATTCATAAACCTTAGTATCTCTCGCCCTCCAAGAAGTTCATGGATTCAACGGATCCGAGTCACAAAGCGTGATCTGTCTATGCAAGACTGAGCGTGAGCTTTTAAATTTCTTTAGGACTTAAGCTTGAGCCTGTATGCCTGATATACGTGGAATGCTTAGATGCAGAGAAACTTAGAAGAGAAAAACTATTAGATGGGTACCAACCTGATGACCTATCTTCTCTCTCGGTCTCTCCTTCTCTTCCTTTGTTGTTTACAGAGGAATGTTTCGAGCTTGCAAGGTAATAGCAAAGAGGAAGATGAACTCTACGCCTACGCCGCCCCCATTACCGTGCCTTGATCCTCTGGATAGTTCTGCCGTGGGGAAACAGCCTTGCTTAAGTAGTTGGCTCTCCTTGTGTTGCCAGCTGCTGGACCCAGTCCTGGCCGGCATACCTGCTCTTGGGCCCTTCGTGCGCGAGGCAGCCTTCCCGAGCGCACACTCTCTTCCATGTTGTTGACGTGTGGGTCCACCTTGTCAGGGATGTTGACATAATTTAGCCTGGCCAGGGTAGGGTGTCAGGGAGGGTAATGGCTGCACTGCCACCTATGTTTTGCTTTACCTTTTTAGAATTTGTAATCTCCAGGACGGTCCCTATTAATTTAAATTATTTAATCTTGTAATCTGCAAAACTAGAGTTTGAGTATTTTCTGACTCACCGGCTCACCCATAATTTTTCCAGTATATCTTCAGAAGGGATTTGGCATCATGCCCCGTGTTTAGCAAATTAAAGACTCTTGTACTCAATGGGTGGGTTGCGATTATTGATCTTGATGCACTAGCTTCAGTTCTCCAACACTCGCCAGTTCTTGAAATACTCACCCTAGAGCTCAAAGACAATGAGGTTTGTGTTCTATATGTACAATGCTAATATATATTTAAAGGTATGTTTAATTGATTTCACAGAAGTACTTTGTGTCCACTAGGACCTCGTAAGCGTGATAGGACCTGAAGAAAACTATGATCCAAGAGAACAACCATTTGCATGCACACACCTTAAGGTAGTCAACATTGAATGTGAACAGGACAATGAGATGGTTCGCAAAATTTTGAAGTTCTTGACTACATGTGGCATACTCGCTGAGCAAATTAGCGTCAAGAAGATCTTAGGGTTGTGGTTAAATTGTAAGTTAACTGTTTGCCATTCTTCATGCTTCATATGTCTGCAATTTCCCTGAGTTATTCTATTTCCGGAAGAAAGAACCATGTTCTAACTTCTACATTCTAAGATGTCTGCTGTAATTAACATCAACTATATAGGGTGTACGGCACCCTTTACGAATCCATACATATAGAAAGTCCATTATCCTTGAGTATAGATGGATTAATTACTGGTCAAAAATATAACTGTTCTCATCTTCACATGCAGTTTATTTCTCCCATTTCTTTTACTCGGAATCTCTAATTGTTGTGCTTTTGTCAGTTGTAGTAATTTGGTCTTCAGACCCTTGCTAGATATTAAAAAATGTATCACTTGTCATTCATCCAGTAAGGATATAATGACCATAATTCTTTCTAGATAATGGTGCCTCATTATTTTGCTCTTCTCAACAGGGTTTCATGCTGCCATCCCCCCCTGGCCCCCTACTGACCAAGCCTGAAACACACTTGATGCTTGGCTGTGAACATGCAATCAGAATTTTTGGCTTAACTCTGGGTTAGAAACTTTTGTCAAGATGCATGTTAAATACTACCAATATTTCATAATGCAAGCTGAAATTTCTGGTATCGACTAAACTTATTGTGACTTCTCATGTTCTTGAAGCTTCACTTTTGAGAGGTTTCCGAAGGAGCTGGTTTCATCTACGCCAGCGAGATGTCAAACCTTCAACCACTGATGGCGACTAAGATGTGTGCCTGGTCATGATATTGTTCCAAACCTCGTCTGGAGTCAGTGTCAATTATCTCTCTGTTTGGTTTTCAAACTTTCCTTTATTAGTTTTTCCGATAAACTCTGCAAACTAGTATCCCTTTTGCCGAACGAACGGCCAGGATACTGTAGCCGGTCAGAACGCTGTCATGGGTTCAATGATTTATGTTGCCACTTCTGGAGATTATCCAAGAAAAATCTAATCTACAATCCCAAAGGCTAGGAAGTGCGGCTGCACTTTTTCATTGAAGCGAGCGCACGCTCCACGCACCGTCCGAACGAGCGAACCGCCCGACCAGGCTGGCTTCCCTCCATCGAACCGCCTGCCCTGACCAGGTTCGTTTTCTCTCCCCCCGTAGGCGTGGGCCCCACCCCCCCGAGACACAAGTTTGAATCTCGGGGAACGAGCCGTTTCTCTCATCCCATTTTCTCTCTTCTCTCTTCTCTGCCTCGCCCTCTATCCCCAACCCCCACGCAAATCTCGCGTTCTACCTCCCATTTTCTTCGCGATTTCGCGTCCAGCAACCGCCGCGCGACCGGGGCGGAAGCGAGGGAGAGGGAGAGGGTTCCGCGGCAGGGCACTCCTCCTGTCCGTCGCCAGGGATTCCGCGGCGCGTCGGGGACCTGCGAGTTCGTGCGGAGGCACCGGCGGACTAAACCTAGCTGGCGACAAGCACCACACGGTTGGGAGGCGGCGGCGCTTCAACGGCGACCTGAGCGAGCGAGGTGTGACCCCCTCCTTCCCCATCCCCCTCCCTCCCCTTCCGTATGCATTCTCACGGGCATTGTCTGACCCCCCCAAAATGGCGACGGGTTTGAAGGTAGGCGCCGGGATGTGTGTGTGTGTTAGGCCGGCGTAGCGCCCGTGTAGTTCTCCCCCCCATAGTTGTCCCCGTTCATCGCCTCCCCCGCGCCATCCCGTTGTTATCCCCTAGCCCAGGAGGAGCTGAGCTGTTGGGGGGTTTTGGGGGCGCTCGCATGCAGCGGGATGCGGATTTTTGTCCTTTTTTTTAGCCCTTTTTTGAGATGAGATGGGTTGTTTTTGCATGAAGCAGCGTTGGGGCGTTTAGTTTGATGATTTTGCAAGGGGGGAGATCATCCATGGGGGCTTCGAATTGATTTTGGGTTGATTTTAGGTTGACTAGGTTGATTTTTGCAGGGTCGAATCGATTAGGTTGTCAAAAGGGCTTCGAAATTGCTAGCTTGACTTGGCAGCTTCGAATATGGTTGCTCAGATGGATTATGGGGGTTGCCTAGTTTTGTAGGTTAGTTGCAAAGTTTTATACGGGTTGCAAAATCCCCAATCCTAAGATGCTATATGTGGTTGCTCAATGTAACATAGAGTTGCCTAGTTTTGTAGGGTTAGTTGCAAAATAATTCTATATGGGTTGCAAAACACCCAATCATAAGATGATATATGTGGTTGCTTAGATTGAACATAAACTTGCCTAGTTTTGTAGGTTAGTTGCAAAATAGTTCTGTATGGGTTGCAAAATACTCAGCCCTAAGATGATATACATATTTGCTGAGATGGAACATAGAGTTACCTAGTCCTGTGGGTTAGTTGCAAATTTGTTCTGTATGGATTGCAAGACACCCAATCATAAGATGATATATGTGGTTGCTCAGATTGAACATAGACTTGCCTAGTTTTGTAGGTTAGTTGCAAAATAGTTCTGTATGGGTTGCAAAATACCCAGCCCTCAGATGACATACATAGTTGCTGAGATGGAACATAGAGTTGCCTAGTCCTGTGGGTTAGTTGCAAATTTGTTCTGTATGGGTTGCAAGAATAACCTAGCCCTAAATTGATATACATAGTTGCTCAGATGGATCATGGGGGGTTGCCTAGTTTTTGTGGGTTAGTTGCAAACAGTTATATATGGGTTGCAAGAATACCCAGTTCTAAGATGATATACATAGTTGCTCAGATGGATCATGGGGTGTTGCCTAGTTTTGTGGGCTAGTTGCAAAACAGTTCTATATGTGTTGCAAGAATACCCAGTCCTAAGATGATATACATAGTTGCCTAATAGTTGTGGAGGGTAGTTGCAAAAATAGTTCTGCATGGGGTTGCAAAATAGTACTAAGATGCTATATATGGTTGCTCAGATTGAACATAGAGTTGCAAAATAGCTCTGTATGGGTTGCCTAGTTTTGTGGGTTAGTTGCAAAATACCAGAGTTGCTATATGGTTTCTTTTTTTCTTCATCTGACATGTGAATCACACATTCATCCTGCTTATTTTTTTCCCATCAACGACAAGGATCTGTTCTGCACTGGAGGGGGGGGGGAGGATAGGTTATGTTCGAACATGTTATTGTGTTTTTCCTACAACCAATGGCTTCCGGTGACGACAACACGGACACTGTTGGCGAAAATGATGGCGGAGGGAGCCGCACTCAACCAGCTGTTGAGACTGCACAGGTACATTTTTTTTCTTGATCTAGCAACTTTCTTTTTGTGTTTTTTGAGCCAACAACTTTAATAGATAGATTGTTTTCATTTTCAGAACTGCAAGAACTAAACCAGCATTTTTGTCATTGTGCCATTTCCTTTTCCGGCAATCCTATCTGCAAATGCTAATTCTCTCAATTTTTTTTTGTCTTTTTTACAGCCCACGGCTCCCGGGGACGATAATATGGACACCGGCGGTGAAGGTGACGCTGGAGGCAGCAGAACCAAGCTGGCTGTGAAGACAGCACGTGCTCATGCTCGAAATCCGGTAAGCGCGGGTAGCAATTTCCACATTCTTAGGGTCAGGGGCTCTAGCTCTGGTTCCCTTCCCTTTTGCGGCTAACAAAAGATTGCAACTTCTCCACTCTAGAGTACACAGTTTTTTTTTCCTTTTATTGTGTGGTATGCAGTTCATGGTAAATAGCAGATGCCATACTTCTCCTTTTCATGTTCCCAGAACAGTGGGGGTTCATGATATATGGCACCTTTGCAAAAAAAGGTCAGGCCACTTGTGTTGCTATCTAGTTTGCATACATTTTTTCCCTTTTTTTCCTTGCAACTCTTAAATGTGACGCAGCAACTAGCCATTTGTGGAGTAGCAACTTCTCCACTATAGGTAGCCTCCCCCGCAACTTTCAATAGAGCTTGCAACATGATGCACTCTGATGGGTTTTTTTTTTTTCACGCAACTTTATTGAAGAACGCAGTAACTTAGCACAATACACTATGACTGGGAACTATCAACGTTAAGAGCGGGAACTTTCTTAGCAAACCCAAAAATTGAGCCCAAAATAGAGCTAGCTAGTATCTCTTTTTCTTGGGGGAACTTGATTTTTTTCTCATCCAGGCAACTAATCAGAACAGAGCTAGCAACCCACGAGACCAGACATGCAACTTCCTGCAACTTTACAAGATGGCAAACAAGAGGGGAGAAAACAAGATCGTGCTGCTTTGGGTAGGACAGAAGAAGGGACACACCTTTTACGGACAGTTTCTGCAGGTTTTTTAGCGCTGGAAGTTGGCCGCCATTGCCAGATCTCGCATAGGGCGGTCCTTGTTACTTTTCGTAGGGAAGAAGAAAGAAAGAGAAGCAGGGAGGGGGCACGTGACAGAACCAGGAGGGGCGCGGTCGGATGCGCGTGTGGGTTGTTTCCCTTTTCGTCGTGCGGGGGCGGGGGGTTTACCGTATATGGCCGTTGGCTGGCCTGGCTTAACCAGCCAACGGCCGCCCACTAGTCACACCCAAATTTATAATGAGCGAATGTTCGCTATTTAGTCTCCTGAAACGAACCTCTGCTGATCCTCCGACCGGGAAGAACATGGCTGCCTATCCGTTCCCAAAAATAGAGTTCCTCGCTTTTTCTCACTGCCAACGGTTACATATCTGACGGTGTGTCATCACATCAAAGAGAAGAAAACAATTAAATCGATGCACTCTTGTGCTGCGTGGTGACCGTGCTTTCGTGCTCTCCAGCTCTTGCCTTATGCCTCTCTTTTTTGCTGCGACATCAACCTCGCAGACCAAAGTACAATACTGATTTCTTGCAGAAAATTAAACAAGGATTAAAATGAACAGCCACAGGCGGCAAAGAACTGGCATGAAAGGCCTCAGCGATCGTCAAGCGAAAGCGCTAGAACGTTCTGGAGCTTGGAACGCAGCTCCTGCTCCATTGTACAATAGGTTCATTTTCTTGACAGTTTTCAGAATAAGCCACTAAACCTGTTTTATATCAGACCATGGATGGTGATTAAAAATTCCAGAGACTCCACAATACAGATGCACAAATAGAGTTTGATTAAAGAAGGAGACATAAACTTCCAAACTGATTTAGCAACAACATAATAAAAAAAAAAAGAGATGATGAATATTAAAGGAGACATAAACTTCCAAACTGATTTAGCAACAACATAATAAAAAAAAGGAGATGTTGAACAGATTCATCATCAGTGAAGAAGACACAATCTTCAGGTTTCTTAATGTTTCTCTTCTTCGGATTAATTGTCTCTAGTCAATGACTCTGTTAGGGCTTCCACAATGTGACAAAAGTCAAATTTGCCTGCTCATCATTATTTGGCATCAATGTCAAATTGCTATTTTCACTCCAACGTGCCAAAAGCCAAATACCATTTACACAGGACCCACAAAGCTAAAACAATGATAAATTTATGTTCTCCCTGCTCTTTACCATCCTTGTCCGCAGCCTTTCTCCTCCCTTCTCTGCTTCTCTTCTTCCCTACAGCAAAGAAATCACTCTCTCAAATCGGCTCAAGTATCCACAATCTCCTTATGCATGTCATAAAAATGGATTCACCATTTGAGAAACTAACCACATGAAAAGCTCGATTCTAGGGGAGCAACTACCGACCAAACAGCAGGATGTTTACGGGCATCACCCCTCCAAAATCAATAATTTTATGAAGAGTGCTAGTTAAGTAAGTTCGAGAAGAAGAGAATTGCCAGATTAAATCATCAGGCTCATCTGTGAAAACCACCTGCTGGACAATCTGCTCAAGCTCATGCCATTGTTCCATGAGTTGGTCGGAAAGAATCCTTCTGAAAGTAAGTTTTAGATACTGACCATCCCAAACAAAATCAAATGTAAAAAATTGTTCATTGCTAATAATGCAGGTAGGCCAGAACTGAATAGACAAAAGGGAGAACCCAAACCAGGTTACCTCTCGGAACCTGATTTTAACCCCATTTCAACATGGCATCGATAGCCAAATTTGATGGATTAGGCATCCCACATGACACCTTCCAAAAATCTGGACACACCTCCTCAGTTTTACTACTTCTCAGATCCATATTATTTGTCACAACTTTGTCTAAATATGTATATGTATGTGAGCTCTCGCTACAGTATCCCGAAATTAATTTGGACCGTTCAAGTTTTCTAATCTAAGGGTCCAGATTAGTTGATACTCTTTGATACTTCAATTCATACGTATGGAGCATTACCTCAAAACGGACATAGTAATAGAAAATCAGGGGTAAAAATGTCTAACAGTTTGTTTCTTTATTCCCGTCGCGGGAGTACTCGGAGGACCCTGGTGCTGCGGGCTCAGGGCCGGGCCGATGGGAATGCGGCCGGGGCGATCGCACAGGCCCCAGATTAGGGAGGGCCTAATTTTTTGAGTTGTTAGTATGCAACCATGAGCGTCTTCTTCAAAATCTGCTCACCTGGACGCACTGCAGCAGGCAAAGGAGAAAGTAGTCGGGTTGTGCGCTTGGACCCGTGAGAACGATCCGTAGAAAAAGGCCCGCCTCTCGGGAGTGTCGCCCGATGTGTCACACGCAGGAATTTCGTGGGTTTCTTTTCGTCTGCATTTTATATTCCCGGGATAGAGATGATTTTGTTGTATGTACATGTTATTCCTTTTTGAAAAAAAATGTACATATTATTCAAATATCAAAATAGTGAACTTAAATAACTTTCAAATGGTGCATCTGAATTACGCATGGTTTTCACCTTTGTTTTTCTCGCATCGAGATCGTTGAAACTAGATTTATATTCATAGTGTTTTAATGAACTTTTTTTCTAATAAAAAAAACTAGTATACTCGCACAGTTCATTAAATCTTAGAGCAGCATCATAGCTGTTTGATCAGGACACGAGGTGGGTTACCCGGTCTACCTAATCAAGGAAATTTCCAATTTTGATTATTCATATTTTGTATCTAGTGTTTCAAGAATCAAGTCATCATGACAAAACATGAATCTAATGCACAAAAGGGCAACGGGAAATAAAGAGAACAAGATTTAATTGTATGTGAAAAAAAGGGCACAAGGGCATTTTACATTATAATTGTCATTAGTTTGTTTATGTGAGACAGGGCCCAATTTAAAGTTTCGGGCCACGGATTTTGCCGGCCCGGCCCTGTACGGGCTGTGATACTGATACCGCCGGCGGCGCGACGCGGGAGGACGTACGGTGGCCGCTCGGCGCTGGAAGGGCGACGACGACGGCCGCAGGCTGTGATACCGGGCTACTGGCGGCGGCGCGACGCGGGAGGACGTACGGCGGCCGCTCGGGGCTGGAAGGGCAACGGCGGAAGGCGCGCGGTGCTGGCAGGGCGGACGGTGGTGGCGCGCTGCGGGCGGATGCGGTGCGGTGCTTGGAGGGCGGCAGCAGCTTGCCGGGCCGGCGGCGGTGACTCGCTGGGCTGGCGGTGGCTGCCTGGAATCGGGAACGGGGAGACGGGAGATAGACGGAGACACTCTGCAGTTTTTTTTATTACTGAGATAAAAATGCGAAATGTCAAAAATGCTCTTCGCTAATGCTCCATTTTGTATTGGGTACTGTAAAATCTGTCATGTACGTATATCCAGATACTTGCGTATATACACAAAACTGTGATAAGTCTCGGAAGGAGTAGTAAAATGTATTTGGGTTGTTATTAGCATATTTAGGATCAACAGTAGATTTCCAGAGTTTACCCTCATCTCGGATATTTCTCTTGATCCAGGACTTTAAAAGGTCAAAGATTGACATCTTGAAGACAAGGGGTGCCAAGCCCACCAAACTCTTTTCTAGTACAAATCAAATGCCAATTAGCAAGGTGAATTTTTCTCTCCCCTTCAGAACCACTCCAATGACAGTGGACCCTTTGGATGTTAATTACAACAATTTCCTCCTCCAGCTAACAACTTCCCCCTCAGCATAATGAAGACAAACCACCCCCAAGACAATGATTGGGGCTAAGACCTTTAATAAGATTATGTGTTGTAGCTTTAATAAGCATTTTGGTTAATACATCAATAACAAGATAAAAACGTAGAGGGGAGAAAGGGTCGCCTTGCCTAAGACCTTTACCAGTGAGGAAAAATATCCTCTCGATCCGATTAATTTTTACCCCAATAGAACCATTATGTGAGATTTTTTTAATCCAAGAAATCTGCCTCTGACAAAACCCTCTTTTATCAAGTAATTCATAAAGGCATTCTAAATTAACTTTGTCAAAAGCTTTTTCATAACCAAGCTCTGCTCATGAGACTGGTGGACATCATGCAAGACCTCATGTGCATTGACAAAACTTTCTAAATATCCTAGTCCTACCTCTGATAAAGATAGATTATTTGAACAAAAAAGCTGTCGTCGCACGGGGCTCCGACACCAGGGATGCGCGGGCACCCCCTTTTAGGTTCGGCAGTGGGCGATGGGGACCGCTCCGGCGATCGCCGGCAAGGCCAATGCAAAGCGTAAGAATGCAATGAACATGAGAACGTTTTTACCCAGGTTCGGGCCACCTTGCGGTGTAAAACTCTACGTCCTACTTGTCTGAGCTTGTATTATCGTAAGACTGAGGGTTTACAAGTTGTCGGGGAAGGGTCCCTGTGTGCTCTTTTTTTGGCTAAGTGCTCCTTACTATTCTGAGCTAGTGGTAGTGAACTGTGACTTAGTCCACTGAACAACGAACCCTTTGACCGTTAGCGGGGTCCTCCTTTTATAGACAAGGGGATACCACAAGTGCCACGGTGCATGGATTACAAGTGGCGAGCAAAGAGCTTGGGCAGCTCCTCCTCGGTGCGCTGGCATGCATGCAAGAGCGCCAACCCCGCGGCTAGGGGTCTAAGGCCTAAAACTAGCCTTGGGCAGCCACTGTTTGCCTGACTAAATGGATAACCCCCCTCCTGTCGACTCATTAAATGCATCGTGCGCCTCACTCCTCGTCCTGGCGATCCTGCACACCGGGCGCCTGTTGCGCGCCCACGTGGCGCTGCTGCTCTGTTCGCTCGGCCCCGCCCTCGCGGCAGGAACCTGTGCCCGGGAACGCCTCCTCCCGGCAAGTGCCTTCCCGGGAGGTGCCCAGGCAAGATTTTCGCCGAAGCCCCGCTAGCCTTGCCGGGCTGGGAGCTTGCCGGGCAGCCTGGACGCTGCCGCCGGGGTGTGATCCTCCCAGGAACCAAGCGATGCGACCCACGCGTCGTGCACTGGTGGCGCCGCGGGTGGAACGGGCACGCCTCACATGTGTTCACCAGCTGCTCCGTTCAGCGAGGGCCGTGGGCCAGTAAAAACCGTGCTGAAACGCCTTGCCGGCCAGCGCCCGAGAGGCCACATGGTGGGAGCATGTGCCTCGATGTATCTCCTCCAACAGTGCGCGCCCTTCGTCTTGGGGCACGCTGATGAGCTTGACTCCATTTGCACGCCTGCGGTAGAGGTTCCCATCCACCACGGCGTACATTTTGGCTTGCCGGGCCACTTGCTCCGCGGCGACGTTGTCTTCCGGGAGGGCTTCTCCCTTTAGGTAACGGGCGATTTCTACTGCTAGGGAGGGGTCTCCCTGCCAACGCATGCCGCTATGTGAGCGGCATGGACCTCCGCTGTTGTGGGGTTTCCTTCAGTTGTCGGAGAGGCTTCCCCGGCAACCGGCTTGGGGGCGACTGAAGGTGCCGCCTGCTTGTGGCCGAACACCCCCGCCGGAGGCTTCCGACATTCTGCCGCCATCTTGGACAGCTCGTCAGCCGCGAAGTTGTCCTTCCGCTTGACGTGCTCGAAACGCAAGCCCTTGAACTTGCGTTCTAGCTTGCGGACTTCCTCCACGTACGGTGCCATCTGCGGGCAGTCGTAGTCCTTGTTAACCTGGTTGATCACGAGCTGGGAGTCCCCGCGAACGACCAGGCGGTCGATATCCAGGGCGATGGCCGTCCGCAACCCGGCAAGCAAACCCTCGTACTTCGCCGTGTTGTTAGTGGAGTTCGGGAAATCGAGTTGGATAGCAAACCTCAACTGATCCCCCGTCGGTGACTCAATGACGACCCCAGCGCCAGCCCCCTAGAGGCTGAACGCGCCATCAAAGTAGAGGATCTAGTGGCCTTCGTCCAGCTTGCTTGGCAAGCTCGTCTCCGGCTCCTCCTCTTCTACACCCGTCGACGTCCACTCTGCGACGAAGTCCGCCAGGGCCGCGCTCTTGATGCTCTTGGAGTTGGTGAAGTGCAGACCGAACTCCGACAGCTCCATCCTCCACTCGGCCACCCTCCCGGTGGCTTCACGGTTGGTGAGGCCTTGCTCAAGGCAGAATCCCGACACCAGGTGCGGTGCGCCTGGAAGTAGTGGCGCAGCTTGCGAGACGCGAGCAGAATCCCCAAGAGGAGCTTCTGCACCTGCAGGTATCTCGTACGGGCATCGCGCAGCACCGTGCTGACGAAGTACACCGGATGCTGCACGAGCCGCTTGCACGGTCCCGACGCTACCGACTCGGGGGTGGTCCCTGGGTCCGAGGCGGTTGCCGAGGGCCGTTCAGCCCCCTGCCCCGCAGCCTCAGTTCCCGGAACTTCTTCCTCCCTCTCGGCAACCAGCACCGAGCTGACCACCTGGTCAGTCGCCGCTAGGTAAAGTAGCAGCGGCTCGCCCGGCTTGGGGGCGACGAGGACGGGCGGCGACTTCAGGTATTGCTTGAGATCCTGAAACGCCGCCTCGGCCTCGGGGATCCAATCAATCGGACCCTTCTTCTTCATCACCTTGAAGAAAGGCAGGGCGCGTTCAGCCAGCCTTGAGATGAAGCGGCCCAGCGCGGCAACGTAGCCGTTGAGGCGCTGGACGTCCTTCACCTTGCGAGGAGCCTCCATTTTCTTGATAGCTTCTATCTTCCGTGGGTTGGCCTGTATCCCCCTGTGCGAAACCAAGAAACCCAGAAGCTGGCCCGAGTCCACACCAAAGGTGCACTTCTCAGGGTTCAGCTTGAGTTTGATCCAGCGGAGGTTATCAAACGTTTCCTGCAGGTCATCAGTCAGCGAGTCCCCGCGCTTCGACTTGATGACGATATCGTCCATGTAGGCCTCCACGTTCCGGCCTAGCTGGGGTCCCAAACACTCGCGCAACGCGCGCTGGAATGTTGAGCCCGAGTTCTTCAACCCGAAAGGCATGCACGTGTAGCAGTAGCAACCGACCGGGGTGATGAACGTTGTTTTCTCCTCGTCTTCGACCGCCATCTTAAATTTGTTGGTAGCCAGAAAATGCATCCAAAAAGCTCAGCAAGTCACAACCAGCAGTGGAATCAACTATTTGATCGATACGGGGTACAGGGAAAGGATCCTTGGGGCAAGCACGGTTAAGATCAGTAAAATCTACACACATGCGAAGCTTATTCCCCGCCTTGGGTACTACTACAGGGTTAGCTAACCAAGTGGGGTACAGAACTTCCCTGATAGCCCCTGCAGCCTTGAGCTTGTCCACCTCTTGCTTGATGAAATCCTTGCGCTCCTGTGCTTGCCGGCGAATCTTCTGCTTGATAGGGCGGGCGTCCGGGCGCACCGCGAGTCGATGCTCGATCACCTCCCTAGGGACTCCGGGAAGGTCTGACGGCTCCCAAGCGAACAGGTCGGCATTCTCCCGGAGGAAAGTGATGAGGGCGTTTTCCTATTCGGCAGTAATGTTCGCACCGACGGTGATGGTGCGCTCGTTGTTGCCGGCTTGGAGGGGCAGCTTCTTCACCTTGGCGGCCTCCTCCCGGAGCTTCTGGCCCTTGTCGGGGCACGAGCTCGAGCCTGCGCTTCCCCCGGCAAGCTCTTGCGGGGCAGCGCGGGCTTTCTTCGTTGCCGGGTCATCGCCCGGCGAGCCTTCGCCTCCGGCAACGTCCTCGTCACCGGCGTCAGCTGCGGTGGCGGCCCTGACGACCTCGCCCACGCACCAGGTCGTGTTCTTCAGGTCACACCTGATGGAGAGAACTCCGTACACGCACGGCATCTTCATCACGCCGTAGGCACATTGGGTCGCCGCCATGAACTTGATCAGGGCCGGCCGACCAAGGATCCCGTTGCAGGGCAGCGAGGTGTGCGCCACGTCGAACACTATGTGCTCGGTTCTGAACGCTTCCCGGGACCCGAAGGTCACCGGTAGCGTGATGCGCCCTAGGGGGCGTACAATCCTAGGGTTCACTCCCCGGAACGGGTCAGTGGGCTTCAGCTGCTCCACCGGCAACTGGAGTTCCTCCACCAACCTGGCGGACAGGAGGTTCAGCCCCGCTCCGTTGTTCACCAGCACCTTGGTCGCCGTCATGTTGTTGATGATCGGTGAGACCATGAAGGGTATGACCCCTGAACCCAGCTGCCACGTTGGGTGATCGTCGGCGCTGTAGGTGACCGGCACGTGCGACCACCTCAGCGGCTGTTGCAGCTCCACGTCCGGCAACCGCGCGCACACGTTGCGAGTGAGGCGCTTCACCGCGGCATGCGATGGGAGAGCGTAAGCTCCCCCATGGATGCAAGCGACGCCGCGGGGCTCCTGGAAGCCTGGCTTGTCGCCGCCAGTGCAATCGGACTCTCGCTGCTGCTCAGCACGAGCCCTGTCCCGTCCCCGGGGAGGGCGCTCCCTGCCAGCACGGCCCTGGCCGCGTTCCCCCGGGCTTCCTCCCCATCGGCGTGGCCGCCGGCAGGCTTCGGCCCTGCTCTGGGGTCGTTCGGGCAATCTCGGGAGAGATGCCCGATGTCGCCGCAGTTGAAGCAGGCGCCGACCGCTCGGCGCTCCTCGTGGCGCTGCTCGCGCCCTGCTTGATACTCTGCAGGATGCGGCGGTCCTACGCGTCATGGGTAGAATTGGCGTGGATGGGGCAGCGGGACGCGTTGCCCTGCTTGCCGCCAGATCCGCCACCGGGCAAGGCCTTCTTCGCGGGCCTCGCAGTAGCCCCCGACTCTGCAGCGAGGACTTGCTTCCCGCTGCGCTTGCGGGAACTCTTCTTCTGCGAACCCTCTCCTGGGCTCGCGACAGCTTTAGCTGCAAGTTCGGGTGCTAAGTGCCCTTCCTCGGCCATGGCACACTTGTGTGCCAAGGCGTACAGATCCTGTGTCGTCCGGATCCGATGCGTGCTCAGCTTCTCGCGCATCTTGGGGTCGCGGACGTTGATGGCGAAGGTGTTGACGATGGCGGCAGCCTCCGCCTGCGGGATGGAGTAGGAGAGACTGGAGAAGCTGTTGACGAAGCTCTGCAGCATCTCTCCCGGCTTCTGCACTATGGTGTGCAGCTCTGCCATGGTTCCCGAACGCTTGTAGCCGCCCTGGAATGCGCTCACGAACTGCTTGCGCAGGTCCGCCCAAGTGGCGATGGACCTAGCGGGCAGGTGGAGCAGCCAGGTTCTCGCTGATCCTTTCAGGACCATCGGGAACCAGTTGGTTCTGACCTTGTCATTGGCGCTGATGGCATGCATCTCCAACGTGTAGGTCAGGAGGAAATCCTTGGGATTCACGGTCCCATTGTACGCACCGAGCGCGGGCGCTTGAAACTTACGGGGCCATGTCACCCGCCGCAGCTCGCGTGTGAACGCAGTGCAGCCGTCCTCGGGGCCCATAGGAGCATCCTCCTGCTCCTGCGGGCGTTGGTGCTCTACCTCGCGCGGGCGCCGGTGCTCCAAGCGCTGACGCAGATCCTCCTGCTGGCGGGCATTCAAGATGCCGCGCGCGTCACCTCGCGTGATGGTAGGTGACGAGTCCGAGGACCCCTCCGGGTCCCCGCCTCCCGAGCCTCCCTGCGGGGGAGGGTTTTCCCCTTGTCGCGAGGCGCGGGGCGCGTCTCCGTGCCCCGGGTTCTGCCCGCGGCCTGAGCCTGCCGGGGCGCCCTCTCCCTGTGGCTGTTGGGCGGCGAGCGCGAGGAGCGCATCCAACTCCGCGCCCCACGCCTTGTGTGCCGGCGTGCCCTGCTGCGGCTCGTATCGCACCATGACCCGCGCGGCGATGATGGCTTCCGCCAGGGTTTGGGCCGGGGGTAAACGATTCTCCGACCGGGTACCCTCCGCCCGATCCCCAAGCGCATCCGGGTTCACAGGGTGCGACCCTGTCGGCGTCGCTCGCGACGCGGCGTGCTCGTGGCGCAGCTGACGCTGCGCGTCTTCGGCCCGCGATTCGACTCGCTGGCCGGCGCGGGTGGCACCATGGCCGCGCGCCCGACTGGCCCCGGCACTGGGAGCCGCCGGCCCTCTCAGCCAGTTGTCTGCCGACGGCCAAGGAGGGGGGGGGGCTGGCAGCTGTGATTGCTGCGCTCGTGAGGGTTCAGGGTTTTCCTGAACCCATGACGCGGGCTGCGCGTCGTGCGATCGCGTGTGCGTCGCTGGTGCTTCACGCGGATCGATCCGTGGGTCACCAGCCCGCATGGGAGGCATGGCGGTTGGCTCTGGCGTCGAGGAAGACGAGGCCGATGTTGGTGTAGACGTCGTCGCCGACGGTCACCGGCGAGCTCTCCTCACGTGCCCCCTACCTGGCGCGCCAGATGTCATCGCACGGGGCTCCGACACCGGGGATGCGCGGGCACCCCCTTTAAGGTTCGGCAGTGGGCGACGGGGATCGCTCCGGCGATCGCCGGCGAGGCCAATGCAAAGCGTAAGAATGCAATGAACATGAGAACGTTTTTACCCAGGTTGGGGCCACCTTGCGGTGTAAAACCCTACGTCCAGCTTGCCTGAGCTTGTATTATCGTAAGACTGAGGGTTTACAAGTTGCCGGGGAAGGGTCCCCGGGTGCTCTCTTTTTGGCTAAGTGCTCCTTACTATTCTGGGCTAGTGGTAGTGAACTATGACTTAGTCCACTGAACAACGAACCCTTTGACCGTTTGCGGGGTCCTCCTTTTATAGCCAAGGGATACCACAGGTGCCACGGTGCATGGATTACAAGTGGCGAGCAAGGAGCTTGGGCAGCTCCTCCTCGGTGCGCTGGCATGCATGCAAGAGCGCCAACCCCACGGCTAGGGATCTAAGGCCTAAAAACTAGCCCTGGGCAGCCATTGTTTGCCTGACTAGATGGATAACCCCCCTCCTGTCGGCTCATTAAATGCATCGTGCGCCTCACTCCTCGTCCTGGCGATCCTGCACACCGGGCGCCTGCTGCGTGCCCACGTGGCGCTGCTGCTCTGTTCGCTCGGTCCCGACCTCGCGGCAGGATTCTGTGCCCGGGAACGCCTCCTCTCGGCAAGTGCCTTCCCGGTAGGTGCCCAGGCAGGATTTTTCCCCGAAGCCCCGCTAGCCTTGCCGGGCTGAGAGCTTGCCGGGCAGCCGGGACGCTGCCGCCCGGGGTGCGATCCTCCCGGGAACCAAGCGATGCGACCCACGCGTCGTGCACCGGTGGCGACCTGGGTGCCACGGGTGCAACAAAAACCCATCAAAAGAGCTAACTTATTGCTTAAGACCTTGGTGAAAATCTGTAAAATATTGTTTTAGAGGCAAATAGGCCTAAACTTTTTCATGGTAGAAGCATCTTGTTCTTCTGGGTTTAGAGCAAGGATGGCAAAGTTGAAACAAAAAATATAAAGCTTTCCATCGTAGAAATCTGCAGAAAAAACAAGGACGTCGTCCCTGATGAGATTTAGAGATATCATTTTTCTTTTTGAAAAACATGATTGAAAAACCATCAGGGCCAGGAGTACCGTCTAAATAAGAATCAAAGACAACTTTCGTAATATATTCCTCAATAAAAGGGAGGGTAAGGAGTAAATTTTGATCAGGAGAAATTTTCTCATGAGGGAGAAAGAAACCATCCTGCAAAGAGAAACCATTTCTTTCTTCAAAACTAAAGAGTTGCTTATGAAAGTCAGAAGCAATAGAAAGCATTAATTTTGCTGCTATTAGAGGTGATAATAGACGGGCCCTTAAGAGAAGAAGTTTTTTTTCTCCTTTGATTGGCAACTGCATGAAATTAAGGAGTTTTTTTGTCACCCTCAAGAATATGTCTATCCCCTAGAGATTTGCTTTGCTTTAGTTTCTTCTTTAATCCAAATAGAAGACATTTCAGCATGGATTTCTTCCATCCTCTTTTAATTTGATCAAACTCAGAGAGGGGTGGGTGGGCTGGTTCAGCTTCAATGTATAGAACATCCTACTTTTCCATCAAGTCCTTTGGGGACCTAAGGGCAGCCTCAATGTTCCTACAACCCTTGGTATAGCTACTCTTCCATCAACCCTTGGTATAGCCTCAATGTATAGAGGTTGATACATTTATTAGATTTTGTAAATGCATGTTACTATCATATACAAAAAGGTAAAAAAAAAGGTAGGTTGCAAGTGGGTATACAAAACTAAGCATGACTTCATTGGGAATGTCTAAAGGTTCAAAGCAATGCTTGTAGCAAAAGGCTTGTCACAAAGTGAAGGGATTTACCGTATTGAAATCATTTCATCGGTCTTAACGAAATATTACTTAAGAATTGTCATGACAGAAGCAGCTCATTATGTTTGGAGCTACATCGCATGGGTGTTAAAATGACGTTCCTTAATGGTGACTGAATGAAGATGTATTAAATGGCTCAACCAGAAGGACTCGTTTCTCAAAGGTCAGGCATAAAACCCGTTATCCGATCCCCGAACCCGAAAAGCACCCAAAGCCCGTAGTCTGATGTTTTTCGTCAGGTAATAGATTTGAAAACCTGATATTAGTTCAGGTAATTCGGGATTTAACTCCTAGTACTCAAAAATCCTGAATAGCCCCAAAACCCAGCAGCCCAATGGATTAATTCTCACTTTTAGGTTCAACTCCACCCAACAAACTAAACTAGCCCACAGACTCTGGTGTCTCAGACAAACCCAAACCACTGCATCCTTCGGACCCTTCCCAGTCCCATTCGCATCGCACCGCCTCAACCCTAGACGCTACTCCTAAGTCCGGACTTAGCAACTGCCATGTCGCCGCCTTGCCGCGGCTCAACGTCGTCGTGACCAACTGCCTCTCATCACCATCCACACCGGGCGCCCGCAACGCACAAGCCGGCGACGACACGACCCCTCCCAACACTACTAGAAATCACAGTTTTCCCTAGTGCCAAATACTCTAGGTGAAAGCATAAAAACCTTAGGTAAAGGCTTCACCTAGGGACTGCTCTAGGGAAAGAACCCTAGGTATAGTATGGTGGGTAAAGAGAACTTTACCTAGGGGCATGTTGACAACTCTAGGGGAACATTTCTTTACCTAGGGGTTAGAACTCTAGGGAAAGATATCACATGGGTGTTGCATATGGCACATCATCATCTTCCCCTAGAGGACTTTACCCACTAGAATCTGAAATACACCCTAGAGAACCATATTGAAATTTGTATTGACCATACATGAATTCATATTGGCCGTATTTGAATTCATAATGACAATAGTTCAAATATATTCAAACGGAGCCAGAAATATTAACCAGTAGACATTGCACAAAACACAAATTGTTTCAATCAATCCCACTCTTCACTCAAATAACACGTTCGTGATGTACAGCCATAACAAATCAGTGAATGGTTAGAATTTGCTATGAAAAAAACATGACTCAACATGTCAACTGTTGTCATGATGAGAAAGCAAATGCTCCTATTCTAGACTTGTTGAAGAAACCTCAAACAACCCATTCTTAATTTGCAGCAGGCTAGTGGACAAACATTTGAGCCGAAATTGTGTTCCTGAAAATAAGATCAAAATCATTTTAGGAGTTGGATGAATATATGTGGTAGCGTCAATATATATAAATTGATGGTAATAAACAATATCTCATCAGCAAACCAGTAAGTGTGTACTGTTAAGCTAAAAGAAAATCTACATGTGCTCCCTCTGTTCATATATGAAATATGCACGAAATGATAATTACAGTTAGCTCTCCATGATTTAATTAGGCTGAGAAGATAAACTCATCAAGGCTTTGCATATGACAACCAAATTAAACTCCCAGTGGCTTTATTTCTAATTTTACAATGAACATACAGAGAAACACCATGGAATAAAAAATGAAGCTAGACAGTTCAAACATGTGGCATGCTGCATGACTTCAGAAAGGAAGCTAGACAGTTCAAAAATTTAAAAAAGAGAAACTAGCAGTCGGTTCATTTTAAAAGAATTGGCTGCATCCATGTACATTTACGAGTATGGATAGGGATGTACAGAGCTGGTGAGGTGGTCAACATACAATGGAATAGATTATCAGACTAAGAATGTCATTAATTATCAACACACACGACGCACGCACGCATACACCTTGCATACACCTCTCATTACAGTAGTAGAAATATTGCTACAATATATAGATGTCCATGGATTCAACCACAACATTGTTTTCATAATGTAGAGTATTGCAGTGCATACTAAGACACAAATACGAATGAGTACAGATTAATGAAACTCACAGGGAATCGACAAATTAAAGCATGGGATGAAGCTCCAGTAGTCGTTTTGAATTCCTCCCCTGAAACTTGAGATGATTATCACCAAGGGTAAGGATAAGCATAGAGATAGAATTATGCTCTAATAGATCACGTCAGACTACATATTCTAAGTGGGGCTGTCGAATGACCTACAGAATACTTGTTTTTTCTTCAAGAAAATAATCAGAGTACTTATTCATATACAATATACCCAACGTAATTGTGCTTGCGCAGGTAAAGCTCCAATGGCCTCAATTAAACATCTAGAAACCTAATCAAGCCAATATAAACCTCCTTCCCTGTTTCATTTTATGCCTCATTAGCGACCTCCATGGAGCGCATGCTTGGGCACCTTGTCATCGGCTTCTGCAAGTGCAGACATGGATAAACACATTTTCAGAACTTACATCTATCTAGACAATGAAGCTACATGGGTTTCTATACAACTCACATCTACCTTGGAATATATAAAAAGATAGAGATTTGATATTACAGAAATTATATCTTCCTGTAAAGCTACATCCGACAAGGCATGTGTAAATCCTAGTTCATCCACTAAGTGCATAAAACTCTGGAAAGATGTAGGTCAGGATGTCGTCATGAGCACCACAAGAAATAAGCACCTCCAACAAATGAACAAACTCTGCCCGGAGAAAGAAAATCATAGTATTGACATTTGAGCTGGAAACTGGACTATAAAATTGGAGATTGCAAAATAGTAAATTTGCTGATAGAATTTAGTACATGATAACATGAGTGGTCATCACCGCCAGGGCATTCAGATTGTTTGCATGTAATTTTCTCTACAACTATACATGAAATTCCATAGATGGTGTGGTAATACTTCAAGGAATTGATTCATTATGGAATGACAAAACTAACTACCTCCAATATAACAGGTATAGGTAATCCCAGCAGTAAATGATGACATTAGAGACAACAAATAATGCTACATGTAATATTAGTTATCTGAATATACCCAAAAGAAGAACCTAAAATTAGCACAAACAGTAGCCAATAGTTTCACTTCAGAACTTGGAATAAAAAATCTAATCAAAATGATGAAGGCAGTTGATGATAATATATCACTTACACTTGCTCAATTAGAGGCCTCACAACACATAACTCAGCTAAGCACTCATCCATTTCTCCCAATTAATTTCACCTAGAGCGCTAATTTCTCTTCCTGCTCCATGTTATATTTGAAGTTTGCTATAAACATGATTCTGCCTCACCTCAATACACCCTCTCTATCATGATACTACCGAGACATCTTGATGAACATGCTAAGGATGGCAACCATGCAATAGAATCAAGTAATAAATCCGCTGCATGCGGAGAAGTATTGCAGAGAAGTGTTGTTTGATTACTAAGGGGGATTTTAGGTGCTGCAGCAGAGAAGGGGGGAAGGGGAGATGGGCTCACCACGGTTGAATGCCGGGATGGGTGATGGCGCGACGTGCGCGGTGCGCGTGATTGTTGGTGTTGCTCCTGCTCTTGCGGAAGGAGGTGAACTGCGGGCGGCGGCCTTCGGAGCAGTGGATGTTGGACCGCGACCCCAACCGCTTCGGAGCAGGAGAACGGCCAGATCCACCGGCGCCTTGCGTCCGGCCTCCTTGAGAAGTAGGGGAAGGCGGGGCCACGGCCCGCCTCCCTTGCCGCCCGTCCGCCGGATCCGGACCCGGGATGGCCGGATCTGGTGGAGAGGAAGGGGGTTGGATCCCCCGTACCGCTGATCTGGGGATGACGGCAGCGCGAGCAGGCCGGGGAGCAGTAGGAGGAAGAAGAGAAGGGGGAGAGAAGGGAGAGGTGCATCGATACGGAGAAAAAACGGGGAGAGAAGGGAGGTCGGTAGGGTGGCGATCCTCATGCGATAGGTAGCGGCGGCGGTGGGCACGGAGGCGGTGGGGCGGTGTGGAGGCGACTAGAGGAGAAAGGAGACAAGATTTGTTTTTTATTGAGATGGGAGGGGAGGATATTTTGTTCTCTCCCGTGGGCCGTGGTGCATCGCTGCTTCCGCCACTGTCAACTGGCCCGAGCAAGTGAGCACGTGGAATAAAAGAAAAATCGAGCGCCAGCGAAGCGTTCTTTACCTAGGGATCAAATTAACTCTAGGATTAGTTTACTTCACATTTATTTTTGGATGCAAACTTTCTTTAACTAGAGTTACACCGTTTGCAACTTTACTTTACCTAGGAAAGAGAAATGAACTGTAAGTAAAGTTTTTTGTCCTAAGAAAAATTGTGATATCTAGTAGTGCGAATCCGACTCCCAACTTGTCCGTCTTCTCGCGCCCGGCACCCGGAACGCAGGTGGAGGGGGCAATCCACACGGCCGTGACAACTGAAGGACGGCACCAACTACAGAAGAAACGTGCAATGTATGTCCTGTCCTATTTCTATTTCCTCATATGGTACTTATATTTGCCTGATCTGGTGTTAATTTCCTGGTCAGTTATTTTCTTGCTATAATTTTGGGTGCTAGTTTTGGAAATCCATTTTTTTACCCAAATTACCGGACCCAAATTTTGGGGTTAACCGGAAGTCCCAGCCTGAGTTTGCTTATTTTGGTAGTATATACCTGAAAACACAAGAACAACCTATAACGCACACGCAAGCTTTTTTCTTCCAATCAAATTTCTTGATCTTTGCATCTAGATAAGGGTGCAAACGGGATCCCGCGAAAGTCTCGTTTCTAGTTCAATTCTCAAATCTTCTATTCAAATTCTGAACAAAATTTTGAATATAAGATTTGAAAAATGAACTAGAAGCAGAACTTTCGCGGTATCCCGTTTGCATCCCTACATCTAGATCCAACAACCCTCCTCTTTCTCTTATCCCCAGCCAAATCTTCCTCAAGTATAACCTCGCATCTGCGGTCGCTGCCACTGCCACCTTCAGCACGAAGACCTTTCCTCTAAGCAGACTGTCCCTAGACCCTGGCGAGAACTCACCTCCCAACCACTCCCAACCCTAACCAAAGTTCAAAGTGGTTTCTTCTTTAATTGGTGTGGTTTCACCGCTACTAGGATCTGAGGTCGTTGGTCGTTGCAGCTTGGGCCAGACTCGCCTTTTACTCCACCACCTAGCATAGATCGTTCATGGATCCGCATCACATTATTCTTCCAAGGCTTCCTTTCTTAGCGTCCTGTCGCGGCTACCGTGTTGTCACCACTTCCACCTCAATGTTGGGCATCGTTTATGTTAGAAAAATGTTGAATGAACACAAATGGGAAGCCCGTTCAAGGCCTGTTTGTTTCAGAGGATTTTAAATAGACTTATTTGCCTTTCCCTTACATACATAGGGTCCATATTTTTTTGACAGTACATAGGGGTTTTCATCTAAATCAAAGTAAATTCCTTATACCTAGAAAATGTATTTTTCTCTTTTCGCCAGGTTTTGAGGAAATGCACATGCATGTACAATGTAATATAGCCTTTTTGGTACAACCGGGAGTAATTACCTCTCCTAAGGGCATGTACAATAGTTGATAAGACCGCCTTCTCTTATGCGTTCCACGTCATTTATTTAGATAAGACAATAAAACATGTTGTACAATAGGTCATCTTTTAGTGCTAATCACCTGCATCCTTTGTTTCACGGGATTGCAAACCATAGAAAAATTTCCGTATGATTCATTTAATTTGAATTAAATTTCATAGGAAAAATTTCATCGACTCCAACCTCTTAGAAAGAATACTTACTTTTTCCTGTGCACCATCAAACATCATTTGAATCATGTAGTATTCAAGATAACATGAGACTCTGATCCTATAGTTTTCCTGTTCCTGCGAATCAAAGCGGCCCTAGAAGGCCAGCACGTTTTCATGAGGCCATATATTGACCCATTTTCACGCTAGTCAGTCATGCCATGGGAGTAGTCTTTCGTCTCCCCCCGAGCTTCCAACAGTCAAAGCTGTTGACTAGCTTTACTTCATTGCATGAAACTCTGAATTTTCATAGACTCTATGAGTTTTCCTCTCCTTTTTTGCTTGGTCTTCTCATGTTTCTCCTCTCCCGCATGCAGTTCCTGCCTGTTTGACATAAAGGCTAAGGAGTGTAAGAGCAAAAGAGGACCCTTGTGGAGCGGTGAGGACCGCATCAGCGCCCTTCCTGACGAGCTCTTGCAGAAAATGTTATCCTTGTTGCCGGCAGATGGGGCCGTGAGGACATGTGTGCTCTCCCGTCGGTGGCGCCACCTATGAAGGTCCACTCCCAGCCTGCTCCTCTACTACACCGGACCGGGGACATGGTTCAAGAGTGTAGAGAAATACAACAAGTTCGTCAACAATCTGATCTGCTTTCGCGAACTCTCACCTCTTGTGAACTGCGAAATCAGTCCATATCCAGACGAGGCCCATGACGCATACCCATATATGGACTTTTGGATTGACTACTTTGTAATGAGCCAGGTTCAGGTGCTTGAAATCAATGGTGACAAAATAAATTTCGACACGCCTCTCGTGTCCCAACATTTGAGGATCTTAAATCTACAGTTTGTTGATTTCTCTGTGGATATCTCGGACTTGCCGGTATTGGTGGATCTAAATTTGAAAAAAAAAATGCGGCATTTGGACTCAGGAGATGTCATCCATATCGTTATAGCGTCTGAGCATTCAACATGTCGTGTAGATGACGAGATCTGCGTTTGTATTTCTGCACCATGTCTTACTTCACTTCTGCTTGACGGTGTTCAAGGCAGGACTCCGTTGCTTGAAGACATGCCATTGCTAGAAACAGCTTATATTAGGCTGGGCTTTGGCAGTTTGGATTACTGCGACTATTATTATGACGACCCTGGGTATTGTCCACATGAAAGCTGTGTTCGTTGTTATGTTGGAGATTATCAGAGCGTGCTTCTCAATGGCTCGTCGAATGCTAGCCATCTGGAGTTGATATCTCATCCCAAAATTGTAAGCATACTAACTACTGTTTCCACTCCTATCATTGTTTGTTATTCACTGGTTATTTGGTTAATTTTGTTTGTTGTATATATCACCATCCATTCCGAGACATGCATAAACACATAATTTATCAACTTTAGGGATTATGACAAAAATCATTCTTAACTGTGTCCTTTGTACTTTTCAAACTTCTGAACGTAGTATAATTTGGGAATTTAAGATTGACCGGCTACTGTATATTAATTTCATTAGGGCTAGTGAGTTGAGTGCCTGTCCTGTACGGGCAGTATATCCAGATGCAGAGGAGCTTCAACATGCACCACGAGTTATGAACAGTTCTTGTTACTACTTTTTACTAAATACAACCTACACTTTAAGACAGCAAAGTATTTCATGTACTTTGTCCAATCAAGCCATTATTTCTATTTCTATTCCAGCGCAAAAAGAGCCATTATTTCTATTGGAGTTAGCAATGATCCATTTTCTGTTTTTCTGATGTCCTGACCCATGCTATACACTGTCTTCCCATATACAAGTGGCATAAACAATCCTTTGATGAACTTTCTGGTTACCATATAATCTATAGTTATTGATATGCTTGTTTCTTCAATTTTTCTGATCGCATGTTAATAGCTAGTCTACGAGTTTTTTTAGTTCTTGTGCAATTTCTTTAGTATATCTATGAAAGGATTTGGAATATCGCCCCTTGTTTGCCAAATTGAAGACTCTGTTACTCAACGAATGGTGTGCGGTTCTGAACCTACATGGACTAGTTTCCATTCTCACACAATGTCCTATCCTTGAGGAGCTCACGCTTCAGTTTTATAATATTGAGGTATATATGTTTGGCTTGTGAGTTCTCTTTATATATCAACAATGACACAATATATGCATGGTTATGTTGATGACACTACATATATGATTGATCTGAATTCATATAGGACTTTATCTTTGACACAATAGAACGAAGTGAGTATCCAATAGAGCAATCATTTTTTGCAAGTGCGCAACTTAAGTTAGTTACCATTGAATATGAAGAGATCGATGAGAGGGTTTCAAACACATTCAAGCTCTTGAGTACCTGTGGGGGCATACCTAAGGAGCACATTAACTTGAAGCCCAGGCGTTCATGCTTTTATTGTAAGTTAACTATATCCCCCTCTCCATGCTTCGCACTTTCAATTCCTTTATTCTAGTTATAAGAGCAAAGCTAGGCACGGCCGCACGGCATATTCTAACATTTAATTGTAAGACGATGTCTGCTGTAAGTATACATCAATTCTGAGTGTTCAAAAGTCTATCCGTGTTCAACCCTTTTGTAGCATGGATATGGATTGTAAGCGAGTTATGAACGTCTGTTCAGCTTCACCTAACTAAACTAATTACCATGTAATTAATTGTTGGTTACAAATCCACCATTCGGGCCAGGTACTGTGATCCGATTATGCAAACAATAGTGCTTCTCATGCATCCTTAGACAACTTTACATGTCCACTTGCCGGTTTACATCTGACCAAGAATCTCCAGCTGGTGGTCTATTTTTACTTTCACTGGATCCGGTAATTACCATTCGGGAATTGTAACGGGCGAACGTCCGCTCGCTGGCACCGTTGCGCGCCCGAACGCTGGACGTTCGATGCACGACAGAACGCTGGTCTTCATGCACGTGCAGCTTTAAGGCCACATGCGTTAGTCCTAGGATTAATTGGTAGATACGAAAATTGTGCATGACCTTACCCACAAGAGTACTGCTATGCATGCGATTATTTTCATACTCGGACGATCATGCTCCATCCCAGCTTTTGATCGATTGGCATGTGTGGGGCCAGAGCAAAGTAGATGACACCATTCACTGCCGTAACAAAACGTAGAACACAAAATTCATACGCACAGTGACTTCATGTATTGTTTGGATGTAATTTTTAAGTTATAAAAAATAGGATGGCAACTTCGTATATTACTGGATGGTAATTTTTAAGCCATAAAAAGTTATCGACGTGGTAACTTGATACAAAATAGGATGACAACTTCATATATTATTGGATAATAATTTTAAGCCATCAAAAAATTGTTGGCGTGGTAACTTCATACAAATTAGTGTGGCAACTTGATATATTATTGGATGGTCATTTTTAATCTATGAATAGGTTGTGGACATGGTAACTTGATAAAAATAGGATGTCAACTTCATATATTATTAGATGGTAATTTTAAGCCATCAAAAAAATATTGGCGTGGTAACTTCATACAAAATAGTATGGCAACTTGATATATTATTGATGGTAATTTGTGGACATGGTACTTGATACAAAATAAGATGTCAACTTCATATATAGGGTTTTTTATTTCTGTGCCCCTCTTTCCTTATATGTATTTAGGAATATCCGAGGCCAGAAACAGTGCTCGCTTCTAGACTGGTTCGTTTCGCGATTCCTCGCAAATGCCCTCACGGAGCACCTGCTAACGGTCAAGCCCCTTTGACCGTTTGCTTCCGACAGGTGGGCCACAGGAAGTGCTGACAGGTGGACCCGGAGCCGCGTTTCTGGCGTGTGGGGCTGCGAGGAGAGAGTGCAAGAGGGCAGGTCTTAACGGGTCTGGTTACCTTACATATGGGCCACATCCTGACAGGTGGGGTTGGTCCACTTAACTTACATGTGGGGCTCCAAAAAAAATTGATAGGTGGGTCCGTTGCCTATCTCTCTCACCCCTTTCACAAATACGCCGCCGCCCCCGCCAAATACACCGCTGTGCTCGCCCTGGCTACAACGCCGCCAGATACACCTACGTGGGCTCGCCGGCGAGACTTGCGAAGGTAAGCCTATCTCTCTCATCCCTTTCCCAAATACGCCACCGCCCCGCCAAATATGCCTCCGTGCTCGCCCTGGCAACGATGCCGCCAGATACGCCTTCGTGGGCTCGCCGGCGAGACTTGCGAAGGGAAGCCTATCTCTCTCATCCCTTTCCAAATACGCCGGAGCGGTTTGACTTGCGGAGGCATGCGCGGCGGCCTTGCATGGGAAACCGTCGTGCGTGGGCAGTTGCAGGGACTTGCATGGGAAACTGATGTGTTCCCGCGCGCCCTCTGGCCTTCAATATTTCTTAATTAATAGGAAGCTTGACTTGCGGAGGCGTGCGGAAATCTCTCGAAAGAGCTCTATGCCTATATATTCCGTGCCATCATTACGGCCTTTCATCTAGCCTTCTTCCCTCATACCAAAGATCCATCGACATGGCGCGGTGGTCTGGGGACTCCTTCCAGTGCTCCTCCATTGAAGCACTGAATTGGGAACTCGACGGAGAGAGTCCGTACCGATGGACGGCATTCTTGACTTCATCGGACGAAAATGAAGTCTGTAGTAGGCGGCGCTGCACTGGCCGTCATGGTCATGGACGCCGCCGGTCTCCACCACGGCGTCGAACTCCGATGCCGCCGTTGCCTCCGCCTAAGTCTAGCGTCAAGCGAGGCAGCCGTAAAAGGAAGGCCGTGTCTCCATCGCCGGCCCAGCCTGCTCCTCCGCAGGTGGTACGTCAACCGACCCCGCAACCTACACCACAGCCACCGCCTCCTCCACCGCCGGCGCCTCCAGCAGCTCCTACGGCCCCGCCGTCGCGCCGTGCGTCGCCGCCCCTGCTGTCGCCAACGCCACCGCCACCCTCGGCGCCTCCGCCGCCGCCACCGACGGTACAAGTCTCTGTGGAAGTGCTCCGATCGTTGATCGGTACACTTGAGACATGCATGTACCAAGGCCTTGGAGAAAATCACCAAGAGCGTGGAATAAAATTCCATATGTATTTTTCCTTTTTTATATATTTCTATATGTAATGCTGGACAGATGAACTATATATATATATATGTATGTATGTATGTATTTTCAAGATCCATTTGAATTTCTATATGACCCGCAAGAATCGTTGATAATGCAAAAACAATGAAAATAATGATGTAACAAACACTGAAAATAATAATGTGAAAACACTGAAAATAATGATGCAACAAACACTGAAAAAAGTGAGTTTGATTACAAGAACCGGAAGGAGATCCTCTGACGTAGCCTCCCCTGACATAGAGTCACTGACATGTGGGGTTGTCAGGCATGAGGCCCACCTGCCAGTGACCAAACTGCAGGGTAACGTACGTCAGGGGATCCATGTTCAAACCGGCCATAATTGTCAGTGTCGGGTGGCTGGCTTACATCAATGGCAGGCTTTTCTTGATTCGCCACTGATAGAGTTTCATCCAATTTTCAAGTGTTGGGTCCAAAACGTTTGTAAATAAAGGTTTAGAACATATAAGAATTTTTGTGAATTTCTGGAGCAATTTTACTATATTTTGTCAATATTTTGGATTTTCAGCACATTTCGGCATTAAATGAAAAATCACTTTTTTCAATACATTTACGACAAGAAATTCATTTAAGAAGGGTCCATTGGACTTATTGTAACCTATTAGAATGCAAACACATAGGTTTCAATGAAAATTAGATGTTTTATACCTTGATTACTGTGATTTACACTTAACTCAATAGTATAATAATGTTAATAATATGAAATATTTGTCCGAAAATTATGATTTTCTGTAAGTGTCAATATTTAGTGATACATTCATCACGTAAAAAAAATTAGAGCATTATGTAAATTTCACAATGTACTTCATGTACATTGCACCACATCTTCCTAAGGTGTTTCTGAAACACCTCACGGAGATGTTGGAGAAATGAACTCATTTTGACATTTGGATTTAAAACTTTGTCCAAATCTTGTAAAATTTGGCACACTAAGCACATTTGGTATGTATTGCATGTATGCAAAAGCATTTTCAATTTGGACGTGTTTTCATATTTTTTGAATTTCAAATTCAGTTAAATTTGTTGTGTTTGGGCCAAAATGATACGACATACATGATTTGAAGTTGTGGAACAGCTATTGAAAGTATGCAAACATTGTTAGTACTTGACTCCTCGAAGAAAAGTTTAAAAAAACTTTTTACTTTTGTAGATTTCAATGGATTTGAGTGGATTTAAATCCTGGTCAACGCTAAGTCAATTTTCTCAAATGGGTTTGAAATTTCACCAGTGTTCTTAACTTTTCATGTACTTTCTATTGGTGCAATCAGAAAATAATTTGGAGAAGGTCGAATCTTGGGGGTTCTTCCAACTGCAGCCATTTTGGTGTGCTGGGACAGCCAAATGTCGCTATTTTTTCGCTGGTCAACTAAAGTCAACCTTCACAAAACAAGTTGAAATTTGGTCATCTTGCATAAATTTCCATTTGGATTCCATTTGTGCAGTCTGAAATCAATTTAGAGCAAGTTCACTTTCTAAGCTTCCTCCAAAATTGTCCATTTGGGTGGGCTGGGACAGCCAAATGTCGCTATCAATTACCTGGTCAAGAAAAGTCAACCTTCTCAAAACATATTGAAATTTGGTAATCTTGCATAACTTTCCATTCGCTATACATTTGTGCAGTCAGAAATCAATTTGAAGGAAGTAAAATTGCGAAAGAAATTCATAGGAAATGATAAGTGCCGATAACAGTACATGCCCAGGTTCAGATAAAAAGCAACAACCTGCACTTGATCAGTACAAATAGGTAGTTTTCGAACAACATCCATCAAAATCAACATGGATTAAACAGAACACAACATCAACATGGATTAACCCCTCCTTTTGGAGGACCTGAACCATCAACCTTTTGGAGAGTGAAGGGTTTTCCGCCCACGCCTTCATCCTCTTTTTATACCGCGCAGTTATGGGATGCACGTTTCCCGTGATATCCGCTTGGTGGCTAACGGGAAGATCGCGCATGATTGGGGCGGTTATGTCCATCAAGGCGTGCCCTCGGTTGTGGGAAACTGTCGCGATCCAACATCTTTCTATGCTGGACCGCAACAGCTTCGGGGACTAGTGTCAGGGGAATGACCCCGGGTAGGGTCATAACAACGGAACTCTAGCCAGGTTTACAGAGACAACTCTGGCCGAGATAACGGAGGCTAGGCCGGCTTGAATAAACATGCCGGCGCCCTCGACTATGACTAACGCTAAGCCGGCATACCCGGCGTATGGCGGCACAGCTATCTTATTTTGTAAAGCTTGCAGGATCAAGACGAGTACGAGAGTCTCGGCAGGAGCCGAGATCGCTCAACGGTCTTATCCTGACCACGCGGTGCGAAGTAAAGCGAAGCCATCATCACTCCGGAAAAGTAGTCAGCGCCTGCACCACGGTGTCAGGTGACCACGCGCTGGAAGCACCGAAAGGAGATTCCCTGACGGAAGCCGGCAGAGGATAGCAGTACCTGCTGCCGGCAGAGAGTAAAAGTAAAGTTGTCTTGTCCCCATAGTACTGCCCGGAGGGAGCAACGCCGCGTGCTCGGCAGGGCCCGTAGATGGTGACGTTGGACTCGGCCCACATGGCAGCGTACCATGTGGCGCCTATGAATAGACCCTTAACCCCTGCGGTAAGGAGAGACTCAGGATTCCAGGGTTTCACTTCCCTTCTTCTTCTTCCTCAAGAATACAGCTCAAGGAGTAGGAGTCTTACCTTTGCAAGAGGGCTCCTAACCTGGGTAGATCTGTGTGTTCTTGCGTTTTTTTCTTCACGTCCTCCCTCCTCCGGATCCACCATCGTCCATCGGCCCCAACTCAAGCCATCCTATGGCATCTGCCGTGACACCACCACGACACAAAGCGCCCACCCTGGGGCCAGCAGCGGCGCTGGCTGGAGTTTTCATCAGGACGGGAAGCTTCCTCGTCACCGGAGAGCGTGTGGTCTCCGGTTTGGTCCAAAGATTTGGCTCTCTGGGCTCAATCGACAACAACGGGGGCTGCTTCAACGGCGCGCCGCTCCCCTGCGCTGGCCACTTCATCGACTTCGGCATGCACGAGGTTTATGTGGCTACTGACCGCCCTTGCAGGTACCTGGAGCAGGTGGTGGTGGCCGAAGATCCCCCCGCTGTCTGCACGGTGCGCGGAAGGCATCGATGCTGGCAAGGGTACCACAGAGAGTGGCACGGTCCCAAGCAAATCCGGCAGAACGGCGAAGTTCCCCCTGGAGAAGCCGGATAATGTCGCTGCTCAAGCTGGCACGTCGGCTTTGCCACCAAAGCCGACTTAGCTCCAGGCCGCCATCGAGCGGCTGACCACGCCGGTAGTGTCGAACGCCAACCTGGCTCAGCTACAGGCAGATTTGGAGGTGGAAAGGCAAAGGCTGCTAAAGGAAGCAGTCGATGTCGCCAACGCCCGGCAGCAGCTCGAGATCTCGCTTCGTGAGTATGACAAAGCTCATGGTCTTAGTTCTACTGCATTTACTAACCCTAGCAGAGCCGGGGAGGTGCATAACCATGGCAAGAACTTGAATGCCGAGATGACAAGAGATGGCAGGGGTATGCCAACTGTGTCGGCAAGTTTTGCCTCGGCACTAAAGCCGAAATACAATACCCCTATCAAGAATCTCCGGGCGGCCGAGGCTGCAGCTAAGGAGTTGCCGAATCTCACGGGAGAGGCACTTCGGCAGCAGCAACTACGCGTGAAAGAGCTGCCCCAAGCGGCAAACGAGCAGAACGAGGCGTACATAAGGATGCACGGCAAAGCCGGCGCATTGCAGGTCATTCACTCGGCAGCAGACGCCGGCGGCCGGGCCGACAAACAAGCATCCTCACCTGGTGGCAAACGAGACAAGAGTGTCAACTCAGGCCGAGATAAACAGCTTGAATGTGGTCATCCAGCCTTAGCTGAGAAGCAAATAGTCAGGATAGTTGATGATAGCCAAAGCGGTTTGCGTCCCGGCCATAATCGTCGAGATCAGCAGGAGCGTTACTCGTTCGATCACAAACACCGACCTAGGGGTCCGGCACCCAATACTACTGCAAGACAGCTGGGTGTCGAGCGCAACCCACTATACTGAGATGAGGATCACCGATATGATCATCACGATGACGGATACTCGGCCTTGGCTGACGAGGGTTATATAAGGCGAGAACACGACAACCTCGGCCCGCTCGGAGGCAGAGTCGGCAACAGGCAGGTGTCACCTCTGGACGCTCGGCATCGACTTGATCGAATATATCTGTCCGAACTCTTGGAAGAGCAAGGTCCTCCGGGACCGCGTTGCTTTGCGAACCGAATCATGAGGGAAAGACCAATCCCGTGTTTCCAGCTGCCCAGGGGTACGAGAACGTATGACGGCAGTACTAAGCCGGAAGATTGGCTGAAATACTATGTCATGGCAGTAAGCGTGGCAGGTGGCAATCGTAGATGGGCAGTGCGTTACGTACCCCAGATGCTTGTAGGACTGGCAAGGATATGGCTGAACAACTTGCCGGAGAGCAGCAGCATCAACTGCTAGATTGACTTTGAGAAAGCCTTTGTCAGCAACTTCACCAACACATACAAGAGGCCGAATCGTCCTCAGCAGTTGTCCATGTGCAAGCAGAGAGACAACGAAACTGACCGGGATTACCTGACCAGGTGGAACAATCTCCGCAACTCCTGTGAAGGAATAGTGGAATCGCAGGCCATAGCATGGTTTGCCCAGGGATGTCGGCACGGCAGCATGCTGTGGCAGAAGCTGCAAAGAGAGATGCTGGCCACTCTATTTGAAATGATCAGGATAGCCGACATGTACGCGCTTGGATCCGACTCAGCCATCGCTGATGCCTGCAGAACCGCAAATGGAGCAGCCGGTGTACAATCCCGATGGGGCGTTCCGAAGGAACGATCATCAAGATCATCGCAACAAGAGAAGGGATGATAGGCCGGACTATCGATATGGCCAGCTCATGTCGCCGCAGTTCAGGATCAGCCCGATGCTGGCTTTAGTCAGCGTCAGAAGACAGGAAATCAGCAGTGGGCCAAGAAGGGAGAACAGCAGAAACCGTGGCAAGATAAGCCGAAGTATACTTTCGAAGTAATGTTGGATCAGCCTTGACGTTTTCACACGACCAACCCCAACAAGCCGACAAACCACACAACCCGGCAGTGCAGCTGGATGCAGCGGGCCGAGAAAGGTGAGGCAAGCCGTTTACCCCCACCTCCATCCCTCACAGGCGCAAACGCACAGGTCCAAGGACCTCCTCATGCAAACAATGCGGTCAACCAGGTGGAGGGACAGGAAATCCCAGGGTATGCCGAGAGAAACGAGTACAAGGAGCCTCACAAGAGCTACATGATTTTCATCACCGAGCCCACTGACAAGCAAAGTCAGCGCAGGCGAGAAATGGAAGTCAATGCTGTTATGCCGGCAGTTCCGAAATTCAAGTATTGGTCGGAGCAGGAGGTCAACTGGAACCGGGCAGACCATCCCAAGGTGATGCCCAACCCCGGTGGATATGCCCTGGTGGTTGATCCGACGCTCATTGGGCCCGACGTTAACGTCAAGTTCACTCGGGTTCTCATCGACAATGGGAGCAGCATCAATATCCTATATCGGGACACGATGTTTAAGCTCGGCATTACAGATAACATGCTCGAGCCCAGCCGGACTACCTTTCATGGTATCGTGCCGGGAGTGTCTTGTGACTCGGTAGGCAAGATCCGCGTGGATGTCTTGTTCGGCACCAGGGAGAACTATCGGGCCAAGAACCTAGTGTTCGAGGTGGTGGACCTTAGCAGCCCGTACCATGCACTGCTGGGTAGGCCGGCACTCACCAAGTTCATGGCTACTACTCACATTGGTTGTCTAAAGATGAAGATGCCGGGACCGAATGGTACCATAACTATCACGGGCAACTACAAACGCTCAATGGAATGCGCGGCGACT